>NW_026575121.1:32976408-33595158 GCF_905146905.1 Nyctereutes procyonoides | reverse complement strand
GTTTATTTTGAGGATCTTTGACACACGATGTTACAGTAGTTTGAGGTATACATTTTATTGATTTGAAAAGTTTATACATTATGCTATATTCACCACAAGTATAACAACCATCTGTCCCATTACATCACTACAGTATCCTTGACTATTTTTTCTTCATCAATTTTGCCCAACGCCCTCTCCCTCTCCTCCCTAGCAAACATCAGTTTGTTCTATGTATTTATAGGTCTGTTTCAGCTTTTTGTTTATTCATTTTTCTTAGATTCTATTTGTGAGCGGAATCCTATGGTATTTGTCTTTCTCAGTCTGATATATTTCACTTAGCATAATACCCTCTAGATCTATCCAAGTTGTTTCAAATGGCACAATCTCCCCCCTTTTCATGGCCATGTAATATTCCTTTGTGTATTTATGCCAATTTTTTCCTTACCCATTTGTCTTGGCTATTGTAAATAATGCTGCAATAAATATAGGGGTGCATATATCTTTTTGAGTTAGAGTTTTCATTTCCCCTGGGTAAATAACTAATAGTGGAATTAATATTTCTATTTTTAATTTTTGAGGAATATCCCATATTGTTTTCCACAGTGGCTACAGAAGTTTTCATTCCACCAACAGTACATGCGGGTTCCTTTTTCTTCATATCCTCTCCAACACTTGTTTCCTGTGGTTTTGACACTAGGCTTGAGGTAAGCCTGTATAACTATATATATATTTCCCTCTTATAATTGCTTTTGCTGTGTCCCATGATTTTGGACCATTTTTTTTCTTTTTTCATTTGTGTCAACGTATTTTTTCATTTCTTTTTTGATTGCTTCATTGACTTATTTGTTGTTTAGTATATTGTTTTGTCTCTGTATGTTTGTGTTTTTTCAAGTTTGCTTGTGTTTGTGTGATTTATTTCTAGTTTTTTCTACTGTTTTCAAAAAAGATGGATGGTATATAATTTCTATCTTCTTAAATTTATTGAGGCTTATTTTATTGTCTAATATGTGATCTATTCTGAAAAGTGTTCCATGTGCACTTGAAAAGAATGTGCATTCTGTTGTTTGGGATGAAATGTTCTGTATATATCTGTTATATCTATCTGATCTAATGTGTCATTCAAAGATATTATTTCCTTATTGATTTTCTGTCTGGATGATCTATCCATTAATGTAAGTGAAATGTTAAAGTCCCCTGCTATTATTGTATTACTATGGATTGCTTCCTTTAGGTTTGTTATTAACTGCTTTAAGTATTTGTGTGCTACCACATTGTACACAAAAATAATTAAAATTGTTATATCCTTTTGTTGGATGATCCTTTATTATTATGCGATGCCCTTCTTTGTCTCTTATTTTAAAATCTATTTTTTTTTATGGGCAGCCCCAGTGGCTCAGTGGTTTAGCACCGCCTTCAGCCCAGGACATGATCCTGGAGACCCAGGATCCTGTCCCATGTCAGGCTCCCTGTGTGGAGCCTGCTTCACCCTCTGCCTGTGTCTCTGCCCCTCTCTCTCTCCTCTCTGTGTTTCTCATGAATAAATAAATAAAATCTTAAAAAATAAAATAAAATCTATTTTTTTTCTGATATTAATTGCTAATTGGCTTTTTCTTTTTTTGCCTCCATGCTGCCTCCATGGTGAATGTTTTCCCATCTGTTCACTTTCAGTCTGTATGTCTTTAGGTCTAAGATGAGTCTCTTATAGGCAGCATTCAGATGGGTCCTGTTTTTTGTTTTGTTTTGTTTTATCCATTCCACCACTCTATGTCTTCTTTTTTTTAAGATTTTTTATTTATTTACTCATGACAGACACACACAGAGAGAGAGAGAGGCAGAGACACAGGCAGAGGGAGAAGCAGGCTCCATGTAGGGAGCCCGGCATGGGACTCGATCCAGTATCTCCACGATCATGCCCTGGGCCAAAGGCGGCACTAAACCGCTGGGCCACACGGGGGCTGCCCACTCTATGTCTTTTAACTGGAACATTTAGGCTATTTACATTTAAATTAATTATTAATAGTTATGTATTTATTGCCATTTTTTAAAAGATTTTTATTTATTCATGAGAGACACACACGGGGGGGGGGGGGGGCAGAGACATATGTAGAGGGAGAAGCAGGCTCCATGCAGGAAGTCTGACATGGGACTCGATCCTAGGTCTCCAGGATCACACCCTGGCTGAAGGCGGCGCTAAACCACAGAGCCACCCGGGCTGCCCATATTTATTGCCATTTTAAAATTTTGTTTTCTTGGGGAGCCTTGGTGGCTCAGTTGATTGGGCATCTGCATTCATCTCAAGTCATGATCCCAAGGCCCTAGGTTTGAGCCCTGAATCAGGCTCTCTGCTTGACAGGGAGCCTACTTCTCCCTCTTCCTCTGCCCACCACTTTGCCTGCTTGTGCTCTCTCTTTCTCCTTCTCTGTCAAATAAGTAAATAAAATCTTTTAAAAAATATTTTCTAGTTGTTTTGTAGTTCTTCCTTGTTCCTTTCTTCTTCTCTTGCTCTCTTTCTTTGTGATCAATGAGTATAGTGTTTTGTTTGGCTTTCTTTCTCTTTACCTTTTGTGTTCCTATCATAGGTTTTGGGTGTGTGGTTACCATTAGGTCCATATATAATATCCTGTAAATAACAGTCCATATTAATGTTACAGTCATTTAAGTACAAACATATTCTTAAAAATAAATACAACCAAAAAAAAAAAAAAACCAGAAAAAGGAAAAATCTTCTTTCTTTCACTTATTTCTTGTCCTCTTCCTTTTTTTTACTACCTTTTCCATATTTTATGTATGTGTTGTTATATTTTACATCTTTTTATTCGTGTTTTTCTTATGTCTAATATGGCCATTTCTTTTCTACTTAAAGAAGTCCCTTTAACATTTATTGTAAGGCTGGTTTAGTGGTGGTAAGCTCTTTTATCTTTTGTCTGGGAAACTCTTTATCCCTCCTTCAAATCTGAATGATATCCTTGCCAGGTAAATTATTCTTGATTGTACGTTTTGGATTTTTTTGTTTTCCAGCAATTTGAATATATCATGCCCCTCTCTTCTGAGTCACAAAGTTTCTGCTGATAGCAGTAAGTCTTTTCTTGCAGGTAACTTTTTGTTTCTCTGTTGCTTTTATGATTATCCCTTTATTTTTAACCTTTGACATTTTAATTATTATGTGCCATCATGCGGACCTCCTTGTGTTCATCTGGTTTGAAACTCTCTGTGCTTTGTCTCTTGGACTTGAATTTCTTTTTTTTAAGATTTTATTTATTTATTCATGAGAGACATAGAGATAGGCAGAAACACAGTCACAGAGAGAAGCAGCCTCCCCGTGGGGAGCCCACTGGGGGACTCATTCCCGGGACCCCAGGACCATGCCCTGAGCTGCAGGCAGATGCTCAGCCACTGAGCCACCCAGGAGTCCCTGGACTTGAATTTCTACTTCCCTCCCTGGGATCAGGAAGTTTTCAGTTACTATTTCTTCAGATAACTTTATTCCACATTTCTCTCCCTTCTTCTTCTTCTAGGACCCCTGTAATGTGAATATTTGCTCACCTGATATTGTCCAAGAGATCTCTTAATCTATTATCATTTTAATTTTTGTCTCTTTTTGCTCTTCAGCTTGTGTGCCTTCATTACCCTATCTTCCAGATTGCTGATACATTCTTATTGCTCAAATCTACTGTTGATTCCATCTAGCATGCTTTTTAATTTCAATTATGGTACTCTTCAGCCCTGATTGGTTCTCTTTAATATTTTCTATCTCTTTATTTAAGCTCTCACTGAGTTCTTCTATTCTTTTCTCCATCCTAATATGAATCTTTATGATCATTACCTTAAATTTTTTTATCAGGCATATTGTTTATTTCTTTTTCATTTAGTTCTTTTTCTGAGTTTGGTGTTGTTTCTTTTGGAGTGTATTCCTCAGTCTCTCCATTTTGCTTGACTTTCTGTATTTGTTCCTATGGATTAGGTGGAATGGCTACCTCGCATAAAGTTGAAGGAGTGGCCTCATGTATGGTATTCCCTATGCAGACTGTATGTGCTTAGTGACTTTTTCTGGTTGTCTGGAGCTGTGATTGCTTGCTACCCTTAAAGCATGGCATGTCTCCATCTCTTACTATTCTCTTGACATTCTCTCTATCTTTGGTTGTTCAGTAGCTATTAGTCAGCTGTCAGTTCTTCTGGGGGAGTTGTTCTATTAATAGGTGTAATTTGGCGTGTTCCATGTAGGAGATTAATTCAAAGTCTTCCTACATCAGGCTTGTCTTGAGTCCAAAATAGGCATTTTAGGTGACACGGACAAATTATGCAATAACTTCATAATTTGTTCATTCTTCTTCCCATGCTCTCTGCCAGGATACTCGCAGCACAGCAGCCAAAATGATCCTAACTGTATGTTCCCTGAGAGCAAAAAATGTTTCATTTCCACAAGGTTTGACATACAGATGTTCAGTGCCATGTATTGGTTGAAAAAAATATGTTCTCCTGAGTTTAGATTCATGCAACCTATACTTTCTGCCCTTGAGTCTCCAGTTTCTAGCTGCAGGGCTCCAAAGTAGCCTGATTTTTACAAATAAATAAAGACAATTCAGTGGAGAAAGAACTGTCTTTTTAACAAATGGTGTTAGAATAATGGGACATCTACACACACACACACACACAAAAGGAGAAAAAGAATCTAGACACAGATTTTATACCTTTGACAAAAATTAACTCAGAATGGACCATAGACTGAAATGTAAATTAACAAATTGAACTTTATTAATTTTTTTCCTCTATTCAGAGAATTAAAAAGTGTACTGCAGACTGGGAAAAAACTTTGCAAAACATATCTAATAAAAGTCATGCATCCAAAATATAGAAATAATTCTTACACTTTAAGAATAAGAAAATAAGCAATTCAATTTAAATATGGGCAAAGGAAACATCTAATCAAAGAACATGCAATACACATGGCAAATAGACCTATAAAAAGATACTCAACATCATATATCAGGGAATTTCGAATTCGAAAAAATAGTGAGATATCACTACACACCTATTAGAATGGCTAAAATCCAAAACATTAAAAAGAACAACAACAAAAAAAACCCCTAACATCTACAAATTTTGGTGAAGATGCAAAATTTGGTGAACTATCATTTATTACTGGCGAGAATTCACAATGGTTTAGTCTTGCAACTCATACCTTGGTAGTTTCATTCAAAACTAAACGTAGTCTTACCATATGTACCAAAAATTACATCCTAGGTATTTACCCAATTGAATTAAAAACTTATGTCTACAGAAAAACCTTAATGTTTATAGTAGATTTACTTAAAATCACCAAAATCTAGAATCAAAGAAAATGTCCTTCAATAGATGAAGGAAAAATCATGGTATATCCATATAATGAAACATTCAGTGATTAAAGAAATGAGCTATCAATCCATGAAAAGGCATGAAGAAACTTTAAATGTATACTGCTAAACAAAACAAACAAGTTTGAAAGTGCCACATACTTTGTTAGCCAATAATATGACATTCTGGAAAAGGCAAAACTACAGAGGGGAATAAGATCAGTGGTTTCCTCGGATCAGAGGGTGATAGAATAAATAGAAGATAAAAGTTTCTTTCTTTCTTATTTAGCAGACAAGGCATGAAGAATACAAGAATGTTATAGCATCTGTTCCAGATTCTTTCTGCCTTTGCCTCCATTTTACATTGTGTTTACAAGGTTAATGTACTGATATCAACATTTTGCAAACAAAAAAGTAACAAAGATTGAAATCAGGTATGATCCAGCTCCTTTTTATTTAAGAGAACTGAATGGAAGTTAAGTCTATCACACCATCTGGCATCCTTTGGGCCAGAATTTAGACCCAAGGCAGCATGTCTTTGTGAAGAAGCCTGGTAAATTAATGTGCTGTTCTGAGAAAGGACATGCTTACATTAAAAAAAAAAAATTAAAAATATTTTTTTAAAAATGATGTATTTCTATAAATGAATATTTCCCAGCAAAATATCTGTTTACATGGAAGAAGGAGAAAATAAATATTGGGACACTAACTGGTCTTGACACATGTGGTGACCTATGAGAATCAATTTCCTAACATTAATCCAAGATTGCTTTCTGTGATAAATGCAGTTATCCCATGCTGAATCTTTTTTTTTAATAGTACTGATTTGGTTTATTAGCATTTAAGACTTTTTTCATGATAGAAGTTGGCCTATACATTTCCTTTCTTATATTATTTTAGTTTATTTTAGTATTGGAGTTATGCCACTCTCAAAAAATTTAATTTAGGAATAAAAACATTTTTTTTCAAATTTCTCTTTTTCATATACCCTGGCATTATTTTGTTGAAGTTGGGTCTGTTTATTTCACAAATTTACTACCAACCAAAAACCACTTTAGTTACTTTTTTTTCTGAGCATACAGATAGCCTGTATGAACACAATCTAAAATGATAGTTGATTGTTTTTCCTCTCCTCCAGTTGCCAAGTTGAAGACAGATTTTGGTTGCTTTGTAAATTTTTCTTTTGTTTCTCTCTCACTTTCAGTTTGGTGTTTTATTTCCCTTTTATCCTCCCAATGCCAATGAGATACTTTTTTTTTTTTTCCAGCTCTAGTAGGAGTCCCTTATTTGGGTTCCTAACTTCAGGCTATCTTGTTAGGCTAATTCCCATACAACTATCAAAGCAGAAATTTCAAGGTATCCAAGTTTTTCAGTAAGGTCAAGGTAGGCTTTGATGATTGGTTACTTTCTGGATGTTCTTCCTATTTTTATTCCCTGTGGAATTCTTTGTTATCTTGCCACTTCAGCAACGTGAGTATAAACATGTGTAGTCTTCCTGCCCCACACACTTCAGGTTTTTAGCTGTTTCAAGTGTCAAAGTCAGTCTACCTTATTGCCAGAAAGGGAAGTGACAAAGGGTATCTAGATCATCTCTCTTACTGTTCCTTCATTCAGTTTCTGTCATTAAATAGGGTCAATTATTTATCTCTGTTATCACATTTATCAATGTAATTAGAATTTGCATATTACTTTTAGCAAAATGTATAAGTAAACAACAAAAAAGAAATTAATGTGTAATGTTCCAGATAATTGCTTCATTCATATTTTAAGTAAATGTGTTGCCTAATGAATATATCAGATTACGTGACTTAATTGTTCATAAATCTTTCACTGCTCCGTCAAATGAAGAATGCTCCTTGTACTCCTTAATCATACATTAAACAATCCTCGGGACACATAGGCGACTCAGTCAGTTAAATAGCCAACTCTTGATTTCAGCTCAGGTCATGATCTCAGGGTCATGAAACTGAGCTCCTTGTCGAACTCTGCGCTAGTGGGGAGTCTGCTTGAGGGTTCTCTCTCTCTCTCCTTCTCCCTGTCCTTCCCCTTGCTCTTTCTCTCTTTCTCTTAAGTAAATAAATAAATCTTTAAGAAATTCTCAAAAACAGTCTCAATGCACGTTTCTCATTCATACAGTTCGAGCTACTCTACAGAACAGTCTGCATTGTTTCATGAAAATTATCTTCACTGTCTTGCATTGCTCACTGTGATACTGGGATACTCCACCTGGATTGAGTTTTAATCTTACATACACCTATCAAAATCTTACTTGCTATTAATGCCTCAATCACTTTTCAGATCCACTAACCATATGTAGAATCATTTCATCTATATTACCAAAACTTGTTTTCAACAACTTTTTAAAATAATATGACTTTGTAATTCATATTATAATCATTACTCAGTATTGCCTATCTGTCTCTCTAAACCATGTCACTTCTGAGGACAGAGATTGTGCTTCAATCATGTTGTAATCTCCCTAGCAATCTGGAACTTCGCTCATTAATGGACTTGTCAATATACACTTATTGAATTCAGTTGTCTTTCCCTCTTTCTGTTTTGGCGAAATCATAGCATAACAAGTATAGATTCCTAAAGCTATGTGTGTCAAGCTTTGGAGATATTTTCCACTGATATTTAAACTTAAATAAAATAGAATAAAACCAAAATAAATAAATAAAATAACAAGCAGAGAGGACACTTTAACAAAACAACAAGGGGATTTTTATGAGTGGAAGGCTTTAGGCTGAAAGGCAGAAGTCTCTGTGGGCCTCTTAGAACTCTGCAGCTGTACCGCTGGCTGCAGTCTACAGTTCACGAGATATTTTCTAAGTCTGTTGTTGTTATTAATTTGAGGAGAAGAGGTCTCTGTAGAGGAAAAAAATCCAAGATTTTTGTTTCCTTTTCCATCACTCACAGTCACTGTAATGTCAACACCATTTAGGTCAAATTTCAGGCCTTCCAAACGTGCAGCTTCATCCAGCTGCAAGAACTAAAACTTTGCAAGAGCACTACAGCCTGACCAATAAAATATGTCTGAGGGTGTTAGTAACAATTAGCAGGTGTGTACCTTCTCCAGAAAGTTTTCATATGACATGAAATGCATAAAGTAGAATACTTTGATTTTATAAGAATTACACATAAGCAAATATATATCTGTTCTTACTAATGGATCTCAAAGAATTGGAGTTATTCAACCATGTAAATATATGTTACAAACAGGCACCTCAACCCTCATCAAAGATTCCTTCTTGGATAAGATCATTGGGCTCTGATGCCCTCCAACTTATCCTCAAATCCCTTTTCTTCCATTAGCAGGAGGATTAAAATCCTCTTCAAGTTATTTAATTTATTCAGCTTTGGTTTCTCCACATATAAAGTTGAGATTATAATATCAAATTGATGGTGCTACTATGAGAATTCAATGCTGTAACACAAGAATTGATTCTAGCCCAAGATGGGCAATCATAAAATGTTAGCAGTTATTCTTTAAATTATTTTATCATTATTAAACTACAGATGGGCTGCTATCCTCTGTCTGATGTCTTTTCTGTCTTCATCTTCATCATGTTGTTTAGTGGCTTCATCATGCATGCTTCTTCTTGGCCTTGAGCCACACACTTCCTCTCTACTCTGCCAACATGCATGCGATTAATCAGGTCAATAATGTACTTTCAATCCACCTACATCTCCCTCCTCTTTGTTCTTCAGCTCTTTCCACTTTACCAATCTCCACATTTCAATAACCCTACTTCCTGGTTTCTCTTCCCATGTTTGTAAACTGAAGCAAGTCACTAGACTATAGTGACCAAGTCAAGTGACCTTAACTAGGCTCTCATTGTATCTCAGCAAATCTTTTATTTATCACTTGTTGACTCCCTATTGCATTCCTCACTACAGCTGTTCCAAATGTTTCCGCTGTACTCAAGTCCCTAATCCCAATGCTCCTCCCTCCCCTCTTAGCACATAACCTCACCTCCTACTGAGAAAATTGAAACCATCCCAACCTAAGCTTAACCAATTGCTTCTGCTCCTACTCAAAAAATATCTGTGCATCAATCCCTCTTTGCTTTTGCATTATTTGAGGAAATCATTTCTTTTGCAGGAAAACAGCATCATGCTGTGGTGGAGTGCTTAGGGTTTGGAGTCAGACAAAGTTAAATATTCTTTGTTGACATGGTGTGACCCTGACATGTTTTCCAGCTTCACAGCCTCAATGTCATCATCTCCAAAATGGGTGTACAATTTTCTACCTTACAGGGTAATAAAGGATAATTAACAGATTTTTTGGCAGATTGTAAACATTTAACAAATTACAGCTATTATTATTATCTGAAAAGCTGAAGCTTTTAACCTGCATTTTTAAGTCCATCCTAATAAAGATGGCAATGATAATAATGATGATGATGATAAAGGTAAATAATAATCCCCATGTGTTTTCTAGTAAGTTCCTTCCTCATTTATCTCTTTTATTTCTTAATTCTCTAACTCACCCAATTCATTGGCTATTCTTTCTACCTTATGCATGGTAAAACCTTCCTTTTCCTTTGAAAGAAAAATAACAAGCCTGCCCTCTTTTCAAGCTAAAACTCCATTTTTCCAACTTTTGACCAAAATCCTTGAACAAATTTGTGCCTTAGTTCCCATTTGATCTTTTCCATATATTTCTTAAAAGTCTTTAACATAACTTTCCTACCTTACCCAAACTTCTTCTTGAAAAACATATTGAACTCATACTCCTACATACCAAACACCATCATTTCCTCAGTCGCCAGCCTCAAACTCTTTAGCTCTTGTTCTGACTCATGCACTCCCTTCTCTGGCTTCTGTAACTTCATATAAACATTGCTCTCTTCTTTTTTCTCTATATCCTTTATTTTCTATTATTATCCCTTCTATTGCCAAAATTTAGCCATTCTTAAAAGCGTAGGCCTTGGCTTTGTTCCTGTATTTTTCCTGAGCGACCATATTAATTATCATAGCCTTAATGATTAGATTCCCATAGTGGATGCTCATGCTTAGTGAGCACACAGCACAGAACACAACATGCTTTGTGTTCTCTGCCACATGTGTTTTTTTTCTCCTTATCAGTATAAGACTACTCGTATTTTAAGTCTTGTATTCATTTTAATGTTTCTTTTTCTACTTTTTCTTTAAAGCTTCATGCTTATAATTGCCTCTAAATGACTATACCTGAAAGTCCTATATAAGTTAAAATTGAGCATGAAAACATACATTTATTTCCTGAAAAAACTGGCTTTTTCTTTTATATTTATATTTATTTTTTTAAAGATCTTTTTTATTCATGAGAGAGAGAGAGAGAGGCAGAGACACAGTCAGGGGGAGAAGCAGGCTCCATGCAAGGAGCCCAATGTAGGATTTGATCGCGGGACTCCAGGATCACACCCCAGGTGGAAGGCTAGTGCTGAACCTCCGAGCCACCCAGGAATCCCTAGATTCATATTTCTATTAATAATTATTTCATATTCCAAGTCAACCAAGTTTGAAATAGTGAAGATATTAAATCAGCAACAATTAATCATTGATCTCTACCCTGTGACAGATCTGGACACACAGCCGTGAGCACAACAGAATAGTTCCTGAACAGTCTAATATGAAGATACATACTGAAGAATTAATACAAGTGTTATCAATATCAGAAAGGAGGAGTATAAGATATAGTAAAATTTTAGATAGCAATGAGATTTAATTAGACTGGAAAGCTAGTAAAAAGATGTCACTGAAGGTTACCTAAAGGTAGAACTATGCATGGTGAAGAAGCAGAGGAAGCTGAAGAAAAGCAGAAAGAAGACTATTGTGAATCCCTTAATTTGTTTTTTAGATATTTGGTTGTTAGGTATAGAAATGCAACTAGTTTCTGAATATTGATTTTATGCTCTGCAACTTTACTTAATACTATTAATTAGTTCTAAGTTTTTGGTGGAGTCTAGGACTTGCCATATAAAATCATGTCACCTAAAAACAGACAATTTTACCTTTCCTTTCCAATATTGATGCCTTTTATTTCTTTTTCTTGCCTCATTGCTCTGACTAGGACTTCCATTACTATACTGAATAAAATTGGTGAGAAAGGGTACCCTTGTCTTGTTCCTGATCTTACAAGAGCTTTTAACCCTTCAGGATTAAATATGACACTAGCTGTGGGTTTGTCATACATGACCTTTCTTATGTTGAGGTACATTCTTTCTATACCCAATTTGTTGCAAGTTTTTATCATGAAAAGATGCTGCATTTTGTGAAATGTTTTTTCTGCATCTCTCAACATGATTATATGGACTTTATATTTCATTCTATTAATGTGATATATTTATTGATTGATTTTCTTGTGTTGAACCATCCTTGTATCCCAGGGACGGATTCCACTGGATCATAAAGTATGATACTTCTAATGTGCTGTTAAATTTAGTTAGCTAATATTTTACTGGGAACTTTTTCACCTATAATCATCAGGGATATTGGATTGTGATTTTTCTTTTCTTGGAGTGTCACTATCTGGCTCTGGTACCAGGTAACTGCTGGCCTCATAAAATGAGTTTAGCTGTGTTTTTCCCTCTTCATGTTTTGGAAAGAGTTTGAGAATTAGCATTTGCTGTTCTTTAAATGTTCAGTAGAATTAATCTAAGAAGCAATCTGATCATGAATTTTTCTTTGGTGAGAGGCTTTTGATTATTTTTTTAATCTCCTTACTTATTATTGGTCTGTTCAGATTTTCTATTTTTTCCTAATTCAACCTCTCTCTTTTTTTCATGATTAGTCTGGCTAAAAGTTTGCCAACTTTGTTTATCTTTCCAAAGAACCAACTCTTAGTTTCATTAATCTTCCCCATTTTCTATTCCATTTACTTCTGCCATAGTCTTTATTATTTCCTTCCTTCTGTTAACTTTGGGGTTAATTTGTTCTTTCTCTAGATTTTGAGGCATAATGTTGGGTAGTAAATTGAGATGTTTCTTTTTTCTTAATGTATGTATTTATAGCCTTAAACTTTTCTCTTTGGACTTCTTTTGTTACATCTCATAAGTTTTGATATGTTGTGTTTACATTTTTCACTTGTCTTAAAATAATTTTTTATTTATATTTTGATTTCCTCTTATAAAAACTATTTTTTAGGACTCTTCTATTCTGCATGCACTCTCTTATTTGGTTCTGATAATAGAATGGGACTATTATTTTCCTGAAGTTTATTTTAAAATAGATACAGAATTATAAAACAGAAAATATATTAGCCATTTGTTAACTCTGATTTAAAATAAAATCACTCTTGTAGTGACATGAATTTAAAAATCTGTTCAACATTTCTTCTTATAGCCTCCAGTGATGAGATTTACAAAATAATTACCTCCCCTCTCTAATTAATCACAAAGATAATCAAAGTATGTATAAGGACAATATTTGAGAACTATTATTTACACTATTCAAAAAATAGATTATTTAAATAACTTCAAAATGAAAATGGCCAAATAAGTTTATATTATGTAATGCTTTGCTGAAATCAAATAGTTAATTATATCCATTGATACTATGACATCATTTTTTAAACACAGCAAATTAAATAGGAATATCTAGAGTTTAGGGTCTTTAACAGATTATCCCAACATTTCTTTTTGGACAAAGTTATATTATAGAAATGCTTAGAAAATCATATTGAATGATAAATTCCTTTTAATAGATGTCTACCCAAAGAGGAGGCAAAGAGGAAGTCGGGATTAGGAATGTTAGTATAAAGGATTTTAAACTCAGCCATAATGATTTATGAATGGATAAAGAAGGTGTGGTATATATGTACAATGGAACATTACTTAGCCATAAAAGAGAAAGAGATATTGCCATTTGCAACAAAATGGATGACCCTAGATGATATTATGCTAAGTGAAATAAGCCAGTCAGAGAAAGACAAATACCATATGATTTCACTCATATATGGAATTTAAGAAACAAAACAAAGAAATAAACAAAAGGCAGAAACAGACTCACAAATAAAGAAAACAAACTCTCAGTTGCCAGAGGGAAGAGGGTAGAGGATGGATAAAATGTTTTTGAAATAATCTCCCCCGTGGGGCCTGAGGTGACCTCAAAAATGGTTCGCTACTTTCTGGACCCAGAAAACCCTACAAAATCATGCAAATCGAGAGGTTCAAATCTTCGTGTTCACTTTAAGAACACACGTGAAACTGCCCAGGCTATCAAGGGTATGCATATCCGAAAAACCACCAAGTATCTGAAAGATGTCACTTTGCAGAAACAGTGTGTGCCAGTCTGTCACTACAATGGTGGAGTTGGTAGGTGTGCACAGGCCAAACAGTGGGGCTGGACACAGGGTGGGTGACCCAAGAAGAGTGCTGAATTTTTATTGCACATGCTTAAAAATGCAGAGAGTAATGCTGAACTTAAGAGTTTAGATGTAGAGTCTCTGGTCATTGAGCACATACAGGTGAACAAAGCCCCCAAGATGTGACATAGAATTTACAGGGCTCTTGGTCAGATTAACCCATACATGAGCTCTCCCTGTGACAACGAAATGATTCTACTGAAAAAGAACAGATTGTTCCTAAACCAGAAGAGGAGGTTGCACAGAAGAAAAAGATATCCCAGAAGAAACTGAAGAAACAAAAACTTATGGCCCGGGAGTAAATTCTGCATAGAATAAATGCAAATAAAAATTTTAAAAAAATTTTAAATGTTTTTGAAATAATAATGCTCATGTGATTTTAAATTTATTTATATATGTGTGTTTATATGACTTTTAAAATATCATCTGCACTGTGAATAATTGCCTTAAAATTAAAATATCTAGATTCAAGTCTTATTGATTGATTGATTGATTGATTGATTGGTTGGTCTACAGGTTTTATTTACAGGGATGCTCAGTTAGAGGTCAAACACTCTAGTATCCACATGCCTTACCTGAAGCTACTTGGTTTCAGGTTTCTTGTCTCCGGCTTCAAGCTTGAGACTCTCAGGGAGCTGTCGATAGGCAGGGAAGGCCTCCCACGAGCTGTTCAGGTCAAACTTGGGGAACTCCTGGGCCAACTGGATGGGCTCGGCCACCACCCGCTTCACTTCATCATCATACTGTAACGCAGCCAGACACTGGAAAGTCCGGAAAGGATGTCCTTCAAAGCCATAGCCTGTCAGGGTCCTTCTTAGGTCAGGGTGGTTAGCAAAGAAGACTCCAAACATGTCCCAGATCTCTCTCACATACCAGTTAGCTGCCTTATACACAGAAACAGTGAACTCAATGGGTGTCAGCTCATCTATATAAGTCTTCACACGGATCCAAGAGTTGAAACACAGAGAAAGCAGGTTGTAAACAATCTCAAAATGGTTCTGTCAGGTGGGGATGTCCACTGCTGTCAAGTCAGCCAAGGATTGGAATTGTGCACTGGTGTGATCCCTGAGGAAAGTCAGCACTGGGATGACCCCATCAGGATGGATACAGATCTCTAACTCATTGAAGCAGAACACCTGAACTTGTTGGACATACTTGGGTAGGATTTCAGCCACATACTCTCCAAATGCTGAGAGCTGCTTGTGGGCCACATCATTCCGTGGTCTGACAGTGGGGTGCTTTCCCTCCTCACAGGCAGAAGCAGCACCGAGGGGTCGCCCAGCCACCCTGGCCAGCACCACGGACCCCGTGAGCCCCCTGCCACCAGCCCCTTACCACAGCCACCACCACCATGGTCCCTCTAGATTCCAGTCTTACACTGTTCCACCCTAGCACATATTAAAGGTTACTATTATCTTTTCATACTTACCAAAAAACAAACAAATGAATAAGCAACAAAACAACAACAACAACAAAAGTCAGGTTTATGTTTCAATTAATTTATGCTTTTTATTTGATAAAATAAATTTGCATTATTTGACTAATTGTCAAATATCATCTACTTTAAAACATAGCATATTGATATTTATTAAAGGAACTGAATCCTAAGATGTCATGAAACATTAAGACATTAATATACTTTTTAAAAAGATAAAACCCATGAAAATATAGGAAAATATTAGATATAGAGTAGGAGAGATAGAAGAGTTAGTTTTAGTAAGAAGAGTCACAGTATAGTGTTGAATCTGTTTAAGAGAACTTGGTACAATCCTGGTTAAAAAAATAAAAATAAAAAATAAAAAGTAAAAACTTTAGCTGAGTGATATGAACTAGTTATTCAATTTTTCTGTACCTCAGTTCCCTCACATGCAAAATGAAAGTAATAATAAATTATAGTTTTTATGTGAAGGGCTAATGAGAAAAAAAAATCTTAGAACTCTGACAACCACATAGTAAAGGTTTGATGCAATAGGCTATATTTTCACTTTCCTTGTAGCATGACCCCATAGGAATTGATGGGAATAGGTACAAATAACTTATAAGTGGAAGAAAGGTGAGGGAGATATTAAATGATAACTTCTGAAGTCTTTATGACCTCAGTAAGTGTTGTGTTACCTGTGAAGAAAAGGGAGGGATGTAGGTTGTAGAGCAGAAGTTTAAGAATACAGAAGATATGAAATATTACTCTGGAGAATGGAGAGGAAGCTGATGACAGAAAAGCATTTTTTTTAATGGAGAGAACCATAAACTGTTGAGTTACGAATATATGTGTATGTGATCAGTATTCCTACCAGCACTCAATCACCATTGTGTAGATTCAGAGAAGGAAGGCGGAGAGATTTTGCAGATCCATGTCTCGTTGTTGTTGTAAACTGGGTGCAATAGAAGACAAAAACAGGACAACCTGAAAGCAGTTGCCATGGGCATGTAAAGTGAGAGAAAGAAATGAAAGGATATTTGAGACATAGCTGGATTAAACATGTTTAAATGAGAATGGTATTTGACTGGAGGGAAGGAGAGTAATGGACTGGAAGAGGTTTGGAGGTCATGAGGGACTTTGAATACAGTTACGAACTCTGGTTATTGAAATATGATACAGCAAACAGCCTCCACTGTAGAAAAAAATGATATGAATTATCTAGTTTCACTTAAGGCAAATAGGTGAAATATTCAGAGAAGATTATAATAATAATACTGCAGTTTGCTCTGATGTCTTAATTGGTATAGGGCTGAAGAGACTTGAGACAATGAAGGAGTTGTCAAATTCACATCAATTATAAATTATTGATAGAATAATTTTTAAAAACTGTCTTCTGATTATTTTTAATTGGAATAGAATAAGAAGTTATTATAGTATCGTGCCTTTAGATAATAGCAAAAAAAAAAAAAAAAAGAAAGAACCTTCAGATCTCCATGCTTCTTTTCTTATATTCTAGAATTTGTATAAACTTACAAACAGATGTTTATCTGATAAAGTTGAAAATTATGAATTCTATTCAAGATTCCAAGCTTAGAAATATAAAAAAGTTGAGTCACAAGAAACTGATGGAAGTGGGATATAATTCCTGAATTACATATTTATGAGTAGATAATTCCAAAATGTTAAAAAAAATGTCAGGAATAAAATTATTATTCACAATATACTTAAATTGTTAAAATTGTTAAAATTTGTAATAAATCTTGCCCTAATATGGCAATTGCTTTTTAGATCAACAATACTGAATAAATAGTTACAATTTACAAAAAAGCACATTATACAATTTTTGAAATTTGTAATATTTGAAAATATAAATGTTTGTTTTAGTTGTGCTTTATTGGAAAGCAATAGCTCCCGATCTGTTGATGTAACATGAATTAGGTGTGCTCATTATAGCTGGACTCATCCTAGTGTCCAAGTCTATATGGGTTGTTCACCACACCTGACTTTGGCAACAATGAGAAGACACTAATTAGGTTGATCATTTTCATAATATGTCTATGTTAACATTGAAAAAGAAGAGGTATAGGGGCTTGATGAACTTTGCCTATAGTGCTGTTGTTTTTCCTGCAAAATGATAGTTCTTCTTAATCAAAAGGTAGAATTAGGAATCAGATGACTTGTTGAAATTCTCTTCTTTTGTGATGATCATTAGTCAGCTATTAAGTGCCTGTTAGAAGGCAGCTTAATGACTGACTATTGTGAAAAGCACATTACCTGTGTTATCAAAATGCAGATTTCATCCACTTCTGCCATTTATTATATATCTGACCTTGGACAAATTATTAGAATTACTAGATTTCAGCTTCCTTATGTATAAAATGAAGACTATTAGTATAAAAATTGAGATCAATTTTAGAATTTATCCAGTTATATTATACTATTTTTTCTATCATAAATATAAGAAAAAGTAAAAACAAACACTTATAATTCTCATATTTACAGAGAGAAGACAAATAAAATATATTTATCTTCACTGACACTGCAGTTTGGCAGTACTCAAGAATACTAATTCCAGAAACTCTAAGAGCAAAATGCAAAGCAGTAGATGGTATATACTATGCAAACAGCACTCCTCATACTGGACTTTCTGAAACATTACACAACACTTCAGGACTGTCTCCAAGTAGCTCAAAAGCTCGATATGGTGAAATGAACAGATCTGCTACCTTGGATAGCTAGCCTTCCACTTACTGCATTTGGCTTTGTGCTTAGGCAATACCGCACACTAGTTCTCCTTTTCTTCCCAATAAGAGGATTAATGGAGTCAAGTTAACTATTTGCTGCACTAGTTCTATGTTGTTTTTTGCAAATATACTCCAAAAACACAAAAAGTAGTCACATGGTAACTTTTGTAAGGGTAAATGAGTTACACCGATTGGAAGTTATATGGAGTCATTTGATTCATGTAAACATCCAATTTAATAAAATATTTATTTCATACCTAAGGAAATACAAACTAAATTACAAAAGCCTAAAAATTACTATACCAAGGAAGGATTTTAATTCTGAATTCCTGGACTAGTTAAACGCTCTTAAGTCCAATTTTGGCAAGTCCTGAAATGGCCTCTTATTTATTAATAAAAAACACTTACCTAGGATATGCCCTGTGAATTATTCAAACCAGTTTATATACATCAACTTATTAAATCTTCATTAAAACCCAATGATGACATCCCCTGCTGTGATCAACAAAATCTCAACTCCATCTCTGCCACTGTGAATAAATTCTAAATCGCTCTCTCTTTGGAGCACTCTCAAATTTCAAAGTCCCTCTGGGAATATATGATTGACTTAGCCTAAATTATGTGTCTAAAAGTTTAGCTGCAGGGAATGGGAGATTATCTGCTCCCCATTCACCAAAAGTCACATAATAAAGTTTTTCCTAAGTAAGAGGGTAGTTCAGAACTAGCTGGCCACAATATGTATGACAGATATCCTGAATAGATCCAATCTTTTGATAACTCAATAGTTACATGCCTCTAGTTTTCATAATCATTTTACTGTAAAGACCTTCATATAACGTAATACTTTCAAGTTTCAGACAGCTAAAAGTATCTTCTCACACCGTCAAAAGGGAAGCAACAGGGCAGCCCGGGTGGCTCAGCGGTTTAGCCCCGCCTTCAGCCCAGGGCCTGATCCTGGAGACCTGCAATTGAGTCCCACGTTGGGCTCCCTGCATGGAGCCTGCTTCTCCCTCTGCCTGTGCCTCTACCTCTCTCTCTTTCTCTCTCACTCTCTCTCTCTCTTTCTGTCTCTCATGAATAAATAAATAAAATCTTAAAAAAAAGGGGGGGGAGCAACACAGAGTCCAAATACATATTATCTGTAGCTCAGAATACAGTATCTGTAGGTGATAATCCATCCTCTATTTTTGTCATGATCCTACATCATACAGTATATGTACTAAATTAGGAATATAAATATTATAAATAAGCCCTACTTATACATGAAGAAATAGGTGAAGCAAACTAGCTGTTGGGGAAAACATTGCATATTCTTGGGCACCAACCATCTTCATATATCTTGCTTGTGTTTTAAAAAATCAGCATACCATAAGTCATGTTCTACTCAGGAAAACTGAAATTTTTAATCCAGACTTGAGGAATGGTAGTAGTAGCAAGATTATATTCCTCATGCAAAAGTGGCATCAGTATGGGGAATAATGAGAGACAACAGCATCATAGTAAAGTTGATTTTTTTTTCTTTACCATTTCATTTTGAGAGGAAGCCCAGAATAGATTTTTCTATGAGGTGAATTTTGCAGTATATTTTTATACATTTATCTACAAGTTTAACCTCAAGTTTTGTTTCCTCCAATGATCCTGTTTATCATGTCAAATTCTAATATTCTTTAATGAATTCTATTTTTTTTTCTTAAACTGATCAGCACATTTCCATTTTTTTAAACTATAAAAATGACTGAAAGAATATTGGCCCTGGAAATGATTGAGGTAGTAGACATTCCATGATAAGAATCCAAGATGGGTTATTTGAAATGCATGGATCTGAACACAGTGAGTAAACAACCCACAATCAGAGAATAGTTCTCTAACAGTCCCTGACACGTGGTGGCAAAACAGTGCCTTGTTGTTATGTGTTCTCTTGTGCCCAGTTTAGGTCTTGATTAAATAGCTGCTACAATTAAATAAAATGTTGATTATGAAATTCTAGAACTGTCCTGTCAGCTTTCCTTTTTGTAACTGACTTGCAGGGCCTAAAGAATGAGAACAAAAAGATCAAAACCCTAATTCTTCAAGCCCCCATTGAATAAGTCTTTATCACTTGTAGCAAAAGCTTGAGAAAGCAAAATGAGTTAGCAAAATAATATATTAATAATACTTGCGAACATATTCATTGATCTTAGGAAGCAGATTGGGGAGTCAGTAAACTGAGAATTAGAATAAATTTATAAGATTAGGTTACATAAAATAGTTCACTGTGAACCACTAAATTCTATGGAGATTCTCTTGTCTGAGGAAGCAACTAGTTTCTTCTTGCCTTGTTTGAGGTCTTTGTAGTGAATGCCTAAAGCATTTACCTTACAAGGACAGGGCAATTCTGCTAGTGTCCCATTTTTACCGCTGCTCATTACTTCCAGACATATAACTAGAATCCAACTCCAACCTTCTCCTGGAGGAGAAAGTACAATAAAACCTAGAGGATATGGTTTATATACTGAAAGTCTCATTTTTTAGTTTGTTAATGTATTCAATGATATTATTTGATTATTGAATGGTAAATTATTTATGCATTCCTGGAATAAGCTGCACTTTATATATTTATGGATTTATTCCCTAAAATTTTGTGATGAATTTTGTATCATGTTTATAAGGGATATTTCTTGCCATCTTTTGATAGCAGTGTTAACGCTAGCCTCATAGAATGAGTTGGAAAGTATTCTTTTCTTTACAACTTTCTGGAAAATTGTGTGTAGAATTAGAATTATATCTTCCAGGCAGCCCCGGTGGCTCAGCGACTTAGCGCCACCTTCAGCCCAGGGCCTGATCCTGGAGACCCAGGATCGAGTCCAACGTCGGGCTCCCTGCACGGAGCCTACTTCTCCCTCTGCCTGTGTCTCTGCCTCTCTCTCTCTCTCTCTCTCTCTCTCTCTCTCTCTCTCTGTGTGTGTGTGTGTCTCATGAATAAATAAAACCTTTAAAAAATAATTATATCTTCCTTTTTTTGTTGTTGTTTTAACTCACCAGTAAACGCATTCAGTTCAGGAGTTTTCTTCCTTTTTCCAAGACTTTATTCACTTCATTGTTTTTGTCAAATTTATTTTCATAAAGTTGTTTATACTATCCCTGATTATGCTTTGGATATTCATGGAAACTCTAGTAATGTTATTTATCTCATTTCTGGTTTGAGTACTTTGTTTCTTCTACCTTTTCTTTCTTTCTTTTTTTTTTTTTTTTTTTTTACTACTCTGGCTAGACATTTATTTTTTTTATTTTTTAAATTTTACAAAGAACTATCTTTCAGCGTCATATTTTCTCTGTTTTAAAATTATTTCTTATTCTATTGTATTTTCCTGTGGTGTTTATGATTTCCTTTCTTCTGCTTATAGTGGGCATCATTTGTACTTTGTTTTCTACACTTTTTTAAAAAATAATATTTTATTTATTTATTCATGAGAGACACAGAGAGAGAGGGAGAAAGGCAGAGAGGCAGAGACACAGGCAGAGGGAGAAGCAGGCTCCATGCAGGGAGACTGATGTGGGACTCCATCCTGGGTCTCCAGGATCAGGCCCTGGGCTGAAGACAGCGCTAAACCGCTGAGCCACCCAGGCTGCCCTGTTTTCTACACTCTTAAGGTAGAACCTGTAACCATCAATTTGAGACAATTTTTTTTCACATAATACATGCATTTTGTGCCACAAATTTTCCTTTAAGTGCTAAATATGCAATATCCCATATATTTTGATACCTTTAAAAAACTATTTTTTTTAAGATTTTATTTATTTATTCATGAAAGACACAGAAAGAGGGTAGAGACATAGACAGAGGGAGAAGCAGGCTCCTCACAGGGAGCCCAGTGTGGGACTCCATTCCTGGATCCAGGATCATGCCCTGAGCTGAAGACAGACGCTCAAACGCTAGCCACCCAGGCACCCCAAAAGAACTATTTAGTTTAAAATAGATTTGAGATATGAATTATTTACAAGTATGTTATATAGTTTCCAAATATCTGAAATTTTCCAGAAATTTTTGTTAATAATGTCTGATTTCATTTTGTTCAGAGAATATCTAACTTGAATCTCTAAATCTATTGAGACTTGTTTTATAGCCTAGGATATAGGTTATTTTGCAAATTTTCTATGAAAATAAAAATAGAGTATATGTTTTTCTGGTTTTGATAGAATATTCTATTGTATCAATTAAGTTAATAGGTTTAATACTGTTGTTCAAGTCCTACATAGGATTATTGATTTCCATCTACTTTTCTATTATTGAGATGAGAATATTAAAATCTCTGACTATTGTTGTAGTTTGTAGTTACGGATTTTTCCATTTCTCCTGGACGTTCTTCAATTTTAGTATCATATATTTTGAAGATCTATAACTAGTTACATAAACATTTAGGTTTGTTAGGTCATCCCATTAACACTCTGAAATGAACTTCTTTAATCCCTGGTAATATTCTTCAGCCTGCAATATCAATATAGCTACTCCAACTTTCCTTTGATTAATGTTAGTATGACATGTAATTTTTCATCCTTTTAGTATTGATGCATGTGTACTTATTATTTAACACAAATTTCTCATAGGCGTATGTAATTGGGTCTTGCCTTTTTATCCAATCTGGCAATATATGTTATTTTTATCCTATTTACATTTAACATAACGCTTATATGGTTAGAATTAAATCTAAAAATTTCTTGTTTATTTTGTTTGTCCCATCTGTTCCATGTTCCTTTTTGCCTCCTCTATAGCCTTTTTAACCATCCCCCCTCCTCTTTTTTAGTACTGTGCTTTCTTTTAGCTTAATATTTTTCCTGGTTAATTTTATTTTGTTTCTTCTATATACTGTAACTGTTGTGTTACTTTAGTGGTTCTGTTACAGTTTATTTTATATGTCTCAAGCTTTACCATCTGACTTCACACAATATGTCATATATGTTATAAGAAACTTACAATGATTTAATTCCATTTTTTTCTCTCCTGACCTTTACACTATTATTGTCATATGTTTACTTATACATTTTTCATAACTTTCACAAATACAGTGTTATTATGTTTTCTTTAATCATTCAATATCTTTAAAATGAACTTAAATAAAAAGAAAATTTCTTATTTTCCTAAAAAAAACTTCTTTAACATTTCTTATAATTCAGACTGCTGTTGACAAAATTTTAATTTTTATTATTTTTAAGATATTATTTATTTGTTCATGAGAGCCACAGAGAGAGGGCAGAGACATAGATAGAGGGAGAAGCAGGCTCCTCACAGGGAGCCCAACGTGGAACTTGATCCAGGATCCCGGGATCATGCCCTGAGCCAAAGACAGACACTCAACTGCTGAGCCATCCAGGGATCCCAACAAAGATTTAAACATCCTTTTGCTTCTGTTGTCTTTGTTTTGGCTTTATTATTAAAGATATTTTGCTAGATATATAGTTTCTAGGCTGAGAAGCTTTCTGTTTTTTTATTTTTTTAATTTCTTTAAAGATGTTATTTAACTATTTTATTGCTTTGTGGTTACCATTAGGTTTGTATGAAACATCTGCACAAAGTGGTCTATATTAAGTTGATGGTCATTTAAGTTTGAGCCCATTCTTTGCTCCTCTCTTCACCTCACTTTATGTATATGGTGTCATAATTTATATCTTTTTATTTTGTGAATTCCTTGATGGATTTTTTACAGAAATATTCATCTTTTTGCTTTTGTGTTTCCTAGCTTCATACTGTCATTTTTGGTCGTTCCTTTCTATCCCTTCAATATTTCTTGCAAGGCTGGTTTAGTGTTCCTGAACTCCTTTAGTTTTTGTTTGTCTGGGAAACTTTATCTGTCTTTCTGTTCTGAATGATAGCCTTGCTGGATAGAGTATTTGTGCCTGCAGGTTTTTCCCATTCAACATTTTGAATATATCATGCCACTCCTTTCTGGCTTAGAAAGTTTCTGCCAAAATCGGCTAATAGCTTAAGTAGGGGAGGGGGGAGGATTTCTTCATATGTAACTCTCTTCTTTCATCTTGCTGCTTTTAATATTTCTTATCACTATATTTCACCATTTTAATTACAATATGTCTTGGTATACATGGGCTTTTCTTGATTTTTGTTGGGGGTTCTCTGTGCCTCCTGGATCTGCATATCTGTTTCCTCCTCCAGATGATGAAAATTTTCAGAAATTGTCTCTTCAAATGAATTCTCTACCTCCTTTTCTCCTATAATATGAATGTTATTATGCTTGATGGAGTCACTGAGTTCCCTAAGTCTATTCGTGTTTTGCATAATTATTTTTTCTCTCTTTTGTTCAGTTTGATTACTTTGGAGAAAGTATGCTTCTTTTTTTGTATATTAAGCCCTCTGCCATCTTATTATCCCTTATCTCTGTGTTAATGGTCTCACTAATGTCCTCCACTCTTTTCTCAAATCTAGTGAATTTCCTTATGATCATTCCTTTAAATTTTCCATCAGTCATGTCAGTTACATCTGTTTTGCCTATATCTCTGGCTGCATCCTTGTCTTTTTCTTTCATTCAGAATAAATTCCTCTGTCTTTTCATTTTATCTAAGTCTCTTTGCCTGTTTCTCTGTTTTAGGAAAGACGGCTACATCTCCTGTTCTTGAAGGTAATGGCTTTATGATGAAGAAGTCCTGCAGTGCCCTACTGTGTAGTCTCCCCTGTTCCCCAAGGCCTGGTGCTTCTAGGAGTATCTCCAATGTGTGTTGCATGTGCTCTGTTTTCTCCTGGCCCCTTTATCCTTCAGGGCAGTCATTTGCAGATGACTTTACCTATTGTTGGGAGTGTTTGGTCCCTGGCCTGAATATGGCAAGTTTTAACTAGGTATACTCTGATTTGCTTGTGAAATGAGACCTGTCACTGCAGCCACTGGAACTGAGGCTTCACAAAACTCCCAGGTGGGGAGACGCAGTGTTGGCAGGGGTTTGGGTCAGTCTCCCAGGGAGGGGGCCCACTGCACTGGGGCTGAAGCAACTATGAGTAGGAAGGGCAGTTCTTTTGGAACACAGGATAGGGGGGCGGGGGGCGGTGACTTGGTATAGGCAAGTTAGGTAGCCAGTGTCTGTGCTGCACTGGTCCCTGCAAGTGTCTTTGTGCTTATGCTGAGGGGTAAGGGAGGGAAATGGCACTGGTGTCATTTCATTTGTTGTTCCCAGTGGGGTCTGTCTGTGAACTCTGCCTTTCTGGGACATGCTCCACAATGATCAACTAATATGTGTGCTCCAATGATCTTCAGCTCACTGTTTCCACACTGTATGTCTCACACAGTTTGCCCTGTCTTTTCTCCAAGAGCAGCTGCAATGTCCTCTGAGTTCTCCCAGAGGCAGGCATGCTGACCTTTAAAACTCCAAGCTTTAAGCCATGCTGGTTGCAAGAACTCACAAAATTTGGACCCTCTCTCACTTTCCAAGCCAATTGTATTCATGAAACAAGGTGAGCCTAGGGTCCTACTCCACTGTCACCTTCCCTTCACAGCTGCTTTGTTGTTTGCTTTGTTTCTGGCAAACTATCTTTGTTCTCCTGAACATAATGTGTTTTTCCCTCTGTCTACTTTTAAGGTTTTCTCTTTATCACTGCTTTGGTCCAATTTAATTGTGATTTACTTTTTTCAAAAAAATTATATAATCAATACTTATTCTGAAATATCCTAAATCAAATATTCTACTTTTAATAAAGACTGGTAACATTTTTACAGATATAATTATGTGTCCAAAATGTTAATTATAATCTTAATGTTACTGTCTACTTATTATAAAGCTTTTAACTGCTCCTTAGAAACTATCAGGATAAAGTTAGTATCTGAAGCACTCAGTGTTCAAATCATTAACTAATGGTGCTAAGATGATTTAGTAACTGATGCTTCAATGTTTCACTTAGATGGACTATATTTCTGCAATGTGCATGGAGTTAGTAGAAATTTTTGGAACTATAAAAATTTTTGGATAATCAATCTGGAAATTTTTATGTCATTATTTTTCAGATATTCTTTTCTGCCACTTCCTTTTCCCCATCTCAGCCAAATTCAAGCTTCCGATTGCAATCATAATTAAGGTCTTTTTTTAATTTGTCCAAAAGCTCACTAATGTTGTTAATTTTTTAATTATATATTTTTCCCTGTGTGTTTCATTTTGTATAATTTCTTTTGCTGTGTTTTCGAATTCACTAATCATTTCTTCTGCAATGTATACTTTGATGTTAATAACATTCAATGCATTTTTCATCTCAGACACTGTAGTTTTCACCTCTAGAAGCTTGGCTATATTTTTATGTCTTTTCTGTCACGACTTAAATATTCATTTTTTCCTCTAGCTTTTTGAACATATGGAATACAGTTGTAATAACTGTTTTAATGTTCTTGTCTGCCAATTCTAACATCTGGGTCAGTTTCAATTGATCTCATTTTCTCCTCATTATGAATTGCATTTTCCTGCCTGTTTGAATGCCTGATAATTTTTTATTGGATATCAGACATTGTTAATTTTACCTTCTTGGGTGCTGGATATTTTTGTAATCCTATATTCTCAATCTTTGTTCTTAGACACGTTTATGATTCTAAGAACTAGTTTGAGACTTTAGAAACTTATATTTGAGATTTGGTAAGGTCTGGAACAGTGCTCAGTCTATAGCTAATTATTCCCCAGCATTAAGGCAAGATTCTTCTGAATACACTACCAAATGTTCAGTGAATTATGAGGGTTTCCAATCCGGCTGATGGAAATAGAATTTATTCTCAGGCCTGGGTGAGCTCAAGTTACTGTATTCTAATCCTTTTAGGTGGTTCATTTCCAAGCCTCAGGTAGTTTTTACATGCTTGCATTGATCAGCACTCTGATGAACCTTGAGGGATCCCTCTACAGATCTATAGTATTCTCTCTGTGTGCAGCTATGTTATACCAATACTTCATCTTGTGAAATCTACCTACCTTGTTTTCCCTGGACTATTTGATCTGTCACCTCAACTCGGGAAGTCTGCCTAGCTCTACCTGGGTTTTTCTCTTCACTCTGTAACCTGGAAGTTCCCTCAAATAAGTAAACTTAGGCAATTTTAGGGTTCACCTCATTTGTTTTCTCTATCTCAAAAGTCTCTATTTCCTGTTGCCTTCTGGCCAATATTTTGAAAAGCACTGCTTTATTCTGTTCAGTTATTTGTTTCTCTTAGAAGGATAAATCCAGTCATATTAGTTGCATGTTAGCCACACATATTAGACAGAAACAAAAACTCCTCTAAAATGGATATTTTAATAACTGGCATAATTCCCAAGTTGCCATTCCAATTCATGGAATGAGAGCAATTTTGACCACTGAAAGTTCCTGGTATTTATCCTACCTTTCAAAACTGTAAGCTAAAAGCAATATTATATTCATGGGGGAATCAATGATTAATGTCATCATTAAAACTTTAAAAGATGCAAGAGTTAGGATTCCTATTACACTCTCATTTAAATTGACTATTGGCAAGTGTAGGTGATGATTATTCCTAGTATATGCCAGACAGTTATTATAAGCTTAATCAGTTGTTTACTCCACTTGCAAATCAACACAGATCCCGTGACCTATTATTCATTTACGGATCTTTCAAACACTGCAACGGTAATATCATTTCAATAGGACTTGGCAACTCATAATGACCAGTTTTCATGGATGACTTTGTAAGTTATATTTGTGAATAAGGAGATAAATCCTGGAAACTGAAGCCTTTGTAAATTGCTAGTATTCTAATAGTTCAAGGGTATAGGTTAGGTACTGTAAGGTGAGAAACAGATACTACATTTGAATACTGCAGCTAAATATGTCTTTTGGATTTGAGAAGTTAATATACCACTTTGGATATACCGTCCAGAACAGACTCATTTATCAAGCTGACCCTAAAATCTTCCAACTTTGAGTAAAACCTGGAGCAAGATAAAGCTCTCCAGCTGGTCCAGGCTGCAGTGTTTTACCACTTGGACCTTTCATAGTTCATTAATGCTTTTATATCTATAAACAGGAGGCACTTCAGTTTGTGCTTGTATTTTGACAAAGCAATCAAGATATGTAAAAGCATAATTGTTTTTAAAAATAGTTCAAAGGAAAAGTCAGGAGTGCAACACACACAAAAAGCACACAAAAAACAAAGTTAGGGAATGAATCAAAAAAATGAAAAAATAGAGGGACAGTGGATTTTTCTGGATGCACATTTCATTCTAAGTCATACTCCAAACTCAAATTACATCTGTGCATCTTAGTTTTCTGAAACAAAATCCCACTCATTCAGACCCACCCGTCCGTCACAAACAATTCCTTTTCCCCAGATATTCTTACCTCCCACACTTAGAGCAGCATCACATATCGCTTGGAATTTGTAATGATTTTTTATTTTGCACATCACTAAAACATTTGCCTCTTAAGCAACAGGATAATCACTTTGCTTTCTGCCAAATTATGTACTTCCAATTCTTATCGTGAAGGAAATAAAACCAACTTAGGAAACTTGACAGCACTTGCATCATCTCCAGGCTGCACATCCAAAATGTGTATCTGTGAATTCTAAGGGAAGGACCATATAATTGGGGATTTTCTAAATAGAAGTCAAGAAATAAAAAAAGTTTGAACATAAAATCCATTTACTTTTTAATGATACCATATTAGACCTACTTGAAAGGGAGAAAAGCATTCTGTGTTAAAGAAATTTTCTTTGGAAAAATATGTTTCTTAAAAGGATCTGGGATCTCTCTTTTTTTTAATATATGTTAAATGCACATCTAATAAGTATATCTAACTTTTCAGGTATAAACAAACATAAAACTTTATAATGACTTCTTCTATGGCATTTAAAAAATGTAAATACTAGTACTTTTTTAAAAAAAATTAAGATCATCACTCAGTAGGCTGTAATATTGACAATATTCACATTCTTAACTTTAAATTATAATACATTTTGATACAACTTAATAAGATCTAGGTCTCACAGTCTTGTTTTTAGTGCTAACACTTTTAATATTACATTATGAAAACACACAAAATAGGATATTTTTGTTCATAATATTATATGATGGAAAAACAAAATACAATGTCTTTTTATTAATGGAACAAGAATTTCAATAGACATGCACTTTCTCTTCTGAAAATTAAATAAGTATTTATCAAGTATCGCTATCAGTTTACTTTGTCATTAAATGTCATGGAAGAAGAACATTTGTGCAGATATCTAGAATTCCATTGTACAGAGACCTGAATTTATTGCTATATGATTTTTTTTTCAAACTAGATTTTCTACTTCTGTTCATCAGTTTTTCCAAGAGCATGTAGTTCTCATAACTTATTCTAGAGAATTGGGCAGATCTGCATTTGAAATCTAGCATTCTTTTGTTGTTGTTGTTTATTATTAGAGCAAAATGTATAAATAAATCTGCATATGGCAGCAGGACTCTGTAGCACCTGCTTGATAGATTCTATCAAATGCTTGGCTTTGAATCTATGTCATAATAACCAATCAGTAAGTACAAATTTTAAAGCTGTGATTTTCTTTTCTTCTCCCTCATCACCCTTTTCTTCTTTCTCCCTCCCTCCCTATCCTTTTGGCAATCATCATCATTGTTATTCTCAACATTGTCATCATCCTCTTTGCCATTCCTTATTTATTTGCAGTATTATGGAAATAATGACATAATGATAAATACATCTACCTGTACTTTCTAAACATGAGACATATGGGCTGTGGTTATAAGTAATCCTATCAGAACTACATAGGAGAGGAAACAAGAATCATTTCAAAATGCTTGACATTTCTGAGGGATGGAAGGGAATAGGTGGAAATCCAACAGTTCCTGGGGGAACACTAAGATATCTTTATTTATATAAAATGCAGCACACTGGATTGATAATGCACACTGTTCAGAAACAGTTTTATAAGAAACATGCTTATCTGATTTTATGTACCTGGTTATATAATTTAAATGTCAGAGAAGTTCTCTATAGTTAGATAACTCTTTTTTATAACGATCTGTTAGAGTTCTTGGTAATTTATAAGGATGCTCAGCTAATCAAGCATGAGTAAACCATACTTAGAACTAATGTAAATATATAGGAATAAAAAAATACACAGAAACAATAAATGATGTATCAGAATCTTGAAGCATAGTTCTATTGTTAACTAATAGAGCTCACTAATAAGCTCACTAATAAGCTTTAAAAAATGAAGTGTGCAACCAGGAATAACTAACATAATAGCTTTTATTTGGCCTAATCCAGATTCTCTTTTGCTGCTTTCTGGACCTCCTATGTGGCCAACTCTGACCCTTGATGTTCTTTGAGTTTATTATTGACGGATAGTAACATTTCATAAATTTTATTTATTTATGTATTTGATTATTTGATTATTTATTTATTTAAGATTTTATTTATTCATTAGAGACACAGGTTGAGAGAGAGAGAGGCAGAGACAGGCAGAGGGAGAAGCAGGCTCCAGGCAGAAAGCCTGATGTGGGACTTGATCCCCGGTCTCCAGGATCACGCCCTGGGCTGAAGGCAGTGCTAAACCGCTGAGCCACCTGGACTGCCCCACATTTCATAAATTTCAGTGATTATTATTGTTATTTAAATTTCTATACTTGGGCAGCCTGGGTGGCTCAGCGGTTTAGCACTGCCTTCAGCCCAAGGCCTGATCCTGGAGACCCAGGATCGAGTCCCACGTCAGGCTTCCTGCCTGGAGCCTGCTTCTCCCTCTGCCTGTGTCTCTACCTCTCTCCCTCTCTCTCTCTCTCTCTCTCTCTCTCTCTCATGAATAAATAAATAAAAATTTTAAAAAAATAAATTGCTATACTTATTAACGATACATTCTAATTTTTCTGTGGTTGATAAAAATTCATGTTTTAAATACAAAATGCAATTATTCTCATAATTATTCTATTTCAAGCCCTTGTACGTACTAGAAACCCAGGAGGTACAACTTCTCTAGTATAAAATGTGTTTGGCACATGCATATCTGCAATTCTTTTAGCTAGAAATACTCTCCATGATTGTGATGAGGCTTGTTTTTAACTCACCTAGTTTTGATGGAAATAAGATTATCTTCCACATTTGGTTTTGGTCATTGGGTCTCCAAATTTGGCTATACATAAAAATCACTGGAGTATTGTTTTAAAACTCAGATATTTCTGATTTTGTAAGTCTGGGTTGGGGCCCATATTCACTGAACCTTAATTTTTTTTTTCCGTGTAATTTTGCTACATAGTAGGAACCAAGTATCAAAAAACAAAAAACAAACAAACAAAAAAAAAAACTGGTCTAAAAGTCATTTACCTTTTACCAATAAGCCCTTTCAAATATGATTGCTTGTCATGCCCATATTCAAATGGCTCGTTATTCCAAATAGTGTCTATTTCCCCTTTGATAGTATTTGGTTATTTCACACAATTATAATCAGGTAATTATGGATTACACCTGAAATCTGATTTCTAAGAGGTACCCTATTTCTACCTGAATGACTACAGATTTAACTGGCAAGTGTTTCCTTAAGAAAGGCCATAGATCACATAGCTAATGTTTTCTCAGATGAATTGGGAAGAATTACTTATCACAGAAATAGAAATGGAAATGGCTTAACTTTGTCCCAAGAATATTTTGTTCTAAGCTAGACAAAGTTACTCAAGTGATCTGTAACACTGATATGATTTGAAAAAAAAAAATTGAAGCAGCAAGAACAAAATGTTTTAAAGTTTGATTTACTCAGAGTGATGTTCTGGTAAACCTCAACACAGTATGTAAAGAAGCAATTCATGCCTGTAGTTAGCTTTCTGCTTAGAACTTCAGCATTTTGGAAGGGCAGGGATATCAGTCTGACATGGTCAGTGTTTTGGTCGCAGCATCAGGGATCAGATTCACAGTTTACCTAAAGGACTCCAGTCCTTGCCAGACACATTGTCACAGTTTTAACTGGGTGGGCAGACAAGATAAAAGATGAGACTCACCTGTCAACTTTCACTTGTAACACAAGCAGCAGTGTAGAGCAACTTCTCACAAGTCAGTGTCATCCCTGGTCCTGAGAGAAGCCTATTTCTTTGACAACAGCCCTGGACTGAAGCAAAGAAAAGCTGTTTCCAGTTATTTGAAAACAGTGTGGCCCTCTTACCACAATAGCTCTTTCCTTAAAACTGAGAGTTGCAGACACAGGTTCTATCTGGCTCCAGCAAGGACATACTGCATCAGGAGACAATGTTATCTTGGTGTGTTGAAGACTCCCTGGGGTAATACTTATCCCATTGCTTGGAATCTGTGGAATGGCTTTCCTAGACTTCTTGATATTCCTTACTCCATGTTATATTACCTAGAATTACAGCAGAGGGTTTGTTCAGATATCAAAAAGACTTCTAGTCTATGCTTTGACACTAGGATAAGCCTAGAAAAGTGTAACACTGCCAGGTAAATCACTTTGAAATACAATGATTTATTTGAATGTGCATTGTTTAACACAATTACTGCTTCTACTCCAAGCACAGGACATTGTGTGTCCTCTGTGCATTAGCTGCCTTAAGGTGGACCATAGTCAGTGGATTTTTGATGCCACAAAGGCAATTAAATTTCCACATCGAGTTCTCCAAAAGTACAAACATGCTAGTAAAAAAGCCAAATGTATTACAAGGGGTACTTCCAATATAAGCCTAATCCCCATTATGGCATTTTAAGAACCGTAGAATCCTTAGCACTCTGAAAAAAACATAACTCTAGGAAAAAGTAACAAGTAGAAAAAGTTTACCACCTACCTCTGGTTCTCTAACTACTTTATTTAGCTATTTTTCTCTCTCTCAGAATTGTCTGTCTCAGGTGGGCAAATTACTACCTTCTTCTCAGAGTATGTACATATACCTATATGTGTGTATGGATATCATCCATATGTAACTATTTTTCATGTTATTTACAATTTAAAAGGAAAAATAAAATTAATTTCTATGTGGCACTGGCAAAAGCATCATTTGCCACTTCCAAGACTTTACAGTAGTAAATAATGTCCAAATTATGGCCTCTCTCATGAGTGTTAACTTACTAGATATCACTTTCATTTGATGGGAAATTAATATTCTTATAATGCCACAAGGCCTTGGTTGAAGAGGACCAAGGTGTAAAATAGATTCTCTTTCATTTTCTCTCCTGTGGTACTGATTTTGATAGTGGAACAGAAGGTATGAATTTATAGCATGATATGTGATTGAATAACAGCTGTCAGTAATTAGATGCAGCAAAGTTTGTAATGAAATCTTGAGTCATGAAAAATTTACCTGAGTTTTGTTTCACTACAAAGACCCCAAATCAATCTAGGTTATTAAAACATCTGGCTCAAGTTTTCAGGTTTTGCCATCCTGAAAACCCTACCCCAAATAGCTCTTTCTAGGAAACCACTTGATTTTTTGTTGTTGCGTGGATTAGAGTTGTTTTTCTCCACAGTGACAGAATGTTATGTTAAGAGGTTTTGTATTGAGGTATTGGCACTTCCCTGAAACATAGACCCAGAAGATTGAAAATATTTTTTCAGGGAATGAGTCTTTGTGGATGAAATAGCATATCAGCTTTCAAGGGTCCATATATATATATATGTATTATTCTACTACTAAACCTGTTGCCATTAAATTCCAAAATCTTCTTCCCTCCAGTGGAGAGGGGATCTTGCCTAATTTTAAAACTTGTTAAAATTTGCCCAAATAAGAAACCAGTTTTAGGGTTACTATGTACTATGTAACTATTAACTGAAAAGTCAAGAGACCTGAATTCTTCCATAAATGCCTAATTAATACTTTCACATTTCTGCTTTATATCTCCTTTTAAAAAGGAAGACTGTTACCTGAGAGTCAGAATCAGAGATATTAGGATACTGTAAAGCTTTCTGAAATCAGGTAAGTATTACTGCCTCCAGCTTAGAGATGAGTAGTCCAGAGTAAGGAAATACACATAATAGTAAAACGCAGGTTTCTAGACTTTTAAAGAATATAACAGGATCACTGGATGTGACAAACAAAATAGCTATAGCAATCTCACATGGTGTTAAAAAAAATCAATATTACATTCCTCAACCGATTCACCTTAATAAGCCAATGCCAAGCAAATAAACATACATATTCCACATGGACTCATTATTTTTTGGCTTATGGAACAAGAACTTTCCAAGAGTTATTTTTATAGTGAGGGTAGCATTTAGGTGAAAGTACTCTCACAATATAACAGGGTCCTTCCATCTCAGAACTCGAGTTGTTAAGTTGATGGAAGCTTGGTTCAGACAAAGACATATGAACATCCACAGAGAATCATTTAAAAAAGGTATTAAAATAATTGTCAGTAAGTCATCTGCATGTAAACAGTGTCCCTTGTCTCATGTGGCAGGAAAAAAACAAGTTTATGCGCTAAAGATACATTTAGAACTGCTAACTGAAGAGGATGGGCCACTGGCAAAAGGTTATGCACACAAAGTGTGATTTAAATCTAATAGAAACAGGTTTAGTTTTTTGTCTCAAGGGCTGTAATTTTACAGTTAGATAACTACAGTGGGATCCATTTTATATAACAGTAAGATAATAGATTGAATAAGATAGGTTTAACTGCCAGGTGAAACTACTTCAGCTGTAAACTGTTGTTATTAGTAAAATAAAGTTTAAAAAATCCGCCAGTAGGCAGTTGATAAAGACTAGTGGTTTCTCTTTAATATGGTCTATTTTATCATGAAACAGTTCAAACACATTAAAAAGTGTAAAGAGATATGTTATAAACTTTATTTTGCAAACCCTCTCAGGTTCAGGGTACGTTAATGGATTGTACTATTTGGTTTGGATCTTTTATAATCTTTCAGTTGTTGATGCCTCTCTGATTTTTCTGCCCCTCTTCTCTCCTCTGAGGTTTTCAGTAACCTGTACTGATGACTTTAACTTTCTCTCTCTCTTTTTTTTTTAAAGATTTTTATTATTTATTTATGAGAGAGAGAGAGAGAGAGAGAGAGAGAGAGAGGCAGAGACACAGGCAGAGGGAGAAGCAGGCTCCATGCAGGGAGCACTCATATGGGACTCGATCCCAGGACTCCAGGATCACGCCCTGAGCTGAAGGCAGTTGCTAAACCACTGAGCCACCCAGGGATCCCCTGTCTTTAACTTTCTAGTCAAAATTCAAGTGCTTTAATTTAACCCACAAGGCCACTAGTGATGAGAACCCTAACACTCTAATTTAATATCCTGTTACTCTCCTACCTAAATTCTTATTCAGATTACACTTTCTTTACCTGTCTGTGTGATTCAACAGCCTCTCTTCTGTGTTCACCCAGCATCCTGCAAATGCTTTTATAATAGCTATTGTCCCACTAGATTGCAAAGATGTATTCACTTAACTGTGTTGTCTAGTTTAATAACTTTCCTTAAGATAAAGATTACATAATTATTGGACCAAACAGACTCATAAAAACTACAGTACTTGCTTCACAGATATGTTTTTTAAATGGACATTTCTGTATGAAAAACAAATCTGTTTTAAAGCCATGTTTTCAAAAGTGCATAGATGCTTACTAAATGAAGAAGATTCTGGTGTAATTAAGAACTAAACAAACACTGAATAAACATAAGATTTGAAGAAAATAAGAGTAGACATTCAATATTATTCTAAAAGATACCAATTATATGTTTAGTTACTTTTTGTATCCCTGACTTTAGAGATAATTAATAATTGCTTATATAAAATTGATGTGTATAGAATTCATATAATCTTACATAAAACAAATGTAAGCTATAATCATGTATTTGATTTATACATTCCTAATAATCTATTTTCTCTCCAAAATGGACTGGTCAATTAGATGTCTTTGAGAACTATAAAGCACTTTTTTTTTCTTTTCCTTTTTTGTTGTTCTCCGCTCATTTCTCCTTTTCCTACTAATGTCATAGACACTTAGACAAGACTGTTATAGTAAGTACTGAAGTTTCAAATATAAGGCATTCGACCCAAATCTAATAAATAATTTGAGAATTCAATGACTTGAACAAGGTTATCTTTATTATTCAAAAATAGTTTCTTTTATGGATGCTTTATTGCCTTGTATGAAAATACAAAACTGGTGGGAAAAAAAAAACCCAGATACATACTAGAAACTAATTTTTTTTCTACGTTGTGTTTTAGTGCTTTAAAAGAAAGAAATATATATGGGAACAGCTGTTACTGCTATATCAAGATACTAAATAGCTGGCCTAGGAGGTCCTAATTATTGATAGTTTACCACAGCACTAGCCTTAGCTTCTGCAAAAGCGTTAGCAGAATTGACAGCAGGAACACACATGATTTATTCATTAAGAATGATCTATAGCTTCCTGTATTTTAAGCTCCAGGCACAAACACTGTACAATGCCATGTCATTCAGCAAGAGCTAGCCTGAGACAGGAAGCACTTTAGCATGTTTACAGATATATCTTTTTAAACAGACTTAACTATCAGACAACCCCCTTGTAAAGCCCTCGCCCTAAGAAACTTGGGTAAAAGATTATCACTCCACACTCACAAAAATCAATTTTAGAGACTGACAGTTGTTCCAGGCTGATGTTGGATTTCCTTTTTTCATTGAATTGAATTTCCTGTAGACTGTGAATATGCTAACATTCACCAGGTGCTTTTTCCTGACTCTAGTCATTTTTTAAAAAAGCAATTATAAATCTCCCTTATGTTTTTATCAAGTATCCTATGTATACAATGGAGAAAACTATGATTTATGGTTGTTTGAGAAACCAACAATTGGTGAAAGACAAGCCTGCCAATTTTTATATATACAGTAATAATGATAACATTAATAATAATATAAAAGGAACAGTTGAGGGCATAGTAAAAGCCAGGCATCTGCTCAGCACTTTACATGCATTATCCCATTTAATCCTCAACTGGAACTCTCTAAAATGAGTGTTATCTCCAGTTATCAGAGCTCTGACAGGGGCTAAGACATGTTTGCCCAAAGTGACAGAAATCGATAGCAGTGATCAACAGCAAACTCTCAGAGACCAAAACCTGAGTTTTCAATCGCTGTGTTAAATTACAGCGGTTAGTATTAGTATTCCTCTCATTCCATGCAGAAATAACGCTGAATACGTCACCCAAACGAGGTTATTTTGATGTGAATGCTTTCCAGATTTGTCTCCAAATTTTAGCACTTTTCCTAAGCTGCTGATGTGTTTTCCAGCATCTACAACTGCTCTGACCTTATTGATACGCTTCTATACCAATACTGCCCCCATCTTGTCTACTCCCACATGCTTCACCTTTTCTTCAAACAAATTCAGACTTCAGACAAAACTTATAATTGATCTTCCTCAACCCTCAGATCGAACTCTTTCCTTTATCCGAGCAGCCAGCAACCGGAGAATGGAGCAGATGTAGCAGAAGTGACGGAGGTTGACTTTGGCAGTGGAAGCAATATCGAGAAGCCTCTGTTGCCTTTCTCTGTTCTCATCCATGTCTGTGCTCATCTTCCAATTCCCAGTGTCTCCCAACACATAGGTGCTGTACTCTGGGGTCTTATCCTTTTTTCCTTGTAAAATACGCCTTTGGAGAAAGATCTGAAAACAAGTAAATGGATGAGCCCACAACAGTATAGACACCTGCTCACATTTACTTTTAGTCCTTTCCTTCTCTATTTGAATTATAAAAAAGGATGAAAAATACCCATCAAATGATAAATTTTTATTTATCACAATGCCAACAGGTAGAGGTTTCACTGAGCAAAGGGCCCTTTGCTTATTTTACTTTGCACTTGCAAAACATTGACAGATGCTCTCTCTTTAGCACATATTCAGTAGAAGACTAAGGCAAGAATAGAAGAAGAAGAGAGGCAGAGATGTGAGATATCTCCAAGAGTTCTCTTTGTCTTGCGTCCCATACACAGTGATGATGGATGCCATCTGAACAACACTGAAAGAGACACTACTGTGTTAAAAATGAAGCTTCTTGAGAATCTCCAAGTGGATGGATGGATTTTAAGTGGTTGGAGAAGAGGCAAATCAGAAAACAAATTGGATTTTAAAATCATTGAGCACCCGGAATGTTAAAGAGGCTGGGGATATAAATGTACATAATATGAGTTACTGAACTTAGAATTTTAATATTATCATACCACAGCTCCTGAATTTCTCAAGAAATTCTCCCAAATGTACAGATTTGTCTGAACATAGGTGTGTGATTGTCAACTCACCTGGGGATTTAGTGCTTCTTAAAAATCTCTGATTTTCCTTAAGGAGTTTGTTTTTCCTTCTTCCTCAAAAATTATTTCAAATTTTAAAATTTTCCTACAAGCTTTTCCTTCTCCTGTTTCCTCTTAAAGCTCTTTGTAAATGTATTGGGAAAGGTTTTGGCTCTAAGTAATGTTAAGATAATGTTTGGGAAAGAAATCTCTATGAAGTCACCCAGAAACACTTCACATGATGCTTATGACCCTTTATATTTATATTCTTTAAAAAATTGGGTATAGCGGCAGGACTGAAAATAAAGGGAATTGATAAAATTTGACTCTAAGTCTCATATTCGGTTACTGAGGAATTTTAGAAACTGTTCAGATTTCCTCAGTATCAGTTTTTAACATCTTCTTTCAGCTCAATTCTTTTAGAAATGATAAATCATTACACAAAAATTAGTACCTGATGATATACTAGCAGATAGTAATCTCCGCTTATTTTTCTGTATGTAAACTTCACATTATGAGAATGCAACTCTGTGTTTCTCAGCGTACTGGCATAGTGTTAAGCAGGTGGCTGTCAGTACTCTCTTAAGAAATCTGTCTTGAGGGGTGCCTGGGTGGCACAGTTGGTTGAGTTGTCGACTCTTAGTTTTGGATCAGGTTGTGATCTCAGGGTTGTGAGATAGAGCCCTAATAGCTCAGCTCAGAATCTGCTTGAGATTTTCTCTCACTTTCCCTCTGCCCCTCCCGCTTGTGCTCCCTCTCTCTCTAGTAAATAAATAAATCTTAAAAAGGAAAGAAATCTGCCTTTATCTTAGCTTTATTTCTATCATAATTTAGTTGATAAACCAAAATGTGATAATAACTCATTTGGTTAGATTTACAAGGGTAGAATTTCTGAAACAAAGTCAAACTTTTTGCATAGGTTGAAGGATTCACCCTCAGAATTCCCTGTGACTTAAACACTGTATATTAACTACTCTTTTTAAAATATAATATTATCTATTTGGATTGCTAACTGCATTATAAATACATAAATATGTTATTACAAAATATAAAAAAAGTTTCTTGTGTTTAATTTCTACAATTCCAAGGAAAATTTCCTTTGAAAAATTCTACTTTTCTACTTTAAATATCAATTTAATGTCAAAACCTAGAAAAATAGTTTAATGAAAACATGTTCATGATCAATGCATGAGGAATATAAAAAGTCTGAAGCATGATAGAAACTGCACAGTGGATTCATATATTCATTTTTGTGGTTTATGGGTAGTTTATTATCTACTTTTTACTAACCTCAAAAAAAACAGTGTCTTTAAGAAACATCAACTTTTTATATTAAATCAGAACAATAAACAACTCATGGAGATAAAGATAACTTCATTAATGCTGATAGGAAGCTGGCTCGGATAGAAGTAATTTCCGACTCTTATCTTTTGTTTTTAGTCTCAACTTCAAAAGAGTAATGAGAATCAGCGTTTCCTTTCCCTGTTCCATCTCAAGGCTTTTTGTAAATGTATTGGGGAAGTTTTAGATGCTATGTAATGCTAAGTTGATGTCGGGAAAGAAATAGATTATTACATTTAAACAGTATGTATTTCCATTATTTCTATTGACAGTACTAAATAATTCCCAGAAGAAGAAAACCGTGACCTTAATCACTGTCCAGCAATTAAATATATGAATATGGGTTTGTGATTTTCTGTTACTATGATACATGTTTTAATCATAATAATTAAGGGTATAAATACCCAGAATTTTATTTATTAACTGTCAAGTATTAAGCGTGAAATATTTGTTTTACAACACTGACTGTGAACCGATTTGCATGCCTTTGAGGATATAACCTAGAAACGAAAAGTGTAATGAAGTCAGGTGGATGTAATATTAACAGAAGAATATTTTTGCTAAAATATAGTTAATATAGAATGAAATTGTAAAGATAAGTTCTATTAGAGGGTTAAGCTTACTTTTTTCTCCTTCTCCTTTCTTTTTATTCTTCCTTCATCTCTTGTCTTCAATTTCTGAGACTCATTCTCACTCTAAAGATGTAGAATGATCTGTGTGTTAGGAAACAGCAGAACCTACCCTTCCTCCAGATTCTAGTTCTTAGTTCCACTTACTTTCATAGTAAATCTCCCTCTTTATTCTGCAACCCATGCTTCCCCCTCTGCTCATGCCATCCTAATATTTCATACCCAGCACACTTCCACCCCCCTTCTGCTACTTGCCCATGCATAGCTCTTCCTCTTCGTTAAGTATCGCTAGATCTTCCCCAAAACATGAATTCAGGAAGCAGGAAGATGTGTGTTTTGATATTGAGGGTATAAAGTGATATTGATGCTAAAGATGTAGGCAGGAACTATTTGGATTGCTGACACAATCAATTTGAACTTTATTATGAAAGTCATGGAGTGTGTAAATGACTTTGAGTAAGAACATATTATATTGTTACCTGTATCTTAGAAAAATCACTCTAACGAAAAATAAAGGATACACTGGAAGCAAGAAAGAAAGACTGAAGCCAGGGAAAATATTTTATTTCTTTGAATAATTATACATATATACAAAAAAAACCTGCAGGTATTTTAATGTAATAGATTACATCTTATATGTAAGGATTTTATTGCCAAGTGACTTGTAAGTATACTTGTAAAGATACTAAACTGTGATGATCTACATAAATTTTATTTATTACATTTTAAAGTGGAGAGGAGCTAAAATATTGTGGGTCTTTCGACAATTAATTCAATAACTTTCCTTCTTAAACACCCACAATACACATATATCGTGTTACATTGAATTTGACAAAAGTACATTTTTGTTAAACTTTAAAAGGACAAATATAAAAAAAAATTTTAAAAGAACAAATAAATGTATTAAGCATCCATGTAACCATAATTATAATTGTTTAATGCCTGGGAGGCACCACATGCCACATTGACTTTCAGTAGAGAAAATTTTGTAAGATTTCTTTGGTCCAATAGCCATAGTTGACATAGTCTCTAACTTACTTTGCCCCAATACTTCTTAGGATTACATTGAGGTTCTCAAAGATCTTAGTCTTATTTGTCTACAAGAAACATAGTTCAATGCTTTAACTACCAAAATTAGCATAAAGAATTCAGTGAATTAGAGAAACTGTGACAGGTATTAAGAGAATAACTTGTCTTTTGCCTGCAAATCAGTGGATGATTATACCACACACCTATATATGCACACATAAACCTCATCTGCCTGGGTATTTTGTGTGTATACATTGGAATTGTTGTTTCATATATAGCAATTATGGAATCTGAGACAAATATCTAATAGAACTAATGGTAGTTTTATAATCCATTTTTCAATAAATTTTACAGATTTGATTTAGTCCAGTAAAACTGATTGCAACATTGGTACAGAACTAGATGGAGTCTAAAAAGATTAAGACCAGGCCTCCCAGTTGGTGCATGTCCATAAAAACACCCGCAGAACTAGGACAGAGATGAAGAAAATTTGACTTTGAAATCAGGCATATTCAGGTTCAAATTCCATTTTCACCACTTAATATTGAGTAACCTCAAGTAAGCTTCCTAGCCTTTATTGAACTCTGTTTTCTAATTTGAAAATTGTTATAATAATATTAACCTTAAAAATTGTTGTACAGATAGAATGAGGCAATACATGCATTACATCTAGCACAGAGTCTAAAAGTAGTTATAATAAAAAGTAGCTTTCGCATTGTTGCAAACTGAACTGTCAAAAAAAAAAGAGAGAGGGAGAAACACACACAAACACAACTGCCATTCACAGCACAAAAACAATTAAACTGTGATTACTTCTGGAGGAGAAGGTTGAAAAAAATTGATGAAAGAAGGAAGACTTAGATATATTAACTAATAGAAGTACACTCAGTAGGTGGTTAGAATTTTAATATGTAAAATTGATGGAAAAGGTAATTTAAGAGAGAACAGTGGAAAAAAATGCTAGAATATTTAGAAGTTTTAATATGGGTAAATGGTACTGTTTGACCAAAGTGGATTTAAATCTGGTCATAAAATCTTGGCAACCACACCAGGAAAAATAACATGATTCTTGCACTGAAAAGCAACTGACCTGTTTTGAACAAGTAAACATTATTAAATAACATTTCTTCCTTTCCCAAGGTTTATGCCTTCCTTATTTTGTTTTTTAAATCTAATGTTCCTTTTAATTTTAGAGTTAATGGTCCTCGTTTTTCTCCCCAAATCTGTAAATTAAGAAATCATATATTTAACAATTATCACAAATCCTTTATAGCATTCCAAAATGTTTGTAAAAAGTATTTTTGTACCCTTAACAATGCTATTTTCAGAATCCTGCCACAAACATTCTGATATTGAGAACTAGTGGTCATGACATATTCTAGGTGCTTAATAAAGAAAAAAATCTTCCCATATTTAAGGATGTGATATTATCAGAGCCCCCAAAATTTCTCTGAACTCATGATGAACCATTCTTCTTCTCTCCTTCCTGGAGAGGCCTGGTAGGTTCTTTCAGAACAGACAAAACTTTCTTGCTACTGCATAATAAACAGGCTGATCCCCCATCCAGTAAACATTCTTTGGAAAGAAAACAGCTGGTGTATGAAAGAGAAGCTTGCTCACACATTTCAAGATAACTTCCGATTAGATTTATCCTTAGATTATTCCAACCCACAATGTTTCTGGCTTGCATATAAAACATATTGAGTGTTTCAGGAAGAAATATTTGTTTCTGAATACCAGGCTCTGTGTTCAGCCTAGCAGAAAGGTCTCTTATCTCTCTGGGCTCCCACAGGCTTGTGGAATAAAAGTGAGTTGTGCATCGTTGGTTTGCTGTGGTCTCTGAAACCATATCAAACTGCCTGTGTCATGCTCTTCATTCAACAGATGGAAAATATTGCCTTACAGCTCAGTACCAGGAAGAGAGGCTCATTGGGAGAGGTGAATAGGAGCCAAGAGAGGCATACAGGCCATGTGCATTCCAGGGAGGGGTTAACGGTCAAGGAAAGTCGAAGTTCACTGAGGCAAGACAGAGAGAAATGGCCAAGCTGCTTTTGTGATTGATGATCAGTAGAATGCAAAGGAAGAAGAGAAAGTCAGCACAAAAAAGACATTTTAGTGTGGAACAAGCATTAATAGTAACTATCACAACCAACTCTGATGATGATTTATAGTGTGGCTCTGAGGCAAATCCACCCATCTGGAGCTGTTAATAACATGCAAACCATGAAATAAAAAATATCAAAAATAAAAAAGTACATTATGACCACAAAAGTTCTTTTGGAATTTTGTTGCTTCTTTCAGTATTTTATGTCCTCACTTAATATCTAAAGTCATCCATCTAGATACACTTGCATGGTGTCATGTGGAATTGCAGTTATAATAATGATTCCCACCGTAAGAAATCATCTGACCACTTCTCACTAATTTCAATGTTTGTTGAGCTTGTACTTCCTTCCTAAGCTACCCTTTAATGTGGCTGCTTTTGTATTTTCTGATTTGTCTTTCCTCTCTTAGTGTCACAGTTGTTATCAGCATTCCCCAAAACTGTACTGAGAAATGCAGACCTAATGAAATGATTTGTTTGATATCTTACAAATCCAGATGGTGGCAGTCAATAAACATGCTCCACTCCACTGAGGAGAGAACCACAGGCTTTGCACAGGAAGAAGAAATTGTAATTTACTCAGTTCATGGAGATGCATTCCTATTTTTATATGGCCTTCACATTAAAGTGTGCATAGACCACTTTCAGAGCAGAGTGCAAGACAGGTAGTATCAAATTCAAGTGGTTGCCTGAAATTCCTGAGTACCCTAATAGCTCTCAGAACACATATAGGTTTTCTTTTGGTAGAATGACTTTGCTCACATTGAAACCTTTTGTAACAAGGTAGAAGGCAGATGGATAATGAACAGATGATGATGATAGATGATAGATAGATAGATAGATAGATAGATAGATAGATAGATAGATGATAGATAGATAGATAGATGATACAAAGATAGATAGATAGATGAGAGATAAATAGATAATAGAATATCTTTTCCCTCATAATGCTGTAAGTTAACATTTAGTAAGTGCTTACTATGCATAAGATACTTTAGATTTATATTTACTTCTCTTCATCTCTATTGAATTCTACAAAGTAGGCTCCTTTCTTGTCTATATGTTTTTTGAAGTGTCAAAGTCACATGGTCACTAATATGGCAGAGCCAGTGGACCCATTCAAGCAGAGGTCAAAAGCCCATGCTCTTAACTGCTCTGCTAGGCAGCTTTCATTGGGGGAAACAGCTCAAAGCTATAGAAGCATGATACATAGAAAAAACAAAGTAGAAGTAATAAATCAGGTTTTAGGGTGTCTTCACCTTAACTGGAGAACTTTTCTTGCTACCAAGTGCAGAGATTTCCTGAGGCCAGCTGTTTTCACCAATGGCAGGCTGTCTCTGCCGTAATCTTGTATCTGCTTCTGTGCCTGAATGTCACACTACAACTCAAATGCAAATTTCTTTACTCTTTTGGTATGTCTATCTAACTCCAGATTATTTTCATATTTTACAAGTGATAGCTTCTTTGGCTTTGTGTCATCGATTTAAAAATACAAACAAACTCATATTATTCTGAAATAACCTGAATCCTGCTTTCTGACAAGTAACAGGAGAGAACTGGCTTTTTAAAATGCATTTAGGAGATAGCAATTTACCTGGAGGCAGGCAACCCCAGGGGAGCTAATTCAAAGTTTTGACCCCATCTTGGCCCTTGCTTGGTATCATTTTAATTCTCTCAGTTTTTCTCAGTTGTTCAAAGTGCAGTCTTTCACAACAACCCAGGAAGCAGAAAAAAGAGAAAAGATAGCTTAAGAGTTAGGTATTCAAATCTCAATGAGTGATATTTCAGAATACTATATAAGAACAACAATAGTCAATATGCTTCCTACTTAGGCAGATTTTATTTTCTTAATTTTGAAAAGTGGAATCCCATGCTTGGAGAGCCAATTTATGAAATGATATCACATTCCAAATATTTTTCATTGATTCACAGCAAACTGTATACTGAGTCAAGAGTTAGATAAAAAATGATTCCCTATTTTTTCTTAGAAATATTTAACCTGGGAACACTTGGGTGTGGTGGTTGATTAAGCATCTGACTCTTGGTTTCAGACCAGGTTGTGATCTCTAGGTTGTGAGATCCAGCCCTGTCTGGTGCTATGTGCTGATGCAGAGTCTGCCTGAGTTTTCCCCTCTCCCTCTCCCTTTGCCCCTTGCCCCTCCCTCTCTCTAAAATAAATAAATATATTTGTTAAATATTGAATCTGAAAATCATTACTGTTTCTTTAAATCAGTTTTAACATTAAATTTCAAGTTTTGGAAAAAAGTGTCCATCCATTTGGATGTCTGGATGCAGGAAGAATGTGGGTGAAGCAAGAGAGAAATTCCATGATGTGAATATAGCCCAATATTCCATTTACTAACATTATTCCTTATACCTATTTTTTGACTGAGAATATCTAACCATCTAATACAGAATTCTATTTGTTATCTCCTTAAAGAATACAACTGTTAGATTGAAATGGGACAATAATTCTGTTTGTCAAAAATTTGTTGCCTAGATCCCATATGTGTAATACTGGATCTATGATTTTTTTCAGAAGAAAAAGAATCAAGCTTTATTGTCTAATGGAGGAAAATACTCAAGAAACACAAAGGAAATAAATCACAGTTTGAAAATGGAGCATATTAAAATTAAGTGTTAATAAATAAGCATTATTATATTATTGATGAAAAATAATCATATGCTGTCAGGGTGGAGCTTACTATGAGACTCAGCTTCTCTCACAAGCAATCCCTTCCTGACTTCCTCTCAGTAGAGTAATGTACCTCCCTACACAGTTAAACACACATGCACACACGCACACACACACACACACATATACACACCTTTGTGTTTAACTATGATTTTCCTCTTTCTGCTCATTTCTATTTTGAATTACTTATCTTAGAAAGATAATTTTTTAACTAGATAAGTTTAAAATACAAATCATTTGAAAAAGGAAACATATAAATTCATAGTCATAGTAGTAGTGAAGAAGAAATTTTTTTAATTTATGGAAAAACTATTTGTAATCTCAAAGGAATGCCAGTTGATTCTTTCACACTTATTGTATATTATAACAGGGTTTTACCTACAATTTTTGACAGAACAGATAAGAGTCTGAGTGAGTGGAGAAAAGTGAGACTGGGGAACTGAGATATAGTCATAGAGATTAGAGGTATTTGATAACATTTTCAGAAGAAAATAAGAACAAATTCAACAATGATTCTGCCATTTTTCTTTTGTTTTGTTTGTTTTACTTTTTACTTCTCCTACTCATACCTTTGCCCTTACATAATGCTTTTTCTATAATGGCTCCATTCTTTTTATCCCTTGTGGACACACACACACACATATAATATATATTTATATATGTTTGTATATTGCAAATATACATATATTGCATATATGTACATACATATATATGCAATATACATATATATTATATGTGTGTATATACAGAGGTATATAGTATATGTATATATATATATATATATATATGTATAATATATATATAGGAGTGGGTGTGTATATATAAAATTAGATTAAAAATAAAAATCTGTTTGAAGGGGACCTGGGGGGCTCAGTCAGTTAAGTATCTTCCTTCAGCTCAGGTCATGACCTCTGGGTCCTGGCATCAAGCTCCCCATTGGGCTTTCTGCTGCATGGGAAGCCTAATGTCCCTTTCTCTCTCCCTCTGCCCTTCCCCACTGCTTGTTTTCTCTCTCTCAAATAAACAAATAAAATCTTTTAAAAAAATCAGTTTTAAAATTTAAAAATAGATGCCACATCTAAATAATGGCTAACATGACAAGATCAGGTGATGTATAAAATAGTTAAATCACTATATTATACACCTGAAACTAATATTACACTAGCTAACTAATATTACATGTTAGCAAACGGAATTTAAATAAAAACTTTAAAACAATAGGAAAGAAATAATAGCTAACAACCAGAGCTTTTCATCTACAATGAAGTTGGTGAGAATTAGAATTACTCTAACTTAGAAACCTTGAGCACCAAGACTATTACTTACTTTCCTCTATCTCTTGATCTAAAAAAATCAACAGAGAAATAGCTTCAAAGAAAACTACATAATGGGAGGGAAATGAAGGGTCAAATTGCACTAACAAATCAGTAGCAAGACCCACTACCACATTTTATATGATGCAGAGTGATTCTCACATTCTAAATCTCTAGGTCCTCTTCTTCCTTCTGTCAATCTCTTTGCATAGAACAACATTAATAGGTTCTGGTACACAAAATCTGATATTGACAATAGATTAAATACATCTCACCTCTGCTAATGTGAATACATCTCTACCTAAGTAAGTAGTTTAGGCAGTTTCTCTGAGTCTTGCCCATATTCTGTGTTAAAATTAGAGTAACCTAGGATTACTGTAAAGATATGTAAAGTCCATGTGACAAAAGCATTGACTTCTGAGGAAAAAGCAGACAATAACCAATATAAAATGAAAGCATTGGAGGCAGAAGTGGCTCTTACCACTTCTGATGAAGAGGAAATTACACATGGTAAAATCTTGAAAACAGTAATTAATCTGTAAGAGTACAAGCACACATTGTTTAATTTAGAAAATGAATGGCTTGAGTTTTCAGTCACATTCTTCTTTGTGTAAATATAATCAGTATCATCTCTGATATCAAAGAACAATAACAATGATATTGTTAGCAAACTTCAGATTCAGAAAAATTAATTAATAAAAATTAATTTAAAATGATTTTTAGATCTAAGAGTCACTATTAAAGAAAATAATGTTGCTGGTGATACATAACTAGGAAGAAAGACAAATTATTTGATAAAACATCAAGATAAAAGAAATTAAAGTGTTACTATTAAATCTACAAGATAGAAAATATTGGCATATTTGATCATATCTATATTATTAACAGCATTCTTTCACTTTTTTTTAAGGGATGAGGGGAAGGACAAGGGAGAGGGAGAGAGAGAATCCTAAGCAGGCTCTATGACTAGTATGGAGCCCAAAGTGGGCCTTTATCTCACAGCCTTGAGATCATGACCTGAGCTGAAATCAAGAGTTGGATGCTTAATCAACTGAGCCATCCAGGTACCCCAAGAGCATTCTTTCACTTTTTATGCTATTACGATGGCACATTGTTTAGATCTGTGGTTTGCAATGTGTGATCTCCAGACCAACAGCATTGGCATCCTTTGGGAATTTATGAGAAATGTCAGTTCCTAGAGCCCACCCGGATCCATCCTGGGGTGGGTATTTTACAAAGTCCTCAAGGTGATCCTCACTGAACGATAATTTAACCCATTGGTTTACATAAAGGCACAAAGGAAATCAAATTATTTTCAAATTGTAAAATTATTATTTTAAAACCGTAAAAGAACACTAAAAAAGAGGAGGTACATTACAACAAAAACTAATTTTGTAAGCATATTTTCCCAAAAAGTTCAAATAAGAATGAAGAGCTACTGTGTTAAATAAAAATGCCACTTTGAAACTAATATTACAGTATATGTTAACTAACTAGAATTTAAACAAAAACTTGAAACATTAAAAAAGGACATGAATTTTTCCAAATTGTATCACTGAAACATGAAATAATAAACATAAATCATACAATTAGTTGTATGCTATTTTAAAAAATAAGCTAAATTTCCTATACAAGAAAAGATTTTAAAAGTTAAAGAAAATTCTTTATGTTGATTAGTGTCCCACTTTTATTTTCCATGTTTGCTAAATTTGAAGAGGCGATGCAACAATGAAACAAAGAATGCCAAATAAAATAAAAATTATGTGGTGAATAATGGACCACTTACAACTTTGGTATCAGTTGGAAAAATCAATTATTTGTTATTCTGCATATGATTGTAGCATTATCCGGTTATTCTTACACAGTGGTAACAGCTGCTAAACAGTAACCATGATATGTACAGAAGCATAAAAATTCCATTTTTTTGTCAATTTGATACCAATATGTTTAAAATAAAACATGAAAGTATCAATTTTAGAAAGTAAATAAAAATGCTACCTTAATTTCAGGGCTTTTTGCAATATGTATAAAGCACTTTTCCATACATTACCACATATTATTGCCTTGGTAATATGCACAGATTATTTGTCAAAATAAATCCTTATAACACATGAATTTTATAAAGATATTGAACTGTAAAAAGTGCTGAATATCAGTAATATAATTTATACCAATTAGTGAAAAATGACCCGCATATAAGAAAAAAAAATGTGGCAAACATGAAAAAAAATGCATAAAAGGTAATGCTATGTTTCAGGGATGATCAGCTCTGGGTGGAAGTGTTACTTTTTTTCTGTTCTTTTATTTATTTTTTCCTACTTTGTATTGGGTGACCTGCAATTACACTCAGGGATATTGTCCAGAGTATAATGTTTTGACAATGGGAAAAAATTATTGTAACTATATTACTAATCTTAGGTCACCTACATCCTTCATAAGGAGAATTCTGAATGAAGCTTTATTGCTTATGAATACTTTGAGTTCCATGGCCTATTCGTTATCCGTAGGAGGTGGGTATTTAATCTGTCAAACATTTGTAAAACACCAAAAGCAGCATGGCCTTTGACCTGGGTCACTAAAATTGTACCCCTTTCTAGTGACTTCTTGATTTCACCCAGCAGGTCTCATACATTTGTACTGTGCCTTATGAAGCATTTAGGCAGAGTATGATCTTTGACTTCTGGCCACCTGTGTCCCATACTTTTTGTGTGAAAGAAATAAATGACAGGCTTGGAGATTAAGTTCAGCTCTCCTTTTTTATTCAGGTGTATTGCCAGCTGAGCTGAATGACCCACGGGTGCCTTAATTTATAATATTTTTTTTACTGTTATAACTTGTGGCAATGCATGTGTTACTGACATATTATCTTAACATCCTGCGTCACAAACGGGTTCTACTCTGGTAAACAGGCATATCAATCCAATAAAAAAACTAACATATTGCATGCACACATACATATATGTCCTTAATTACTGCATGTGTTTTCCATATTAATGTCATCATCATTGTTTTTAAATCCAGGATCTTTGACATTTTGAAATGATTTCCATGAGCTTACAAGAGGGTTTTATATATTACTATTCCAGAACCTATCCTGGGGATAACATTTGGAGATTGTGTTGTGAGCAAGTTTCATTTTAACAATTCTGAAAAGTACTATGAAAATCAACAACAAAAGGATCTCACTAATAAAGCATCAAATCTAAATTACTCTTAAGTTTCCTGTCACTCTAACCCACTCTTTCAAGAGATAATTAGGGAATCTCTACTGCATATCAAGAACTGCCAGGCACTATGGAAAATATAAAGATAGGCTTCTTTCTTCTAAGGTTCTGATAAAGGAACTAAGATAGATGCACAAATAACTATAGCATAGGATCAGATTGCCTACTTTCTGAAACAGAGGTGCAAGCAATAGTTTATGAGGGCTGGCTAAGAAAGATGAGAGGAGGCTTCATGGAAAAGGTGGCATTTATCCTGAGACTTGGATGACATATAGGATTTCAACAGATACAGATAAGAGAGAAAACAATCCAACTAGAAGTGAATAGGATGAACCATTAAACAGAGAAAGAAGAGGGCCTGTTAAGGAAATGTCAAGTAGTCCATATTGTATTGACAATAAGACAAGTAAAGAAAAGTAGAGAGACTTAGAAAAACATGGAGGGAGATGGATAAAGGAGGATAGCTATTAAATGTCATGCTATCTGTGACTTATTTCAGTTGGCATAATATTCTGTAGCCCTACCCACATTGTTGAATCACCAAATTATATATCTGAAACTAATATTACACTGTATGTTAGCTAGCTAGAATTTAAATAAAAACTTAAGAAAATTAAAAAAAACAAATGCGTGCTAAGAAATCTTAATTTTAGAGTAATAAGGAGTTGAGTGTCATCAAAGTTTTTTTAATCAAAGGGCTAATTTTGAGAAGATATTTTGAAAATAATATTGGACAAATAGAAAAGACCACCACTGGAGTCATACAGAGCCAGTTTCTATTTTCAAATCTTAGACATCTTAGTGATATGAATAAATATTCTTCTTGTGCTTCATTTCTCTCACTTGGAATAGTTAGGAAGAATTACTTTTCTATCAGGGTTCCTGTGAGAATTTATTGAGGTAATATGTGCAAAGCATCCTAACAGAGTTTCTGAGCTACAGTAGGTGAACAAAAACTTTGCCTCTCTCTGTTGTAAGAAAATAAAGTATAAATATGAACCAAGGTGTTAACAGAATATTCATATTTTACTTTTAATAGAGATTCCTATAAAATATAGTAGGTTTTTAATATAGATTTTATCTACATGTTTATAATACAAACAGTATTTAGCTTATCTAATTTACCCTACCTCATTTTCATATCATGAATGGAAAGTTGAAAGTTACAGTTTAAATTCAAGTCATAATCCTTAATCACATAGACAATGTGCTCCAATATTTTGTTACCCAAGTCAAGTGAATCTGCTCATCAAGTATTTGGCTTTAAGACTATTGGTTTACTTTAGACAACAGACTGTTTGTTCTACTTTGGCAAAATTGCATCTTTAATCTTTAAAAAAAAGTGATGCCTGGGTGGTTCAGTGGTTGAGCATCAGCTCAGATCCTGATCCTGGGGTCCTAGAATCAAGTCCTGAATTGGGCTCTCTGTAGGGAGCCTGCTTCTTCCTCTGCCTATGTCTCCACCTCTCTCTGTGTGTCTCTCATGAATAAATAAATAATCTTTAAAAAAAAATAAAGACTACCCCTCCCACTCGCATATACATAAAAAGATAGTATTTTACATAATCTTTACATATACATATGAAATAGTATGGCCAATTAAATCACTCTGTTAACTTAAGAGATTGTTAAATCAATTTGTTTAGCAAACTATTAAAGCATTTTGTTAATTTGTTATTCAATGTTACAACACAATTCCCAACTCAAATAAGAACAGTTTAAAACAGGTACACAACTTTTTTTTTCTACCTCTTATTTCAAGGAATTAATAAAAAAAAAATCAAAGTGAGTCATTGTGAATGAATAAATGTCTCCTGTCACAGCATCTGATGTAGCATCCCATTTAAGCCAACCCTCACCAAAGATGCTCTTTAGTGAGTTGCATTTCCTTTTTGAAGATGAAGTCATTAATAAATAATGCGACTTCTGAGACTCCCGATTTGGCTCTGTTTGCAGAGGCCATCCACTCTGTCAGAAAGTGTCATCTCAAGTTTGTTATGGGAAGATGACAGGTGCCAGGATAAAAACAAATGTAATTGAATGAAGCTAATAAAATATGAAACACTTATGTCCTGGACCTTGCCAAACGTGACTTTCAAATTTTGTCTTCTTAAGCCTGTTCCCTATCCATCACCCTTTCTACCATACTCCAGTCTTCTCTTGTGAAGAGCCAAGACTGTCAAGGCCCCAGAGGCTAGAAGCTTGACTGACACAAGACAGCAGAGCAGGGGGTGGAGGCACTGAGCACAGCTGAGGGACTGCAGGGCTGCGCACAGGCGATGCATTTTTCCCTCAGGAGTATCATCACTCTGCCTGGGCCCTCAAAGTAATGGCTCTCACATTAGAGCTCTCTGTGCAAGCATTCCTGCATCGTGCAGAGTCTCAGGATTACCTGGTGGGTCTCTGCTTACCCTAAACCAGGCTTCTTTCCAGACTTTTAGTTTGGGATTATTCCTATATTTAAATTTTTCCCCACCTTATTGAAGCATAACTAGCATACAGAAAGCTGTACATATTTAATGGATACGATTTGATGGGTTTAGAGATAAGCCTATACCTATAGAAACCATCACCATCATCTATGCCATAAACATATTCATCACCTCCAAAAGTTCCCTCCTGCCACTTTTATTTATTACATTTTTTAGTGATAGGAACACTTAATATAAAATTCACCACTTATCAAAATTTTGAGTATACTATAGGACATTTAGTTTACTATAGGCACTATACTCTATAGTAGATATTTAGGACTTAGGCATCTTGCATAAATGAAACTGTACCCTTTGGCTAATACCTTCCAGGTCCTCTTCCCCTCAGCCCCTGGTAACCACCATTCCAATCTGTTTCCATCATGTTCACTTAACATGGGTAATTTCTATAAATTTCTTTAAATGTGGCAGTATTTGTGTTCATATCTGCTAAAAACTGGGATGAATTTGTTGCTTAAGAAAATCTGTTCATTTCTAAGTGACCAAAATGCCCTTAGAAATTTGCATCAATGGATTATTATTTTTTTTAACTTAAGAAAATAGGTGATGCATCAACTCTCATCAGGGAGAATTCACACAGTATAATCCTGCATCTAAACATATTCTAGAAATATAACAATCCAAATAAGTGTATGGTCACATTTTACTAAAAATAGATTCACAGAGGATATTTTACTGAAAAGAGATGGACAGAGGATTGCCATGGGAGAGGAAGATATATCCAGTCTTGAATTTCCTTCCTTTTACTTATCACCTCCCTTTCTTTGTTCTCCTTCATTTTTAATGATTGAGAATGGGAATTGCTATGAGTATTAGTAAATTTAAATCAGAGGAAACTAGACTAAGTTTGGACAATATCTGGTTTATGTCCCCGATGCAATCTTGACCTCTTAGACACTGGCAATGATTTTCAGTGACACATACATAGAGGCCAGCAATCTAGATAACACTGCAAAATCAAGGAGATGTATGCCCATTACCCAGCAATCATGATTTTACTCCTTGTGTAAGCAATCATGTTGCCCAAACTTGAGAATCACTGGTTTAGTAATCAGGAAAGCAACCTGAAGAGTCAAATAAAGCTGGTGCAGTCCCTTGCTCCGTCACTTGCTGGCTGTGTGATCTTAGGTTAAACTCCTTAAACTCAGTTTCTTTGACTATAAAACAGATACAGTTCTTGTGGAAATTTCATGAGTCAATACAAGTGTTTACTATTGAATTCTTAATAAATAATAACTATTCTTATTTAATACTTTCATACTATTTAACCATGACCACTTCATTACTAGTGGATTTGCTAGATAAATAAAAGCTGACAAAGATTTTAAAAATATTATTTTAGACAGACTGTAAAGGTTAGCTTGGAAAATGAGAAAAATAAACAACAATGGCCTCCAACAGACTCGTACAGATTTTTAGCTTGCCAAAATGAAGTAAGCATTTTATTAAATTTTATTGACATTATCTAATGGTTGTACCTACTGTCTTTTTCAAAATGGACATAAAACTCAACAGAGAAGACCAGAATCTACTGCGAGAGTAACTAATGGGTGGGACAAAAACATGGTTCCACAGTAGGGGAGTGTATAATTGTCTGTGTATCTCTACTTACTATATCCTAACACAGACTTGATTGAGAATTAGCTTACCATAAGAAGCAAAGGTTGAAATTTTAAAATGTAATGACTGAAGTCTTCATATTCTCAAATATTAGATTGACCAGTATGATATTGCAAAGAGTTGCTTCCATATGATTCAAACTAATAAATAATGAATGAAAATGGAATGATTGTAAGAATGTTTTTATTAGAATGCACAAATAATTTGTTTACCATATTGAGGGAGAAAATAGATAAACTCCGCTAAACCATCCTCTGTATAAAAAAATACTTCATTGGATAGTAATTTCTGCTTCTATTACTTTTACCTTACAAATAAGAGAGAATTGTGTAGAAACTAGAGAATTTTATTCATAATAATATTTTTACATAGCTTGATGCATAATCCTGGTTAATGTCTATAAGCCTTGGCAAGAAGTACCAAGAAGAGGAAATGTAGGCATTTTTTCATAAAATAACTTATTCAATACAAGAAATAGAATTCTGCATCCTTTAGATTAAGCACATTATTAAAGTTGATGTGAAATATATTCAAGAAGAGAGCTGACTCAAACTCTGTTTAAGGCAGTGTGGCAGATACCAGGGAAGAAGATAGATTTTGAAATCATACAAAACTAGGCTTAGACAGAATTCAGAAGTTTACTTAATTTCTCTGATTCTCATCTTTATCATCAGTAAAATGGGAAACCATGCCCATTTCACATGGTTTTCTGAGGAGAAAAGAAATGTGAACTATGTGAAAATGACCATTACAACACTTACTAACATTCATTATTTATTATAATGGGTATAATGCTAAATGGCTTATATGTGTTACCTCAGCCTTTTATATCACAATAACCCAATGAGGTGACTGCTATTATTTTCCTATTCTACATATGGGAAAATAGGGACACAGAAGGGCTAAGTCTCTTTATCAAGGACAGTAGCCTTTTCAGTGGAGAAATCTGGATATGCTTAGTCCATTGAGCTCTGGAGCCCAAGCTATATTCCAAAAATAGAAAAGAAGATAAAAAAATATGAAGCAACTACTAAATAAACATTTAACAACACATAGGATCTGGAAAATTCAGCGTGATAATCTTCCATTTTGTATGATCTCATTTGTTTCACTTATGAACAAAACTAAAATTTTATTACTTAAATTAGGTATTTGAGCATAAATAAATTGACACCATCACCTAGTTATCAGTGGTTTAAAATTGCCACATTAATACAAAATTGTTAGAAGCATCAACTCTAAACTTTCAATGTAAACCTTTCCTACTCCTATTCCTACTTTAAAGAAAGTACACAAGAATGCTAAATATTAGTCGAGATAAAGTTATTTTTTAATATTATACCCTATACCTTTATAGGGAAGGTAGTATAACTCATCACTAAATTGGACACCACAATTCCCTTTATTAATAGAGAGGAAAAGGTAATTATTTATAAAATTAAAAATAATCCCCATTTATCTATTCTCCATTAACATTTTTTTTTATTAAAGTACATTCTCTTTGGATTTTTTTTCAGCTCTATTAAGGGATAATTGACAAAAATTTAGGATATTTAAACTATATAATGTGATGATTTGATATACATATATGTTGTGAAAGGATTCCTAAAAACAAATTGATTAACACATTTATGATCTTACATACTTACCTTTGGGGATAGGGAGGATGAGAACATTTAAACTCTACTCTCTCAATAAATTTCAATTATACAATTCCAATTATAGTTATCAAGTTGTATGTCAGATTCTCAGACTTGATTCATTTTATAACTGCAAGTTTTTACCATTACCAAGCATTCTCTATTTTTCCCATTCCACTCCCCAGGCCCTTGGCAACCACTTTCTTACTCTGTTTCTAGGAGTTTAATTTTCCCTCTACTTTGTTTATCTCAAAATCCTTTATTGTCATGTAAGATGTCATAAGAAGCAAAAAAATCGACATAATAGGAAGGAAAGATGAACTTGATCACTCTTTAGGTATATGCTCTGAGTTTGTATGTTGAATATTAGCCAATGATATATTGAGTCCTTAGAGAGGTAATGAGCATATTTAAAGGAAAATATGAGAAACTGAGGCTGAGAAGGCCCATCGAAGCAAGTTACCACGGCTGCAACATAACATTGCAAATTAATTTGCTAGGATTCTGTATTATACCTCACTCTTCAGTCCCTAGTTCATGGTATGATATGGTGAAAATATGTCTTTTACCTGTGTCAGAGCCTTCAGATCTGACAGCCATACTCTGGACCTTTATAACTTCATTAAGCTGACAAATGTCACCTAGGAGACATGAGATACAATTCTGGTATACATTGTTCACAAGGGATATATGGACATTCATAACAAGTGTGCTTTGTTTTTCATAATTATATCCAGGCTTATTTTGATTTATATTTGTCATTGATTAGTGTATATTTATGAGAAAGTATATTATATTGATACCACTTATCATCTATTTGTTAAATTATTAAGGCCATAATGAGTAAATAGAATTGACTGACAAAATATACTATTAATAGTTCACTGTAAAACAAAAAAAGCTGAGAAAATCTTTGCAAAATACCTTAAAATCTGTGCTTTTCAAAAAACAAAAAGAAACTTTTTAGCAAGAATTTTATCATCTTACTTACAGTAATAGTATGCACCAAATAAATTTCTATGCATTTTTTTTGCAGTTACAAAGGAGTATTTAGATGTTTCCATGACATGAGGTATAGTTTTGGGTGCCATAGACAATACTTAAAAAAATGACACAGTCCAGTGTGGGAGATGGAGCATGATAAAAAGTAATCATTGTCATACCAGTTAGGATTAATTACTTGGAAGAAAGAGATTAAATCCAGATGGGCTCAGGAAAGGCTTCTAAATGGAGATGGTGTTCACACCAGTCTTTAATGGATGGCCTTCTCTTTTGAGCCACATTCTTACATATATATGTATCATACATCTGATTAAACATTATTGTATTTTGTAGAAGTTAATATATCTGAACCGTGCTTTTTAGCATCTCCAACTCTGCCTAGTTTAGTCAGCTTCATTTTGTGAGGTAAGCTATATGATGGAATTTCTTTCTTTCTCTTTGCTGACCATATCAATAGATACTCACAGATGGCTCAGGCTTGCCTCTCTGAAAAAAAACAGTAGCATCTTGCATTAAGTGAATATTAAGGGCCACTACCAGTGTCCAATTAAAAAAAAAACCTCTAGCATCACAACTAAATATTGATATTAATTAATCAATATTAATTGATCAATACTTGTGTTACAATAATGACAACGTGAATTTTACAATTAAAATTTCATATTTATTGAACTCCTTGAATGAATTGAAAATTTACTTGGTAGTACAAGTTTACATGTGTGTCCTATTCAGTCAGTAGTTAAGATCATAGCACAATTCCTACCATAAGATAGGTACTTGATCATTACCTATCAGATTAATTTAAAAATTAATTACAAGTGCCCAGGGGGTGCAGTCAGTTAAGTGTCTGACTCTTGGTTTCGGTTAAGGTCACGATCTCAGGGTCCTGAGATCAAGCCCCACACTGGGCTCCACATTCAGCTTGGAGTCTGCTTGTCCCTCTCCCTCTGCTCCTCCCCCTGCTCATACTCCTCTCTCTCTCTCTCTCTGTCTCTCTCTCTCCCATAAATAAATAAAATCTTTAAGAAATAAATAAATAAAACTTAATTCCATATTTAACTAGCCTCTTCTTGGAGCCATTTTCTTCGCACAGCTTGCCATTGTCCAAAGCAGCATGCACAAGAATACAAGACTTTAGTAAAAGGCTCCTCCATTAGTGTCAGTAGACTGATCAGATTTATGGATGAAAGAGATGGATGTGTCAGCATGATCCCCGATCTTCTGGCTCTAACAAGTCTTAATATTCACTGAAATCCAGAAGAGAGAAGCCAGAATAGGTGGATGGGAAGAGATAAATGTGATCTTGAAAATGTTGAATATGAGATAGTGATAGGCCATGAAAATATGAAATAATTGTCTGGAATGTATGGGAAGATTCATTTAGATATTATCAATAAACTAACAAAAGCTGACCCAGTAGTGGAAACTGAAAATTCTAAAGTATGCAGGGTAAGAAGAAAGCAGATCATCAGTAGATAGCCTGGATTGTCTAACACAGGTAACTGCAGTAAAACATGTTTGTCAATGTAACTCAGGTCCCACTCTTTTCTTGCAGTTGATTGGCCTTCTGGGGTGGGAGTTGGAGGGGCTTCATTTAAGCTGCTGAATTTAATGTCCCTCTCAGCTTGACTAAACTGTAGACAAGCAAACAAAACCACCTGGCTGGAGGCAGCATAGCTCTTGCACTCAAGACCTTCTGGACCTTTCCCTATATACTTCATCTGGCTCTTCATTTGTATCCTTTATAAGAAACCGGTAAGATTTTTTGTAAAAAGTAGAGTCTACCACATCTTGAACTCTCATAACCTATATTAAATATTAAATATATAACCTATATCAAATATCTATGCATATATTTGCCATGGGACCTCCACATACTTTGATAAATATGTGAGCTTTTGTCCACATCTGCTTTAAACTGTGCTTTTCCTTCAAAGGTCTGGATCTTAGTTTTTATTTAATTCATTCTTGTCTTATTTTCCACATTAAAAAATGCACATATGTACCAATAGTAAAGGATTGTGGCGAGGACAAAATGGGATAGTGTATATAAAAGCATATTTTAATTCTAAGCTTGTGTGTTTTGTATGTTGCATGCCTGTGACTAAAGGAAGATTTTCCATTCCTAAATCTTCCTGGAAAATATCAAATTACTGCCACCACACATCCAGGAGCCTGAACCAACTATAAGGCAATGATATTGAAGAGGATACAAAAAGATTGTAGCTCAAACTAAAGAAAATGTTGAGACACTTTAATTACAGCATATATGATTAAAGTAAATATGCTCATCTTAGAAGTAGAAGTCTTCTTGTGTTGCACATGATTCAAACACAGGACCCAGAATGGCCTCTCTGCCACCTCTACTCTTATATACCTCTACCATTATATACCTCTACCCTTATATACCTATATACCTCTACCCTTATATACCTACATCCATCCAATAGTGGAGCTAAATGACAAAACGAGTAACAACTTCAGGCTAAAAGGGGAAACAGTGCAGCACCAGTGGAATGAAGTATAGCAGTTAAAAAGGAGAAGAGGGAAGAGGGCGGGTCTAAAAGAGAATGAAGTATGGTTTCCTTCCTGTAAGGAGAAGAGTGGGCAGGCAAAGTGAGTGTGAGAACTGAGATTAAAGGCTCCACATTTTTGAGAAGCTAAGAGGATATATTGAAAAAAGTGTATGAGCAAACTCCAGATGCCACTCGTGACAGATGCTGTTTAGGTCAAAAGATCTGACTAGCCTTCTGTGAGTTTGCTGAATTATCTCCATATTACAAATTCAATGGTCAATCCACATTCATTCTCTTATGTAACATCTCAGTAGTGTTTGACACCACTGTTTACTCCCTCCTTGAAACAACACTCTCTCAGGATCCTTGTCTACCTCGTTGCCTGATCCTCTGGAGCTCCTTTTCTGGCATTGTGGATACTCTTCATTTCCACGAGATTTTAGTGCACACATTGGCTTTTTGGTTTATTATTGAGCTAATAACAAGTCATACTACCATAAAATAATAGACAAAAACACAATGGACAAATTACATATTTTTGCTAAGTAATATTTAAATGGCATTGAGAATTGTAATATGTTTCACAAATTCAAAAGAAATGTGCAGGAGCATGATAACTTACTCATTACTAATCACATGCTATTTAGGTGTGTCAAATTTAAAATACCTGTATCGGAGGAGTCAACATTTTATTCAGCTGTGCTCTGCAGTTTATATAAACCACATTGCTAAGATCAATTATAGCAAATTAATGTTGACAGTTTCAATTTTCTGTTTTTATAGTTTCATTTTACTTAATTTTTAATTTTTAGTTTTATCAATGTTAAAAGCATAAGAGATTTTTTTACACCTAACATTCTGTTTATCTAAATTTAAAAAAATAATCAAAAATTATATAAGGTGATGCTTGGGTTTCATAATAATCTTTCTGTCATGTTTCTCATATTTTATAAATATAGAATAGAAATACTATCATTCAAATTAGTTCTTGTTATAGGGAATGGTGATAATATAAAAACTGCTATATCATAGCACATGAACTCTGATGAATAAGTCAATAATTTTGCTTTAGTAATGATTTTAATATTATACTTTGAACTAAAATTTTCAATAGTTGGTATCATATGAAAATAGTTGAAATAGTTGGTATCATATCATTTTCTCATTATTATGTTAGGAATCACAGAAATAAAAATGTCAAAAGTCTGTAAAGAGAAAAAATATCCTTCTTGGATTTTGTTGCAAAATGTCAATTTCTAAGATTATTCCTAGCAGTGGTTTTGTTACATCTATACAATATAAAGAGAGTGGCCATTTGGTCAGAAATTATCTATACTTTCAGGCACTTTCACAAATGGTTATAAACAAATTGAATCCTCTAGTGAGGCAGACATAATTGATTTTGTAGGTATAATTTGAGGGTGACAATTGGTGACAAACTCAGGAGCTTTGTTAATAGCAGTCACTTTAAGGGAGATCTCCATGGGACAGATAACAGGGTTCTTACTTGGACCTTTGAGGCTAGCTTCTTGAATTTTTCAATTGATTGCCTTCTTTCTACTTCTACAGTGATCAAGTACCTTATGTTATTTGAATAAATATTTGTTTTATCTACCAGCATTTGCATCATTGAACATAAGGGAATATCCTTAAATCTTATATAGTACCCAACACAATGCCTTACACATATTAGGCATTTGGGAAATATTTTCAAAAATCATTTAGTTAATTTTAGTTGTTTTATTTTGACATCTATATTATTTATATACATTTTTTTCATAGCTTTTAGGGTATAAAAGAGAAAAGAAGTCATTTACACACGATGGGTAGGAATTGTCCTGCCAATTTGTTCATACTTACCAGGCCAGGAGGAAAAGAAAGGACTCAACTATGATCATATCTCAGATACGTTAGAATTGGCCTATTCAATTCTGTATGACTGCAACAATGATTTGTCTGAGATGTCCTACAATCTATCCTGCTTATTTGTCCTTAGACACCTCCTTGGGAAACTAACTCTTGATGAAAATATTCAATTCTCACTCTATATATATATCTATATAAAAAATTCTTGCTTTGATCTAGCATCTGGATGATGAACTTAGCTTTATTGATTTTATGTTTCATGCTGTGCAACATGAAAATTCTTCATAAACTTTCACAGCCTTCTGATTGGAGACTTTTTTCTCCTTTTGAAATAGATCCTTATGTTTTCATTCCTTACACATAGGCTTGTTTAAGGAGCTCTTCTATAACCTCTGTTATATCCTCATTCCCAACATTGTTTTGATCAGAGATTAAAGATGAAACAAAGCCAATTGTTCTAAACTCTCATTTTCACCTGCCTAGGCATTTTAAAATTAGCGTATGAATCCAACCTGGTAACTATTAAGAGTTGAGCATTTTATAACTACTGTAACTGTTCCAGCAAAATAAAAATATTAAGTACAACAGGTAAAATGAAAAACTCTTCTAAGATATAGAAATAATTGTCTTCTGTCTGTAATCTACTTTGAATGTTTCAATAGTATAAATGCTATCTTAACTCCAAGAATATATTAACTTAAAAAATTCACAGAAAAAAATAATAACATTATAGAGGACAGATCTCTTGAGTTGACTAACCCACTGTAATGTTTTTAGCATTATTACCATGAAACTTTACTTCTTTTTTTTTAAGATTTTATTTATTTATTCATGAGAGGCAGAGACAGGCAGAGAGACAGAAGCAGGCTCCATGCAGGGAGCCCAATGTGGGACTCAACCCTGGGTCTCCAGGATCACGCTCTGGGCTGAAGGCAGATGCTTAACTGCTGAGCCACCCAGAAGTCTCTGAAATTTTACTTCTTACAGTTATGAAGATACTCCCACAAAATGAAAGAATGAACACCAAAATCTGTTTCATAATAATGCCAATTATCATAAAACAATGAATTTTCTCACTTTCATAGTTGATAAAAAGCTTCTCCAACACAAACTTTCTAGACAATTCTTTCACTGTATCATTAATAGCAACAATTCCTGATTTCCTTTCTTTGATTCAGATGGGGCATTAAAAGAAAGGCCACAAACTTAAAAATTGCTTCATAACAGGCAGCATGACTTGGGTTCTACAACTTTTTCCATGAGACAGGAAGCAATTGAATGTCTCCATAGCTTTATTGAAACTTTTTATAAGTCTAGACCAAAACCTACACAGTAACTGCCTGTAACCCTATAACTAAAGAACAAATGTGTGCAGAATGACTCTCCATGGAGAGTCAATAAATCCAATTAGACTCCTGATCTCTAGGAGTAGACCATTTATTTGTTTGTAACTTAGTTACAATTCCAATATTTTGGAATATTTTTAGCTTTCCATTTAAACCCCACAAAAGTGGATATTTCATGAGTAAAGAAAACCCCTCAGTATTATAACTTTATTTTGCACTTTATTCCACTTATAACAATGCATTATAGATTAACATTGTGATGTTTTCATGTTTTGTTTTCTTTATCCACAAACAGATTTTATTACCATTTAAATAGAGTAACTATTGCATAGAAATGTATAGTATTCAAAATGTTTTTTATTTTGATTCTGATAAGATCAGAATATTTATTTTAATATTATATTAATGATACAAAGTCAAGGACAAAGGGTTAACCAAAAACCAGGATGTCTTTGTAAATCATCAGTACTATTCTTATAATTAATTGCCCATTTTTACATTTGAAATTGCCTCTGAAATAAAACGAGTAAAAAATTAAATATATTTGGTTTTACTGAAGTTTGGTTTAATCCTGTGTGCTTGCTCTATCTGTCCTTACAGTAATATTACTAGACCTAATAACATTTAAGTGGGCTATCAGAGGAATGGAAAATTACATTGACTAGGACAAGCAACAGAAACCATCCAGAGCTAGCTTATGTAGAAAGTAATAATTCAATATAAGAACACAAAAATTCTCTTGGAATAAGTAAATGCCTCTGAACTTTCTACAAACAGAAGATAATAAAGTGTTCAGACTCCTTACTACCTTTGCATATCTGCCATATGACATCTGCTGTAATATTCCTTCCAAGCAAATTAACTTTCTTTGTTTCTCTTATTTAGGGGGCAAATGGATCATGATCTTCCATGTTGTAAGTCCAGCTTTGGTCTTACTTCTAAATATGAGGGAGAGGCTATTTTTAACCTTTCAGTACTACCTCCTGATCCAGTTATTTATAAGGAGAGGCCAAGGTTATCTTCTGCCCAAATAATGGGGCAGTGTAACATGAGATATGATATCCATCTGATGGGAGATAGTCTTTGGAAAAAGGAGAATCATGGTGAACTGGAAAGGCACTTCATGCAAAATCGAGTCATTAGTATTATTGGATTTGATTAGCACATTAATGAAACGATCTTCATAGGTATTTTGAAAGGAGTTCTTGTACAAAGAACTTTCCTGTAGATAGAGAAATATAAAGACTAGGTAAATATGGTTCCTACTCTCAAAGTGCTTGCAATTGGATGTTGGCAATACTTGAGAATTTCTTTCATGTCTGCTATGAGATTATCATGTCTTCATGGCACAAAATAAATACTAACTGAAAAACTAAGTACAGATTTACTTTTCAAGAGTATATATAATGCACACATAGGTATATGTGTCTTTGATAATAATGTTCTCAGTAGACCAAGAAAACGATGAGGGGTAAAATATTTAAGAAGTCAGGGAACCACTAACTTAGAGAGTGGTGTGAGTCCTGTTTTAGAGATCCAGAAGATCTGTAAGATACAGAAAGTCTGATTCCATAACTCTCCTAAAAGGTCAAGAAGGCCAGCTTTTGGTAGGCCATCAACTATTTTGTTTTAATTATTTTCTACAACTGCTAAAAAATAAGAACTATGCAAAGTGCTAGGTGAGTGAGGAAAGTCACTGCTGGCAGGGCAGCTGCCTCCCTCTTACACCCTGGCTCTCACCTTTGAAAGCTTACATGGATCTCAACACTCCTCAGCCCAGAACCATCCAAGTCTTCACAGCTCAGAGTGTAAGACAAAATCCTCCCAATGGTCCCAAGACTCCAAAAAATCTGCTCCTCCCTCTGGACTCTCTGAGCGGGTCTAGAACTCTCCTCATCCATTCTGCTCCCCACACATGGCACTTCTCACTGTCCTCCAAACATTCTTGGAGCTTTTGCTTGCTGTTCCATCTACCACTATTCTTTCAGATCTTTGCATGATGCTTTCCCTCGCTATCTTCAGGCTAAAATAACACTTCAGCATCCCAGCTTTTTCTATCCCATTTGCTTTATTTGTCTCTATATTTGGTATGCTACATAGTCACTGAAACAGAAGCATGAGGAATTTAGTTTGCTCTAATTACAATTTTTATCATAGGATTTTGAGGCATTTTATAAAAACACAGAATCTATGGAAGTTGTGAAATTATGTTGGGAAATCTTTTTAAAGTGTTAGGTTCTCACCTCTCTGAGAGAGCTTATGAGCAATCTAATCTAAAGTCAGGAAATGAGTTGAAATTACTTCACATGGCCACAATATGGATGGCTGGCAAGTTTTGGGGTGCCCCAAAAGGCAATGGAGGTATGGGACTTGAATTCAGAAGAACATAATTTGAATATTAGTGTTGCTACTTCCTTGCTTGTAATGTTGGGGAAGTTCATAAAATAGTTCAAAAGCTGTTAGTATTGGAACTTTAAAGTATATGCATAACTCAGAGAATAAACTTGTTAAGCCATCTCTACTTATTTATTAAAGGAAACTCAAGCTTTTATCTGGATCATATAGTTGTAGTGAGGATGAGACAAATGTTCTGTAAGCAGAAAACAATCTATATTAGTTATTATTGTTAGTAACCAGGAAATTAATAAACATAAATGATTTTTTAAAAAGATTACACAACCCAATGTGGGTAAAAATCCTGGTCAACATATTGATATGCACAAGTATAGTCACAATAAAATTGTGAAAATAAAATAAAGAAGAAATAATAGTAATATTTATCCAGAGTGGATGCAGAATCATGTTCTAGAATTACTATGTGCTAGGTACTGAATTTTACAGCAATATCTCTTTGAATCTTTACAGCAATCCCCTGGGGCAAGTGACTATTATTTCAATTTTACAAATGAGGAAACTGAATGAATAACCAGCTGGATTTCACATATCTAGTAAGTGCTTCAACGGTGACTGGAATTGGTAAGTTTATTAGTCACTAAGTATTTCACACACAAATAATGATCTTGTTAATCTAAATCCATAATAATATGTACCCTTCTTATAGCCAATATCTGTTTCCTCTTTGAAAGTGTAAAAAATATAAAAGGTAAGCAAAATTAATAATATTTGCTATGATTCAAAAGTAAATATACAAGTTCCTCCTCACATGAAAAAGAGCTATTTCGATGAGTCAGAAAAGCATGAGGTCAGGTGTGTTTATATAAATTTGAAATAACTATATACAATAGGATACATCCTCAGTGGAATTTGTAAATTTTATTGCAGGATGTGCATCTTAAGGAATTAGCAAATACAAGTCCTCAGCAGTTCCAGCCCAGCTGTCCCTTACAGAGCATAATGGCTCTTGGGCCCTCTGCTCCACCAGAGGTCACCGCACCACCTGCCAGACAAGGCCCCCAGGTGCTGAGGGCAGGTCCTCCCTTCCCGGTCATGACCTCCTTGTACATGGTGCCTTCCTTTCTTGGGTCCTAAGGGAGGATGACCATCAATATAAGTGAGCTTTCTGCTACCATAGAATCCATAGAACAGGCAGGAGGTGATTAATTGCCCAAGCTGTGGAAATTATAATAGAACTCTTTTCAAGCTCGATTATGTGAAAGATCAATAAAACTTACTGACGGACTGTGGGACTGTGCTTGAAACATGGTTGAATGAATGAAACACAATGTCTACAATATAACAGAATTGCCAGTACATTTGATTTCTTTTTTTAATTTCTTTTATTATCTGAAATAATTTTTAGGTATTACATACGTGTTTGTGTTTCTTTTACAATGTGATTTTTAATTTCAACATCACTGGCAAGAAAGAGTAAAATGGTTTAAGGAGGGTGAAAAAAATGTATTTTCTGAGAGAACAGCCATCTGATTGTGGACTAGCTCTTGCATATTAAACAAGGCAGATTTGTCTTTTGTGTCTTAACTATGGAGTAACAGGAAGTTTTTGAAAGAGAAATTATGGTTGAGAAGAGGTGAGGATAGAGAGGTCTGTTTTGTCTATGTGACATACTTCTTACTAGCACTGTGCCCAGAAATTTTCTTATGCCCCTTTGAAATACAGAGGCTATATAAAAAGCTCTAAAGATATCAATTTTCCTAAGATGCCAGTCAGGACAGTCAGGGCAAGCCAGGCCAGTACTCGCCACAAGACCAGACCAGAATGGATGCAGAATCATGTTTGGTGCTGTGAGAAACGCCAGGAAGAACACTGAAGTCACTGGCCTTAAGGTCCTTGGAGTTGGGGGTTGGGGGGCAAATTGCAAAGGCAATTTGGGGAAGTGGGGTCGGACAAAGCAATAGAAGAAAATACTGATTACTTTAAGCCAATGATTAATGAGCACAAGGATTTGGAGACTGGGAAATTAAAAACAAATATGGAGGGCAGCCCGGGTGGCTCAGCAGTTGAGCATCTGCCTTCAGCCCAGGGTATTGATCCCCAGATCCTGGGATGGAGTCCCACATCAGACTCCCTGCATGGAGCCTGCTTCTCCCTCTGCCTGTGTCTCTGCCTCTCTCTCTCTCTGTGTGTGTATCTCTCATGAATAAATAAATAAAATCTTAAAAAAAACAAAAAAGCAAATATGGAGATTTTCTGTAAGGAAACAACAATGTACACAAATACTCATGTACAAGAGAACTTGTATCATCAGGTATAATATTGAAAATTTTAAAGTGATCTATATGTCTATATACATATAGATGATATAAGAAATACATATTACATGTATATATATATATGATATGTGTATGGAGAAGTATATGTCATAGAACAATATATATAGTCATTGATATATCTTTTCTAACAATATTTTAAATCTGAAAAAGTATATTAAATTTAAAAATTCATAAAGCAGCATTGACTCTTTTATACATGTGTATATAAATATGTCATATATATACACATATGTGAGAGGAGAAGATAATGGAGGAATACATCAAGATATCAACAGTGATTTTCTCTGAGTAATGGAATTACATATGATTTTAATTTACCTTCTCTATGCTTTTTGGTGTTTCTCAAATTTTTTTATATTACTAGAGTTATCCTTTATATTTTCTATTTTCTTAATTTGAAATGTCATTCCCTGGCATTTTCTAAAGTTTTCAATACTACTGAATACTATTAAATAAAGCATAAAAGTTGCCCTGCTCCATTTCTTCTCAAGCTTCCATAACCCTCTGAGTCACAATCTCTTGATGACACTCTATTTACCATGTTTGTTTTTATTTATTTTATTAGTTACTATGTGGATTCTAAATAGTATGTTTATACAATATTCTAGTTATTCAAGATACACTTCTGATCCTTTTCCCACTCTTTATTGTCTTTCTCTGTACCCTCTGAAGCTGATTTCCATGGATGCATTTTTTTAAACCAAAATGCCAGCTTGATTCTGGTTGAAATTGGCCAACAAGAAACACAATGGAGATCAGTGGGTGGGAAAAGAGAGAGGCTGACTTTTTTCTATCCATTCATCCCTCCGAATTGATCCAGAATCTCTAACCAACTGGTAGCCAGCCGAACCTTAACATGTACAGTCTTCCTTGAATTCCATTGGCTATTTTTTCTCTCCTGGTTCCTTTATCTATCCATCCATCCACAGCTTTCTGATATTTCTATTCTCTCAGTGCTTTGTCCCTTAACATAGCCCATTCAAAACATCTGAATTCTATTTTCTGCCAAGCCGTGGAATGGCATAGTATTTGGTATCAGGAGGGGCTCTAGGAATGAAACAAAGTCTTTTAAATTAGATGAAAAGAGAAGGCTGTTTTACGGTGAACACAAGGATGACACCCTTGTCCAGCAAAAATGCATCATGAGAAATTTCTGGCACGAAGGCATTGTGATTACTTAGAAATCACCACACTGGTGTGGGATAAAATACCAGTGGAGGTCAAGGCTTTCGGTGACCAACTGGTGGAAGATTAAGACCACTATGCACCAATGGTGATGACAAATGTTGTGAGAGAGAAGAGATAGGCTCCCTATCCCAGTAAAGATGACAAAATCAAAGTGATAGCCTCAGACTTCAACCACCAACTCAAGGTACTTCTGGGAAGGCAGAAAAATTTCTATTATGGTGTGATAATAATCCCTGCAGGGAAAGCATGGAGGTATTTAGTTTCCTTTTACTTATGTAACAAATAGCCACAAATTTAACCACTTGAAACAATATAAATTTTTTATCTTATTGATTTAGAGATCAGATGTCTGAAATGGGTCAGACTGCACTAAAATCAAGGTGTGTTAGCAGGGCTGTGTTCTTTCTGGAGAGTCTAGGGAAAATATGTTCCCTTGCTTTTTCTAGCTTCTAAACACCTCCTTCATTTCAGGTTAGAGGCCACTTCCCTCCTCTTTAAAGTTAGCCAGTCACATCCCAAATCTCTCTTTCTGACTCTGGCCTTAACTTTCATGCTTCCTTCTTTCATGAGAACTCGTGATTACAGTGAGCCTACCTTGATTCTCTTGAATAATCTCTACATCTCAAAATCATTACTTAGTCACATCTGCAAAATCCCGATACGATGTAAGGTAACAAATTCACAAATTTTGGGCATAAGGACATGAACATCTTTGAGGACCATTATTCTATCTACATAATGGCTAAGGATAAAGCCCCAAATATAATTATGTAGTTTGCAAAATTACAAGCTTGTTAAATGTCTGACTCACCAAGTCTTCCATACCAAGGATGGGTGCTGGTTTCAAAGGAATATGGCCCTTATTCTTGGAATGAGAACATTTGGGCAGTCAGAGACAAGTCTGAGAAATATTTTCTCCCAAATCTATCCAAACCACCTTTGCCAGAAGCAGCCACCTCCTCACATGCCCAAGTGAAACTGCTTTCCTTTCATTAAATACTTTCATTAGTTGTGCCCCAAAGAAAGCCTTATCCTTACTTCTCATTCAGGTTCCACCACTCCTCACTGCCTCAGATTTGTTAAGACCAAAAATCATATTCTAGTATATCCCAGTAGGAGAAAGGATTTGATACATACGCTATCCAGTAAAAGATAGTGAATATGCCAAAGAGCTTATAAGACCTCATTAATATATATCAACAAAAGTCTGGGGAATATGTGTATGAATGATTTCTGAAAATTATAATCAAATGAGATGGAGCATAAGGTTAGATTTATTTGAATAAAATCATAGGTGCTCTCATTGCAATTCTAGATTTAGGTGTAAATTTTGAATAGCGATTAGTGGCAGTTTGGTTGGTTAATTGAAGCTTAGTCTCAATAATGGCCTCTATTCAATGTGTCTAAGATACTGAAACTTCCTTGGCATCCTGTACAGGAGAAAATCTGAAGGCTCAAGAAAATGGAAATGTTGAGGTGAGTCAAATATGTGCAACATATTCAGAAGCATCAATCATATCCATCCAAGAGGATTCAGAGGAGACTTCTTTCATGAAGACATTGGGTTGGGGGCATCAGCCTCGTTGTAAAGCTTAGTGGTGACTGTCCTCTGCGTACTGGAGATGCTACCACTGAATCAAGCTCACTGATTACATTAGGTGTGAGAGAATCCCACAGAAGCAGGGACCAGAGATCACATCTAACGTTCACATATAAAATAGGAACAATTACTATAATAGAAGAAACATTTTCTGATCTGGAAGGATCTGTGCTTGTGGCTGATTAACCACTATGCCTCTAAGAATCTAACATGAGAAGATATGTCAAGTATATCCTGACAAATATGATCAAAAACCAGGGTGCCTGGGTGCTCAGTGGTTGAGCATCTGCCTTTGGCTCAGGTCACAATCCCGGGGTCCTGAGATGGAGTCCTGCATTGGGATCCCTGCAGGGAGCCTGCTACTCCCTCTGCCTATGTCTCTGCCACTCTCTGTGTGTCTTTCATGAATAAATAAATGGAATCTTTAAAAAAATATGATACAAAACAAAACTCTAGGTCTGAGAGTAGAAAGTGACCTGAGTCACTAGAGTGGAAATTCATAGCTTCAGACCAAGTTTCTAAACATAAGCTAGTCCTATGTTAATTGAGGGGAAATGTGGATCCCTTGGAATAAGGACCTGAGCTATGACCACAAATTATGTAATTTTCCTGTATTCTTCAGGTAACTCCTTAGGATTTATTTTCATGGCCATCTGTTTTGATAATGTTTTCTTATTTTAGGATTTCTTTTTGATATTTATGAAGTAACTACACTAGTCATTTTTTTCAGAAAGAATAATAGGCAGCATATCTTACCTTGCATATCTGAATGTGTGTAAAACACACTGTCACACTTAAAAGTTAGTCTAGCTGAATATAAAACTTTAGATCAAAATATTTTTCCCTAAGACGTTTATTCTTCCTTAAGAAGTTTTGGAGACACAAGAATTGTGTCTTTAGTTAGAAGCAAATCTGATTCTTATTAAATTATAGGTAACATGATTTTTCTCTCTTCCTGGATAGAGATTTTTGGTTTTTTTATAGATTTTATTTATTCATTTGAGACAGAGAGATACAGAGAGAAAGAGCATGAGAAGAGGGAGGGGCAGAGAGAAAAGGAGAAGTAGACTCCCTGCTGAACTGGAGCAGTTGTGGGCCTCAACCCCAGGACCCGGAGAACATGACCCGACCAGAGACGAAGGCAGACACCCCACCATCTAAGCCACCCTGGTGCCCCTGCACTGAGATTTTTAGAGGGCTTGATTGAAACACCAAGGCTATCACCTAAAGAGTTCACCAAGAAGAGAAACTAGCATAAATTTGTATATCATAAATTAAATATTATAACATCTTAAAGAGCTGTGGTAACGTTAACTTATGAAATTTCAAATGTTAGTAAAATTTTTGTTTATCTGCTGAGATTATAATATGTTATTACTGTAATAGTAATCCATAATCAACTAGAGAGTTTGCTGTCAAGGTATGTGCATCCCCTCCCCTAAAATGTCTAATTATACTAAATCTGGAACCTGGGTGTTTGCATGTTTAACATGTATCCCAGGGAATTTTGATCACCTTCAAAGTTTAAGGACCATTTTCTGCATATTTGTCTCAGATAATCTGCCTTGTAAGAGGCACTTAGTAAATATTTTTGAATGAATGGTCAAATGAATGAGAACAAATGAATAAAAGCAAATTAAAGGGAAACCAAAGCCTGACACCTACTTTCTCTGTGAATAACACTTTACTTCTAGATCTACAGATTTGATTAACCAATAGAATATCACAAACTTTGCACTGTAGTAGTGTCATGGTAAAGATATATCAACCCCTCTGAATCTCTTTCATCAACAATATGGTAGCACTACTCACCAGATTTTCCAAGAACTTCTTTAGCTACTATGTCCCAATAATTTCCCAATGATAAACACTAAACAGTGTCTCTTATTCCAGAAATTACTTATATCTTACATCTTAGACATACAACTCAATGTACAGTACTTACTTGATACTGCTGAGCAGTAAGGCCATGTATCTTTTCTTTCCGTTTGGACATGAAGGTTGAAGTCATAAAATGAGTTTGGACTCCTGCTAACTTCAGCATATTATTCTCAATGACATTAATTTTCTTCACTACAACATTGCCTCTTGGGTACAAGGTGGGCTATAAAAAGAAAGAGATAGGCTTTTTCTCTTTCTTTCTTTTAGAAAAAAAATAGATATACCCTAATGAGATTTAGCTCCTTCCCCCTGCATTTTCTACAGTGAGCATTTATTAATGAGAAAAAAAGGGTTTCTAAAACCTTTCCAACTTGTATCCAAATAACCCCACATATTTCCTTAAGACTTGGAAGGATCTTTGATAACACTTAGTCTTCTTCAACTAGGCATTGCCCTCTAAATCCACATGTCCCATCCCATGCCCTATGATGAAGAACCCAGTGCAGTAAGTGTGCATGAAGAACAGAGTACACTCACCTAGTTTCACAAGGCCCAAGATGCCTGGCCTTGAATTTTAAGCAACACATGTGATCTGATTCATTCTGATTTCAAGTTCAAAGGTATCAAGCCAGTCCTGATAGTTAGCAGCTAGCTTAGCCTTTAAGAATTGCTTGATCCCTTCAGACATGAAAGTCCCATATTTCTAAGGATGTGCAACTCCATCTTTGGGTTTTCTAGCAGCACCTCACTAACCAGGATGATCTCAGTTCCCAGGAGCTCCCAAGGGAAATTTTGAATTAAGCACCAGAATCCAAGTAAGCAATGGGAAGGCACAGTGTTTGGAACAGCTGGATTCTAGTAAATTGAGACTAAATATCAGGAAGTGAGATCACAACAGAGTCTTTATGCAGTGACAAATGGGGGAAAGTCAGCCTGAAAGATTTGCCGATTTCCTCTTTTGGCATATCATCTAGTCACTACTCATCATAAATTACTGGGCAGATAGTCATGGGCTCAGACATCTGGAAACTTGGGGACAGAGTTTTCCATAGTCAAAAAAAAAAAAAAAAACTGAAGGATGCTATGTAATCCTAATAGTAAAACTCTGAGATAAGAGAATGGGTCCTAAAGGTCAGATTTTGCTACAAAATAGAAATACTCAAATCTTACCTGGTTAATGACATAAACACATGAAAAAAATTCCTATGACTAACTTTTACAGGCATGAAATCACTTCAATTTTTTTTATATTTTTGTTTCACAAAAGACAATATTGGATAAGCATATCTTACTAGTTTTAAAATAATATGTGATCCTAGCTTTATTGTTCCTTCAATATGTATGATAATAGGACATAATATATCAAAATAAAATCTAAATTGTTAGAGGACTTGGAGGAGGGGCAAGAAGGCGGAAGAGCAGGGTCTCCAAATCACCTGTCCCCAACAAATTACCTAGATAACCTTCAAATCATCCTGAAAATCTACGAATTCGGCCTGAGATTTAAAGAGAGACCAGCTGGAATGCTACAGTGAGAAGAGTCCGCGCTTCTATCAAGGTAGGAAGACGGGGAAAAAGAAATAAAGACACAAAAGGCCTTCGAGGGGGAGGGGCCCCGCGAGGAGCCGGGCTGAGGCCGGGGCGAGTGTCCCCAGGACAGGAGAGCCCCGTCCCGGAGGAGCAGGAGCTGCACCAACCTTCCCGGGCGGGCGGCAAGGGGCTCGAGGGAGTTAGAGCAGGACCCAGGAGGGCGGGGATGCCCTCGGGCTCCCGGGGACACTAACAGACACCTGCGCCCCGGGAGAGCCCCACCCCCCGCGGCCGAGCTCCCTAAGGGCTGCAGCGCGCACGGCAGGACCCGGAGCAGCTCGGAGGGGCTCGGACGGCGGCTCCGCGGAGGGGCTGCGGGGCGGGAGCGCGAATCCAACAGCGCAGGCCCCGGAGCACAGGGCCCCGGGGACACAGCCCAGGACACGGGACAGGCAGAGGCCGGGAGGGCCCAGGACAGCAAGGACGCTCCTGCCGCAGCTGAGCAGATCAGCGGCCCCGCCCCGGAGCCTCCAGGCCCTGCAGACGGAGAGCCCCGGAGTTACTGCAGGAGCTGACTCCAGGGCTCCGGAGCTGGCCCCGCCACTGGGGTTGTTCCTCCTGGAGCCTCACGGGGTAAACAACCCCCGCTGAGCCCTGCACCAGGCAGGGGCAGAGCAGCTCCCCCAAGTGCTAACACCTGAAAATCAGCACAGCAGGCCTCTCCCCCAGAAGACCAGCTGGACGGACCAGTTCCAGGGGAAGTCAAGGGACTTAAAGTCTACAGAATCAGAAGATACTCCCCCGTGTTTTTTTTTTCTTTTTTCTTTCTTTTTGATTTCTGATTGCTTCCCCCACCCCCCGTTTTTTTTCACCTTTCTTTCTTTTTCTTTCTCTTTTTCTTCTCTTTTTTCCTTTTTTTCTTTTTCTTTTTTTCTTTTTCTCTTTTCTTTCCTTCTCTCTCTTTCTCTCCTTTTCCCAATACAACTTCTTTTTGGCCACTCTGCACTGAGCAAAATGACTAGAAGGAAAACCTCACCTCAAAAGAAAGAATCAGAAACAGCCTTCTCTCCCACAAAGTTACAAAATCTGGATTACAATTCAATGTCAGAAAGCCAATTCAGAAGCACTATTCTACAGCTACTGGTGGCTCTAGAAAAAAGCATTAAGGACCAACGAGACTTCATGACTGCAGAATTTAGATCCAATCAGGCAGAAATTAAAAATCAATTGAATGAGATGCAATCCAAACTAGAAGTCCTAACAACGAGGGTTAACGAGGTGGAAGAACAAGTGAGTGACATAGAAGACAAGTTGATGGCAAAGAGGGAAACTGAGGAAAAAAGAGACAAACAATTAAAGGACCATGAAGACAGATTAAGGGAAATAAATGACAGCCTGAGGAAGAAAAACCTACGTTTAATTGGGGTTCCCGAGGGCGCCGAAAGGGACAGAGGGCCAGAATATGTATTTGAACAAATCCTAGCTGAAAACTTTCCCAATCTGGGAAGGGAAACAGGCATTCAGATCCAGGAAATAGAGAGATCCCCCCTAAAATCAATAAAAACCGTTCAACACCTCGACATCTAATAGTGAAGCTTGCAAATTCCAAAGATAAAGAGAAGATCCTCAAAGCAGCAAGAGACAAGAAGTCCCTGACTTTCATGGGGAGGAATATTAGGGTAACAGCAGACCTCTCCACAGAGACGTGGCAGGCCAGAAAGGGCTGGCAGGATATATTCAGGGTCCTAAATGAGAAGAACATGCAACCAAGAATACTTTATCCAGCAAGGCTCTCATTCAAAATGGAAGGAGAGATAAAGAGCTTCCAAGACAGGCAGGAACTGAAAGAATATGTGACCTCCAAACCAGCTCTGCAAGAAATTTTAAGAGGGACTCTTAAAATTCCCCTTTAAGAACAAGTTCAGTGGAACAATCCACAAAAACAAGGACTAAATAGATATCATGATGACACTAAACTCATATCTGTCAATAGTAACTCTGAACGTGAACGGGCTTAATGACCCCATCAAAAGGCGCAGGGTTTCAGACTGGATAAAAAAGCAGGACCCATCTATTTGCTGTCTACAAGAGACTCATTTTAGACAGAAGGACACCTACAACCTGAAAATAAAAGGTTGGAGAACCATTTACCATTCAAATGGTTCTCAAAAGAAAGCAGGGGTAGCCATCCTTATATCAGATAAACTAAAATTTACCCCGAAGACTGTAGTGAGAGACGAAGAGGGACACTATATCATACTTAAAGGATCTATCCAGCAAGAGGACTTAACAATCCTTCATATATATGCCCTGAATGTGGGAGCTGCCAAATACTTAAGCGAATTATTAACCAAAGTGAAGAAATACTTAGATAATAATACACTTATACTTGGTGACTTCAATCTAGCTTTTTCTACCCTCGATAGGTCTTCTAAGCACAACATCTCCAAAGAAACGAGAGCTTTAAATGATACACTGGACCAGATGGATTTCACAGATTTCTACAGAACTTTACATCCAAACTCAACTGAATACACATTCTTCTCAAGTGCACATGAAACTTTCTCCAGAATAGACCACATACTGGGTCACAAATTGGGTCTGAACCTATACCAAAAGTTTGGGATCGTCCCCTGCATATTCTCAGACCATAACACCTTGAAATTAGAACTCAATCACAACAAAAGTTTGGAAGGACCTCAAACACGTGGAGGTTAAGGACCATCCTGCTAAAAGATAAAAGGGTCAACCAGGAAATTAAGGAAGAATTAAAAAGATTCATGGAAACTAATGAGAATGAAGATACAACTGTTCAAATCTTTGGGATGCAGCAAAAGCAGTCCTGAGGGGGAAATACATCGCAATACAAGCATCCATTCAAAAACTGGAAAGAACTCAAATACAAAAGCTAACCTTACACATAAAGGAGCTAGAGAAAAAACAGCAAATCGACCCGACCCCCAGCAGAAGAAGAGAGTTAATTAAAATTCGAGCAGAACTCAACGAAATTGAGACCAGAAGAACTGTGGAACAGATCAATAGAACCAGGAGTTGGTTCTTTGAAAGAATTAATAAGATAGATAAACCATTAGCCAACCTTATTAAAAAGAAGAGAGAGAAGACTCAAATTAATAGAATCATGAATGAGAAAGGAGAGATCACTACCAACACCAAGGAAATACAAACGATTTTAAAAACATATTATGAACAGCTCTACGCCAATAAATTAGGCAATCTAGAAGAAATGGACGCATTCCTGGAAAGCCACAAACTACCAAAACTGGAGCAGGAAGAAACAGAAAACCTGAACAGGCCAATAACCAGGGAGGAAATTGAAGCAGTCATCAAAAACCTCCCAAGACACAAGAGTCCAGGGCCAGATGGCTTCCCAGGGGAATTCTATCAAACGTTTAAAGAAGAAATCATACCTATTCTACTAAAGCTGTTTGGAAAGATAGAAAGAGATGGAGTACTTCCAAATTCGTTCTATGAGGCCAGCATCACCTTAATTCCAAAACCAGACAAAGACCCCACCAAAAGGGAGAATTACAGACCAATATCCCTGATGAACATGGATGCAAAAATTCTCAACAAGATACTAGCCAATAGGATCCAACAACACATTAAGAAAATTATTCACCATGACCAAGTAGGATTTATCCCCGGGACACAAGGCTGGTTCAACACTCGTAAAACAATCAATGTGATTCATCATATCAGCAAGAGAAAAACCAAGAACCATATGATCCTCTCATTAGATGCAGAGAAAACATTTGACAAAATACAGCATCCATTCCTGATCAAAACTCTTCAGAGTGTAGGGATAGAGGGAACTTTCCTCAAGATCTTAAAACCATCTACGAAAAGCCCACAGCAAATATTATTCTCAATGGGGAAGCACTGGGAGCCTTTCCCCTAAGATCAGGAACAAGACAGGGATGTCCACTCTCACCACTGCTATTCAACATAGTACTGGAAGTCCTAGCCTCAGCAATCAGACAACAAAAAGACATTAAAGGCATTCAAATTGGCAAAGAAGAAGTCAAACTCTCCCTCTTCGCCGATGACATGATACTCTACATAGAAAACCCAAAAGCCTCCACCCCAAGATTGCTAGAACTCATACAGCAATTTGGTAGCGTGGCAGGATACAAAATCAATGCCCAGAAATCAATGGCATTCCTATACACTAACAATGAGACTGAAGAAAGAGAAATTAAGGAGTCAATCCCATTTACAATGGCACCCAAAAGCATAAGATACCTAGGAATAAACCTAACCAAAGAGGTAAAGGATCTATACCCTAAAAACTATAGAACACTTCTGAAAGAAATTGAGGAAGACACAAAGAGATGGAAAAATATTCCATGCTCACGGATTGGCAGAATTAATATTGTGAAAATGTCAATGTTACCCAGGGCAGTTTACATGTTTAATGCAATCCCTATCAAAATACCATGGACTTTCTTCAGAGACTTAGAACAAATTATTTTAAGATTTGTGTGGAATCAGGAAAGACCCCAAATAGCCAGGGGAATTTTAAAAAAGAAAACCATAGCTGGGGGCATCACAATGCCAGATTTCAGGTTGTACTACAAAGCTGTGGTCATCAAGACAGTGTGGTACTGGCACAAAAACAGACACATAGATCAATGGAACAGAATAGAGAACCCAGAAGTGGACCCTGAACTTTATGGTCAACTAATATTCGATAAAGGAGGAAAGACTATCCACTGGAAGAAAGACAGTCTCTTCAATAAATGGTGCTGGAAAAATTGGTCATCCACATGCAGAAGAATGAAACTAGACCACTCTCTTGCACCAGACACAAAGATAAACTCAAAATGGATGAAAGATTTAAATGTGAGACAAGACTCCATCAAAATCCTAGAGGAGAACACAGGCAACACCCTTTTTGAACTTGGCCACAGTCACTTCTTGCAAGATACATCCACGAAAGCAAAAGAAACAAAAGCAAAAATGAACTATTGGGACTTCATCAAGATAAGAAGCTTTTGCACAGCAAAGGATACAGTCAACAAAACTCAAAGACAACCTACAGAATGGGAGAAGATATTTGCAAATAACATATCAGATAAAGGGCTAGTTTCCAAAATCTATAAAGAACTTCTTAAACTCAACACCAAAGAAACAAACAATCCAATCATGAAATGGGCAAAAGACATGAAGAGAAATCTCACAGAGGAAGACATAGACATGGCCAACATGCACATGAGAAAATGCTCTGCATCACTTGCCTTCAGGGAAATACAAATCAAAACCACAATGAGATACCACCTCACACCAGTGAGAATGGGGAAAATTAACAAGGCAGGAAACAACAAATGTTGGAGAGGATGCGGAGAAAAGGGAGCCCTCTTACACTTTTGGTGGGAATGTGAACTGGTGCAGCCACTCTGGAAAACTGTGTGGAGGTTCCTCAAAGAATTAAAAATAGACCTGCCCTACGACCCAGCAATTGCACTGTTAGGGATTTACCCCGAAGATTCAGATGCAATGAAACGCCGGGGCACCTGCACCCCGATGTTTCTAGTAGCAATGTCCACAATAGCCAAACTGTGGAAGGAGCCTCGGTGCCCATCGAAAGATGAATGGATAAAGAAGATGTGGTCTATGTATACAATGGAATATTACTCAGCCATTAGAAATGACAAATACCCACCATTTGCTTCAACGTGGATGGAACTGGAGGGTATTATGCTGAGTGAAGTAAGTCAATCGGAGAAAGACAAACAGTGTATGTTCTCATTCATTTGGGGAATATGAATAATAGTGAAGGGGAATATAAGGGAAGGGAGAAGAAATGTGTGGGAGATATCAGAAAGGGAGACAGAACATAAAGACTCCTAACTCTGTGAAACGAACTAGGGGTGGTGGAGGGGGAGGAGGGCGGGGGGTGGGAGTGAATGGGTGATGGGCACTGAGGGGGACACTTGACGGGATGAGCACTGGGTGTTATTCTGTATGTTGGTAAATTGAACACCAATAAAAATTAATTTATTAAAAAAAATAAAAAATAAATTGTTAGAGGACTTGTATACATAGAAAATGCAAAAGTCCACAGAACAGCAGGTTTGGGGGCCCCTTTATTCAGTGATGAGGGGGCTGCTTCAGGCTGTGTTGACATCTTATATCTAAAATATGAACAAATATGTGGAAGAATGGAAAAATCATATGCTTCTCTGTGTGATTTTTCTAAGCTCATGAAATCCAAAATCCCCCAAGGAGTATCTGGGGAATAGAAAAATTGGAAACTGATGATTTAGCCTGTTCTAAATTCAGGCTTAGTAGGAAGTTAAGAGAGAACTTTGGCTGATTTTTCAGGGTGCCGGAGTATCAGGGCATTCACCGAACCCCAAAGCTCACAGAATTCCCATGTTATTTACTACAGAGCAAATAATATGGGCTGGGCTGGTTTCCTACTGCAAATTTAGGGTAGTTTGTGGTGGAAGCTTTTCTATAAAGTGAGAGGAAGCTTCTAACTCTCTGTCAGATTAACTGGAGGAACAGAAAGAAGCAGGATTAGGGCAGAGAAGAGCACTCAAAGAGAGCAGAGTGCGGCAAGTGACCCTGGCAAGCAGAATATTCTGGACAGAAAGGCGAGTCTTCAGAGTTTAAGATAACTTAGTTCACTCCTGACATTACTTTTCCCCTGTGTCCAAGAAAGCAACTTAAGCTGTTACAAGGCTTTGGAGAGAAGCATTTTATTCAGAAAACAATGCCTCTAGGAACCCTTCAGTTTGCCAACCGGGGACTCAAAATTATGAGACTTAATGCACCTACAAGTTGAAGTTCTTGGTTCCAATTCACTGAAAAGCTTCAAGCACGTATTTAAGGTTCACTTGTTCACCATGGATATATGTCTCACAGGCATATACTCTAATAAGTGTTGGTTAGATGTCCTGCCAACTCTAAGTTCAAGGCCTGAGGAAAGCAATATAGATACCAATGCTTGTTCATGGGTCCCAAGCTTCCCACAGAGTGGATCATATAATGAGAGAATTGAATTTAATGGCATAATAGAGAGTACAAAAAAAAAATAATAATCCGGAACATTTTCCAAAGGTTGTACCACAAATGACAGCAAACCAGTCCTCTGGGCTATATTGAACAAATTCAGTTAATGAATGAAACTGAGGTGCAGGTAGTTCTGCTATTTCATAGAAGAGAAAACCTCAAAGAGAAGAGAGTAACAAAAGTAACATTAATCTTAGAAGAATGACAGAAATGACAAATGCATCAGGGTAAATTTCCTGAAATCAATGAATGCTACTCTGGAGCTTCAGTTCCCTACTTATGAGAATTCTTTTCCATAATCTTGATTACTGAGAGTGGGCTCTGGACTCTGTGCCCAACATAACCTATAGATTCCCCCCAAATAGCATATGTGAATAAAATATGTAAAGCATTTTCCAAATATGTGCAATTAAAATAGGTAGTTCATCTGGTAAACATGATGTGTAGCAAACTTTTATTAGCCAAGAGTGACATAAGTGTAACCTAAGTTAAAAACATAAAAGGACTAAGGAAGGAAAGAAAGAAGGAAGGAAGAAAGAAGGAAAGAAAAGAAATGGTTTCCTCATTAAAGTGAAAAATCTAGAAATAACATTGATTTCCTCTGCATTGGCTCCATTCGCTGGCAGATTTAAACAATGACAAACGCCTGCCAGCCATTCCAGAAACTTTAGGTGTAAGTATGACCTTTTTCTCAAGGGCTCAAATGAATGTTCCAGTATTGAGACTCATGGGCTTCACTGAGTCTCACTGCCATCTCTGAATCACTGTAGCCGAATACACTAATTGTCTGTTCCTGGATCATATCCATCCATCTGGATTCAAAGGGGTAGGGTTAACATAAAATTAGAAAAAGTAAGGAAAATTAAAGAACTGTAACAAAAGAAAGAAGGAATGTTATCCTGTCACAAAGAGTTTTCTGCTAAAATGTGCATAGATTTCATACTTCAGCAAAGGTACAGAAATAGCATGAACAGGGCATCTTAGCCTTGGCCTTTTAGAGGAAGCTAAGACTCCTGTCCTACTCCTTTACATCTACCAACCAAGTGGGACAAGCTCCTGCCTCCTCCTTATTCATCTTTCTTCCATCAAGAATGGGTCATTGTTAAAGGCAAGAAATATTATTTGGCCTTAGTCCTAGTGGGTGAAGAGTTTTTGGTGTGAAGGTAAGTCCCAAGTCAGTAGAGGTGGGATCTGCTTCCACATGTTTGACAGGTGAGACCAGTCTGGGGCCAGTTCCCTTTGGTAAGTGCCTGAGGAGGTGATATTACATTGGGATTCAGGGCAAAAGCCACACAATGATGAAGAATTTGCACTGGTCTGGCCTTGCCCTCTGTGCATATATCTCTCAGGCACATGGCATGTGGGGCAGTGTGGGTTGAAGGAGGGATTCAATGGTTGATATCCTGGGTCCCGGCCCAAATACCATCTCTTTTCACCCTTTAACGTGATTTCCATTTGGCTCAGTTTCTGCAAATCATATATGTGCAGAGATCTTGAAATGAGGAGAAAAACTCTCCAAAAGGAAGAGTGAAACTCACGCTTTCAGAAAGGCCTCGGATGTTTATGTAAAACTGCAAGCGCAGCTGTGCCTGCTGAGCACTATCCCACGTGCAGCATGCAGGGTCTGTTGTTAGTGGGGATGGGGATTTATTTCTCCTTCCAGACAGGCTCTCCTGGGAACTCTAAATGGTAAAAGCAGTGAACTTCCATATGGGCCAGGGTAGGCCATAAGTAGTCGCTGCAGATGGGATTTTTTGGCCGTGAGCCTCCTCACCTTATTTTGAACTCTGTATTTCCTCTCCTTTGCCAGCTGTAGCCTGGATCCAGGATCAATGATGGATTTGTAGTAGGACTCAACTGGGAGGATTCTTGTAGCCTGCTTGAAATATCTGTGAAGCATCCATTCCATCACTGGCCAGTCTGTTAGATAAGCCTTCCTCTCTGAACTCTTACAGAGGACAGGCAGAGAGAGATGTGAAAAGAAAACATTCTGTTAATATGCATGACTTGACCACAGAATATGAAAAACCAACCCTGCTTCATTCTTTTCTATTAGAGATTCATGTGTACAATGCATTCAAAAATCCCTCAACTCGGTGGCAGGTTTCAGACACCTCTTTTGTGGGTTAGCCAAACTGAGTATAAGATTTCCTCACTTGAAATATGCTTCTTCTTCTTCTTGGATTGAGAAAATTAATAGAAGCTGTTGGGAGCATGGGTCTTGGAAGGAAAAAATCAGTAATAATTAATTTAGACTGTGTTTAATGAATAAAAACAAAGTAACAGGAATTGAAACATTTACATGTACTGCTTACACAGACCTCAAGAGGAACATAGTCTATGGAATGTTTGGTGTCTCCTTTGTCTATCAGGCATTCAGATTTCTTGTCTTTCTGATCTGTCATCCAACAACAGAACACCTGTTGAGAGATTGAGATTCACTTCTTGGATAAAAAGGCCACTCGAGCTCTAAGAATTGATTCAGCATTTCAAGAGAGAGGAAGAATTGAAGAATAAACATGCCCACCTTTAAGCTATCCATTCCTGTTAAGTGCTCTTCCTAATTTTATTGGTGAGTCAGTCATGCAACCTCATTTTGCTTTTAACCAGCTCAATGTGTCCATCAACTGCATGCCTTTACAATCTGAATAAAGTTGGGTTCAGACCAACAGTCTGTTACAAAATGCAGTCCTCCATCTCTTTAATCCCTGGTTTTCTAGTTCTTTGATATTTTCTCCCCTAAGAGCAATATCAGCATTCCTAGGTCATGAGGGCATTATTATTAAGATCATTGGATTAAAAGAGAAACAAAGGCTGGGAAAGATATTGGCCTCCAAAAGGAGTTTAAGACATTATTCTACTTCCTCCTTATCATTCCAATATTCCTCTACCTTTCCCCTCCAGCTATCTCTTTTCAAGGGAAAAGAGTTGAGTGGGCCAAGGTATGGCCCTGGCTCTCTCACTTTGACAAAGCCAAAGATGAGTCTTTCAGAGGTGAGGAGTGCCCACCTTCTCCCCAAAAGTCAGCCCACTAACTGAATATCCTAGGCTATTGTGCCAATCAATAGCCAATTTGCTTTAAGATTCGCACTACCTCTCCCCAGTTTTGCTATACATTGCAGGAGCTATATTTCTCTGTTCTCTCTCTTTACCTCTGGATTCTTGATAGGAGCAGCCAGTAAGAAGGCCTGGAGAAAGACTAGGGAAGAGAAGAAGGGAGAATGGTGGAGAGTCTCTGGCCTTTGCTCTCTACTGCATCTGTTTCCAGTTCCCAGAAGATACCCTGCTCTCTGTGATTCCAGTGTCTATCCGACTGGCCTCAATGTGGTTCTAGCTTTCATTGTATGGCCTTGGTGTCTGGGTTAATACCATCTTCTCCCATTGTTCCTCTGTTCCAAGGGTAGCAACTACTAGTAGCTAATCTCTGGGTTGCCTTGCTGTCTTTAGTTTACTTTCTATATTGTTACGCCATCCATGCAATTGATTTTCTTCATTAAATGCACTCAATTTGAATAATCAGAAATGCTTTCTGGCAAGTTCTTGACTGATAAAATTATGTCATAATAATCAACAAGTTTCCAATCTCAGTAATTTTAATTTATAGGCTCAATCAATTTTGAAATATGTTACAAATCATAATGTTATGCAAAGCATTAAGAGACAAGAGTGGGGCATGGACTTCCCCTGAAAGTCTTCAGGTCTATGCTCTCCTGAGTCAGTACAGGTCTCTGCTGAGTTCCAATCAAGTGGTGCCATACTCACCTCCCCTGCCCATGGTTCTTACCCATTCTCTACTGTCCCATGTAGACGTGAATTTGCTCTCAACTCAATTCATTTCTTGTTGAGAGTCATATCCTCACTTTCCAATGGTGTTCCTGATTCAGAGTGGCCTTGGAATGAGGAAAATGTTTCAATATAATTGCTTATTTAAAAGCTAACATTTTTGACTGGGTTTGGGGGTGGGGTGGGAGTGGGGATTAACTACAAAAGGATACGAAGGATTTTATTGGGGTGATGAAAATGTTCTCAAACTGGATATGGTGAGACTTGTACACCTTGGTAAATTTACTAAAACTCATTAAATTCTATAATTAAGTGGGTGAATTATCCCTCAATAAACTTGTGTGTTTTTTTTTAAAAAAGAGAGAAACCTAACAGAAATAAAGATATCTTAATTTATCTGAAAATTTGAGAATGAAATGAGAGAGATTACAAATTGAAAATATTGTTTTCAAAATTCTGATTATCTTTCAAAGCAGATTAATTTTAAGAAGAAAATTGCTTTTCAACAAATATCAAGCTATGGATAAAAAGTTCAAAATTTGTTTGTGAATAGATTTAAAGTGTTAATTTCTATTTCTGAAATTTTCAAATGTGTCACCCATTATTTACTTCAATGATAGAGCTCACTTTTTTAGATTTAAAAAAAAATTATATTTGTATCTTAAAACATAGTGAATAAAAGTGTGCTATTTATTTAAATCCAGAAGTTCATTTTCTTCTTGATCCAGACATCACTCACCTATTACCTGATTGGGATTGAAGGGCATTTCTTGAAAGAATATAACAATAATAAAGTGACCATTTTTCAAAGTCTATTCCTACTTTGTGCATGTGTAATGCTCATCATTTTTTAGAGTGCTGAATTTACAACAACATTATGAAGGTCTTAAGTTAGACCTTCATAGTTTAAAGATAAATAAAGAGCCTGGGATGCTTAGGTGGCTCAGTAGTTGAGCATCTACCTTCAGCTCAGGGCGTGATCCTGGGGTCCTGCATCAGGCTCCCAGTAGGGAGCCTGCTTCTCCATCTTCCTGTGTTTCTGCCTCTATCTCTCATTAATAAATAAATAAAATATTTAAAAATAAAGAATAAAAAAGGACTCAGAAACAATGGTTCAGAAGTAAATCCTGAGGTGCCTGAATGTGCAGTCGGTTGGGCCATTGATTCTTGGTTTGGCCCAGGTCATGATCTCAGGGTCTTGGGATGGGCCCTGCATCAGGCTCCATGCTCACTACAGAATCTGCTTCAAACTCTCTCTCCCTCTTCCTCTGCCCCTCCCACTCATGCTCTCTTGCTCTCTCTCTTTCTCTCTAATGAATAAATTAATCTTAAAAAAAAGAAAAAACTGAGTTCTGAAAAATCACAAAATTATTGCCAAAACTGAGAATCAAGCCCAAGAATCATTGAATCCAATGCCCACATTTTATCCATTAGTCTGCACTGTTTTCTTTAGTAGTAAAGCATAGGAGATTGTTTCTGTCACATCTGCTTTATAGTCACTTGTAAATGTAAAGCAGTCATACTTCTGAGATGTTGCATTAAGAGTAATGAGTTCATATCTTTCATATAATTAGATTGCATCATTGTGACCTTAGAAAATTTGAAGGTGGGATTGACAAACTGCTATTAGGAATCCTTCATAGATAATAGGAAATAGACATGGCATGAAAAAATAGAGTGATCATGTAATTGACTATATAAACTAGGACTCTATTAATATTTTTTCTATGATAAGAAGGATAAACCAAGACTATCTTGAGCAACTGGGAATATGACCACCTTTCCCAAAATGGGAGATATAAATCTACAACCCTAGAAAAGAGTAATATTACGTCTCAAACTGTAACCTAGACAATTTTCATGTAAAATTGCCAGATTATGAATACAGAAAAGATTATTAACTAGATTATTAGGAAAGATAAGCACAAGTTCCCAAAGGTCAAGTTGTGCAATTCCAAATGTAACTCAGATATTGGCTAAGTTCACAATGCCCCCGTAATGTAAAGATCCATGTCTTGTGGAAATTCTCAAGCACTCAACAGGGTTTCTGAGAGTTCCAGAGGAGTTTATACTTTCTTGTGCATCTCTGGTTTCGAGTTTCTGACTCCAATTTCTGCCTGCTAAGATCCTTTTTCCTTCTTTACCTCTGAAAGTAAATCTTTCTCTCTGTATTGGAATGCATACAATTAGAGAACTCAATCTTTTCCCCTAGTTTTAACCTAAATAAGCTAACAAGCACTACTAATCGTAGCAGTAGGAATTGTTGTTTGTGTGTGGAACGCACACTAAAAGCAGGAAAGCTGGAAGGAATTTGCAGAAGAATATGAAGAAAAGAATTAGATAAGAATATGAATTAGACAGAGTTGTGCCTCTTACTGCTTATATGATCTTGGTCGCATACTCGTAAAATGGTAGCAGCACCTCAAATAATTGTTATAAGTGATTAATGAGATAAGGCATGTTGCATTAGCACAATTAATAGGCACAAAGTCAAAGTCCAATAAGTATTAGTTGTTAATATTATTTCATTCTTCAGTTAAGAAAGTAAACAAATTAATATTTAATTTCTATTTGTAGAAGTCTATTAGCCTGTTTGCAATGATATTTGGACCATCTTTTCTCTTCTCTATGTTTACCTACTTTAATCTCTCCCTTTTTTCCATTCCCTACACTGAAACACATACACATGCACACACACACACACACACACACAATATGTGGAGTGATTGTATTTTCCTTGGCATCACCTGACAAACCAAATTCTGAAATCTCTGCTACTCATTCTAAGATCTAACTGAGGCTGAAAATACTATAAATACTTAGGAGGACCTGATTAAGTGAACTGATACAACACCATCCTGGTCTAGTTGTACAGGAAGTAGAAAGGATGTCTTTCTTCCAGGCACAGAATCTCATTTCCTTCCTAAGATTCCTGAATTGATGTAAGAGGACTTACATTAACATAAATATTCCAAATACAACTACTTCAAGAGCTCATTCTATAATCAACACATAAAGAAGAAAAGGGCAACTAAGTAATATTATATCTTGGTAAATTCATTGCTGTTTGATTATACCTAAAAAATCTAATGATAGAATTGATTCATACTTAATAGTGGATTTTTGAGCATTGAGCTGTTAACTCTATTTGAGAACTCAGACCACTTTGAAATTTGATGAATATATCAACAAAAAGAACATACTAACATACATACATATTTACATAAAGACATCTATAGATAAATATATGTATTTAAGAATTCACACAATACGCACATACTTTTTTTCAAGTAATTCAAAGAATATCAGTAACTCATCAATTTATGAAGCTCCAGCGTAAAACCATTGACCAAAAACGGGTCAAGAAATCAGCAATGATCTGGGGCACCTGGGTGGCTCAGTGGTTGAGCATCTGCCTTTGGCTCAGGTTGTTATCCTGAAGTCCCAGGATAGAGTTCTATATCAGATTCCCCACAGGGAGCCTGCTTCTCCCTCTGACTATGTCTTTGCCTCTCTCTGTGTGTCTCTCATGAATAGATAATTAAAATTAAAGAAAAAAAAAAGAAATGAGCAATGATTTGCTTTGGTTCTGTCAGTGTCCTAGTAGATACAATATAGAAAACTGCCAGAGCCCAGTTTTTACACTTGAGTGTCAATACATCCAAATAAATATTTGGAATACAGACTAATGTACACTTTCGGTCACTAATGAATATTGTCCACAAGATGTTCTAACAGCCACCTAGTGATAGAGCTATGCACTGAAACTACCAAAGTTCAGCAATTTAGTGTTCCCAAAAGAGGCGCATAGCTGGATTTGACTTCTACCTGGGAGGCTAGACTAAAACACCCATGAGTAGTACTATAATATTATATAACTATACATATAGAGGGACATACAACTAAAATCCGACAAAATGTTATGCTTGCTTCAATCAAAATGTATCATAGTTGCTATAACACTCGATATGGACATTTTGATAATTTTAATATATTGGAAATACAAAGGTGTGAAAGAGTGGATCAAATGAGAACTAGTTTAATGCATCTTAGAATATTATTTTTATAGAAAATAAATAATAAAATTTATAATTCAATTTGACATTTTGTAGTCATTTGCCTTCCTTATCTTTTTTCTGACCACTATCTCACTAATTTCTCAGAAACTCATCTATTTCTTCTGAAATGTACAATAACATAGACCCCAGGTCTTGAAATGAAGCAATGAAAAAAAAGTCAGAACTGCTTTAAAATCTCAGTTTTCTCATTTGTTGACAAGTGACCACAGAAATTTCACTTAACTTCTATGTTTCTTAGTTTTTCAACTCTAAAATAAGGAGAGATCATTCTGTTAATTATTTTTAGATCCTTTCTAGCTAAGAGAAATAGAAGAAAGAGAGGCGGAAGAAAAGGAGCAGGAGGAGGGGGGAGAGGGAGAAAGAGAAGAAGAAAGAAAAACTTGAATATTTTCTAAATTATTTAACTGCCTATTTACTAAAGCATACTCTCGGAGTTGAAATTTTGTGACCAGACTTTCTTTTTCTCCTAAAGAATTTTTTTTTATGATATACACAGCTACTTTTCTTTCCAAATTTTCTTGTCTGAAAATTCATGATAGAATTTGGATATTCTCGTTTTCTGGCTGATAAAACTGAGCTTGAGACATAAAATAATTCACCAGAGGAAGTAAGGTTAAATCTTTAATGATACATATGTGTATCATTATTAAAAATATTCCCCTCAAGATATCTAATAGTTTTAATAAAAGATATTTAAAGCAAGTGTAATTTCACATATATCAATATAGTTCCAAAATAGTCTGTGTTATGTGAAGGAAGATACTTGGATGGCTAGCATTTGTTATGGCAGGATTTTCCCCATATAGTCAGAAGATTGAATACAGGAAATCAGTTATCAACCAGTTAGCGTGTATTTTTTTTCCAAGTCTTACTCATAACTTCCCTAGCTGTCATTTCATATAACCATACTTTTACCTGTGAATTAAGCTCTCCTTTTATCAAACTCAGCTGGGGGTTATTATATAAGCTTTAATGCCTTTCTAAAAATGGCACTACACGTGGATTTATATCACAAATGGAAAATCTGAGAAAGAAGGACATTTTCCATGTGGCAGTCTCATAAAACTATCACTTTGAACAAACAACTTGAATTCAAGAGAAATTTGCAAAAATCTTTTAAGCACATTCATGGTCTTAGGAGGAAGTGCTAATATGGAGTCTTTCTACTCTGCTGCAGCTGCTTGATTTATGAAAGCATAAACAACCCTGACTCATTCTAGGGAAGTTATAATTACCATATGGAGTGTTAAATGTACGGACACTTCGTAAGGACCAATGCAGTAGCTTAAATTATAGTCATTATGCTATCCCCACTCCCAAATCTTGTTTTAATGCCTCCTGAGAAGAAGAGGAAGAAGTGGAAGAAGAAGAAAAAGAGCCCCCTACTCAGTACTTTTAATAATCAATTCCATTGCATCTCACAAATAAATATACATGAAACCAACTTGTAGAAGAGCTAACCAAAAAGTGGTTAGCAAGGTGACCTAAATGGCTGCTCTCTCAAATATTTAGTCATGCCTTTCTCCACACACTTATTCTATGCTGTGCATAATGCTACACAATAGGCTTGTTGATAGGAATTACACGTGCATGCCCTGTAAGTTTGCACAGTGTAGTGGAAGAGGCAAACAACCAAACATTTGAAATAACTGTGGCGTAAGCACTGGAAATATGTTTCAGTGAAATTGTGATAAGGACACAGTTCCTAATGAGATCCTAATAAAACACTACTATGCAGATAATGAGGAAAAAAAAAACTAGTAAGCAAGCTTTTTTTCCCCTCTCTTCCAAAGAAGTATTTATTAACATTGTATCTTTCCATTGATTGTACAGTCCACCAGTTAAAGAAGATATCTTAAAAGGCAGTTAACCTTTAGTCCACATCTCTGCTCATCCAAACTCAAAGCTGTATGTTGGAACACAATGTCTAATCAAATCTTAGAGAATCTTGGCTCTTCTATTAAGGTGTCCTGGAACCAACAGGAACTCCTTGATAGTTTTTAAACAATACCAGAAAAGACTGTTCTACTGCTCAGTGTGTGGTAGGCACCATTCTAAATATTCTAAATATGACAACTGATTTAACCCTAACAAACTCTATGAGAGACACTGTTACTATTCCTGTTTTGCAGTTGGAAAAGCTGAGGCACAGAAAGCTCAAGTAACTGGCCTAAAGTCACATGTAATGGAGTCAGAACTCAAGCACCTGGACTCTTGGGTCTGTACTAATGTAATTCTCAAGTGATAAAATAATATCAGCATTGCACTTTGGGAAGACAGTGGCATCAATGTACAATATGTATCTGAATAGGCACACAACCAGACAGAGGACTACTAATTAGAGAATTAGTAGACATATTCCAGGAGAACAATGAATGTAAGAAAGGATATGAAAGTAATTTCAAAGAGAATGTGATGACTAATTGGACATGCAGAACAGAAGAGAAAGGATTTAAATATCACTAAAGATCAGAGCTTTGGAAACTGGGAAGATTTCATAATAGAAATAGAAAAGACTAAAGGATGGTGAGAGTGGAGGGAAGATAAGATCATATTCAATCTTCCTGTCACCAGGGAGAAGTTGTGTAACATGTTGTGTCCATGTTGTGTATACAAAGCACAACTAACCATGCTCTAGAGATCAGCTGCCTTCCTAGAGTCTATTTCTTTTTTTTTAAAGATTTTATTTATTTATTTGAGAAAAAGAGATAGCGAGAGAGAGCAGAGTATGAGGAAGGGGCAGAGAGAGAAGCTCCCCGCTGAACAGAGCCCAACAATGGGCTCCATCCCAGGACCCTGGGATCATGACCTGAGCCACCCAGGTGCCTCTTGATTTTATTTCTTAGGTAGTTTTCAAAATCGACTTAGGTAGTTGGGCATATGTCAGAGACAAATTTCACAAAGTATTTTCAGATATATCTTATTGCTTTGCAGTATTTTCCAATTGCATCTGTAAATATACACTTAATCTTGAGGAACATTACTGACATACCTCTATTTTATTGGTCTTCAGACTAAATGTATAATGGGGAAGGGTCCACATAACTTGTTGTCCTGTAACAGAATCCATCACTTTCCTCTTTAATTCCTCTGCACAAAGTCAGTTGTTTTTGACTGTTGGAAATTATTAGAGAACTGAACAAGAAACAGAACTAAGTGAATCACAAAAGTGGAAAAACCAGCCAAGGGAGTGCAAAACCCTGTGCAGGTAGCCAGGTGGTCTACAAATGCCTGCTAGCACTTTTTCTTCCAGTTGGCATATAACATCTGTTTCTACAGTGAAAGGGTGTGAAGAAAATGACTCAAGTGGTAAGCACTGACATATGCAGGGGAAAGGAAGTGATTTATTTTATATTAAGATTGTTACTGTTGCAAAAATAAAAGTGCAACCTGAATATGTCTCTGTAAGACTTGTATAATATGTATGTGTGTTTAAGAGAAAGATTGTATATTTTTATTAAATCATAACACAATAATACAGGGCTCTGAAAATCTAATTAGCACAATGACTAAAAACAGGAGGCCTGTAAAAAATTATTTTCTGAAATAAGCATAGAATTCTACCAAGAGTTTAGAAATAAGAAGAGAGGCAAGGGAAAGTATAAATTATTCTTTTCCATCAACTAGAAACGTTAGAGGTGAAAGAATCAATCAATGTTTACTAAGGAAAATATCAAATAAAAATGTGTTAAGAGAAATGCTGATTATAAATTATTCCTATATTATTTAAGAACCCACTGATTAAGTTAGTTATTAAATATTTAGCTATTGGAATTAATGAAAGTGACAGCATTTCTGATTGAAGTCAGTATCATTATATTAGCCTTGTAGAATAGGTGTATAAAAAATAGGAAAAGACAGAAAATGTAGGATAAAGATTGATCTTTAGTCTTAGAATGGACTCTACATGTCAAACAATTCAAACCCCATTTTTACAAATAAAAATCACAAATGCCATAAAGATGAAGTGATTTTCCAAAGTCATAGAACTAGAATATCAGGAAGGAAGGTTGCTTGGTGGGATTTTTAGCAATAGAAGATGGAGAACTTTCTTTGGAACTGAGAGAAGAAGCAGTAAGAGAGGAGCAATATTGTCATAGTCCCAGAAGGAAGGGAACTCGGTGAAGAATTAGGCCTGGAGATGCAGGTGGGGTGAATAATAAATTCACAATAAAAGTATGGAGAGTATATTGGGTCCCAGAAAATAGGAAAGGACCAGAGAACAAAATCACAATAAATCAACAAAAACCAAATGTGATGTTAGTTAATAATTTATTAAAATTCCTCTAATGAGAAACAACCTTTCTGAAATCTAAGGAAACATTGTACTTATTGGTGCAACTTAATTGACTAGACACAAAGCAGGTAGCCCAGTAGTTAATTACAGGTTTACTTCCTTTTCTGAATGAAAAAGACAGCAATAAAAGATGTTGAGTATCTGAAATAAAACCTTGTTGATATATTACTTTTAAATATGTGGCAAAAATATTTATCCACCAGGACTGGGTGAGAGGTAGGGAGAAGGGAAAACTATTTTTTCTTTGAATGTACCACTTCAAAATTAAAAAACATTGAAATGAAGAGAAATATGTGTGCAAAAAAAAAGGTATCAAAATTGTTTTTTCTTACATAATTTCTCAGTTATTTATAGAGTGAAACATGGAACAAAACTCTTATTGTTAAATTTTAGATGATAGAATATTTTGGAGAGCCTCTCTGATCTCCTCAGTCTCCTCCACACTCCAGGGCATCATACGACCGCTATACAACATTGCTCCTCCCACCCTAGAATTATCCCTTCACACATTTGACTCCCCCACAACTGACAGCACCATATCTCTGTTATCAAGATACATAGCTTATAGTGAGTAACTCACAATGGAAAATTATTAAGCTTACAAGTGTTTTTTTTTTGTCATGAGAATAATGCTGTTATATAATACATGTACGATGATAATAATAGTAATCATACATTTGTGAGAAACGGGATGAAGTGTATTGTCATATAGACAGATGCAAGAGGGAAAAGTTTTTCAAGTATTATCTTCAGAAATAATGTTACCAGGGTTTATGCAAGGGCTTTCAATGTAGGGAAAGTAAATGAAAAGCAGATTTTCTCCCTAACAAAATTGCCAGTGGGTAAGGCAAAGGTTCAGGAAAACAGGAGGTTTCTAATATATTAACCACCCGTTCAATGTCTGGCAGCAATTAGGAAAATAAACAGGATCCTGAGTTGAATTAACAGCACCAATTAAACTTTCCTGCAAACGCATTTATACCGATAACTAGTGGAGCAACATCTGGAAAATTATTCACAAAAATGATTCCTGATATTTCTGATATTCTCAAAGAAAACAAACAAAATATTAAAAATAACAAATGAGTAGGTGGTATGAGCTTTGTACCAAAAGGGAACTAATTCTGACTCTTGCCACAAGTTTAAACAAAAGTCAGAGCAAACTTTTTAAAGGTTTAAAAAGTACAATTACCTTTTTAGTCTATTTTTGTAGGCAAAGAGCTATTTCTAAATATGAGCTAAGACATAGAAATTCAAAAAATTATATTTAAGCTAGATACTAGAACCTTACAAAATTGAAAGTGAGGTAAGGATATCATACTTAACAACACACATTTAAAAAACTTAACAGAAGCAGTGTTTTTGAAATTACATAAAATCCATAATATTTTCAGCAAATTTTTGATTATAGGAGTCTTTGGTGACCTTTTTTTAAATAACCCATGTATAAAATAATTCCTCTTTATTTATCTCAGCTGCATGTTTGGAATCCAAGTTATAAATATGTTGTAGTAAAAAAGCTTATCATAAATATTTTTTTGAAATTTAGAAAACATTTCTCAAAGGAAATCACGGTAATGATAATTTGCTTCCTAGAGTCCTCTGTAGTCTCTTTAATATATGTGCCCAGAAATATAGTATTGATTGCATTATTTCAACTATGCCTAACCAATTTTCCTTATTAAAAAAATGCATTCCAAATTCTAATTTCGAAAGTGAGGAATCAAAAGAAATCTGATTGTGTTGGTTTGGGGGCAGTGAAGTGATATGAGATAGGCTTCAAGAAAAGTACTTTGGAAGCCCAGACACAATGAATTGCAAAGAAGTTGGTGGTCGCTGGGAGAAATTGATGTTGGTAAACTAGTCCTAAAATATGGAAATAATAGAGGCCAAATAAGATTGCACAGCTTTGGATTTTGGAGATGAGAAGTATTTTAAAAACTTTTAAAAATACTTAACCATATGAAAACAGAACTAGTTCATGGTGAGAGCCAAATAGAGCAAAAAGTTAAATAAGGCTTTAAAGTTGAGCATGGATAAATAGAAGCATGGAGATAGAAAGAGTTGGTTTGGCTGGGAAACAGGTACATAATAGTTCATATATTTCATTTGAGATGCTAATAAAATAGAGTTGATGATAAATACAGGAGTTTTAGTTTTATCCTAATGCTGAATGAGATTATGAGAGAGAAGAGGATTTGGAGAAATGCATATATTTATGGAGATATGAAAATGAGTGAAAATGGAATAAAAAAATAAAACATGCTACAGAATGGTGGGCGAAGATGAGAAATGAAAAAGAACCAGGTACTACCCATTCATATGCCACATATTAGTCACAAACTTGTCTGTATGTAGTATATATATATATATATATTATTATTATCATCTACTTCACAAGAACATAGAAGTTTTACCTTGTGGGTGAAATAATATTTCAGTTTTTATAAGTCAGCTTTTATTTCATTAGACTCTATCTCTAGATTTGCAAGTTTGGCCAGGAAATTATCCAGTATCTAGGATAATGACTGGCCTGTAGAAATCACTGAATAATGGTACATTGGATAAAAGTTTGATACTGGTATAGGGGATATGCAGGTATGATTGGGAGTAAAACTGAAAGAGATTTGAGGAACACTGAGGAAGTAAAGTAAGAAGTCTACCTGAACAGTCTAAAATGTATATAAGTATAACATAAGGTGGAGCTTTGAAAGACGTGTCACAGGTTTGCTCAGTCTTACCTCAAAATTCATTAGATTCCATCACACTTTTTTAAATCTTTCATTATTAGGTATGTCTTCACAAATTTTTCTGAAGTCTGGAATTCCATTTTGTCAAAGTATCAGTTTAAAAAGTCAATAATTACCTTAAATATTACTTTGTTTTCAAATATAACTTGGAACTTTAAAAGCCTATAGCTAATGAAAAGCCACATACAGTAATTTTGAAATCCTACCAAAAAAATCTATGCCAATATATGCAAAATATTCCTGCAGGTTACCAAAACCACATTTAATAAAAATGTAAATCCAGTAAAAGTTTCTAATAATTCTGCTTAATTAAAATTTTACCCATGTATAATGAATTATTAGGAAATAATCCCTTATTTCTTACTAACACCTACATGGCATTGCTCTCTCCTCACCTCTGCCCCACTATTACCTTCTTAATAAGTTATTTGTGTTTCTGACAAAGTAAATTAAAGCCAAGTTTTTGTGTTATTCTGCCCTCCTTCTCACCCTTAACCTGAACTTGGCATTTTGACAGTTTGGAAAAAGAGGGATGACGTCAGCTCTTCCTTGAGCTTTTGAGTCCCTTCCTTTCAATTTCCTCTAGTTCTTCACCCATCTTTGGTTACTTTGGCACTTGATGGAAGGTAACCAGCATGATAGGATAAATCATTTATATAAGGTGTTTAACTTTGAATCATTAAAACCTACACTTGTGCTCCTAAGATGAATTTCAGAGTGACATGGGGACTTCCAGGGATTTTGGTGTGAGGAGCAAAGACATTACAAACTTCGGATCTTCGTTGTGTTTTCTTTTCTTTTCTTCTCTTCTCTTTTCTTTTCTTTTTTTCTTTTTCTTTTTCTTTTTCCTTTTTCTTTTTTTTTTTATTTGAGTTAACCGTCTTTCCATACATCTGCCAATCTGGAGCATCCCCCAGGACAGATATTTAAAGTGGAAATTTGTACTACCTAATCTGCAGTTGTTAGCTGTTTTTCCCAAGACTACTTGCCATCCTCTGTGGCTCAACATGGGTTAATTGGGCTCTCTCTAAACTTTGTTATTTTCTCAAATTTGAATATTTTAGGTCCTGGGTAACTGTTGAAATTTAATGGCAAATATTCTTCAATGCAAAGCCATATCCTTGTATTAGAAAAGCTTGACTTGTCCACGGCCATACCACCCTGGACGCGCCCAATCTCGTCTGATCTCGGAAGCTAAGCAGGGTCGGGCCTGGTTAGTACTTGGATGGGAGAAAAGCTTGACTTACTTTGAGATTCTCCTTAACCTCTTTAAGTGAGTCATATTTGTAAACTTCAACATGGTTTTTATCCTGGTCCTCTTTTTCTTTACCTAAAGGACAAATACATCTAGCCATTCATCTTTGTTATTTCACATGGGTTGTCATTTGATTGCTACATCAAATCCTGTGTGTGAAGATGCTTCTGTGCCTCACTGAACTTTTTTCCTAATTTCTAAAACTTCAGCAATAGTTTTTCACTCACAAAGTTGTGAAGTTTCTTTCCTAACTATAGTTTTCTTTCTTATTCTTATTAAACCTGTCTCCCAGATTGAGATGGTTCCATAAGATTGAGGCTTTGTTTCTGGTGATATGCTTAATTTTTTCCTTCAGTTGATGGAAAATCTTCCATGTAGTATATGTCTGAGTTTCCCTTCATCTTTATTTATTAACTAATTCTGCTCACTTCCTGTGGTTAATTCATATGATACTGCTAAAATCTTAATATTTACTACCTGACATCCATTGGGGGTCCTCAGGATAGACCACTACCACCACACACAAAAAATGTATCTCTGGATGTTCAAGCCAAGAGAATTACTATGACTACAGTTTAATTTTTCTTCACTTCTTTTCCTTCTCACACTCTCCTTATCCAATCCCCAAAACTCACAAAAAAACAAAAACAAACAAACAAACAAAAACAAAAAAACAAGAGTTTCTTTGAGAGTACCTTGTGGTGTTGGTTGTTAAAGAAGTTCCACATTGAAGCTTATATGTTGATCCCGACAAAGTCTTTTCTTTGTTCTGATAAGTTAGTGAAGATAATGATGAGGAACAAGAAGATATTGAAATGAAACAAATCATTGGCAACCAGTTTTGTACCATTCAGATCTGTCTGATACCACCAATCTGAAATCCAAAATCCTACACATTGTAGCTATGCCTATTTTAAAGTGAATTGGTCTTGACCCTAGGAACAAATCTTCTATCATCACCAAAACCAGATTCTCATTAATTAGACACCCTGGACCTAATCTATTTCTAATACAAAGACATAATTTCTCATGGGTAAGGTATTGGTTTGAGGCTGCAGAGCAAGTCTCTTTCATAAACCTTGTCGAGGAAGACCAAAAATACATAGCCAGGGTCAGAAATCCCAAAGTCCTCTATATCTCCTACAGATTCATGTGTGAAAACAGAGTAGACAGTCTGGGCAAATCACTATTGCTAGTTTAAGACCCACACAGGAACAGCACAAAATGTCCTGTATTGTCATTGCTTTGGATTCCATGTATTTCCTATCTATGAGTCCCAGTAGGACAATAGAAGAAAAGAGGCAAAGCAATTTTTAAATTAAATCCCCAATTAACCTCACCAGACTGTTAGACACATAAGCGTTATAAAGAGATAGAATGACTGCTCCTGAGTAGGTTAGTAGATTAAGTGTCTGACTTCGGCTCAGGTCAGGATCTCAGGGTCCTGGGTTAGAGCCTAGGTTTGGACTCCATGCTCTGTGGGGAGTCTGTCCTTCTCTCTCTTTCTTTACCTGACCCCCTGCTTGTGCACTCTCTCTCTCTCAGATAAATAAATAAAATCTTTTTTTTTATTTTTTTTTTATTTTTTTTTTAATTTTTTAAAGATTTTATTTATTTTTTTAATATATAAATTAATTTTTATTGGTGTTCAATTTACCAACATACAGAATAACACCCAGTGCTCATCCCGTCAAGTGTCCCCCTCAGTGCCCGTCACCCATTCACCCCCACCCCCCGCCCTCCTCCCCCTCCACCACCCCTAGTTCATTTCCCAGAGTTAGAAGTCTTTATGTTTTGTCTCCCTTTCTGATATTTCTCACACATTTCTTCTCCCTTCCCTTATATTCCCTTTCACTATTATTCATATTCCCCAAATTAATGAGAACATACACTGTTTGTCCTTCTCCGGTTACTGTGGCCAAGTTCAAAAAGGGTGTTGCCTGAGTTCTCCTCTGGGATTTTGATGGAATCTTGTCTCACATTTAGATCTTTCATCTATTTTGAGTTTATCTTTGTGTATGGTGCAAGAGAGTGGTCCAGTTTCATTCTTCTGCATGTGGATGTCCAATTTTCCCAGCACCATTTATTGAAGAGACTGTCTTTCTTCCAGTGGATCGTCTTTCCTCCTTTATCGTATATTAGTTGACCATAAAGTTCAGGGTCCACTTCTGGGTTCTCTGTTCTGTTCCATTGATCTATATGTCTGTTTTTGTGCCAGTACCACACTGTCTTGATGACCACAGCTTTGTAGTACAACCTGAAATCTGGCATTGTGATGCCCCCAGATATGGTTTTCTTTTTTAAAATTCCCCTGGCTGTTCGGGGTCTTTTCTGATTCCACACAAATCTTAAAATAATTTGTTCTAAGTCTCTGAAGAAAGTCCATGGTATTTTGATAGGGATTGCATTATACGTGTAAATTGCCCTGGGTAACATTGACATTTTCACAATATTAATTCTGCCAATCCGTGAGCATGGAATATTTTTCCATCTCTTTGTGTCTTCCTCAATTTATTTCAGAAGTGTTCTATAGTTTTTAGGATATATTTTGAGAACCATTTGAATGGTAAATGGTTCTCCAACCTTTTATTTTCAGGTTGTAGGTGTCTTTCTGTCTAAAATGAGTCTCTTGTAGACAGCAAATAGATGGGTCCTGTTTTTTTATCCAGTCTGAAACCCTGCGCCTTTTGATGGGGTCATTAAGCCCATTCACGTTCAGAGTTACTATTGACAGATATGAGTTTAGTGTCATCATGATATCTATTTAGTCCTTGTTTTTGTGGATTGTTCCACTGAACTTCTTCTTAAAGGGGAGTTTTAAGAGTCCCCCTTAAAATTTCTTGCAGAGCTGGTTTGGAGGTCACATATTCTTTCAGTTCCTGCCTGTCTTGGAAGCTCTTTATCTCTCCTTCCATTTTGAATGAGAGCCTTGCTGGATAAAGTATTCTTGGTTGCATGTTCTTCTCATTTAGGACCCTGAATATATCCTGCCAGCCCTTTCTGGCCTGCCAGGTCTCTGTGGAGAGGTCTGCTGTTACCCTAATATTCCTCCCCATGAAAGTCAGGGACTTCTTGTCTCTTGCTGCTTTAAGGATCTTCTCTTTATCTTTGGAATTTGCAAGCTTCACTATTAGATGTCGAGGTGTTGAACGGTTTTTATTGATTTTAGGGGGGGAGCTCTCTATTTCCTGGATCTGAATGCCTGTTTCCCTTCCCAGATTGGGAAAGTTTTCAGCTAGGATTTGTTCAAATACATATTCTGGCCCTCTGTCCCTTTCGGCGCCCTCGGGAACCCCAATTAAACGTAGGTTTTTCTTCCTTAGACTGTCATTTATTTGCCTTAATCTGTCTTCATGGTCCCTTAATTGATTGTCTCTTTTTTCCTCAGTTTCCCTCTTTGCCATTAACTTGTCTTCTATGTCACTCACTCGTTCTTCCACCTCGTTAACCCTCATCGTTAGGACTTCTAGTTTGGATTGCATCTCATTCAATTGATTTTTAATTTCTGCCTGATTGGATCTAAATTCTGCAGTCATGAAGTCTCGTGAGTCCTTAATGCTTTTTTCTAGAGCCACCAGTAGCTGTAGAATAGTGCTTCTGAATTGGCTTTCTGAGATTGAAGTGTAATCCAGATTTTGTAACTCTGTGGGAGAGAGGGCTGTTTCTGATTGTTTCTTTTGAGGTGAGGTTTTCCTTCTAGTCATTTTGCTCAGTGCAGAGTGGCCAAAAACAAGTTGTATTGGAACACGGGGGAGTATCACTGGTCCGTCCAGCTGGTCTTCTGGGGGAGGGGCCTGTTGCGCTGATTTTCAGGTGTTAGCACTTGGGGGAGCTGCTCTGCCCCTGCCTGCTGCAGGGCTCAGCGGGGGTTGTTTACCCCGTGGGGCCCCAGGAGGAACAGCCGCAGTTGCTATGGCAACTCTGGAAGCCTGGATTCAGCCCCCGCAGGAACTACGGGGCTCGGGCTCTCGGCTCTCCGTCCGCAGGGCCTGGAGGCTCCGGGGCGGGGCCGCTGATCTGCTCAGCTCGGGGCAGGAGCGTCCTCGCTGTCCTGGGCCCTCCCGGCCTCTGCCTGTCCCGGGGGAGGCCGGATCCTGGGCTGTGTCCCGGCGCCCTGTGCTCCGGGGCCTGCGCTGTGGGATTCGCGCTCCCGCCCCGCAGCCCCTCCGCGGAGCCGCCGCCCGAGCCCCTCCGAGCTGCTCCGGTCGGTCCCTCCGTGCGCGCTGCAGCCCTTAGGGAGCTCGGCCGCGGGGTGTGGGGCTCTCCCGGGGCGCAGGTGTCTGTTAGTGTCCCAGGGAGCCCGAGGGCATCCCCGCTCTCCTGGGTCCTGCTCCAACTCCCTGCGAGCCCCTTTCCGCCCGCCCGGGAAGGTTGGTGCAGCTCCTGCTTCTCCGGGACGGGGCTCTCCTGTCCTGGGGACACTCGCCCCGGCCTCAGCCCGGCTCCTCGTGGGGCCCCTCCCCCTCGGAGGCCTTTTGTTTCTTTATTTCTTTTTTCCCGTCTTCCTACCTTGATAGAAGCGCGGACTCTTCTCACTGTAGCCTTCCAGCTGGTCTTTCTTTACATCTCAGGCCGAATTCGTAGATTTTCAGGATGGTTTGAAGGTTATCTAGGTAATTTGGTGGGGACAGGTGACTCGGGGACCCTGCTCTTCCGCCATCTTGCCCCTCCCTCACAAAATCTTTTTTTTTAAAGGGCGAGAGAATGGAGAAGAAAAGAATCATAAAGAGTTTTATGCAAAATAATGAACTTTGTTTCTTCCTAAATTTTGATAACTCATTCAAGGTAATATTGCTTCTATTTGGGTGTTGTGAATATCTATGAAATAAAATAATTTAAATAAATATTTCAGGGATCCCTGGGTGGTGCAGCAGTTTAGCGCCTGCCTTTGGCCCAGGGCGCAATCCTGGAGACCCAGGATCGACTCCCACGTCGGGCTCCCGGTGCACGGAGCCTGCTTCTCCCTCTGCCTATGTCTCTGCCTCTCTCTCTCTCTCTGTGTGTGTGACTATAAATAAATAAAATTTAAAAAAATAAATAAATTAAAAAAATAAATATTTCAAATATAAAGCATTATAGTCTATTTCTCAACTTGGTAAGATCAATAGCCTGACAATTTTTTTTATGTCCATGGCAAAAATGGGGCGGGATGATGTAAATATATTACTGTGATTATTAATTTCACCCTCTCAATTACCAAGCCATCAATAACGGGAAAAGGGGATAGTGGACAGGTAAGACCTTTTCAAAGTTCACAAGTGTTAGATCAAAGTAGGATCAACAGTAGATATGAAAATAGGTATGTCCTTCAACCCCATTTTTTTAATAGGAAAAACAAGACCCAAAGTAATAAAATTAACTAGTCATACTGAAAAACCAAAGAACTGACCACCAGGTGTAAAGAATAAGTCTGTTCCAGTACAATATTATTTCCATTGTAATGCTAAGGAGATGCAATGGTCATTTTTTATCATCTTGGGCTGCATTTGTTGTGTGGAGGGAATCCTCCACCTAATATGACAAAACATATCCCAGAATTGAAAGTTGAAAGTGCCAGATCTTTTTGTAACCTACATGCAGCATAGGTATGGTCACATGAAATCAGCAATCAATCAGATGCTCTCAGTACAGACTTCAAAATAGAAACAAGTAAAGCAGGAAAAGCAAGGGTTTACCAGAACTGAATCTGGTAAAAGCAGTGGCACCAGAGTCTCGACGTAACTGTCATGTGATTCTGGAAACACTGACCAGAGTCTGTCCAGTGATAGTGGCTTCATAATGAAAGCTGTGGGATTTTTGTTCCCTTGTGGTGGCAGTGGTGTCCTCATGGCCAATTCAGAGACCACATTTTGGTGTGTAAGATACAGAACAAACAGGAAAGCTGAGAGGTGGCCCAAGAATAAGTAAGTCACATGGGTAAATGCAGCTTTCTGCCTTAGCCCAGATGGAGTGTTTTCTTGTCATGCAGGACAATGAGCTGTAGATTTGGCTGGAGTGTGCTATGAACAGCCATTGACTCCAGCAAACTTTCCTATATGGGGCTTAATAATAAGGGGTAAAGTTAATTAGTTTGTCGTGTTTTTCTTGTTTCAGTTACCATGTATATTTTCTTTTTGAATATGTGTTAGAAATTAAAGTTGATGAAGTCAGAAATGAAAGTTAGCAAAAGGAAAAATCAATTTATTAACATCTGACTGTACATATATACTCAATCTGGATGGGACAAGAAATACCAAACCACTTTAAGAAATGTTATAGTTCATAGTCCAGCTGCTGAAATTAAACAACTCATATGTGTACCATTTTGTTGCCATTTACAGAACTATTCTAAACAAATGACTGTCATGAATCTAGCTTGCTTAATATAGAAGTTTGAAAGATGTTGTTGTTGACACAAGCTCCTTCCATTTTTTGTTGTGTTTTGTTGCTGCGCACCGGTATAAACAGTGACCTTGTTTCATGGAAGGTATTGATGCAACATCTAGTGAGTATTAAGGCCATCCTCTAACAGTAATTTCTGTAGCTTCCAAAATAAGACAGTGTCTCCAACTTCTCTGTGCTTTCTGAAAAGGTGATCCGTTATAGCGTGATTTATCATAAAAAATACATACAATTAACCCTGAACAGCATGGATTCATGGTCATGGGTCTACCTGTTTGTAGATTTTTTTTTTTGATACAATATAGTACTGTGCATGTGTTTTTTCCTCCTTAAAATTTTCTTCATAATACTTTCTTTTCTCTAGCTTACTTTATTGCAAGAATGCATCATATTACACATATAACACACAAAATATAGGTTAGTCAACTGTTTATGTTATCTGTAAGGCTTCCAGATAACATTAGGCTATTAGTAGTTAAGTTTGGAGGAAGTCAAAAATTATGCCCAGATTTTTGATTGCATGGGGGTTGGCACCCCTAACCTCGGCATTGTTCAAAGGTCAACTGTATTTGTTCTTTATCCCCTTCCTGGTGCAGAGCTCCTCAAACCCTTGGAATTTCCTAAGTGAGGAGAGCCATAAAGGTTTCTTTTGTTATGTTAATAAGGTGACTTTTGGACTGCACCTAAGGATGGGGAGTTGGTTGCCCAGGAGAATCAACAATGTGATTAAACTGTTGGAACTTTCAGTTCCACCCCAATGACCTCTGGGGAAAAGAAAGAGGGTGGAGATCCAGTTCAATCAGTCACCAAGGCCAATGATTTAATCAATCGTGCCTTTGTGTTGAAGCTTCCATAAAAACTCAAAAGAACTGAATTCAGAGAGCTTCTGGATTGGTAAATATGTGGAGGTGCTGAGAGAGTGGCACACCTGGAAAAAGCATGGAAGCTCGGCAACTTTTCCCAATACCTTGCCCTTACATCTCTTCCACTTGGCTATTCCTGACTTATATCCTTTTATAATAAATTGATAAATCTAGTAAGTAGAATGTTCCTATGAGTTCTGTGAGTCACTCTAGCAAATTAATCCAATTTAAGGGGTTAATGGAACCTCCAATCTATAGCTAGTTGGTCGGAAGCAAAGAAGACAACCTGGGCTTGCAACTACATCTGAATGGGGATAGATAGTTTCATTGGACTGAACCCTCAACGTGAGTAATCTGCTGCTATCTTCAAGAAGATAGTGTCAGAATTGACTCAAACTATAGGACGCCTACATGGTGTCTGAAAATTGCTTGTTGGTGTGGGGAAACCTCCCCACCCCTGTCACATATTGGAATCAGGTACAGAAACTTAGAGATCTTTTATCTGAAATGTGTGGTTTTCCTGCTCCAGAAAATGAGAGGCTGATAAATTTCCCTATTTATAGTAAGCTTGTCTATTGGCCTTAGAAAATCCTATCTCCAGGAAGACAAAACAAAATAAAAGAAAATCAGATTCACAGAACCAAAAACTACACTAAATATGTATATGATTACAATTGCCTCGTGTTTTTGCAAATCTGGTATCTTTCCCTTCATCCTTGAGTTTTGCTGATTTCAATGTTGAAAAATGCCTTAGATTTTTTTTTTAATATGCTCTACAATACCTAATGTAGTATCTTGCGAGTACGTGTTTAATTATTACCTAGTGTCAATCAAGTCTTGGTGCAAAATATCAATCCATTATCAAAATTATATTCAACTACCCTTTCAATTTAACAGATTTCCATTTATAAAATGCCAAAACAAGGAACATAATAAATGTGTGACAAATTACATATCCAAATTTTCTATGTTAGCAACTCTAGAATGTAGCATGGAACAAATCACGAATATTTGCCTTTTTTTTTTTTTTGCTCAAAAAGAATATCATCTGGAAATACCTTGCATAAATTCTGTGTAATATATTGTTCATTCTAACAATATTCATCCTTAATATTCTATCTTTATTTTACCTATTTACAATTTCAATACTGTAGTGTTGTCAGGTGGATAAGCCAAGGAAAATAACAATCAAAAATAATTTCAACAATACAAGAGTATGTTTTATTAAATATATTAAGAATTTTACCTGTATTTTTTTAAAGATTTTATTTATTTATTTGACAAAGAGAGAGTACAAGCACAGGGAGTGGCAGGCAGAAAGAGAGAGAGAAGCAGGTCCCCACTGAGCAGGACGCCCGATATGGGGTTCAATCCCAGGAGCCTGGGACCATGACCTGAGCAAAGGCAGGCAGATGCTTAACTGACTGAGCCACTCAAGTGCCCAGAATTTATCTGTCTTGATGTCATATTATACTTAGGATAGTAGAAAGCAATTGATAAATATTGTAGAATAAAAAGATAAAATTTTATTAAGTTAGTTATTAAAAATGAAAATTTAAAGAGCATCGTCATTTATCAACTGCTATTTCAACTCAGTTTCCTTATACCATTGAATCATTTTTATGATTTGGATATTAGCTTTATTTTAGACTAGAGACATTGGCAATGTATAAGATTAAAGCTTACAAAGTAAAGTTAAAGGGACTCCTGGGTGGCTCTGTGGTTGAGCATCTGCCTTCAGCTTATAGTGTGATCCCGGAATTTGGGATTGAGTCCCATATCAGGCTCCTTGCGGAAGCCTGCTTCTCCCTCTGCTTGTGTCTCTGCCTCTCTCCGTGTGTCTCTCATGAATAGATAAATAAAATCTTTTTTAAAAAGTTAAGTTAAAAATATTCAAATACTCTTAGGTTTTTTCACCCAACTATGACTTAGTGACTGTCTTGTAGAATTTAATGAATATTACATATGGACAATACATAAAAGTTATTTATTTTATCCCATAAACAATTACACTACTTTGGGGACACATGGGTGGCTCAGTTAAGTGGACAACTCTTGGTTTCTTTTCTTTTCTTTTTTTTTTTTTCAACTCTTGGTTTCTACTTAGGTCATGATCTTAGAGTCCTGGGATTGAGCCCCACCTCAGGCTCCATGTTCAGGGAGGAGTCTGCTATCTTTCTCCCTCTCCCTCCACTCTTGCCCTTTCCCCCTTCTCACTTCCCCTCCTCCTATGCCCCGTGCACTCTCTCTCTTACTCTCTCTTTCTCAAATAAATAAAACCTTTTTTTAATAAAGAAAATTCCACTAATTTGAATTGTGTAAATTATACTTAGTAAAATAGAATATCTCATCTCCTAATCATTTAGAGAGATTAAAGGAAATATCTATGCCCACAAGGATAATAAGGGAAGAAAAATGATATGAGTTCCAATGAAGAATAATCTATACCTGAAATTTTGCATGAATAAAACATCAAGAGAACAGTTTCCTTAGCATAATGTCCTCCAGGTTTATCCACAAGCCAGTCACAGAAGAAACAGATACTATATGATTCCACTTATATAACATGTCTATAAATGCAAACTCATAGAAACAGAGGATACAATTATAATGGCCAAGGCTGGCAAGAGTAGGTATTTAAATAATTGAGGAATTATTCAATGGATATCAAGTTTCAAAGTTCTGGAGTTCTGCTGTGGAACATATTGCCTACCACATATGTGCACATATTCAAAGAAGTCTATCAGTGCCATTTTCCAACACCATTTGGTCACTTCATGTCTCGGTGTCACATTTTAGTAATTCTCACAATATTTCAAAATTTTTTATTATTATTGTATTTGTTATGGTGATCTGTGATCCATGATCTTTGATATTACCATAGTAATTGTTTCAGGCCACCATAAACCACACCATTATCATACAGCAAACTCAATAAATGTTTTGAGTATTCTAATTGCTTTATCAACTATCCATTTCCCCCTCTCTCTTCTTTTATTTGGTTTTCTCTATTCTCTGAGACACAACAGTATTGAAGTTAGGTCAGTTAATAACACTAAATTGGGTCCATAGTAAAAGGAAGAGTCACATGTCTGTCACTTTAAATCAAAAGCTAGAAATAATTGAGCTTAGTGAGTAAAGAAAGTCAAAAAGCTGAGATAAGCCAAAAGACAGGCTTCTTGTGCCAGTTAGCCAAGTTTTGAATGCAAATGAACAGTTCTTGAAGGAAATTGAAAGTGCTATCCAGTGAACAAATGAATGATGAGAAAACAAAAGAGCCTTACTGATGATGTGGAGAAAGTTTTAGTGGTCTGAATAGAAGATCAAACTAACCATACCAGGAATGCCTGAGTGGCTTCAAGGTTGAGTGTCTGCCTTCGGCTCAGTGTGTGATACCAGGGTTTGGGATCAAGTCCAGCATCTGGCTCCTTGCAGGGAGCTTGCTTCTGCCTCTGCCTCTCTCTCTGTCTCCCATGAATAAATAAACAAAATCTTAAAAAAAAAAAAAAAAAAAAAAAAAAAAAACTAGCTACATTACCTTAAGCCAAAGCCTAAATTCTCTTCAATTCTATGAAGTTTGAGAGAGGTAAGGAAGCTACAGAAGAAAAGTTTGAAACTAACAGAGGTTGATTCATGAGGTTTAAGGAAAAAAGCCATCTCCATAAAGTAGAAGTACAAGGTCAAACAGCAAGTGCCAATGTAGAAACTATGGTAAGTTATCCAGAAAATCTGACTAAGGTAATTAATGAGGGTGGCTGGACTTAAGAAAGATTTTTCAGTGCAGATTAAAAAAAAAGCGTTTTATTGGAAGAAGATGACATCTAGGACTTTTATAGCTAAAGAAGAGAAGTTAATGCCTGGATTCAAAGCGTCAGGACAGGCTGACTCTCTCTCTCTTTTTTTTTTTTCTGACTCTCTTTTATTACAACTGGTGACTTAAAATTGAAGCCAATGTTCTTTGACCATTCTTAAAATCATAGGGCCCTTAAAAAAAAATCCTTCCAAAATATTACTGCTCATTCACAATACACCTGGTAACCCTGGAGCTCTGATGGAGAAAAACTGAGAAAAGTGTTTCCATGCCTGCTAACGCAACATCCAATCTACAGTCGATGGATCAAGAAGTAATGCTGACTTTCAAGTCTTATGATTTAAGAAATATATTTTGTAAGGCTATAGCTTCTATAGATATTGATTCCTCTAATGGATCTGGGAAAAATTAAGTTGGAAATCTGGAAAGGGGGATCCCTGGGTGGCTCAGCGGTTTGGCACCTCCCTTCTGCCCAGGGCACAATCCTGGAATCCCGGGATCGAGTCCCACGTAGGGCTCCCAACGTGGAGCCTGCTTCTCCCTGTCTCTCTCTCTCTCTTTTTCTGTCTATCATAAATAAATAAATCTTTAAAAAGAAATCTGGAAAGGATTCACCATTCAAGATGACATTACGATCATTCATGATTCATTAAAAGAGGTCAAAACATCAGTAGGAGCCACAGTTTGGGAGATGTTGATTTCAACCCTCATGGACGACTTTGAACGGTTCAGACTTCTGTGGAGGAAGTAACTACAGATGTAGAAACTAGCAAGAGAACTAGAATAAGAAGAGGAGCCTAAAATGTGACTGAATTACTGAAATCTCATGATAAAATTTAACAGATGAAGAGTTGATTCTTATGGATAAGCAAAGAAAGTGATTTCTTGAGATTAAATCTATTCCTGATGAAGATACTGTGAAGACTGGCAAAATGATTACAAAGAATTTAGAATATTGCATAAAATTAGTTGATAAAACAGCAACAGGGCTTGAGAGGATTCACTCCAATTTGAAAGAAATTCTACTGTGGGTGAAATAATATTAAACAGCATTACATGCTACAGAGAAATTGTTTGTGAAAGAAAAAAACAATCAATGCAGTAAACGTCATTGTTGTCTTATTTTTAAAAATAACTGTAGCCACCCCAACCTTCAGCAGCCATCACCCTGATCAGTCAGTAGCCATAAACATCCAAACAAGACCCTCAACCAACCAAAAGACTATGATTTATCGAAAGTTTAGATGGTGATTAGCATTTTTTAGAAACAAATTATTATTATTTTTTAAAGATTTTATTTATTTATTCATGAGAAACACAGAGAGGAGAGAGACAGAGGCAGAGACACAAGCAGAGGGAGAAGCAGGCTCCATGCAGGGAGCCCGACGGGGGACTTGATCCCTGGTCTTCAGGATCACGCCCTGGGCTGAAGGCAGCACTAAACCGCTGAGCCACCTGGACTGCCCAGAAACAAATTATTTTTAATTAAAGTATGTACATTGATTTTTTAGACATAATGTCATTGCACACTTAATAGACTAAGGTACAGTGTAAGCATAATTTTTCATATGCATTGGGAAACCAAAAACTTTTTTATTTTGCTTTATTTCCATATTTGTTTCATTGTGGTGGTCTGGAACTGAACCTGCAATATCTTCAAAATATATCTGTAGAAGATTTCAGAAAATTGTCTCTCCAACCTTTCAGGCTGCATTTGCACATAGTCTGAGCAGACTCCTACAGATAACTTCTGAGAAGAACCTGAGGCAGAAAATTAGAAAAATATGTGATAAACATTTGAGATGGAAAGCATTCAATGAACAGGGACTTCTTCCCCCTTTCTACAGTTCAAATTAGAGGTGGACCTACCAATGTGACATGGGGTATCAAAACCATCTGCTACCATTTCTCAAAAATGATCTTCAGATATCCTACATAGAATTAGTGGTTTCTATGTACCAGGTCCTAAGCCATTGTTTCTGTCTTTTCTTTCACTTCCCACGTATTTTGAGATGTGATGTATGAATATGTTTTCACAATATTAAAATGAAAGTAAATTCAATGTAACATTTATGAAGTCCTTTTAAAAAATAAATTCTACTAAACTATATTGATTGCCTAAATTATTTCCTTTTTAACCAGTTGTTGTGCATTGTAGCTCAAAGCCAGAGGTTGAAAAATTGAATATAGTCTACTAAAACATCTGGCCTGAGCTTGGTTTATAAAACTCCATAGGATATTGTGTTGCTAAGGTTATTAAATAGTTCAAATGCTTGAATTAGATTTTTATCAAGAAATACCAGCCAATCTGTTATTTAATCATTGCTCAATACTCTTCATAAAATTCAGAAAATAATAGTTATATACATTAATTTCTATTCAGATTAACCACATTCTTCCTTTGTTAAACAGAAATTTGAAGCTCTACATTCTTTATGTTTTATTCTGCATGAGTAACATAAACCACAATCTAGGAATTAGGAACTATTGAAATTGGATTAAATTGTTCTTGGTTCTAATTACATTGATTACAGAAAAATAATATGCATTGGGCTCCTGAAAGAATATCCTATTCAATGACAGACATATAAATAGCAATGGTATAATTGGTTCGCAACATCCTGTGATATCAAAAGATTTCATCTTAAACTTCAAAGAACCATGCTTTCTTTTGTAATTCCAAAACTGTCTGTGATTACTTTCTTTGAGCAGTTGGTGTTTATTAGCAAGGAAGTGAAGTTAGATTGACATCACATGCCTTCCTATTCAAAATGTGGTCTCTGGACCAGCTGCACGGACATGACCTGGGAGGCTGTTAGAGAAACTCAAGCTACACCCCAGATATAATGAATCACAATCTAAAAGATCCTCATGTAATTTACAATCACGTAGCATTTGAGAAACACAGCTCTAAATGCTAGTTTGTTTGTTTTTCCTATGGAAGGTATATCTAATTTGTGAAATCAGAGGTGGATAACGATGATGTTACCTGCTTTACACCAGTTAGACCATGGGCTTTCTTCACTGTCTTGCACAACTGAGAAACAAGCGCACTGGGCATCTCTGCAACAACTATTCCCAACTTCCTCCCTTCCAACTTTATTTCTATCTCTTTGACAGGGCCAATATCTTGCTAAACAACAAGAATACTCCAGTTCCATGGAGTGAACCAGAACTATCTTAAACCAATTACATTTTTTCCTTTTTTATACCTGAAACTGGTTTAAGCTTGGGCCGTGACAATATTCTAAGCAGATTTATATTAATCTTACATTGTGTGAATCCTACAGAACGTATCTGTACAGAGGTAGAGTTCAAAGTAATTATACACCACAAGAAATCAGCAAAGACTAAAAAGATAGTGTGTCAGGATTTTTTAGGGGGAGAAATATAATTCAACTATGAAGTAGTCATACGTTTTTCTCTATTTTTAATGTGTATTGCTATTCTTTTCTCTTTTATTTAAGAGTGCTTCCTGCTAATGATCCTATTACCCATAGACAAAAAAAGTGCTCTGAGGAAATCAGTGTCAATTATGATCAATTATGTTGGAAAAAACATGTCTTCTCTCATGTGAACTTTTTGTGTTTTGGAAACTTTACTGAGACCTGGAATTGGCTAAATGAGTAATGTTGACCTTAAATTTAAGGAAGTCAGAAGGCTCTGTATTTGACAAGGGATCTCAGAGAAGTCATAGAGGTGAAACCATGCTGCTTTTTAATGCACATGGGGAAAAGATAGCACCAACTTGCTCAAGGGATCTCCTTTCCCTACTGACATAACCTCAGGAAATGGTTCTACCAATCGTTCTACCTCTGCAACTTTCTAGCTACAACACCTGGAAACCTTGGGCTTTCAATCTCCAAAGGAAAGATCTTTCTCAAAATTAGACCCCTAAATACCAAATAAGCATTCATGGTTTTAGTAAGGAAAAACAACACAGTATATTTTAAAGTTGGACATTAATTTTCACTTGGTCCCAGAGAAAATAATGTATTATATTAGAAGATTTATTTTTTTTAACTTGGAAAAGTTTCTAATCTGAGAGAACTAGTGGTTATTTTGTGAAGAAATTAAAATCAGAAAGTTTAAGTAGTTTTCCCAAAGTTGCACCTAATTAGTGCCAAAATCATGACTAGACCTCATATCTTAGTCTTACGTTTTCCCCTGCCTCTTACTTTCACAATTATCATTATCTCCAATAAATCATGTAATGGTTCCTAGCATATTATTCCTTGTGTATTAGTTATATGAAAACGTCTGCTTAATTTCAGAGTCTGGACATATGTAAAGAAATAAACTACACTGATATCCTATGGTTGCTTTTTAATGACAGTACAAGAAACATAGTATTTCTAATTGTGTACCTTCTTGTTTACTAAGGAAGTTTATTACCAAAGGTTTTGATTGGTGATAGAGTAAATGTAGTGATTATATGTGTTCCTTCTATTCACTATGAAAAATATGGAGTCATTCATAGATTTTTGAAAGAACTATACTTTCCAGAACTGTAATGACATAAAATTATGAAAAATCATAATTATTGACCAATTTACTATCAGTAAAATTTAATCTATTTTTATATCTGGAAATTATATGTAATCTCTAGCTTATATTATTATTTGTCCATCTTTTTCATAGCTGAATGGCTTTTAATTGCTACCATAACTGATAATATACTTGTATGATTTCAGAATGTCAAATTATAATAGTATAATTTGTTTATTTATTTATTTATTTATTTGTTTGTTTGTTTTTTATTTATTTTTATTTTTCTATGCATATTATTTTTCTGTAATCAATGTAATTAGAACCAAGAACAATTTAATCCAATTTCAATAGTTCCTAATTCCTAGATTGTGGTTTATGTTACTCATGCAGAATAAAACATAAAGAAATAATAAATAAATAATAAATAAATAAATAAATAATAAATAATAAATAAATAATAAATAAAATCTCTGTTTATTGTCATTTTAGTATGAACTTCAATAATCTTATTAGTGTTAATCCTATGTTAAGTTCATTTCTTATAAATTTTTATATGTGCAGTTTTCTGTCATTGTTATATGGGTGATACCTTTGTAATTACTGGCACTTATCAGCTAACATTTCAGGAAGTCAGCCTATCTGTAGATTTCTTTTTACTCCAATATGCAATATTGTAATTATAAAATATTTTAGCTCAGGGAAACTCTAGGCCCACACTATCTCAATGTAAGCATCATCCCATCTCTCACAATCAGGTGGATTTTAGGTTCCATTACATTCAAATGATAGAAAAGTACTTGTTTATATGAAGTTAAAGTTTTCTTATCATAACTTCAGTGCATTGGATGAAATTGGTTTGGCCCTTTGAAGTAACAGAAAAAGTCTATAATCTTTCAGGGAGATAGTGGGTTTTGTTTATTTTTAATATTAAGCATTAGTTATCATATTGCATTTTCTCTTTTTCAGCCCCTGAAATGATGGTGATGACAATAATATCTGGTATTTACAGAGCACATAGCATGGACAGGAATGATCAAGAGTCTTTGATATGCATTAGCATATTTAATTCCCCCAATAGACCCATTCAGATGATACTAGTCTCCCCACTTACCATATGGGTACACTGAGGCTCTGAGTAATTGCATCACTTTCTAGAAATCTTATTAGCTACAAAATGGCATGCGAGAAGCAAACTTAGTTTTCTCTGACATCAAGCTATGTTTGCCCCACCATATACTCTGCCTTTTTTGTATCCTGTTTCTTTATTCATTCTTTTTATCATAGGATTCTCAAACCCATCACCAAAGTCTTTCACTCTCAATGCTTTTACTTGATGAATTTTTTCTTAGTGTTACTGTGTAATCCATTTATTTATTATATCATGTTGCTATTTTAGTAAAGGATTCCATTTCAGTTTTGTAAAGCTGTGTAAAACTTTCAGCTTTCCACACCAAGTTGCTGTTGCAGAATATGAGTTGCTGAATCTTGTTCCTCTAAATAGCTAAAAATTTCAGTTATTCTTTTCTGTTGTACAAGTTTAAGTACTTCCCAGTAAGTACTCTCATCCTCCTCCAAATGCCAATCGGTTACTGTGGAAACATAAATGTAAGCTAGAAAGTGATCAGGCCACTAATTGATACAGACAGTCAATTAGAGCTTCAAAGGAGCTGGCTCAGTGTTTTACACATGGAGAACATGGGAGAAAGATTATAGTTTGTTATGGCGTAATCTCTGTTGCTTCATTGTGGACTGGAGCTATACATGCTTCTGTATGGTTTCTACAGAAACTAAGCAAGTTTCTCACTGTTTGCTAATGGGTCGGTAGCATTATGGGAAACAATGATATTGTGTGATTTGAACCCATTAGTTTTCCCTTTCTAAAGTTCCAGACTGAACCAATTCCGACTCTGTTCAGGTCAAAAGTCTTCTTAATCTCTGTGTTATGCTGATCAAACCTCAAACTGTCGGGTCAAATTATTTCCATTGGGCCAGTTCTATTTGTGATTAATTAAAATTTCTTCTTGATTGCATACAGTTCTTTTAAATGTATAATCCCTTTATTGTGTAGCGAATTGAGAATATGGTCCTAATTTAAAAACAAATACTCATGTGGGCCTCTCAGTATGATGTAAGCCACCAATTTCAGTAAAGTGAAGAAAGAAAAATAAAACATTTTATTATTTTTGCATGAATATATGAGTGCAATAACCAAGAGAAAATTATACCTGACTTGCCTATCGTCGGCAATTACAAGAACTGATTAAACGGAAAAAATGCTTTATATAAATAAAACGTATGTGCAGAAAGCCTTGATTCTGCATTTTTACCTAGCAGTATCTTAGTTTTTGAAAAAAAATAATCATGGGAACTTAAAGCTGACAAACCTCCTCATTAGACTATAGGAATTTGAAAATTCAGTTAAATTTTCCTTACGGTATAATACAAATGAAGAATTGGTCTAAAGTTTCATTCTCTGTGTGTCTGTGTGTCTGTGTGTCTGTGTGTGTGTGTAATTATGAGGGAGTAAACTACATGATCGTTTATGTTATGTCTATTATAAGAGACAGGCTCTTTTTCATTCATTTTCTACCGAATTGTGTTTCTACTCGTTTGTGCGAGTCAAAGCCATGTACACAAATGTATTATCAAGAAAGCTGTTAACACCTTTTCCAAAAATATAGTCGATTTTCTCATCGTCAATGGCTTTCCCAAAGACATGAATATAAAGTAAAGCAGGTGACCACAGCAGTGTTGAGAGCTAGAGTATTGCTGAAAACAGCAAAGCCGGCAATGAGCCACGTTTCAGGCACCTTGGAGTCCATGTGGTAATGGGCAGAGAGGAAAGAAATGAAAAGGGGGAAGAGAAAAGAAGCAGGAAGAGGTGGGCAAGAGATTCTCAGAGAGAGACTAGCAGACAAAGGAATATAGGAAATCCTCAAGGCAGGCAGGAGACAAGGAGAGATCCTGAAAGGCGGACAAACTCTAAGAGGAGAGAGAAAGGAGGGTTCTGCGAGGCTGACTATTAGCCAAGCACCTGCGGGTGTGGCCCAAGGGCCAGAGCAGAGGTCATCGGCTCGTTGGCAGGCGCCCAGCCCCTGGCTGCTGCAAAGGCTTGGCCACTGGTCTGAGTTGGGACTAAGGGGAATAGGGTATATGAAAGGAATGCAAAGTGCATTTGCAGTAAGATAAGACATATCATAGAAAATAGTCTGGCATTTTAATGAAATGTCAGGTAGCTTCTAACTGAGCTTCTAACCTGAGTGGTGTGGAAGCCAACAAGTGAAGGAGCCTTGTTTACTCAAAGAAGTGAGTAAAGAAGAATCTATTTAAAATCTTTGTCTTGAAACCATGGCTCCTAATGTACAATATACTATGTAAGAAATGGGAGGCAGTATTGCTTGGTTATGACATTTATTCATAATGGAGCCAAAGAGCCAAGCTCTCTGGCACTTGTTCACTGTGAGACCTTGGCGGAAGTTACTTAACTTCTCTGTGCTTTCATAGCCTCATCTGTAAAACATGCATGCAGTAGTACCTACCTCCCAGGATTATTAGGATGATTGGATGAGTTAATATGTGTAAACCATTTAGAGAAGAGTATGTCACACAGTATCCTACAAATTCTTACTCAACTAAACTAAATTATAAAATTATATCTTGCATAGAATTAACTTCCTCCCATTTCTCTATCCTTTACACATCTGGGCAAACAAATCAATTTCCTTCCTTGTGTTTCCTTCTGCCTTTCAAATTCTTATGCAAGGGGACTTCCTGGCTACACTGCATGACATTCCACCCTACTCTTCCTTAAAAGGGAAAATCCTTAAGCAGAAAAACTTTCCAAAACAAAATCTTAGGTAATCACCCTGCACTGCAGACTTCAGCCTGATATCAGACTAAAGACACTTTAAAATAATGGCATTCCTTCTTCCAAATATGAGCTCTTCTATGCTATTTTCTTGCTCTTGTCCACTTTCTAATGCCTTTGAGTAGTTTGTAAAGGCAAATATTTTGTCTAGAGTTTATAGTTATTACATCAGTAGAAGATTGATCCACTAGGAGCTCATGGAACCTCAATTGCAAGCAGAGCTTCTACATTCTATTCTGATAAGATAAGGTAAAAAAGATAGGAATGGACCTCTCTTTTTTCATGTGAAGCCTTTCCTTCAAATCTCTGGTAACCCTTTATTGTCAAATATATGCAAGAAATAGGTGTCAGAGCTAGGCATAAATTCTAAGTGCATGGAAATGTCAGAGGGCTAGAAAGTAATATGAACTTTACTTTGGAAGATTACAAACATCTGAATCTGAATGCATTTCCTCTTGAGCATTAAGTTTCTTCAGAGGAGGATCATTTAGCTGCCTGTCTGAGATATTGCTTAGCTACCAGCAAACTTGACATTGGTATGTTTTAATGTGCAGGTATGTTTTTATTTTCACTTGAACTTTTATGTCTGCCTTTCTCTGGATCTGAAGAAAGTAAGTTTGAAGGATTATGAATGAAGTTTCCCTAGAAAAGACACATGGTCTTTCCTAAGGAAGGAGTGGTAGCAATCTCAGTGCATGTGGCAAAAGTGTGAGGTGGAAGGTCGAACTGTTTCTAATAAAAACTTTTCAAAAATTCACCTGTTTCTAGGCCTTCCCTCTAACCTTATATTCCAAAACCCATTATGTTTATTATTTTATTTTCTATGGTTTTGAAGCGAATTAGCCACTGGTTTGATTCTCTTTCTGTAAGCATTTAAGTCTGACCCTCCTTCACTTTGCTGAATCATTTGCTATTTCCATCTCTGAATTCCATTTTCATAAATTTGGGGGATATTACACATTTTTGACAAATTAGAACAAAAACGTCTTTTGTGGTTCTTTCTTATTCTCCTTTTTTGCAAGGGTGAGTTTTGAAAGAAGAGGATGAATATGTTTTCAACTCTTTTATTAAAGTTGGAAATATCCTGCTGGCATCCTCTTAGTTAACAATGTAGAACTGAAGTACGATTTTAAAAAATTAAATGAATTAAATCCTAGCATATCATCATTAACAAATTTTTTAAATTAATTCAAATATTGCCATCATGAACATGTTACTATAGGCAGTATTTATATACTATACTTTCTGACCCAGGAACATTTAAGCATATTTCACAATATTTAAGTATATTTTACAAACATATACTGTTTATGATTTCAGAAATATGTAATTTTAATTGGAAAGAACAGAAATTCTGGACTGCAAAGCAATATACAGACAAACTCCAACTTAGTATTATTCAACTTAAAATTTTTCAACTTTACAATGATGTGAAAGCAAAACACATTCAGTAGAATTCATGCCTTGAATTTTTAACTTGGATCTTTTCCCCAAATAGCGATTGGTGTTATGATCCTCTCTCATGGTACTGGCAGCTGCAGTTCTCAGTCAGGCACACATTCACAAGGGTAAACAACCAGTAAATACACTTGCAATGGTTCTGTACCCATACAACCATTTTGTTTTTCACTTTCAGCACACTATTTAATAAACTGCACAAGATATTCAACATTGTTTTATAAAATAGACTTTGTGCTAAATAATGCTGCCCAACTGTAGGCTAGTGTAAGCATCCTGAGAACATTTAAAGTAGGCTAGGCTAAGCTATGATGTTGCTTAAGTCAGATATATTGAATGCATTTTCAACTTATATATTTTTTAATTAATATAGTTGATGACTTACGATATTTTCAATTTATGATTATGATGGGTTTATTGGGACCTAAAACCCCACTGCAAGTCAAGAAAAATTTGTATAATCTTTTGACAAGAGGAAAGATGATATAAAATTTTGCCTCTTAGAAATGCTTATTTCATACCTAATAGAAAAAAAAATGAGAAATCTGTACTTGTTTTCAATCATTGCCAACTTAAAAAATAAGGAACTATACATTGAAAAATATTGATTTTTATCTTGCTTGAAAAATCAGATATGTCACACCGGCTCCTTATTTACAGATGGCAACATCTATAGGCATTGAGTAAATGGTGTCACCTTTAGCCAGGACATGTGCTTTTCATTTCACCACGGTCTCCGCCTTTTCCTATAGATTCCTGGAACACAGCCCACCTTAGACGTTATATTATTTGCCTACTCCTTACAGGGTAAAAACAACATCCTAAAGCTAATCTGTTTTATATTGAACTTTGCACTTGGCATAGATTTTCCCAAGAATAAATGAATTAGCAAACACTGAAATATAATTGTATTACTGCAGCAACTATTATGTTAGCAGTTTTCAAAATACCGTGGACAGATAATGACTGTTCTTAAACCTTTTCAAGACTATTTACTAGTTCATTTTAGAGGTTTAATATTTGCATTACAAAAATAATTGTACTTTTCTTTCTGGTGTGAATAAATACATATTTTAGAAAAACTCTTCCCAACACTTTCCTCTAGCCTATAAAGGTGTCATTCATTTTAAACAATATCCCAAAATTATATTTTTCCAGCATCCTTAAGCTGCTCTGCATCCATTGGTGGTATGAAATTTATAAAGCCAACCTATACAGGAAATGTACTAATGAATTGTTTGTTTTTTCATTAAATCTTTCATATTTTCAAACACAACCAGATTTGTCCTTTATCTCTTTCAGGCTGAGCCATGTGCCAAAATGCCCTTTATTTACTCTTATCTCCTACTCTGAGCTGAATGCCTCAATTAGAAGAGTCAGCTAATTTTTTAAAGCTAATATTATATATGATGCTGAAGATCCAAGTAATTTATTTTTTGTTCTTATTGACATTATTGGAGTTATGAAATATTGAAACCTCTTTAGTCCTTGGAGCCTCATCCTATGCAGCACAAGAAGACCATCCCCAAATAAGCCATGTGCCCTGATTTCTCCCTCCATGGAGGACCTGTCTCTCAACAACACCTATCTGCTCTCCTATGCTTACTTCCATTTTAAATAGCTTTCATCTATATGTTCAGTCTTTTCGTGTTCACATCTCCTCCTTGCCTAAATCAAAACCTCACTTCCCTTATAAAATGTTAAAACCTTGTTCAACATGCATCCCTCTCAAGTGGACACTGTTCATTCTTATCTACTCTACCTGACACAGGCTTCAAACTCTTGGTATTAAACATGCTTAGTTTTCAATTTTCACATTTGTTATTTCCACTTATTGATTTTCTCTCCTCATGCAGTGCCCTTTTTGAGGCTTCTGAAGTCTTGTATTCAACAATATACCACTCATGATAAAAAGATTAATTTTACCAAATTTTTACCAAACTATAGAACTAAAAAATCATACTACAGGGTTATTATTAAATAGGATACATTTTTCAACAGTGACACTATTAACATTTGAACTGAATAATTTTTTGATGTAGAGCTGTTCTGTGTATCATAGGAGAGTTAGCAGCATCCCAGCCCCTACCCATGATGCCAGCAGCATCTCTCCACACAATATTAGTGACAACCAACGATATCTCCAGGCATTGCTAAATGTCTCCTGAGTAGAAAACTTGCCCCTGCTAAAGAACTACTGGCATAAAGGAAATTAATTTTAAAAATACAATTCTCTCCATCATGGGACTTATAAACGTGACTGACATTAATTCAGTGTGCAGCTGCCAAGAGGAAGGACAAGAAAATATTAAATAGGAAAACCTAAATGTTCAAGCCTAGAAATTAGTCACAGAAAAATTCGTAAAATAATAGATGCATTAAAAATTTCTAGAAATCTCTATTCTGGTCAATATGTCTGAAACTGAAGAATAAATTAGTTTCATAATTATATATATTCATTTAATTTATACTTGGCATTACATATGGATTTGATTTGGTTATTATCATTTTTTAAGATACTGCAATAGAGAAAGAAGCAAGAAAAAAGCAGAGAACTATTTAAATGGCTTCAAATGTAATGGATTTAAAGAGGAATAAGTGCATTCAAATTGCAAAAAATAGATTTAAAATGTCATAAGTGTCTATAATTACATCATTTTCTTTTCTTGATATGCCACTTATACTAAAAAAACAGCTATTTATAACAATCTACTTATTTCATGAAAAATAACACTCAAAAAATCAAGATTGAATCCTAATTGAATATAGTGTAATGGCACGTACAAAGGTGCCAAGAACCATAATTATCAGTTGATGAAGATTAATAGTGATGTCAAAGTAGCTAAATCTGCATTGAAACCATAGACTTTTCTTGTAATTTTTTTTTGAAGAAGTAATAACTACTATACTTGAACTATAAGTCTTACCATAAAGTTTGAATTCCGGCCTGTCCAAATCAATTTCTCAAATATATTCATAGTGTACAAAGCATGTTAGAACTACTTTAGAAATCAGATATTCTGAAGTGCATTAATAATGCCAACTCAGTCTGCAGCTGTTGCACCTGAGGGCTGTGACTAACTCTTCTCCCCTCCCTTGGCTTTGAGTGTTTTGTGTAGAAAACGTATTCTCTCCTTGTCATGCTGGTGTCCACAAGATGACAAAATATCAAGAAAACCGATTATTTAAAAAGTTGCCATGACCATTTACTTTTCATTTCAAATATAAACAAGGTGAAAATGAACAATTTATGTACTAAATTTATACTTTGATTTGCATAGAACCAAATACTTGAGTATCCCATTCACTTCAAAATTATAATATAAAGACACCTTAAATGATGCCGAAGAAACTGGCCAAACACTCTAGTTTTGTTACACTCATTCAGTAAAGTATCAGGAAGTTGTTTTGTTAAATCAATAGATTAATCCTATGTAACTTTGAATTTAGTTTTATTCTTAATTTACCATAGCTGGCAGACTGGCCTAATATTTAAGTGATATTTCAAAAGATAAATGGATCTTTTAAAAAATGGACTTGTCTTTAATTTTAGAAACTAATAGAAGTGATTCAGCTGTGGAACTATTCCTGATAGACAAACAATTATGCAGTGAATTCCCATTTATAATAAATTTTTTTATTTATCTGAAATTTTAACTTTTGACCACATAAATAAATGAGTTAAATTCTTCTAGTCAAAAGTCTTCAGCTCAAAAAGAAAATGCTGCATGGTAGTTTAGAACTTAACCTTTGAGTTAAATCTCTGTCTGGATGGATCTTGGTGGATGGATCCACCAAGTATACTAGCTGTGCACACTTAGCCAACTTCCATAGCTCAATATTCTCACCTGAAAGGTGACCAATATCTTGGGCCACTGAGAAAATTAAAATGAGAATTTTTTAAATGCTCAGCACAGTGCCCAGAGTAAATGATCAACAATTATTTATATTACTATTGCAAATAACTATTTTTACAAAAATTAATTCTAGTTTGTGGGGCCAATTAGCTCAGTCAGTTAAGGATACAACTCTTGATTTTGGCTCAGGTCAGAATTTCAGGGTCCTGAGATTGAGCCCCACATGGGCTCCAAGCTCAGCACTGAGTCTGTATCTCTCCTTCTCTCACTCCCTCAGCCCCTCACACCCCCCCCCCCAATTGTGTGTGGGCTCTCTCTCCCATAAATAAATAAATAAATAAATAAATAAATAAATAAATAAATCCTTAAAAAATTAATTCTACTTGGATATTTTATGAAAACATAAATTGCCCTGTGTGCTTTAGGTAACAACAGTATTAAGTTACATGCCCCCTCCCCCCCCCTTTTTTTTTTGTTTTCTTTTGCTTTGTTTCAGCAGGTGATGAAAGAAATACTCTAATGACAGTGTTGCTGATGGGAAGAAGCTTATCTTTCCATAGGGTCTTCAGGGTGCCATTCTGTTCAAAACTGAACACTTCTAGGGATTGTGCTATGAACCTTACAAGGTCAAGAGAGTTAATTTTGAATATGTGCCTTTAGTTTTTTCATTCCATAATAGTCTTTTTTCTATGCCTACTGGTTCAGGATTCTGATTTTCTACTGGTTCCTTATCTAAGAATTTGAGGACATTCAGATATTCAGAAGGGTGACAGAGTATATTAGTCATCCATGTAAGTTCATCTGCAGTTTGCATCTTTAAGAGGTATGTCTTTCTGACTCAAAAAATGACTAAATAAGCACTAAAAGAAGTTAGGATCTATTTTGAGTAATACTAATCTATTGACTTTATTTATCAACTGATACTATGGCTACCTTCCCAACTATTCTAGTCTCTGTCTTATCAACAATGAGTATCTAGGCTTTTACTTTCTTTTCTTTTTTTTTTAAGGTTTTATTTATTTATTTATTTATTTATTTATTTATTTATTTATTTATTTATGAGGGCGAATATGAACTGGAGAGGGGTAGAGGGAGTAGAAGAGGGAAAGAATCCCAAGCAAACTCTAGGCTGAACTAGGAACCCAACGCAAGAATCAATATTAGAACCCTGAGATCATTACCTAAATCAAAACTGAGTTGGACACTTAACTGACTGAGTCACTCAGGTGTCCCTAGGCCTTTTCTATCCCATAAAACTCACCAAACTAAAAATTCACCAAAGTGTAGCATAGCTAAGTCTCTCATTCTTCACAGAGACCAATGAAAGCATTTCTCTACTTCCAGTCCCAATACCCAGGATGGCTTTGTAGTATTCATGTGTTAACATCACTTTTATCTCCTGTGCTTACTGAATTTATGTTAAAATTACTCATTTTAGGGAGACTTGGGTGGCTCAGCAGTTGAGTGTTGCCTTTGGCCCAGGGCCTGATCCTGGAGTCCTGGGATTGAGTCCCATGTCAGGGTCCCTGCATGGAGCCTGCTTCTCCCTCTGCCTGTGTCTCTGCCTCCCTCTCTCTCTCTCTCTCTCTCTCTCTCTGTGTGTGTGTGTGTGTGTCTCTCATGAATAAATAAATAAAATCTTTTAAAGAAATCATTCTATGTGAATTTCCTCTGCCTGATTCTATAGCAAAATTTAGAGTAATTATATAATTAATTTAAATAATTTATATTAAAAGAAATGCATATTAATAGAACACCCATAAAATATCATTTACTTATTTATAAATACATGGAATAAATGGGAAAGAAACAAGTTACAAGGCCTTGGGTCTGGAAGAAAGTCTAAACAAAAATAAAGTAGAATAACACATTTATTTTCTTGTCATGTGGGCTTGTTGATGAACCCAACTTTATAACAAGACTCAAAAGTAAATGATATTTTAGAAATAAATACTGTACAAATTCAAGTGTTTTTAAATAGATGAATTATTAAAGATGTGCATCCTCAATTTAAGGAATTCTTTTAAAACGTTCTTTCCATTCCCCCACCCTCCCACCCCTGCCCAATGTTCCATGAAATTTAATACACAAATATAGGTGCATCCTAAAGTATCAAAATTTTATTTTCATATGTTGGGAGATTTAATCCACGCCTCTCTTAAGAAATTTAGCACTTGTTTGTTTCTAAGGCTGAGTGCATTTTGGAATAACTTTGTGTTAGCTACAAATAACAATCTTTTCAAGCCCTAGCAACCAGGCTGTGCTTTAGCAAAAGCCTTTGAAGAGTTTCTTTCACTGCCTTTGCCCCTCCTCCTTCTACATGTACCCATATACCCTACTATCCCAATTTAAAAGAGAGAGGGAGAGAAAGGAAGGAAGGAAGGAAGAAAGGAAAAAGGGAGGGAGGAGAAAGGGAAGGGAGGAATATAGGTAGGGAGGGAACGAGAAAGAAAAATTTGTTTAACATGAGGTTGTACAATTTTTCATAGTTTAAAAGTATATGAAAGCCAAATGTACACTTATTCACATTAAATGTACACTTAATGTGCAAGTTTGGGGATATAATCCTTCAGCAAACAACAGGTTTATTGATTATAAAGATTCCAGTAGAGCTTTTCTTTTTTTTTTCCCAATGTGTGCTGTTTTTGTGAAGAAAAAAAAAGGAAAGTGATTTGGAAATGAGCCACCTTTATTTTAAGTTCCCCAGTCAACATGTTGCCACAGCAACCAAAGTTGCTATCTGGGAAAAGACAGATGTCTTTGCTTCAATCAGGATGCAAGCTTACAGAAGGGGGGGAAAAAAAAAGCAGTGAAAATTCATCATTTCATTATTCAAAATGTGAATTGCTCTCAGTTGGCTAAGAGCCATAGTTCTTATCCACAGTATCCTTCAACATATATTCAAGTCCCTCAATATTGCAATACTTTATTTCCATTAATTAAATAATTACATCCAACACTGTCTCCTGATTCAGTTGAATTCATTCATTACCAAAAACATTCATTATTCAATTTAAAGTAGTTCATATCACTATGCAGTATATTGACAAAGATGATGTTTAATTTCACTTAATAGTGGTTGTATCCAGAAAAGAAAATGTGAGGACTATAAAAAAACAAAAACAAAAATAAAAAGCAGAGGGAAAGGACCAGAAAGCCATCTACAGTCTTAGTTAAATATGGTTGTTTGGCTCTATATGCTTATTCCTTCTCACCCCTGAAGCTTCACTAAAATGAAGAAAAAGCAATTTATGAATCTTTAAACTGACAAAGACTAAAAGAAGAGACAACTGTAGACAAGATATTGCAAGTTTTTGAAGATGGAAAATAGAATAGTAAGTGAAGTAATAGAACAGAAAAAGTTTCATTGAAACTCTCTGAACAGGAGGATACTAAAGAACAGTGAACAAATTTAGATAGAATTACAAATAGCTTCAGTTTCAAGGTCCGTAAGAGGCAAATTGTTAAGGTAGAAAATCAAGAGCTTGGTTTTAAAAATCTGCTGCAAGAAAAGTTGGGCTTTTAGCTTTTCTCCTCTGTGTGTTCATAGGGTTGAGGATAAGATCTTTCACTCCGGAGACTAAGATCCCAGACAGATTGAGTTGGGAGGGAGGGGTGGCCCAGATCTTAAAGTAGGAAAGTTAATAAAAAGTTTATATATTAAGTACTGCACACTACAATTTCATTCAGTTTGGTATTCACATTTTTTTTAATTGATAGGCTTTATTTTTCAGAACAGTTTTTAGGTATACCAAAAGCTTGTACAAGTATGCAGAGTTCCCATATGGCTCCCTCCTTCCTAAACACTATTTCCTCTTTTATTAGCATCTTGCTTTAGGGTGGATGGTACTTTTGTTACAATTGATGAACCAACATTAATACGTTATTAACCAAAAGCCAGAATTTACATTTTCTTATTCTTTGTGTTGTACTGCTCTACAGGTTTTGACAAATGCATAATGTCATTCAGGAAAAAAAAGCAATTCAGAGTAGTTTCACTGCCCTAAAAATTCTCAATGTTTTGTCTAGTCATCCCTCTTTCCATTCCATCTGAACTTCTGCCAACCCCTGACCTACTTCCTGTCTCTATAGTATATCACTTTATCCGGAATGTCATAAAGTTGGAATTGGAGTGTATGAACCTTTCACAAAGGTTTTGTTCACTTAACAATATGTACTGTGAAGGCCTAGCTAACAAGGTAAAGTGAAAATATGCATTGGCACTGGAAGATTTTAAGGAAGATAGTATTACAGTTTTGGATACTGATTTAAGCCAACAGTATCTCATACAGATGGATGTGTCCTAAGGGCAGATGCCCAAAACGAATCAGGAACAGAGGCTTTATTAATCCCATCATTGTATTTATCACTTACATATGTCTCATCTACCCCTTCTAATTATTTAAATCTTCTCTATAGTAAAGAAAATTAATGCTACTGATCCAATATCAGAGTAAATACTTTACATTTTCCAGTTATTCGAATATATTTTCTCATCTGGTTCCCACAAAGTGCATTATCCATGAGACAGTCTCAGATAGGAGCATATTCCATTACTGGATTAGAGAAGCAGCTCAAGGAGAACCTAAGGGTTGGATCTGGTTGGTAAGCCTCATGTTCCTAACAGTGACTTAAACAGTACCAATGTTCAACTCAACATAGCAGAACATAATTCTTGGAAATATTTTTTGGATGACTATTTTCTTCACATAAAAAAGACAATTATTTTTTCCCAGAATATTTGAATATTAACTTACTTTTTCATAATTGATTATATATTACAAACTGAAGAGTTCATCACAATAATAATCACATGAATAGCCTTAAAGTCACAACACAGTAGGTCATATGCTTTTTAAATGTTGGAATTTATCTGTATTTTCATGGAAATAATTAAATTCCCATTTGGCTATATTTTATCACATATGGTACATTTAAATAGTATAGCAATATTAGTCACCTGTTTTGTATTATGCTTGTATTACTTATTATACAAAATATGTTATGCGGATCATAGCTTGTTTTGACTATTGAAAAACTCTGCTTCCCATGTTTACTGCTGTAACCTAGTAATTGCATGAGAGTTCCAGAGTCCCCCTGGGAATTTCTCATACTGACAACGTATCCCAAATTGCCAGATTGCCAGAATCTGCATTTGGATATCTGTGATTTTGCTAAAAATTATGTTGAAATCCATGTAGCCAAGCAATTATCCCTTTGGCTATTCATCCGAGGAGTCTCAGGAGATTAAGCATTTCTATTCTAGGGCTGGAATGATTTACTCTTTGAAAGAAATGTGAGGAAATAAAACACGCTCAAAATTGCCCTTAAAACTATTACTTTGAAAGGAAATGTTATCTACATAGAAGATCTTTAGTGAAACAACTAAATGCCTATTTCACATTTATAACATGTTGGGAGCCACATTATCTATGTAAATAAAAACTTGAAAGGCACCTCATAAGATTCCCTCAAGTTACAACATTGTCTTTTAGCAGAATCCAATGTAAACCTGTTCTGTTTTAAAGAATTTCCCCAAGAAAGACTATTCAAGAAATATCTCTTAAGGGAACAGGTCAGATAATTGTATTATCTAATCTATGGCTCTCAATCTATGTTTTGATCATTCTTAATGAAGATGAATGAGAATGATGACCAATCTCTGCACAGAGTTTGAATTGACTGGGAGATCATTATTAAGTAACTTTCTGGCTGATTTTCTGTGAATCCATCTGAAAGCATTTCCTCAAAATTCATCAGGTTGGAAGTAGACATACTTTTCCTTATTGCTTGCACTACGTTCATCTAAATACCATAGCCTTATTTTCAAAATCAAACATAAAAGACTGAGAAATGGGGAAAAGAAAGCAGAACAACTAGGTGCATTGGGACTCAAAGACTGACATAATGGTGAGTTCCCTGGGTTTAGTTTACTTTTGTTTGTTTCATATCCCAGACTTGGAGTTAAAGAAGCTGGCAACCCAGAAATGCCAACAGACACACACCAAAGGAAAAAAAAAAGGAAAAGAAAAAATCCACATAAAAAGCCTGCTCTCTCTAATAAAAAAACCAAGATGGGCAGCTTAGCAAGATAAACACTTTTAGACAATAAGGCTCTATTCAAACCAAACACCACAGGAAAAATGGTGGCCTAATCCCCATCTGCACCAGCAAAGGCAGAATGAAGAGCCTAAGCACCCATTCCAACTGGTAGTAATGAAGTGTCCCTCCCTCCATCTGCTGGAATGGTGTCAGAAGAGGCCTAAAGGAGAGTTAAGACTTTCACCTGCTCTTACAGGTAATGAGGCCACAAAGATCTGAAAAGACTAAAACAGCCACCATAAAACTGTTTTAACAAGCAGTTATGAACACATGTAAACCAATTTAAAAATATAAAAAAGAAATATTTCAGCAGATAAAGGAGACTGATGGAACAGAACAATATAATGACGAAATAAAAAAATGCCACGATGGGTTCAAAGACAAAATAAAGTGGGAGGATGATAGAATCAGTGAACTTGAAGGTAGAACATAGAAATGAGCAAATCTGAACAATGGAAAGTAGGCTAAATAATAAAATTATTATTAATGATAATAATAGAGTTTCAGAGACTTGTGGGACTAAATTGAAAGTCTAACATTTGTGTAATTAAAATCCCAGAAAAAGAGGATAAAGAGGAAGGGACTGAAATATACTCAAAGAAATATGGCAGAAAGATTTCCACACTTGACAGAAGAAATAAACCTATATAGTCACAAAGTTGAATGAATCATAATAAACCCAAAGAAACCCACATCAAGATACATCCTATCCAAACTTTTATAAGTAGAGACAAAGTGAAATTTTGAAAGTAGTGAAAGAAAAATCACATGTCATCTTTAGGCAAAAAAAAAAAAAAAGAATTACACTGGATTTCTTATCAGAAGCCAAGGAAGTCAGAAGGAAGTAAGACATTTTTTAAGACCTGAAAGAAATGACTGTTACTTGTTACACCAAGAACCCAAAATTCTATATCCAATGAAATATCTTGGCGGATACTAGCAAAAATCAAAGTACCTTCAAATAAAGAAAAACTAAGAAAAATTGCCATCCAACCTACTCTGCACATCAGAACCTAATAATCTATCTTCAAGTGTTCTCTCCAACATCCCACTTAAGCAAAATCTACCTAAACAGGGGAAAGATTTTTTACTCTTCTTAGTGAAAAGACACAGAAACTTTAATTATTTATGCATCACTATAAAATTGATTGTATACATTTACTTTTTTAAAAAAAGATTTTATTTATTTGATAGAGATAAAGAGAGCACAAGAAGGGGGGAGCAGGAGAGGGACAAGCAGGCTCTCCGCTGAGCAGGAACCCCAACATGAGGCTCAATCCCAAGATCCTGGGCCAAAGGGAGACACTTCACTGACTGAGCCACCCAGACACAGGCACCTTTGTACACATTTATGTTTAAATGAACAATAATGGTTTTTTTTAATGTTGGTTTTATCACTCTTGTTTAATTATTTTAGTATTTTCATGAAGCATAATTCTAAGTAATTTTTCCTGGTATTGTCACAAATAGCTAACCAGATTAGATAAATTTCTTGAACTACCACAAATTACAAATTCTGAGACCCAGAGTGGACAAACCAGTTAAACCTTAGAGAGTTTACCCCAATACTTCAGGTCAAAACACTTGCTCTAAAGATTTTACAACTAAATACTTTTAAAAATTAAAAGTTAAATTATATATATATATATTATATTATTTAATTTTGGATTTGTGGCGGTGGAATTTATTTCTTCTTTTATTTGTCTATATTTCCCATTCTAAAACAAACATTGGAATTCTATGAAGGAAAACAAAATTAAAACATTGACAAATTTGGTGAATATGATATGCAATCCGTCCTCAGACTCAGATTCTATAGTAGATAATATTTGATGCGCAAGTAAGTTTTTGGCAATGTTTAATATGGGTTTGGTAAATCTGCCTACAGTGTGATAATCTACTTAGGGTACTCCTCTTCTTCACGGAGACTAAATTCTTTATTCTTTAATTTTTTTTATCCTCTTCCATCTGTTGTCAGCTCTTCTGATACTATTTTCTATGATAATTCCATAAGCTTTGTGTTTCCTATAAGAGATACCTAATATTTTATCTATTATCTCTCACAAACATGTCTGTGTGCACTTGTGATTGTGTACTTGTATATGTATTTGTATGAAAATATTTGTACTTGTGACGATTTGTCTATACGTATGCCTTTGTATGTGTTCTGAGTCTATGTGCGTATGGTTAGGTGTATATATAGGTTTTCAAGTGTTTAAGTGTTTATATTTATCTATCCAACTATCAACTTTCTAACATTTGTCTTCACATCTATTTACCTAGTTATACCTACCTATTATCTATCTATAGTCCAAATCAAGAATCATTCACACCTTATAGAATATTTCACTTAGCAAATTCAAATGACCATCTAATCAAAAACACATGCCCAACACCTGAAAGGAACTAGGGACTATGTCAGTTACTGTGATTAAACCAATAAAGTGTATAGTTTCTGCCCTTAAAAAAAATCTTTCTGCTCTTAAATTTTTTTTTAGAAAATTGAGATTATGGATATGCAACTAAAATGTAATTTATTTTAGTCATTTAGCCTAAATTATACAGTCCTACTAAAATTCCTCAGCATCTCATTAAATAAAAACTTAACATTTCTTAGGCTTAAACATTAGATTTAAATTATCTGATTCATATGTTCTTTCCAATGCCCACTAGCATCCCTGCATGACCCCCTCACATCTAACTTGTGTTCTAGTGGAACCAAGTACTTCACCATTTCATAAATACTCATTCCTCCTCAATTGCCTCAAAACATTGAACATGCTATTCCTTTTGGGCCTACCTCTCTCTTCCTTCCAATTTCAATGCATTTAATCTGAACCACTTCCCCAAGCTAGCACAAATCCCACATAGTAATTCATACTTCATTAATAGCCTTCCTTTTGATCATACTTCTCCTGTAACAGTTCCCATAATCCTCATAAGTCAGTCAAAAAATATATAGCTAGCATTCCCAATGACATGGCTATCACTGCATTAGGCCCTAGGGATATAGCTATTAACAAAAGAGACATTGCTCCCATCCACATTAAAGCCCAGCAGTAAAGGTGGACATTTAACAAATAATTGAAAATAAGTACATAATGAAGAATAAATAAGTACCATAAAAGTAGATACAGAATACTATGAAAGCTTGTAGCTAACATGTTTGTGTGATTTATGTGAAAGAACATTGCTGTGGCAAATGCCTTGAGAGACCACATAACTATGGCACCTCCTGAGTGCCTTGCATAAACAGGAGGCATTCAAATAATATTTACTAAGTGGATAGATATTTCTAAAAGAAAACCACTTGTTCAGTTCATACTAATAAGGAAGTGGAAAGACTGTGCAACTAAATTGCTTTTCATTCTATTTTTTAACCATGATATAGCAAGCAAATAATAATGTTGTCATACAACATTACCATATCTTCTTGATTTCAGTTACATGAATGTTCTTAGCAGATTATACAAATAACACAGAAATCAAACTATAACTTTAGAAAATAGCCACAATTGTTCTATGACTTCAAGAATATTGTATTCTAAGATAACAAAGATTTTTACTGAATAAAAAAGTTTTACAAGTGCACTTAAAGTACTATGATTATTCTAGGCATAAAATAAGTCACATTAATTAAACAAACGTCACAACCTCACATGTGCTTCACTATTCATTTGGCTGGAAAGCTCTCCGGATTCAATCTCAACCAGAAGATCATCCAAGAAAAAGCACCGCTCCTTGGAGACATCATTAGACACTATCATTTCTGAAAATCTACTTTGATTTCAACTTAATTATATTGCGTTTTATATTTTGTTTTAAATTTAATACAGAAAAAAATCTGATTCAAGCATCTATTTTTTTAAAGATGTTATACTATCACTGTCCAAATTTAATGAAAGTGATTTTTAATGTCTATTATTATGGAGCTAGGTTCAAGCAATAATGATAATATACCAGCAGATGGATAGAGCAGTTTAATCACCAGACTAGTAATAATTTGATTTCCCAAATCCAATATGGATATATTCATTGATAAATTAGGTGTGAAGTTAAGAGAACATGAAGCCTTATAGAATAGTTATTTTCAAGCTCTGAGTTACTGTGTGACTTCAAGCAAATGCGGGCATTCACCCCACTCTCTTCTTAGATAATTTCCATGTATTCTTTTCAACAAGTAAAACACTGGATTTGAACATTATCCAACAGTTCTTATTACTTCCCCTCGAAATCTTCTTTTTCAGTATGTTAAAATTACTGAGGTGAAAAGAATTTTGATAGAAACTGAAGTATAACAGGAGTTTTCGATTTCATGTAATCTAAATAGGGTACTTGAACTAATGAGGCCAAGAAATTTGTCTTTTTTTAAAAAAAGATTTAAGAGTTTATGGTTTTGAAAAAATGATAGAGGGAAGGCATCTAATACAGAAAAGTACAAGACATATGAGGAAATATCACTACAAATCCCAATACCCATAAATTACTATAATTATCTTGCTATAAATAGCGTTTTGCAGCTATATCCGCATTATGTCCATACTAAATAGGATATACAACAAGAATGATAGGTGAATGGATGGCAGATATATGGATGGGTGGATAGGTGGATGGATGGATTGATACAGTTTCATAAAACCTACAAAATATTGGGGCGTGGGGTGACTCAGGGCTTGAGCATCTGCCTTCAGCTCAGGGCACGATACTGGAGTCCTGGGATCCAGTTCCATACCGGGCTCCCCGCAGGAAGCCTGCTTCTCCCTCTGCCTATGTCCCTGCCTCTCTCTGTGTGTCTCTCATGAATAAATAAATAAAATCTTTTTAACAACCCTACATAATATTATATTTGCCATTATAGTTAAAGTAAATTTTATTTAAATTTTATTGCATTTAAATTAACAGAAGAACTGAATTAAACACAAAGAAATTTGCAAACTTTAATAAGTATTCTTTCAGCACACAAGATATCCTCAAATATTAAGAAGTTAGTCATTTTCACATTTTAATTTATACATTATTTCACTTATTGTTATGAAATATTAATATTTTAACACTATTCCTTTATCTTATGAAATTTGTTAATTTTGTTCATATTTTTATCTTATTAAGGCTTCAAACACTTATTTTTCTCTTTTTAAACCATAATTTCAACCAGTATATAATCTTGGTTCTGTTTTTTTAATGGATTCAAGGCTCACCACCAGCTCCTTTACCATACCTTCTTTGTTTCTAAGGGTTTTTATTCATATGTACCTCTTTGAGGTCATATTCACTTTTAGGTAGTATCAAATGCCAGCAGAGCCTAGTTTTAGGTACAGTTTTAAAAAATCAACCCTCCATGTCTTATTACCACACACATTTATTTCTTGCTTATACTAAATACTCAATCCATATCACTAAAGATCCAGTCTGATAAAGGCTCCACCTCAATACTTGCCCACATAACTACTGTAGTAGTAGAATGGGATGGTAGTGATAATGCAGTGGCTCCTAAATGATACATGTCATTTCTACTCATGTAGAAAGGTGAATCCAATACTAATCAATACCTTAAAGGAGGAGAACTGGAATATAATTGTATCTCCAAAGAATTCCAGTCTAACTTTCTGGTCACTGATATTTGGAACATTCTTCCTCTTGCATTCAAAGTATACTCAATGGAGATAGCACATGAGTCCCATCCAGTCACTTCATCAACTTTGAGGAACAGGATTTCTGGAAGAGTAATGATAGTCTCTCTGTTAGGAAATGATTCATAGCTATCCACGTTTCATTCAGAAGTGGTCCCTCTTGAATTGAAATCTATGAACTAAAAATATATGTTATTTTACCCACACACATCCAATGCAAAATGGAGAAATAGAAGTAAGATGACCTCAAAAAACAACCTTGTTGCTAAAAAATAAAGATGGGGTATAAACAGCAGATTGAGGCATGTAAAATTCTAAAATACACAAAGCAAACATTTTGAGGTTCATCTATCCTGAAGAGGGATAACATTCCTTGAATAAGCCAATTCTGCTCCCTGGTTATAGCTCCTTTCTTCCATCATCGTCTATACACATTGGCTCATCCCTCTGTGAAGTTCTTGCTCTTCCATTGTACATTGGATCTAAAAGGATTCTAACTGGTAATGCCATGCATAAAACAAACCAATATATACATCATAGGAGTCTCAGAGAGAGAAGAAAGAAGGAAAATGGCAGAGGACTTGGTTCTTCAAGATATGATCTGTGCTTTAAATCAGCACTTGATATGTAGTATTATTTTTATTCCCATGATCAGAATTCACTGCTCAAAAAATGTAAAAAAAAAATAACCCTTTAGTAAAGCATTTCTTTTTCTCATTGAGCATTGTCTTCTATTGGTGAAGATGCCAAGGAAAATACTTTTACCAGGGGGCATAATGGCCATTACATTAAACTGAAATTTAAGAGTGCTGCCTGGTCATTTGGGGCTTATCATGTCACTGAGACTACAGGAAGAGAAATTCACTGTATTGACTGAGAACTTAATCCTGATTATTCTTTCTTCTGTGGCCAGAAGACAGAAGACAGAAATAAAAAGATGTATGTCAGAAGATCTTAGAGATTCTATTTTGGGTTCATTGATTTTATTTTGAAAAATTTCAAATCTACATAGAATATTAAAATAAACATCCATATATCTTCATCCTTATATATCAAATGTTAACACATCACCACATTTCTTTATCTCTCCACACAGATGATAGACGACAGATAATATACATATATGTACATGCATACATTATAATAGAAGATAGATGGATGATTTTTCTGCTAAATCATCTGGGAGTTGCAGAGATTGTTGACTCCTTAATGTTAAATACTTCAGCATATTATCTCCTAAGAACTAGAACATTGTCTTACATAAACACAATGCCATTATCATCCTGAATATATCACCCACACTTAGAATTTTCCAAGTATCCCCAAAATAAAACTGTAAAATAGTAAATAGTTTTAAGCTGTAAGCCTCTTCTACTATGCATATGAAGGAAACCAGAGAGGCTGGAAGTAAATTCCTGCAAGGTCATAGAAATTCACCCTTAGATCCCTAGTCCAGGAAGAGAGCTTAAAATAAAAGTGTGGTCTCTTCTGCAATACAATGATATTGTGGGTGTTACAGATATCAAGTCAGTGAGCTGAGGGCAAATAAGCTTCAGACCTGATGGTGATCCTGTCTTATTTCCTCTCATGTCCCCAGGCTCACTATTTCCTATAACCCATAGAAACAGAATTCAACTAGAAGAATCTTTTTCAGGTTTCATTCACAGGTGGAAGGTGGGAGCAGTGCCAACGAAACCTATATATTCATGTAGTTAACTTGGCTCATATCCACCATCTCACACAAAACACTTACTTCATATGACCCTGCAGGAGTAACTTCCTGACTACCACAGGATGCTAAAAGTACAGCACAACCATGAATTCATCTGACTCATATATATTTCTATTTCACTTATAACCACAGAGATTTTTATGCTATGCTTGATCCCACCTAAGGGTTTTTAGTTTTCCTTTCCATACTTCATGTATTATCTTATGGGTATGTCACAGAAAATATAACATTGAAGCATAAACTATTTGTAGTTTATTAATTGGAAGTAATTACCAGGACCACTGCATATGGTTATATATAACTCTGCCATTTATTCAAGCACAAGAGGACCTGCATTAAGAGTGACTAGGGAGCAAAAATTAGTCTGATGCTTCACACAAAGTTGTGTGCCTGGCCAGGGGCTGCATATCCATAGGAAGAAGCACCTTTTTCTAATTCACACATTATTTGCTTACTGAGATGTATATTCATAGATGTGTGCCTGGCAAGAGAGGATATCTTTTCTTTACTACGTATAAAGGCAACCTATGAGCTTACAATATTTTTGGTCATTTTATTCATGTAAAGTTTTTCCTGCATATTCTGAAAAGGTACCTACCTACAGGTTTTTTTCAATCCCCCATAAATTCTCCCATCTAGAGAAACTAGATGGAAGACCCAAAGTCTTTTTAATTAATTATTAATTAATTAATTAATTAATATTGTTGTTCAATTTGCCAACATATAGAATAACACCCAGTGTTCATCCCATCAAGTGCCCCCCCTCAGTGCCCGTCACCCAGTCACCTCCAACCCCCACCCATCTCCCTTTCTACCACCCCTCGTTCGTTTCCCAGAGTTAGGAGTCTCTCATGAAAACCCAAAGTCTTAATGACAAAGGGGTTAATTCAAGAAGAAGCTGTAACAATGCAAAGCATGTATATATCTAACAAGTGACATTCATACAACATGAAGCGAACAATTATAGTATTGAATGCACAATTCAGGGACTTCAAAACTCCTCACTCAGTAACTGATATAATAATTTACATATTGAACAGACATTAGTTCACTCCACCCAATAGCAAAATACACATTCTTTTTTTGAGAACATATAAAATATTCATCAAGATACATCATAATTTGGGCCCTCCTCCCTCAAAAAAGGAAAAATTCAATGATTTTATAAAGGATTGAAATAATACAAAATATGTTCTCTGACCACAATGTAATTAATGTATAAATCAATGACAGAAAAATCCCCAAATATTGGAGCATTTAACAAAAATACTTCTAAATAACTAATGTATCTAAAGTTCCAAAGAAAATTAGAAAATATTTATAATTGACAGAATGAAAATACAACTAGTTGAAATTTGCAGGATGCAGCTAAAGAATTACTTAGAGGAGGATTTGTAACATAAATACCTATATTTGAAAAGGAGAAAAGTCTCAAATCAATGATATAAAATCATCAATGATCTAAAATCAATTATGTATTAATTATATAATCAATTATCTAAAATGTAGGTGGAAATATAAATTGGTACAGCCACTGAGGAAAACAATATGGAGGTTCCTTAAGAAATTAAAAATAGAACTACCATATGATCCAACAATCCTGCTTCGTGGTATATACCTGAAGGAAATGAAATCACTGTCTTAAAGATCTTCACTTCCATATTTGTTGCAACAGGATTTGCTATTATTATATACATTATTTACAACTGCAACCAAGACGTGGAAGCACTCTAAGTATCCATGAATGGATGAATGGATTAAAAAAATGTGACACACACACATACACACACAAACACACAGCCACAATGGCATATTATCAGTCGAAAAAAAGGAAATCCTGTCTTTTGTAACAACATGGATAGAATTTGAGAGGATCATGCTAACGTGAAATAAGTCAGATATAGATAGACAAATACTTGGCTTACATGTATCTTAAAAAGCTAAACTCATGGTAACTCAGTTAATTGTCAAGCTCTTGATTTCAGTTCAGGTCATGATCTCAGGATTGAAAGATCAAGGCCTCTGCTGGACTCTGTTTTGTGCAAGGAGCCTACCTAAGATTCTCTCTCCTTCATCCTCCACACCTCTCCCCTCTTCGTAGTTGCCAGGGGCTGTGGGTGGGACTAATAGGGAGAAGTTGATCAAAGTGTACAGTTTTCCAGTTATAAGATGAATAATTTCTGGAATCTAATATACATCACAGTAATGCTAGACAATGGTGTTGTATTAAATATTTGAAAGTTGCTAAGAGAGTAGGTCTTAAATATTCTCACCACACACAAAAAAGATAATTATATGAGGTAATAGAGATGCTAACTAACCCTATTGTGGTAATCATTTTGCAATATACACATACATAAAATCATCACATTGTATATCTTAATCTAATACTAAGGTATATGTCAATTATATCTCAAAAAGATGGAAAAAAATAAAATAATAAATGCCTCCCAGAAGATCCTGATAAAAACCACCAGCAAAGTTCATGGCTCTAGGAAGGAAATAGTTTGGTTTTTGTTTTAAAAATATCAGTTTAGTTCCTAAAACAGGTTATATTGATAATTATTGGTTTGCCTTTTTATTAAACAAAACATTTATTGTGCTTACTCCTTCAAGCAACTTTATAAAATAAATAGTCTAAACATTTTGTTTTATAAATATGAAGGTATATACATTTGGTGACAAACAATATGTAGAACCAATAATGCTATTGTTAGTTGTAGAACTAATAATGCTATTAAAAATCCAATTAGTCAATTTTGAAGGGTAAGAAATATATTATCTAGAAAATTGCTAAATAAAAGTATGCCAAGAACATTTTTAAAGTATACCAAGTAATAATTTAAAGAGTTATAAGAGCATTCTGAAACCTTCAATGAACCAACAGTTTAAGGCAATAAGTATCAGTGACTATTAACAAAAAACAAAATAAAAGTGCAAAAACTAGAAATTACATGCCTCCTGATGAATGAACACAACATAACCTCTAAGCTAACTAAGCACACGATTCCTCTGAATCTAGATACAGGAAATCTGAAGGACAGAAGAACTTTCAACAGTTTGAAATCAGCAAAATCCAGGGTGAGGGAAACTATAAACAGTCCAGGTTCTAGAACAGATAAATTGAAAGAAAAATAAGTAAATTAACATGAAACGTGTATACCAAAAAAAATAAAATTTAAAGTAAATATGTGAGAGGAACTACCATCTAAGGATGTATATCTGTATAATAAAATATAAAGAAAAGCACAGAAACAATACTGTACTTTTTAGGTTTGGAGTGGCGGAGGGGTTGTGTCTGCGATGGGGAAAATGGGTCTTCTGGGATGGCTGGTATCATTCTATTTTTATTTAATCTGGGTAGTGATTATGGGTGTTTTTAACTTTAAAAAAATCATTGAATTTATTTATTTTACATGGCCTCATGTATTTGCTTCATTTTATAATAAAGATGTTAAAACCCCAAAACAAAGATGAAACAAAAAAGTAAAATAAAAAAGTTCCTGAGAATTTGGTGCCAATGGGTCTTATCATAAACACTGAGGTACAAAGGTAACTAAAATGGTCAGTCTTTGAGGAACTGATGGATGAAATGGAAATACTAGAAAATCAATTAAATATGATAGATATGTTTATTACCTTGATTTTGGTAATCATTCCACAATATTGTGTATATCTAATCATCATGTTGAACATTTTAAATAAAAAACAATTATATTTTTCAAAGATATAAAAATAAAATTTAAAGAAATAAATACAGGCATATATGTAATCTGGTACATGCAACAGTGGAAATACTCTGTTATTAGAGTACATAGCCCAGGCTCACATACAGAGTCTTAACACTCTGTGGGTAAAGTAGCATCTAAATTGAGAAGAAATTACCCAGGAGCGCATATGAGGAAGGTTCTGCAGAAGTAAGGGCAAAAGCAAAAAAGCAAAAGCATGGTGCGTGGAAGTCCTATAAAAACCAATAACTGGAACATAAAAGGTATAATGGGAAAAGACCAAATAGCACATATCTATTTTGAAATAAATATGCCATTATGACCTATAAAATGAATTTACATGTATGTTCATTTCATATTTCCTAACATATTAATACAAAACTACATACTGTGATGGCATAAATAGCTCAATACTGCATAACACAATTATTTCTGCCATAGATTTCAACAAAATAATAGCAATCAAATTAGTTCTTTCAATTACAATAATGATCATGTGATGGACACTTTAGAATAGTCCAGATTATGTTGGTGATTTTAGAGATAATATTAGATTAACTTGCTGGCAAGAGAATCTAGTATTTACACTTTATGTGCAAAGAAGCAAATGAGGCCATTAAGTCTATATTTCAACTGAATCAGTTGTGATATTTTTTATTGGTACAACATCCCAGAGTCCAGTCTATCAGTCTTTATTTAATTGAAATTAATAAGATATTGACATCTATAAAACAGATTCCTTCCAATGTAAGTAAATGTAAACTCATTATTTGACAAAGCCTTAAAGCCTTGTTGAATTACCTTATACTGAAACCTGAAATACTTACCAAGCTGAATATATTAAATATTTTATGCTTTTATAGAAAAAAAGCATTATTTTCAGTGCTTACCTCATTCCCTAACATAAATCCAGTGAAGAGTATTAGAATATAGAACATAGTATTTCATATGAAAACATAATCAGGTGAGATGGTATTCTCGGTAAAATAGAATATGAGACAGTGATTGGTAGATAAAGGTATTTTTAAAGGCTTATATTGATTGACAATTACTAAATCTAGATCTTATCTATCAAAACATAGATAACAAACAGATGTACAGTGGAAATAAATTGCATCTATCTGTAGCCAAAAAAATTTTCATAGTGGAAGTTAGAACATCTCTAACAAACTCTAATGTACAGTGGAAATAAATTGCATCTATCTGTAGCCAAAAAAAAATTTTCATAGTGGAAGTTAGAACATCATTAACAAACTCTAATTCAATGTCCATGAAATCTAATAAAAATAGATGTTTATTGAGGTGTTTTTTTTCATAGCATCATGCAATCAGTCACTTAAAAATCCTTTCTTCCTAAAAAAATTCTTTCTTCCTAGAATGAGTTATAAAAATCCATTTAAATATTGTTTTATACTTTTAAAATATTGACATTAAGCAAAATATCAGCCAGCAAAAAAACAAAACAAAGGTGAAGACTTATCTTTAAATAAGCACAAGATTTATTTATGCTAGAGGAGTGGGATAAAACATGATTCATGGGGAGAGTATATCCATCCTGTCTTTGGAAAGAAAGGTTAGGTCAGAAACATAAATTAATTGTGATATTAAAAATAACTGTTACAGGAGAATCACTGTTTGGTAAGATAACATTTTTTTAAATGGGTGAAGAAAATACTCCTTTTTACTTCACCAGTAAATAGCATTTATAAAAAGGGATATGTGTCTTATTCTTAAATATTATTTATTAATTCATGCAGGCTCTTTTTTGCTCCTTTAAACATTTACTAAACAGAGCTGTTGTGTTCAAAATTGATTTTGCTGTCTAAGCCACATTAGGCTGAGATGCTTTTTAGCTTTCATCTGAATGAACAATTTCCTAGTTAGACACACTGGATTTGGAGTTGGGTCAATAAAAGCTTTACTGTGTCCTTTCTCTTTCCTCTTAGAGCTCACAAAAGAGACCTAAATTCCATTCATCTTTTCACTTGCCACAGTGGAATCTTTAGCAATGCAATTATGGGTTGAATGAAGAAACATAGCGCGAAATTGGCAAAGAGACAAATAGGAATTCTCTATGTCTCATACTTGCACCCCTGAAGATCAGTTACCTCTGGCTATGCATGTAAAATTTGTCTAACTTTAACTATTTGCCTCTGCTATACTTTGAGAACATGAATCTCATGTGGCTCTTTAATTATTTGCAAGAAACCAATTTGATTGGATCCTGGTATTTAAATTTTAAAGATTTTGAATGGATCGAGTCAAAAAATTCTTTCTAATACTGAATGGTCTCATTCAAAGTGATCAAGGGTTAAAAATTCAGAATTTTTTAATATTCATAAACATTTATAAAAATTATTTATGAAATGTCTACCCTATTTCTTAGATTTTGATGTTAAGAACCATGAAACACTGACTCATTTTATCTGGCACATTTGAACTGAAAATAACCAGTTCTAAACTATAAGTAGTGAATGAAAAACATATTATGAACCAAATATCCTAGAACTACAAAAAGGATGATAGTTCCTAGGGAGAAAGCAGGGTTGTGTTTAATAAGTCCAACGACAATTTCACAGCTTGAGTACCAACTGGTGTTCCACTCCACTCTGCTTTACTTAAATCCAAAATGGATTGAAACAGCTCATTTCTGAGATGGGCAATGCTCATAGATTTTTTTTGAATCTTATCAGATGCTTTTTCTTCACAAGATGTAAATAAAATATTAACTTACTTCCTCTGTTCCAAGTTCCTTTTAAAATTTCTTTCTAGTAACATAAATAATGAAAATGCTGTGGAATGTTCAATAGAGAAAAAAGGAAATAACCAGCTAGAAGAAGAGCAGGGAAATATGTTAATGAATATGAAAAATTTAGTTCATCAGCAAGAGAAAGACAACAGTGGCATTTAATGATCAATATGTAGAAGACATACTCAGGAATAAATAAAGGTAACAAAAACTAAATGAATTTATTTATTCAACAGATGTTTATTGTAGAACTATTCTACATCAAGCACTTTTCAAGGTTCTAGAATATAAGAGTCTAAAAAAATCAATGAACAAAATAGCCTCATGTTCCCACCTACATGGTCCTTATATTTCAATGAGGAAAGATAGACAATAGATAAGGTATTTATTAACCCAAACATTGCTGTGTACCAAGGGGGGAAAAAGTTAAGGGGAAAAGAAAAATACAGAGGAGATGGACCAGTAGAGACTGGTACTAAACTACATGTTTTGGTCTTTCTTTATTGAGGAAAAGTGACAGATGCTTATTTCTAAATATTTATTAGAAGTCAAGAAAATAAGCCATAGTGTAAAATTAACCATGTATATCAGCATAATTTCCCAGAATATGATTATATCCATGAAAGTGATTGAAAAATACAAAGATGAAAATGTAAAAATCTTAGGTGAGAGGTAAAATTTATTACTCTACTTCTACCATACTGTAAGGCTGTAAGATTGCTAAATATATCCAAATAAAAAATTATAATTGTTAGTCTGAGAAGTATATGCCAATGAATATCAATTTCTTATTTAATAAATATCCAGAATTTATATTGAGTGGGCCAATGAAAAAAAAAAACATAGTAAGTATGCAAAAGGCAAATAGTTTCTGTAGAAAAAAAAAGAAAAAAAAAACAATAATCATGCTTACAACATGTGGATTCTTTTGAAAATAACTAAACATGTGACTGAGAGGAAATCAGTGAAGATAGCTGGTTTAGACTTTCAAAGGACCTCTAATATGATTCCAAATGAAAGATAATTTTAAAATGGGAGGATATAAAAGGGAAACATTGTGTAGATTGAGAATTGACTTAAGAAGATACTGAGGTGGGAAAAAAGATCTTCCATAAGATGTAAATAACTAAAGAGTGAGTATCTCCAGAGCTTATGCAACTAATGAAAAAAAAAGTGTGCAACAGAATCCACCATGTTGTCAGCAACACTTAGCTATTCTAGGTAGTGAAATGTCAGGCTGATGGAAATGAAGCCATCAGTTCATATTCAGTAACAGTTATTGAGCACCTCCTGTATGGAGAGCAAAATACTAAATATTAAATTGCAAAGAAGTTTTTAAATATGGTTCCTATATTGATGTAGTCATCAGCCAGGTGGTTAGGACTGTGACATAAAGAAAGAATTACAATGTCAAGTGCTAGGCACATGATATATTTATGCCTACAATGTCCTGAAAGCATGCAACTCAGGCTAGAAGTGGAGACATGGTTCTCAAACAAAAGACCGCTTCGTTTCAAAGCCCATGCACTATCTCACCACTAAAAGCTGAAAGCACAAATAGAGTGGGAGTCAAAGGACTTTCAGGAAGAGAAAACGGCTCCTAAAATAGCACAGAGTTGAAAAAGTGCATTTTAAGAAATAAGGAATACTCAAGCAGTCAACGTTAACTCTTAATGACAGTGTCTAGAGTTATTTCAAGAACCTACTATATTCCAGGAGCTCTGCTATAATACTGAGAATTTCAAAACTGAACAGAAGAGAGTTTTAGCTCTCAAGTGTCTCACTAGTCTGGAAGGTGAGAAACACCAGAGTAAACCTAGTACAGTGGTATATTATGTAAAAAAAAAAAGACTGAATATAGGGATGCCCAAAAGGATAAATGATCATCTCTGCTAGAGATGTTGTTTTTCTCTATCTTATTTCACTTAGCATACTACCCTCTAAATCTATTCATGTTGTTACAAATGGAAAGATCCCATTCTTTTTATAGCTGAATAACATTCCATGATAGATAGATAGATAGATGATAGATAGATAGATAGATAGATAGATAGATAGATAGATGATAGATAGATGATTGATAGATAGATAGATGATAGATAGATAGATAGATAGATAGATAGATAGATAGATAGATAGATGATAGATCTCACCTCTTCTTTATCCATCCATCTAACAATAGACACTTAGGTTGTTTTCATATCTTGACTATTGTAAATAATGCTGCAATAAACATAGGGTGTACATATCTTTTTGAATTAGTGTTTTCATCTTCTTTGGGTAAATATCCAGTAGTAGAATTACTGGATCATATGGCATTTCTATTTTTAATTTGCTATGGAACCTCCATACTGTTTTCCTTAGTGGCTGTGCCAATTCATATTCCCACCAACAGTGCGTGCGCAAGTGTTGCTTTCTCTCTCCATCTTTGCCAACAGTTGATTCTAGCCATTCTGACAGGTGTAAGGATTCTCATTAGGGTTTTGATTTGCATTTAAAATCCCACATAATTAGTGATGTTGAGCATCTTTTAATGTGTCTCTTGGCCATCTGTATGTCTTTTCTGGTAAAAAAAAAAAAAAAAAAGGTCTATTCAGGTCCTCTGTCCATTTTAACTCGGTTACTTGATTTTAGGTTGCATAAGTTTTTTTATATATATTTTGGACATTAACCCCTTATTGGATATATCATTTGTGAATATTTTCTTCCATTTAATACATTTCCTTTCATTTTGATGATGGTTTCTTTAATTGTGCAAAAGTTGCTTTGTTTTTGTATAGTTCCAATAGTTTATTTTTGCTTTTATTTCCCTTTCCTGAGGAGATACATGTAGAAAAAATGTTGCAAAGGCCAATGTAAAAGAAATTACTGACTGTATTTTCTTCTAGGAGTTTTATGGTTTCAGGTCTCACATTTAGGTCTTTAATCCATTTTTAGTTTTTGAGTATGGTGTAAGAAAGTGGTCCAGTCTCATTCTTTTACATGGAGCTTTATCCCCAGGGTATTCTTAAGTCTTGGAATTCAAACATTGAGGGAAAGAAGATAATTAGGCGAGCAATATTTTGCAAAGGCACAAACACATGAGTCGTCTGAAAGCATTAGAAGAAGATTGGATGGTTTTACATGGTTGGAACAAAAGATATATGTGGTATACTTGGACAGATGAACTTGTGACAGTGTTTCCTGCCATATTAAATATTCCAATTTGCATAAAAAATGACCTATATGTAAAGGAAGTATAAAAGATACCACTGGAAAATTTATTGATACCAAATTTTGAAGGATTTTGAATACTAAAACATTTCATGTATTATCTGGAAATCAAGGACAATTCATTTTGAGCTAGAAAGTTTAGAGAGTGTTGCTTTAAGGAAATTTAGATAGTGACAGTGTCTAGAGTTATTTCAAGGAAAATGATTATACCTGTGAGGATAGAATCAAAGGAACCTCAAAAGAATGATAAAGAAACAAAATTAAGTGGTGCCTGTCTCGCTCAGTAAGTGGAGCATGCAAATGTTGGTATCAGGGTTATAGGTTCAAGCCCCATGTTGGGTGTAGAATCACTTAAAAAAATTAAAATAAAAAAATAATAAAATAAAATCTTTTTTTAAAAAAAAAAGACACAAAGTGTCAGAGGAAGATGTCAAAGATGACTCCAAGATTTTGATCTATGTATAAACTGTAGAGGGGGAAAAACCATGACTCTTATCAACTAAGAGTATGAGAAGCAATATTAGAGAAGCAAAACATAAATACTCAGCATAAAATCCTGTTTACACACTATCTGGTAAATTTGCAAAATGAAAAATGGAATGATTTTCTTCCCATTACAAAGTGATTTTTCTCTTACATTCCTTGTAAGATATGGTGTTTTTTTTTTTTTTTTCTGCCTTTCATATTCTTAAGGAAACCTTTGGAAGTTTAAGTCTCCACGCAGCTCTAACATACCCAGCTACCTACATCTGATCATTAAATATCATGGAAATAGGTTTCTAGCAGCTGGCACTGATATCTTCCCAGCTGTTCTTTCTCTTCCCAGCACCTCAGGATGTGGTATTGGGCAACAGACCAGTCTAGGAAATAGCCTTTGCTTCCCAATGTACTAGCTCTCCTGATTCTAAGACAAGAACAGATGTTCATCCAGAAAAAAAAGAAAAAAAATGAAGACGATTAAGGCGTGGGAGTATATTTCCTCATCTGCTTCCATTTGCACTGACCTCTATCATAGTTTCGCCTGCTCTAGACAGAATCTCTGGCTCCAAGCTTTTAAGAGAAGAAGGTGTTGAGTCAAGAACTGAGATCTTGAGCAAAGACTACTTTACTGAATGACATATTCCAGCAAATATTGTAGTTTTTCCTCCCATTGCCTTCCTCTTTGCCTTGCCCTTTATGTTTGGTACAGGCTGTTTGTTATTGCTTGGTAGAAAATTCACTCTTGCTCCAAATCAGAACAAAATAGACTTTAATATGGATGCTAGTGGTGAAAGATATGTTTCTATTTCTATTAGTTCTATTTACTTTCCTTTTCTAAGGTTAGGTTATTAAACAGTTTATCATCCATTGTAATGACTTTTTGGTAGTAAAAGAGGTGCTCTTAATAATTATCTTGGGTCATCAAGTGTGAAAGACTGCTTAGGACACAGGATTACCCAACTGAATGGGATTTTCTAACAATCTCTGTGCTCTCTAAGGAGTGGTTATAGGATGTGAGATCTAGGAAAATTCTATGTAGGTTATGAATCATAAATTTGATGTGATTCAAGTACTTTGCTGGATTTAGTAGACTCTTTTTCTCCCCAATGAAAATGATGTGTTCTCTTTCTCTTCTATTTTTTATTATTACTTGAAAATTTTTCATATGTGCTATCGATTTTACTATTCTCTCTTTTGGACATCCATGAACTTGAAGGCCTCATTTTAACTTTTATTACCACACTCTAAGTGTTTACAACCTTAATCTCATTTTACATTTTATCACTTTAAGTATTCTGTATCATTTAGGAAGCTATTGCAAAAGTTCTCCTTACTTAAAGCATCTCTATCTGTTTTTAAACTCTCTCATACACACACATACATATATTTGTAGAAACAATTAATCACCATACAATATATTCTAGTTTTTATCCATAATATTTAAGGTAAGAGAAAACCTAACAATACCATCTAATCATTATTATGCCCGATTTGTCAGGTAATTGATAATCATTCTTTGTGTACTTTAAAGGCAATAAAGTGTCATTGAAAAATAGTGACTAAACCTAAATTTAAAATTCATTTGATTAAAGATACAAAATGAGTGCCACTGTATACAAATCATTGTACAGAAGCTATGAGTAGTATCAAAGACACAAAGGTATAATCCTTGTCAACACATGTGTGTGTGTGTGTGTGTGTGTGTGTGTATTAAATATACAAGCCTAAAATTACTTAGGGATATATGTCAATATTGGAGGAAATATATAAAATCCAAATTATGATTGTTTTAGTTCTATTGCTTATAAAGGGAATGCCTTAAATTTTCTATTTGTTGTTCCCAGGATTAAAAGATAAGAAAAGGAGAACAGAGGCACCTGGATGGCTCAGTTGGTTAAATATCTGCCTTCAGCTCAGTTCATGATCTCAGGGTCCTGGGATCAAGTCTTACATGAGTCTCCCTGCTCAGCATGGAATCTGCTTCTCCTTATCTCCCTCTGTTTTCTCTCTCTCTCTTTTTCTCTCTCTCTCAGGTAAATAAAATCTTTAAAAAGTTAAAAATAAATAAATAAATAAATAAGTAAATAAATAAATATATAAATAAATAGAAAGAAAAGGAAAATTATCTTGTTAGTTTACAAACAAGAAGTATTTTGGTCAGAAAACAGGTAACACTTTTGAGTTGGTCAATGAAATATGACCACAAGTGTTTTCCAAGTAATCAAAATCTGTGTCATTTAGCAAGGTACAGCTGCTGAGCCATCAGGAAATAAAACACCCATTCTTATAAACAGGCCATAAAAGGGAGAAGTCAATAGGCATAAGTTTCTGCTTTAATGTAACTACTTAAAGGAGAAGCAGCATGAAGGCCCAAAGTCTCTCCTTCCAAAAACAATATGATGGTGTGAGACAACAATAGTGCACATTCTGCTTTCTCCCATGATAATGGAAGCTCATTTGTAATTCTAGGATGATCTCCTTTGGGAGACCAGAAACTATAACTGTAACTATAACTATAACTATAAAACAACTATAGCAAGAGCCTAGCTGAAATTAAACTATGGTGCAAGGTACATTATTAACATTACTCTGTCACTAGCCACATCTACCCTGTGAGATTATCTCCCTTGGAAAACAGAAAAGAAACATTGGAGAGATGAGAAATTGGGGTCATTGCTTCCAGCTGCCTCTTCATATATTATTAAGTGCTTCATTTAACTGATGTATGTAGATGGCTCAAGGGATAATAGAAAACATTTGTTTTTGCATTCAAACTGTGTCCCACAACACCAGCATAACTTGGTTGCTTGCTAGAAATCCAGATTATGAGGCTTCATCCCTTACCTATAGATCAAAATCTACCTTTTAAAATGATACCCAGATACTTGATATTCATACTAAATTTTAAAGGGCATTGTTCTAATTAAAGAGCCAAGTTAAAGTTCAGAGAGTTTAGCAACTTGTCCAACACAAGCGGCTGATGATCTAGGGGTCATTTGTAAGAAGAGAACATCTCATCATTTCATGTAGAGCCTAATGCCTAAATAACTACAAAAAAGAAGTCTAATAAAATTAAGGTCAGCCTTAGGATCCCTATAGAATAAAGGATTTTTCAGCCAGGGGTATGTAAGGTAAAATATATTTATAGTAATTTAAGCCATTTAAGAAATTCTTGGAAAAAAGTTTATCAGAATTCCTTAGTCATCTAGGACTGCTGTAAAAAGTACCATACCCAGGGTGGTTTAAACAACAGATATTTATTACTCACAGTTCTGGAACCTAGGAAGTCAAGATCAGAGGGTTGGCAGATTTAGTTCCTAGTGATGGCCCTTCGCAGGTCTTATATATGGCCACCATCACATGGTGCAAGAAGCTCTGGTGTCTCTTCCTCTTTTTATAAGGTTACTAATCCCATCGCGGAGGCCCCATTTTCATGACCTCATCTAAACCTAATTACCTCCCAAAGGCCACATTTCCTAATATCAACATATTGGGGGCTAGAGCTTCAACATATGAATTTTAGAGGAACACAAACATTCAGTCTATAACACAAAACATGCTGAAACACTAAAGGAAACATTAACACTAAAGGAAATACTTTTCATAGAGAAAAATATCATACATCAAGCTCAATTCAATTTAGCAATATAGATAAATGAAGAGATGAATTTACTCTATCAAAACTATTTTTGAAATTACTTAAGAAATATAAAAGTAGACATCAGCAATAGCAGAATTATAAATCTTGGAAGGGTGCTCCTCAACTGACCAGAGAAGCTGTACTCCAGATAGAACTATTTCTTATGACCTAAACAAATCCTAAAAATTGAGTGAATGATCTGAACACTTAGTGTTCAGAAACAATGTAAGAGACTAGGAATCTCCATTCCAGAATACATACTACCAATACACACGTGCATGCATGCTCATGTGTGCCTTTGCATGTAAGGGCACACACACACACAGGAACTAGGTTATTTTTATTGATCATTAAAACTAAAAGCTGGATTTTTAAAGAATCTAATAAAACACACAATTTCTGCCAAATTGCATTTTTAAGAAGTTGAAAACACAGCTTTAAGCATATGTAACATAACTACAGATATGGAAAATATTTCTTTCACTAGGAACACATAATTTTAATTAGAATTTAGAATAAATATTCCACCTATTAAAACTGATACAGACAGTTACGTACAAAAATGAATTAGCCATGAATCTCCAAATATTTCAGGAAACCACAATTATGAAATAACCAATATAGTCAACAGAATGACTATATTCAAGAACCAGATGAGATTTAAAAAAAAAAAAAATAGCTATAAGTATCCACAAAGAATTTAGGAGAACTAAGCACCCTTAGAAAAACTGTCATTGTGTGGTACTGGCACAAAAACAGACACATAGATCAAGAGAATCCAGAAGTGGACCCTCAACTTTATGGTCAACTAATATTCAATAAAGGAGGAAAGACTATCCACTGGAAAAAAAGACAGTCTCTTCGATAAATGGCGCTGGGAAAATTGGACAACCATATGGAGAAGAATTAAACTAGACCATTCTCTTACACCATACACAAAGATAAACTCAAAATGGATGAAAGATCTAAATGTGAGACAAAAATCCATCAAAATCCTAGAGAAGAACACAGACAACACCCTTTTTGAACTGGGCCACAGTAACTTCTTGCAAGATACATACACGAAGGCAAAGGAAACAAAAATGAACTGTTGGGACTTCATCAAGATAAGAAGCTTTTGCACAGCAAAAGATACTGTCAACAAAACTGAAAGACAACCTACAACTTACAGAATGGGAGAAGATATTTGCAAATGACCTATCAGATAAAGGGCTAGTATCCAAGATCTCTAAAGAACTTATTAAACTCAACACCAAAGAAACAAACAATCCAATCATGAAATGGGCAAAAGACATGAAGAGAAATCTCACAGAGGAAGACATAGACATGGCCAACAAGCACATGAGAAAATGCTCCGTATCACTTGCCGTCAGGGAAATACAAATCAAAACCACAATGAGATGCCACCTCACACCAGTGAGAATGGTGAAAATTAATAAGACAGGAAACAACACATGTTGGAGAGGATGTGGAGAAAGGGGAACCCTCTTGCACTGTTGGTGGGATGTGAAATGGTGCAGCCACTCTGGAAAACTGTGTGGAGGTTCCTCAAAGAGTTAAAAATAGACCTGCCCTGAGGGGGGCACTTGATGGGATGAGCACTGGGTATTATTCTGTATGTTGGCAAATTGAACTCCAATTAAAAAAAAAAAAACTGTCATTAAGAAAAAAATTAAAATAATTAGAATAACAAAAGATATTAAGATTTAAAAATGAATAGATATGGAGAAGTCATATGCATTTAACTAAACACTGACTTAGTGAGCCAAGAGTTACTGCAGGAAGGCAGCCTAAAAGGATGAAGAGTAGAGGCACCTGGGTGGCTCAGTCAGTTAAGCACCCAACTCTTGGTTTCAGCACAGGTCATGATCTCAGTGTTGAGAGATGGAGGCCTGTGTTGAGTGTGGAGCCTGCTTAAGATCCTCTCTCTCTTTCTCCCTCCGCCTCTCCCCCATCCCTCTCCTCTATTAAAAAAAAAAAAAAAGATGAAGAGTCAAATAACATGAGAGAAATGGAGAGTAGGCTCAATTCAGACATCCATCTACATAATAATAGTTCCAGGAGGGGAAATGGAAAATGTAGGAAAGGAAATAGAACAGTAATTCAAATACAGTTTAGAAAGCTAAAGAAAGATTATTTAAACTAGATTCAGACTTTTCCAAACACCTTGTCAAAATGTGAATTGTTAGAAAATAAAAGCAAAGGATATCCAAAATAAACTTATCTTCTTAAACATAAAACACATTCAATATTATAATAGCATTACAGAGAATATCAATTTTAATATTAGAGATTATTCAGAAAAGCACTACATATCAACACCTGCTAATTAGGGCTAAAGTGGTACTCAAAACAAACAAACAAAAAGATTGACAAAAATTAGACATTCACTTTAAGGATCAAGGGAAAATAATAAAATATGACAACTCATAAAGGGAAGGAATTAATGAAGATAAAAACCAAACAAATCAAATTAAAATATAGTAAGAAGACCAATAATAGATAAATAAAAACAACAGCTAGTTCTTTGAAGAATTAGTGCAACAGACCAAGTTTTTGCCTCATTAAAAAGTTAGAAAACACATAGAAACAACTTTCAGAATGGAAAAGCAACATAACTACAGATATGGAAGAAACTTCATAAATTATAGGAGATTACTACTTGCAACTTTCCATCGATAAATTCAAAACACAAACATTGAGTTGGAGGAAAACATAAAATAACTAGATTGGCCCAATAAAAATGGAAGTCATTGACAACTAAAAGACATTCTACTTTAAATGCATCAAGCCCCAACAGCTTTATTTGCAAGTCTTTCAAAACCATCAAAATAGAGTTAAATTCTATGACATAAATAGGTTCTTAGAAAATAGAAAAATACAAGAGGCTTCTCAAGGTTGACAACATCTTCATGGCAAATGTAAATGTTTAATTAGGATTATAAAAAATTCCAGGCCAATCCCACTGAAAAAAAAAAACAGAATAAATATATAAATAAAATTTAAAGTACAGTCCAGCTGTGGATTGAAATTGTACTTGTAGCCAAGAGGAATTTTCCCAGGTATGTAAGGATTGCTCATCTGTAGGGCACTCCTGATCATTATTAAGTATATGAAGTTGATTGTAAGATTCATATAGAAGCTAAAGGTTTTATCCAGATACTGCATCTCCTAGTACCTGAAGAGAATGTAACTTCCTGAGCTAAAGCAGGACTGGAGTTTTATAGGGCATGGAGAAGAGGGGATCCGTGTGTCCCTGGGGGCTGCTCCAGGATGCACTTTTCCTCAGCCTGCCACTGAACTTGTGGCTGGGACAGCTGGAGATTGTTCATGCCTCTTGCTTGGGATCACTGGTAAATCCCACCCCAACAACCATCAGATCAATTCTTTTAAGGTCTGATTTCCCAAATCTCATAATCTGTCAAGATTCAAAGGAGATGGGGAGTAGTAATCAAACAAACAAAAATGAATGGAGGGTGCAGAGTAGGGAAGAGAAAAAAGAAATAAGAAAAAAAAGGCAAATTGAGGCAAAAGTTGAAGCAAGGGACATTTGTTTTATTTTTTAAAATCCTTTAAATACTAAAGGTATATGAATAGATTTTAAAATATAATCTATGAGATCATTCAGACAAATGCTGAAAACACATTACATACATAAAATTTAACACTATTTCGTTATCTTTTGCTCTAGGAAAAATAATCCCCTTCTATGGGGAGCTGCTCCCCACAGTAAGACAACTATATGGTAGAGATGAAGGGGCCAGGACTTTCATTTCACTGTTTTTGTTTTTGTCTCCCCAACTTAAGCGGAACAAAGGAATTGAATTCCATCTAGTGGCAGACATTCTGAGACATGAAATATAAAACTCTCTGTATCTGGGGTCCCTCTCAATGAGGGGACAATCAACGGGTAAAGAAAATGAGGCCCAAATGGAGAGAAAATTAAAAGTGAGCTAGCAAGAGCATGTGTCCTGGCTGCACTTCAGTTTCTGGTTCGGAGTGTCCTTCAGGCCAAGCTGCCTTGACTTCAGGCCAGCTGCAAACTGTGTGTGAATATCCTAAAAATTTACTTTTTTATGCCTAAGTGTGTTCAAGTTAATGTATATTATTTGCAACCAAAAAGATGTTGACTGAAATATCATCAACTACTACTCAATATTATTTTCAGAACTCAAGGAGTCTGGTATCAGACAGAAAATGAATAGAAGAAATATATAGTGAAAATAAATATATAATGATTATGTGAAGATGGTGCTTATATCCATCTAGAACAAAGAGAAATTCAATTAATTTTTAAGATTTTATTTATTTATTCATGAGAGACACAGAGAGAGGGCAGAGACACAGGCAGAGGCAGAAGCAGGCTCCCTGTGGGGAGGGAGCCTGACACAGGACTCGATTCCAGGACCCTGGGATCATGACTTGAGTCAAAGGCTCAACCACTGAGCCATCCAGGCATCCCAAGAGAGATTCAATTTAGAAATATTTTTAAAATATGAGCAAATGGTAATGTTGCTTAAGGGAAAAAAATTAAAATTAAAATTAACTTCCACAGATTAGCAACAAGAAATTAGAAAACGTAATAAAAAAGATCCAAATGCAGCAAAAACCCCATGTTCCTAGATGGGAAGACAAATATTAAGATATTTATTCTTTTAAAATAAATCTTACAAATGATAACATCCTAAAATGTTAGTACTTTTCACCTCTGGGCAAAGACAGTTGGACAGACGGAAGGAAAGTGGAAGGTGAAATTTTTTATTCTTTAGCTTGTTTGTTTTTACATTACTCGAATTTTTACAACCATGTATTCATGCATAACTTTTGTAATTCTAGAAAGAAATGGCACAAAAAATTATTTTTCAGCCCTAATATTACAAATAATTTAATTATTTTACAAAATGAGGGGTCAGAAGTGGGTGGATCAGCTGGCATGAATCCTCAAAGAATATTAATCAGTTTATATAATATGATTTGCTGTGTGCTTCCCTGCTACCCCAAACTGGAGGTCAACCAGACAGTATGTTCCTTGAGAGGCAAAACATTTTCAACTTTCTACTGTGTTGTGCTTACCACAATGGTGATATTTGGTGGTGTTTAGTAAGTTCTACTGGTTTTGTTAAGTAAATACACGGTCGAGGAGAATGTAGCTATTCTGGGGATAATACACTCACATCATAAGACCATCTGCCTTTGTAAGAGAAAGAATCCCCTAGATTGTACATGGAAAACTAGATGTACATGGAAAACTCTGTTCTAAGTGAAAATGTAAAATCTTTTAAGATTTCCTCTTATAGCTTCTCAGATGACCTTTCCTGCCATGTAAAGTAATATAGTGATGGGGAGAAATTTAATAATTTTGGCACATTATACAATTGATTTGAGAGGTAAGGATGTAGGCTAAATGTGGGAGGATACATTCAGTGTTCTAAGAACAAGAACGATATCCAAAAATATATGTGTATTTTTAAAGTCTGGTGAATAAATTGATTATTAAAGGAAAAAGTTCTTCCCACATTAAGCAGATTCTTGCAATGTTCCTAGGTAAAGAATGTATCCTTGGGTAATAAGACATGCCAAGCTAGGTTAATTCTAGATGCACTGCATGTCATGGCAGTGAATGCAGTACTTGGGTCAGATGTAGGATAAAATTATTTCATCAGTTTCTTACCTTTGAATTAAAATAACAACACTAACTTTTCAACAATATGCATACTTATGACTGTTGAAAGTGTCAAGAATAGTCCATTGTTATTTTCTTTATTTATCTAAATCTGAGGCTCAACTTTCATGAACATTTGCAACAATTTTTTTCTAGCAAAAATATTTTTAAATCACAGTGAATGCTTTACACTTAGACTGAAAATTATTTATGAATATTACTTCCTCTCCTAGATACATTCATTCTTTTGTAAAAGGGACAATAGTAAAAGAAGAAAATATTCCAAGATTTTCTGAAAGCAGAGAACCTGATCTTTTTGAAATGAATGAACTATCTCCAAATTGATACTGTAAATGACATCTTCTCTTTCCTCCCCTTTCCAACAGAAAGATTCTACTGTGAAATGATCAGCTGGGTCTTGGTAATTCTGATGCTGGTGATTCACGTACAACCAAAGGCTGATCCTACAGCTGGAGTTGAGACTATCCAAAAATAATGCTTTGAGTTTCAGAAAATAGAGACTCTGTATCAAGACCCTATTACTTAGCTAATTGAAAGGAATATTTCTATGAGTACTGATATATATTTAGCTTTACAATGAACCGTTTTCTTTTCTCCCTGTAGGTTTGACTTCTTAATTATGATGAGTTAAAAGACATCAATAATAATAATAATGAGGAAGAAAGAAGAAGAAGAAGAAGAAGAAGAAGAAGAAGAAGAAGAAGAAGGAGAAGAAGGAGAAGGAGGAGAAGGAGAAGAAGGAGAAGAAGAAAAGAAGAAGAAGAAGAAGAAGAAGAAGAAGAAGAAGAAGAAGAAGAAGAAATGCTAGCATTTCCTTTTTTTTTTAATATAAGCTTTTTTTTTTATGATAGTCACAGAGAGAGAGAGAGAGAGAGAGGCAGAGAGACAGGCAGAGGGAGAAGCAGGCTCCATGCACCGGGAGCCCGACGTGGGATTCGATCCCAGGTCTCCAGGATCGCGCCCTGGGCCAAAGGCAGGCGCCAAACCGCTGCGCCACCCAGGGATCCCATGCTAGCATTTCTTTAAAAAACTGGGCACCATGCACTACTTTAAGTACTCTAAATGTGATATTTAGTTCTCATTACTACCATGGACAGTAGTCGCTATATCATCTCCATTTTATAGCTGAGGAATCCGATTAAACGGATAAGCTTAGCCAATTTGTATCAGAAACTGGCAGAACTGAGGTTGAAACCGAAGCTTGACAAATGTGGGAGTTCCTCTTCATGTCTTTCTTTTCCTGTTTTTTCCATTACCCTCACAGACTCACCATTCATTCACCAAATGCATCTGTTGTCATTCCTTATCCTTTCTTGACTACATTTTTTTTTTCCTGAGGTTACATGAGAGAACTGAGGCATGGAGACAGTAATAATCCTGGGTTTACTATTTCATGAATGTTATACTTCATTTTATTTTTTAACAACTAAAACCTTTCAAAAGCAAATTTTCCTCTGAGATCCACACCACCTCAAAGATTTGGCATCCCCATGTCATTTTCCTCCCTGCTGTAATTTGGAGAGGCTCCTAAGTCATGTAGATGGCTCTTCTGAGACCAAATAGCTTTACAGTTTATGGACCCCTAAACTGGAATGACTTGATTTTCATTTGACTTCTGCAACCACCGCCATCATCAACCAACAAGCGCTTTCCACCTCAACAAACAGGAACTCCAATATCCTTTTTTCCCTCCAACAATAATTTTCTGTTATGCTAAGACTTTTTTAACCCTCTTAGCTTGCCAAATATATCCCGATAGATCCCTCCTCCCCTGTTTTGTGTAGTCCATTTCAATTCTAGTTAGATGATCTTAGATGATCTGCAAAACATCCGCGACTAGGATGCTAAACACAGCTCAAAATAAAAAGACAGATGTACACACCCAACTACGCAGAACATTAGATTATTCCAATGAAGGTTTAGATTATGCATTTTCACCTGAGCTTCCAAAACTATGTAGCCATCAGTTGTATAGTCCGAATAAACTCCTCCTCCCAGTACTTTCCGTGGCAATTCCAAGCTTTCACACTCACCCTCCTGCTCTGTCCCCATACACTCTGACCTCATTGCAGATGACTTCATTTTCATTATCACACAAAAGGTCAGAGGTGATTATGAGCCCACTTCTGCATTCCTGCTTCCCTACATTGTTGACTCTGTAACTGAGAAAGCAGTGTCCAGTCTATTGAAATATCTGTACCTGAAATCTCACCCCTCCAGAATTGGATCCCAACATTCCTGTGCACTTAATCTCACTTTCCAATGGTTCTTCTATGTTAACATAGAAATATCCTTAAGTCACTCCATTAAATTAAAAAAAAAAAATTCATGGCTTCGCATACCTTCCTAGATTTTTATTTTTGCCTCACAACTTCCTTTCCTTTCATTACCAAGTATTTTACAAAGCAGCTTCCCTCATTGTCCCTACCTCCACTCCCTAAAATCCAGCATCTGACCCTGCTTCTTAACAATGACACTCAAGGGGGGGAGGGGCAAGATGGCGGAAGAGCAGGGTCCCCAAATCACCTGTCCCCACCAAATTACCTAGATAACCTTCAAATCATCCTGAAAATTTACGAATTCGGCCTGAGATGTAAAGAGAGACCAGCTGGAATGCTACAGTGAGAAGAGTTCGCGCTTCTATCAAGGTAGGAAGACGGGGAAAAAGAAATAAAGGAACAAAAGGCCTCCGAGGGGGAGGGGCCCGCGAGGAGCCGGGCTGAGGCCGGGGCGAGTGTCCCCAGGACAGGAGAGCCCCGTCCCGGAGGAGCAGGAGCTGCACCAACCTTCCCGGGCGGGCGGAAAGGGGCTCGCAGGGAGGTGGAGCAGGACCCAGGAGGGCGGGGATGCCCTCGGGCTCCCGGGGACACTAACAGACACCTGCGCCCCGGGAGAGCCCCACACCCCGCGGCCGAGCTCCCTAAGGGCTGCAGCGCGCACGGCGGGACCGACCGGAGCAGCTCGGAGGGGCTCGGGAGCGGCTCCAGGGAGGGGGCTGCGGGGCGGGAGCGCGAATCCACCAGCGCAGGCCCCGGAGCACAGGGCGCCGGGACACAGCCCAGGATCCGGCCTCCCCCGGGACAGGCAGAGGCCGGGAGGGCCCAGGACAGCAAGGACGCCCCTGCCCCGAGCTGAGCAGATCAGCGGCCCCGCCCCGGAGCCTCCAGGCCCTGCAGACGGAGAACCGAGAGCCCCGAGCCCCGTAGTTCCTGCGGAGGCTGAATCCAGGCTTCCAGAGTTGCCATAGCAACTGCTGCTGTTCTTCCTGGGGCCCCACAGGGTAAACACCCCCGCTGAGCCCTGCAGCAGGCAGGGGCAGAGCAGCTCCCCCAAGTGCTAACACCTGAAAATCAGCGCAGCAGGCCCCTCCCCCAGAAGACCAGCTGGACGGACCAGTGATACTCCCCCGTGTTCCAATACAACTTGTTTTTGGCCACTCTGCACTGAGCAAAATGACTAGAAGGAAAACCTCACCTCAAAAGAAAGAATCAGAAACAGCCCTCTCTCCCACAGAGTTACAAAATCTGGATTACACTTCAATGTCAGAAAGCCAATTCAGAAGCACTATTCTACAGCTACTGGTGGCTCTAGAAAAAAAGCATTAAGGATTCACGAGACTTCATGACTGCAGAATTTAGATCCAATCAGGCAGAAATTAAAAATCAATTGAATGAGATGCAATCCAAACTAGAAGTCCTAACGACGAGGGTTAACGAGGTGGAAGAACGAGTGAGTGACATAGAAGACAAGTTAATGGCAAAGAGGGAAACTGAGGAAAAAAGAGACAATCAATTAAGGGACCATGAAGACAGATTAAGGCAAATAAATGACACTCTAAGGAAGAAAAACCTACGTTTAATTGGGGTTCCCGAGGGCGCTGAAAGGGACAGAGGGCCAGAATATGTATTTGAACAAATCCTAGCTGAAAACTTTCCCAATCTGGGAAGGGAAACAGGCATTCAGATCCAGGAAATAGAGAGATCCCCCCCTAAAATCAATAAAAACCGTTCAACACCTCGACATCTAATAGTGAAGCTTGCAAATTCCAAAGATAAAGAGAAGATCCTTAAAGCAGCAAGAGACAAGAAGTCCCTGACTTTCATGGGGAGGAATATTAGGGTAACAGCAGACCTCTCCACAGAGACGTGGCAGGCCAGAAAGGGCTGGCAGGATATATTCAGGGTCCTAAATGAGAAGAACATGCAACCAAGAATACTTTATCCAGCAAGGCTCTCATTCAAAATGGAAGGAGAGATAAAGAGCTTCCAAGACAGGCAGGAACTGAAAGAATATGTGACCTCCAAACCAGCTCTGCAAGAAATTTTAAGAGGGACTCTTAAAATTCCCCTTTAAGAAGAAGTTCAGTGGAACAATCCACAAAAACAAGGACTAAATAGATATCATGATGACACTAAACTCATATCTGTCAATAGTAACTCTGAACGTGAACGGGCTTAATGACCCCATCAAAAGGCGCAGGGTTTCAGACTGGATAAAAAAGCAGGACCCATCTATTTGCTGTCTACAAGAGACTCATTTTAGACAGAAGGACACCTACAACCTGAAAATAAAAGGTTGGAGAACCATTTACCATTCAAATGGTTCTCAAAATATACCCTAAAAACTACAGAACACTTCTGAAAGAAATTGAGGAAGACACAAAGAGATGGAAAAATATTCCATGCTCATGGATTGGCAGAATTAATATTGTGAAAATGTCAATGTTACCCAGGGCAATTTACACGTATAATGCAATCCCTATCAAAATACCATGGACTTTCTTCAGAGACTTAGAACAAATTATTTTAAGATTTGTGTGGAATCAGAAAAGACCCAAACAGCCAGGGGAATTTTAAAAAAGAAAACCATATCTGGGGGCATCACAATGCCAGATTTCAGGTTGTACTACAAAGCTGTGTTCATCAAGACAGTGTGGTACTGGCACAAAAACAGACACATAGATCAATGGAACAGAACAGAGAACCCAGAAGTGGACCCTGAACTTTATGGTCAACTAATATTCGATAAAGGAGGAAAGACGATCCATTGGAAGAAAGACAGTCTCTTCAATAAATGGTGCTGGGAAAATTGGACATCCACATGCAGAAGAATGAAACTGGACCACTCTCTTGCACCATACACAAAGATAAACTCAAAATAGATGAAAGATCTAAATGTGAGACAAGATTCCATCAAAATCCCAGAGGAGAACTCAGGCAACACCCTTTTTGAACTTGGCCACAGTAACCGGAGAAGGACAAACAGTGTGTGTTCTCATTCATTTGGGGAATATGAATAATAGTGAAAGGGAATATAAGGGAAGGGAGAAGAAATGTGTGAGAAATATCAGAAAGGGAGACAGAACATAAAGACTTCTAACTCTGGGAAATGAACTAGGGGTGGTGGAGGGGAGGAGGGCGGGGGGTGGGGGTGAATGGGTGACGGGCACTGAGGGGTACACTTGACGGGATGAGCACTGGGTGTTATTCTGTATGTTGGTAAATTGAACACCAATAAAAATTAATTTATAAAATTAAAAAAAAAAAAAAAAACAATGACACTCAAGTGACTAAATTGGATGCCTTCTCATCCCTGACCTTCCTGCTGCCCCGGAACTTGGTTAGGTTCACTACCCTGAACTCTCATTATGTGTCTTGCACTTAATACCTCTCCTCAGAGTTAGCTTTCCATGTGCTTATTCTCACTCACCTCCTTGAATATAAAACAACATCAGTATCTGCTAATATTTTCTTCCAAATACTATCCCTATTCATTGTCTCGTTTTCAATCCAATATAATTCAGGCCTTCAAAATTCCTTATCAAAAGAAGTTGATACATTAGATTATTTATCCTTCTACCTTTAGCACTTCCAGAATAAACTACATACCAAGTAAACTGATCGCAGTGAGTGATTGAACATACGCATTTTGATTTATTGCATGTTCCCCAATTTTCTCCGGAAAGCAATGAAAATAATGGAATGATGAGCTAAGACAAGATCTAGTGGATATGTGCTAGAAACTAGAGCAAGGAGGATTGGAAAAAGAGCTACAGAGACTTCCCAGGAAAGGCAATGGGAAACTTACAGTCCAGGCATTCAGGATTCTCAGTCTCTTTTTTGGAGAGCCAAGACAGTCTGTCAGCACAAGGCACACCATGAAGAAGAATGTCCATCATCCAAAGTTTTCCAGATATGTCAGGGACTTAAAAGAATGACTTTTAAAAGCCCCTAAAATAGGGGTGCCTGAGTGGCTCAGTTAGTTAAGTGTCCAACTTTTGGTTTCAGCTCAAGTCCTGGGATTGAGCCCCAAACCAGGTTTTTCCTTCTCCCTCTGTTCCTCTCTCTCTCTCTCTCTGGAATAAATAAATATCTTAAAAAAAAAAAAATTCCTGAAATTGGGATGCCTGGGTGGCTCAGTGGTTGAGCATCTGCCTTTGGCTCAGGTCATGATCTCAGGGTCCTGGAACCCAGGTCTGCATCAGACTCCCCACAGGAAGCCTGCTTCTCCCTCTGCCTATGTCTCTGCCCCTCTCTCCATGTATCTCATGAATAAGTAAATAAAATATTTAATTAATAATTAATCACTGAAATAAAAAAACAAGAAAATCCTAAAAAATATTTTTCTGCTTTTTTTTCTTTTTTTTTTAAAGTAACCACACCATACTGTGGCTTTGATGAATTCTGAGTATAGTGAGCATATGACAACTGAATGTGTTTGTGGTGAACAGTATGCTAATCTCCCCATCAATAAAAAGCTGCATCCAGTCTTATGAGGCCAGTTCCTTCAGATCCTCATTTTTATTTGTGCTTGAAATTAGGACAGAAAGACAGTGTTACAGCAGTTATAATATCCTTGCACAATACATTTTTCTTTGTTTTTAAAAAAGATTTTATTTATTTATTCATGAGAGACAGACAGAGAGAGGCAGAGACATAGGCAGAGTGAGAAGCAGGCTCCATGCAGGGAGCCCAAAGTGGGACTCGATCCCAGGACTCCAGGATCACCTCCGAGCTAGAAGGTAGATGCCCAACCGCTGAGCCACCCAGGTGTCCTTACAATACATTTTTTCTTAAAGTTTGTTTATTATAGTTCCATCTCTAAGCAGATATGTGATCTTGAACAAATTACTTGGATAAAAGGGATGCATGGAGAGTATTGAACCACATGATTTCTAAGGACTCTTCTACCATGAAAGCACAGTAATCCTTTGCATTCATCTCTTTTTGCAGCATTCAAGGTTAATGAGCACTATTGGGAGACTATGACCTCTGAGGGAAACTGGCTCCAAGTAAGGCAGCAGTTGCTTACCCCTACCCCCAGTACTTCCCCTGGGCAGATGACCACTCCCTATTTAAAACCCTGATATTTACATGCCTAATAAGTGCCTGCAGAAGTGACACTCTTGCTAGCCACCAACTGCCAAAATTACCAAATGATAGAGATGAAAGAGACCCTAAGATATTATCTAGTCCAGTTATGGCCCTCAGACCCCAGTGATGGGAGTGTACCTCTGAGCCCGTTTCAGTATTCCAAATGTCCCATGATATTTCTTCTACTTTTGAGGACAATATTCTAAAGTGAAACTAAATTCATGAGTTTAGATATAGAAGCATGGTCCCATAAGATTCCTTTTTAAATAAGCTATTATAGTATAAGAGATTAGATGTAATAGATGCCCTGACTTATAAAGAGCTATTGTTCTGCTGATTTTTAGTCTGGATTTCACAATTTTTTAATGTTCTGTATTTAGAGCTAGAGATTATTTTTAAATGATTGACAAGTAATATGGTAAGATTTTTTTCATAGGAAGAAAAAAAAACCTTAACCGTGGCAAAGAAAATCGTGTTGTTTTTGGAACAACCATTTGAATACAAGAAGGAAACTCTTGGTTGTATAACTAGAATGTTCACCTGCAGGTGCAGGCAATAGGAAGTCATTCTTCACAGGCAGAACTTTCACAGTACAGAAGTACTAGATAGAGGGATAAACTCAGAGTTGGCCCTAGTACTGATGCCGAAGTGACCAAAATGAGGTTCCACTCACTGTAGGGACCACCTTCATTGCCTGACATTCATATGACAAAATCACAGCTGGCCGGGACCCTAGGGCCTTGGAGACCAGGCTCTGACCTTGTGTAAGAATGTCTTACCCCTTGTCCCTGACAGATGGCCTGCCTGGCTCCAGCAGAAACTCAGAACCTCAGAAAACAGCACTGCTAACTTCTGGACATCTCGGGAGGTCAAAAGCTTTCATTTAACTTTGTATCAAAATTTCTGTCATTGGACCTTTACCTGTTAGTCTTAGTGTTGTCACACACCCCAGAGACCTGAAAAATCCATTATTTTGATAGGATAACTTTCTGTGACATCTCTTATCAAGCTTTCCTTTCTTGGAACTAAACATGCCCAGTTTTTGCAATGATTTCATATTTGGCATGATTTCCAGAATCTTCACAATCTGTGTTTTCCTTTGCTAAGCAAGTCTGCCTTTCCAAAAAGCATAGCATATTATGGCTATGTCCCCAGAAGTATATTGACTAGTAAAAATGTGATGAAACTGGGGCACCTGGGTGGCTCAGTGGTTGAACATCTGCCTTTGACTCAGGTTGTGATCCCAGGGCCCTGGATTCGAATCCCCACAGATAGCCTGCTTCTCTCTCTCTGCCTATGTCTCTGGCTCTCTGTATCTCTCATGAATAAATAAATAAAATCTTATTTTTAAAAAAAGTGATGAAACGATTCATTCCTATTAATAGTGAACAACTAATTTTAAACTATGTAGCTGTATTAATCAACCTAAAAATAGAACAGATGGGCTTTTTCTGCTTTTAGCCAGTGTTAGTTCCCATTAACTTGTGAAAAAATAGCAAAATCTTTTACATAGAAAATGATTCCAAGTAAAACTGATTTTTAAAACACATGGCTTCCCTGTAAGCTTTCATACATTCCACTCATACTTGCAATATAAATAATAAAATAGTTTGGCTTAAATTTAAATAGCAAGTGTATGTGAGTGCATGAAAAAAAGTACAAAACTTTACTGAGGTGGATTAACAAAGCAAGCATAAAAATGTCTTTCTGGTTCGAAATGTTAAGTATTGTAAATATATTAAATTTCCTAAAAATATTTATTAGATGAATGTTTCTCATATAATATTACCTATGAAACTTTTTAAGGATCTTAAGCAAGTGTTTCTAAAGGTCATTGAAAAACATGTTGGTAGAAACAGATAAGACTTTTTTAAAAAGTGAGAGTTCATATCACTAATTGCTAAGACACAATGAGACTGCAAAGTAATGAATGGGACCTGTGTCTAGAGTATACAGAAATCAGAATTCATCACCCTGAAGCAGACCATGTATTGTATTAGAAAAAAAATATGATTTTCCATCACAAGTCAGTAGACTTGTCAGTAGAAACATAGAATATTAATCTAGATAATCTTGGCTTCTTTTCCATTTCTGGTGGAATTATAAAATTGGCACAATCTTCCCAGAGAGAATTTCAGCAATATTTATCAAATCATTTAAAATATTCTACATTTTTATGTAACAAATTCCTGTCTAGAACCCTTAAGAAAATAATCAGATATTTGGGCCAAAAACAGTACTGAATAAGTTACTTTTATAGAAGAAAAAAGGGAAAAAATGTAAACATTCTAATAATAGTGGAAAGAATAAAAGTTATGTACCATATATTGACAAGCGAATACTGGCTTCTGCAAGGAGCAACTGCCAGGCACAATGCTTCAAATATAAATGAATTTCTTTTTAGTACAAACCAAGTGTTTCTGACCAGTGATGGCTCTTTATTTGTGATCCAAGTACCCATGCTCCTTCCAGCATGTGACTCTGCTACTTTTAATCCATGGCTTCCAGTGAAGCTAGTCTCTGTCCAGCAAAAGGCAGAAAAGTCTTTGGAGTAACATACATATGAGATGTTACATGTCAGTCCTCCTGTTCATGTTCTGTGTGCAGGAGCTGATCAGATGGCCACCTGTCACAGCCAGGGGCTCTGTGAAGGAGACCTGAGCTATAAGCACTGGATGAAAAAAAATCATTGGTGAAGAACTGAAGCTGTAGCGCCACATTCTCCCTTTGGAGCTCCAAATGGTACTGTTCTTTCTAGGCAGAGCACACCCACTCCCTCCTCCAGGGAAACCACCAAAATACCCATCTCAAAATCAGGGTCTCTCAATGAGTGGCAGTTCTCTCCATCTGGATCTGGACTGAGGTTCCTTGTCAGTCTAGTAACCTGTGAACCAAAAAGACTATTAATTTCTTGCTTCACAGATAGACAACTTTAAGGGGAACAAAAGTAAAATATCATTTGGAAAAAACTTAAGAAAGAAACAGAGCAATTAAAAACATAATTAAAAAAAGAAACAGAGCAATGACTAGTCTATAGCAATTATGAAATATTCCTGCACAGACATTTGGGAAGCCCAAAGATTATTTTAAGGCTTAAGCAGTGAAAGATTGTTTTTATTTTGCCAAAGTTCATACCATTCCATCAAGTGTCTATGAGACTTCTGTTCTTTTGCTTTCTAGTCAGTTCCATCTGCTAATTACTGCTTACAAAGTTCTTTTCTAGATGCTCTACTTCTCTCTTAATTGTAGCCACTTTGAAATCATTTGAAAAAAATCATGTGGGTCAGAAGATAGCATCCTTAATCTACTCTTTGCCATAAAACTAATTTGATTTCATTCCAGGGACAGATCTGTTCAGCCTATCATTCCCAGTCATTTCCAGCCTTCTTTTACTATTCAGGATGCAGAAGTAGTCACTTTCCAAGCATATAAGCCTTTATTATCTGGACTCTCTGTTCTCACCAACTCTGCTTTTACCTCAGCCTAAGCTCATTTCTATTACAATAATTTTTAGTGCTTTCTTTAAAAAAATCAGCTTTATTGAGGTATAATTGACATATAAAAACTGTTAAGATATTTAAAGTGATTTGTAGTGATTTGATATACATATACCTTGTGAAAGGATTGCCCCAATCTAGTTAATTAGCACATCTATCACCACATATGTTTTCGTGTTTCATTTTTTTGTTTTGTTCTCTTTTATTTGGGGAGAAGATTTACCTTTCACTCTCTTAGCAAATTTCAGTTCTACCATACAGCATTAATGTGGTCACAGTATTTTACATTAAACTCTCAGAACTTATTCATTTATTTATAGAGATTTTAAATTTTATTTTTCTTGTTCTTTTTTAAATCACTAGCTTCTAGTCCTTAATTAATTCAATCCCATTCTTTGTAGTTCAATGTTATGATGGTTACTGCTCTAAATTTTATCTCTGTAGAGCTGAATCTATGGCACACATTTTTATATGTAGTATATTATCATGTTTCTAGTTCTGAATTTTTTGTATCTTTTGAGCCAAGAGGAAATCAAAGATGGAAAACATTTCAATATGTCCAGATGGTTAGATATTTTTGTTTGTTTCTAATTTCACTTCTATTTTATTATAGTGTACTCAATGTATTTATTTTTATTATTTCAAATGTTAAATGTACTTATGCTTTTATTTTGGCCCATTATAAGTTCATTACTTTTGCAAATGTTGTAAGAGCACTTTGCAAAAAGATGCATTCCCTGTTGGATATAATGCTTTTTACCCGTCTTTATATAAAGATGCTTCATTTACAAGTTCATTTTCCTTTGAATTAATATTTCAGTTATTGGGCTTTGTCTCCAAGTAACTTTTTCAGAAAGATCTAAATATATACTATAATTACAAGTTGTTGCATAATTATTTTTCCATTCCCTTTATGTTTATGATTTGTACCTGGTTAAAGAAATCTTGATTAGGACTCTGTAGGGTCTTTGTACTTATGTTTAAAGAAATTTGCCATCTGAGTTGTTTCTGGAGAGGTACGCATTAGTTCTTGACATCCAATTTCATTTAGGCTCAGGTTGTCACTACTTCTGAAAGATGTTATATGGTTTGATTAGGTGGCTATGCCTTAGTTTATTATAGTTAGGGTTAATTTTCATTGTTTTTGATCATTTCAGTAATTTCAGGCAGAAATTTACATAAAACAACTTCATCCCCTTACCAGAATTGCATGGTGTGCTGAGTCTTTGCCTGTCTAAAAAATCTTCTTTGTTGCTTTCAGACATGAAATATTATTTAGATTAACACATATTCTTGAATCACAATATTTTTCTTTTGTCCTTTGAATTTCTCATTGACCTCTGGTACCTGATTTTGCAAAATCTGAAGAGAGCCTTAGTTTTGCTTTCTGTGTAACCTGTTACTATTCTTGAGTATTGAAGTTCAAGACTTACTCCAAGGTGATGGTGGGAAGTATAACAGCTCAAATCCTCATATTTCTGCATGGCTCAGTAAAATGAGAACATTAACCAACATTATTGTCACCTCAGTGAAGCAGTTTAAAGTAGCCTCTGTCCCTCCTCACTGAAAGAAAGGCTGATGAGAGCATCCTCTGTTTCCCCTGTTGGGTGGTAATCTACAAAAGGCCATTGCTCACATTTAGCCATGTATCCTGCTGCTTTTCCTTTTAGGTACCTGCCCATAAAAGTAAATATGTTCTTTCTATTTCCATGCTAGGTAAACTGCCCCTTTGTGGAAAGATCTGCTGTCTCCAGCTATCTATCTATAATTGACTGGTCAATTCATTTTAAGAAATTATGAAACACCCAATGTCCTCCAAACAAGACATAACTTGAGGCTATATTCAAATGTCCAATTGACCCTTGCATTTATTTCAATTAACAAGAAATCAAGGGTAGGCAAAGAGATAACTAATAAGCTTCTACAAAACTGCCACAAAGATAAGTCTTTGTTTTTATCTATTTTTATTAATTTTGTTTCCCTGGTTCCTGGTGAAGTATTTTGTTCTGCAGATATGAACTGTAAGTGATTTTTTTTGCAATTTTTTTTTTTTTGCTGGATAAATGGGTAATTCCAGATGGGGGATTACATGTCTTCATGGCCTTATCTCTCTTTTGTTCTCATGTGTGCATTTGTTTGTTCAATTTGTGAAGTACTGTGCCAGATTCCAGACTCTGCATCACTCTGCATCACCATCTTCCCTGGTGTAAGAAGAGCATTGTCACCTCTAAGATGGAATTTACCTTGTGAAAGGAGTTCACTGGAGCCACTCTCTTGACTCTTCTCTCTGATATTGAAGCCATGTCTTTTGATAACTTCTGCCACCAAAACTCAGCCTTATTTAGTGGGCTGCCACTTGCCACATTGATAAACCATCCCTCCCGAGGGATGAACACCACTGTTGAGATGGCTCCACCTATTACTGTTACCTGAATGATGGCATCTGATTAGCATGTTGGCCTTAGGTGCCTTTCCCCAGCCTGATCTTATATACTTGGTATATGGCTGAAATTCTCAAAGTGACTGTCAATTTAGTGACTTTTGCAATTTTAACCATAAATGCAAGTTGTCTCTTGTTTTGTATTTCAGAGAAGAGATGATAGACCACACATGTCCTCAAGCTCCCACCCTCATCATAACTCTTGAATTATAAACTTTAAAAGTAGTAAATATCTAGATCTCTAAAACCTTAGAAAAAGGAAAAAATAGAATAAAAGCAAGTTTTTTCTTTTCCACAGCAAACACACATTCAGGGTTTCTCTGCCCATGATTGTAAAGTTACAGGAAACTAATCTGTGCTTTCCCACCCATTGTACAACTGAACTATTTGTGTTTCCATAATACATAGTTGAGTTAATTAAATTAGTCTATACATCAAATCCTTGGGAGAGAAAGAAGAGCAAATAGATTGCTTTATTATGAGTACTATATTTGTCTTATTTTCTTTCACAAAGAGAAGGGCCCTAAAATCACTTACACCTGGAGCGTATCCTGCCTTTCAAAAACATATGAGAAATTCCTATGAATCTCTAATACTATTTATATATTATCCTTTTGTCAAGTTTAATGTAAACTAACATTTATTTTACTAATTTTGCTATCAGTTCTCTGCATTTGAACAGCACCCACATTCCCAATCACTATTCCAAGTATATAGTATCATAGTAAGAGAGCACATTGGTTCTCAAGACCAGAGATGTAATGAGTCATTTAATTCAAAGACATAGGGTATGATATGGATGGAATCAGTAATGCCAAAACCACTGACAGCATCTGAAGTAGGCTTTTGAATAATGATTTGTGTTAACCAGTCCCAGGTACTCATGAATGGAATATAAAAGCACAGCAAAATAGAAATAAAAGCTAACCAGATATCACTCTTTCCAGCAGCCCACTAATACATGCCTAGCATGCATTTCCCATATCTGCAGATAAAAGTGAATTAGCTATAATAAGTTGTTAACTGAGCATTAACTGAGAGTAGGAAGTTGTCCTACTATTTGGAAATGCAAAGATATTTAAATTTATAATACTAACTCTACTATAGCAATTCTGAATCCAAAAGCAATTTGTATTTTGTTGTTGTACATGTTTATGTAAAAGAAAGAACATAATGAGCTGAAGTTTTTCCCCCAAAGGAACTTGACCTCCTTAGTGGGGGAAAAAAAAAGAAGAAGAAGAAAAAAAAGATACAATGAAAAACAGCTGTTTGGCCTAAAGGAAAGGAAGGATTCCCCAATGACAAATTTACAATCAAGAGAAAATCAGGTCCAAAGAAATGAAATAAAAACAGCCAATGGGACTGTCTCTAAATTTATATAAAATAGTTTGAGTATCAAAGGACAGGAAAGAGAAATGTCTCCAAAGAACCAAACATTACAGTAACTCTCCAAAAGGAACAAAGATGAAAGAAGAAACAAAATGTAGTACTTGTATATATTATGCACTTCTGAACTTTCTTTTAAATGGCCACAAAGTTTCCTGCATCTTTAGCATGTATTTAACATAGCTACAGCAAGCATGGATTGATCCTACACCCGGACTCTAAACACACCACAACCTGCATCTCAGACAGAGACATCAAATAGTAACAAAAAATAAACAACATTTCTGAGACAATAAGGAAGTGGAATAAAAAAACACGGATTAAAATTACAGATCCCAGTTCTTCAGCAATTAAAACCAAAACATGCAGAAGAATCAGAATCAGAAGTGGTAGTGAAATCTGGGTTTGCCCTGATCAGATCAATCCATTCAGAACCTACAAACATGATATTCTATTTTCATATAAAATATTTATTACTGCTTATGAATGGCACAGGTATTTTCAATTTGCCACTCTTTGCTCTCATAGCAGCAGCCTAAAATCCTTAAAAATCTACCAGGTGCCTATGCTATGTTACTATATAGGTTAGTGTAAATACCAAGTGCCTCACAAACTTGTAGATATTTAAAATAGAATTCAGGATTTGAAGATGACTCAAAAGTCTCACAATATAATCCTAAGAGCCTTGTTTAATAAATATATTTTAGTTTACTTTGCTTTAGTGTAAAAACGTCAAAAGAGAGGGTTCTTCTTCCAGCCAATTGATTCAGTTCAATTCTTTCAGGAGGGGTGGAGAGATTAAATCTGCATAGCATTAAGATCTTATGGCATCCTAAGGACTCCATCTGCAGTTATCACTTTGTGTGCCTGCCCTCAGTTTCTGTCATTAACTTTTTCCCTTCACCTGCCACAACATGAAATGGTTATGAGCATTGTACACACTTCCTTCTGAATCAAAATGAAATTTTGCCAAACTGTGCAGTCGGAGGAGTAGCTTGAAGGCCTACATTAAGTCAAAGGATGACAACTTTTGAGAATATTTTCTCTAATAAAACATGATTTTTTTCTTTTTTTTAGAAAAGAACTCCAACTTGTTAATATAAGATTTCCTTTAATTATCTCTTAATGCTATTAATAGGAGACTCATTGCTTGGTGTTCCATAAAGATTACACACAAATGCAACAAAAACCCCATATATAAAATTGTTTTAATTGACATAATAGCAAAAAAATGGGGATGTGAGTAATTAATGATAAGATGACATTTAAAAAATACTATTCCCAAAGGCAATAAATGATTTTTATATGAGTAATAACATGTACACAAAATGAATAATAACTGGGCCATGTTTTTAAGCATATGCTTATACCAAAAAGAAAGAGAATAATGATGATTGCATCTCAAATCAATAGCAGAAAAGAATTGCAGATGTTATGGCTCCTAACCACAGGAGGCAGGAGCCCTGAGCAAGGAAACTCTGGTGGCTGAAATTGCTGAACACACATTCTGAAACAAAGAGACACTAAAGCTGGAAGAGAATTCTGAAGTGCCAGGAGAGGCAAAGCAAGCCTCCAAACTGAAAACTCACAGAATTTTCTTCATTCGCTTTATGTGAAATTTAAATTATGTATGACAGAATTGTGTGGTCTGACTAGATGCAGGGGAGGGACGGACAGGACAGCAAATAATTTTTTGAGGCAATAGAAAGAAAATTGCTCTTCTGTCATAGGACTAATCATAATATTTGTGCATAAATATAAAAAACTGGAGAAGAGAGCTAGGGGCTGTTGCAGATGGTGCATGTGGAAAAGGTTTTATCCATATGACAATCTCAAAGGCAAACTTGATCACACCCTATAAGGGAATAGCCACAAATGCAGTAAGCTCTATAAATGGTTCTTACAGTCCACATTCCGCCAGCCACAGTGGATGAGGGACACCTGTTGAAATATTAAAACCAGGGTACAAGAAGGAGATTTACTAAATATTCTTAAATATATTTAGATTTCTGTATGTTGAAGATACCAATTCCAAAATGTTTCCCACTGAATTTATGCAGCAGATATATTTGCTTAATAAACATGAGAAAGTAAGTCAATTATTCTTGAATAAAGGCAGGAAAGTAAATTAGCTATAATTTGAAGAAAGGCAAGGATAATTCATTATTTTCCCATGTTTATTAAGTAAATATATATTGCAGATATATATGTATGTATGCACATATGACCTCAGAACAGCATAAAATGAGCAGCATAACATTGAGCTGCGAGGATTCCAGCTAAAAGTGAAAACCCTTGATGTGACACTTTAGTTTTTTCCATCCTCATTCTCAACACCAAATGTTCCTTATGTATTTTTTAATCCTGAAAATAGCTTATAAGCCTACCTTCTCCCCTGATTGTTTCCTTTCATATCATATAATTGCATATAATTATAACAAATCTTTAACAGATTCAAAAGGATTTCATTATATTTTCAACTAAACTTACTTTAAGAGTAATCCAATTTGTTTTTTCTCCCTGAGGTAATATAAGTGGATTTGATAAAGACTTAAGCATTTTGTTTTAACTGAATAAAATAGTTGTTTCTGCAAAGGCTAATATAATCTTGAGCTTTAACAACTGAATATGACATCTAAAATGAGGAAGCTAAGAATCTCTCTCTACTCCATTTAGATCATTGTTGAAATATTTGTCCACTCTGGGGACTGTGCTTTCAGAAAGACATCAGTGAATTTGAGTTTTTCCAGAAAAGGGTGATGTATTTGATAAGGAATTCAAAATTATGCTCAAGGGGAACCATTGGTTGAGCTACCCCAATAAACCTGGTAGGCCCAATTATTCCATATTTCTATGAATAAATTAATTAGATTATGGATAATATTCTTATATAATGTGTGTCAAGTACATTGAAGTGAGAAATTCCATGATTTCTCATTCAAGTTAGAAGTCAAAGTTGTAAGTCAAAATAAGTTAATAAACCAAACTTGAATTTATAATTTAATTATTTCACAGAGCTAAAATGTACATTTTAGCCTCACTTATTTTTGGCAAGAATTGTGTTTTTTTCTTCCATCTATAAAAAACAGAATTTTGACACTCTTATAGAAAATTAAACTTTTTATAGGAGCTCATTTTTCTATATTCTATGGATGCCTAGATTTTACAAAGCAAATCTATTTTTAGAATATAATTGGAAGAAAGGAATATTTTCAGAAAAGTTAAAAATATTTAAATATTTCCAGCAAGGAGTAGGACATTGGAGTTGGGGTGATGATAGATTTGAGGGGTCTTATCCAGGAAAACACAGATAGGACTCAGATACAGATGTGTGATGAGGAGGAGGAATTTCAATGAAGACACGTTCCCCTCCCCCTCTTCTTTAAAAACTAAGGTGAAGGAACTGATGTCTTCAGAATTACAGCATTTTACCAGAACCATTTATTATATATAGTTGAAACATTCCTTACAGTTTCACTAAGACTTGCCATTCCAGGAAAACATTTTTTTTTCTCTTTGCCACAACACTTGCCATGCTTTTTCCCCAACATCACATCTGCCCTTTAAAATCCACCCTTTCCTTCCCAACTGGAATTCATCCTTCTTAAAGACACATTTCAGCCATTTAAGTGAAGCACATACTGTAATTTATTAATCTGCCTTCATATTCTTTCCATATAGAACGACTGCTTTCTCTTCATTCTTGCAATAGTTGCTTTCACTTTAGAGATCTTCAGAACAGTCATCCCTTTTCTTTATCCCATAGTGCTAACATAATATGCAATTATTTCTTCATTTCACTTGGTTGCCTGATTATTAGATGCTTTCTCTACTTGTGTGGGTGAACTAACTATAAAAACATTTCTGCCATATCCCTTTGGATACTTTTCTTTGTTTTCACTTTATTTTCCTATTTTTCTTCAAAAGCTTTTATTACCACAACTAAGTAAATATAGAACGAATATTTCCTAGGAAAATGTTTGAATGCCTGTTGGGAAAAAAAATCCATATTCTATAAGGAAATATCCAAAGTTTTTACCTATAATATGCGTACCCCTATGCAAATATAAAATCAGCAGTGGGTAACTTTTTGTATTTGTTACATTTCTCATAGGTTATATTTAATTATTCTATGATGCCTACATTTATTATACAGCAATTCCAAATAAAACCCAATACTGCAAAACAACTGAACAGAACATATACCAAGAAAAAAAATCCTCTAAATTTAAGTAAAAAAAAAAAGCAAAACAAATTGGGTATATTCATGTGATAACCTGAATTTATTTCTTTAGAAATTTCCCTTACTTACCCATGAATGCTTACATAGTAATTAATAGGATAATCATTTTTAATTTCAGCTCATTAGAATCTCTGAGATGGGAATTTAGGATTACCAGTCATCCCACATGACAATCTAAGTGAGGAGCTAGTATGAGTAGGCTTTTAGGGGAGGTCCTAGGTCCTAGCCAGTGTTGAGTGACCTTTGTTGAATCATGAGCCAATGAATGAAAGGCTAATCAAGTGAGTTGTCCAGGCAATATTTTTTGTCCTGAAAAACAGAAGAATGACACAATATTTTTACTTATTTTATGCTTTTTCATCTAAAAGAAAAGTAGAAGAAGAGGAAGGGACTACTCCATTTAGAGATAAGAAATGTTATATTACAAAAACAGAGAGAACAAAGAGATTATACAAGAGGATTGTAATGGAGGCTTTCAAAAGTACTTCACTCCAATATAGGCCAAGCCCTGTTTGCTGTTATCATCCTAGTTTGATTAACAGGAGAAATCTTACTTGTTGGTAAAATTAATTCACTCAGACTGATTGCCTAAGATCTCATAGTAGCAAAAATCTTTCTCTGAGAACATTTGCTAATATCTACATAAAAACTATTTCTATCATAGCTTCTTTAAAGTAAAACATATAAATTACATTCTCTTACTGAATGCATTCACTGTAAAGGCAGGACTCTGATTATTTGTATGACCTATGTTTTATTGTCACTGCAAATTGTTAGTTTACTAAATGTTTATAGAGTTATTTCCTAAAAATGAAAGGTAGGCTTCCCAAAAATCACAGAGTAATAAGTTATCTATAAACTGACAAGCTATTGCAACTGGGGAAATAATGTTCTGGAATTGAAAAACATTTCAGTTATTTGGAATTATTTAAATCTATAATGAAACAAGAAATACTGTGTTTTAAATGTTAGGAAAAATGAATGAATGATGAATGAATGAATGAATGAATGAATGAATCTTTTAGGAAATGGATCTTTCGGGAAATCATACTGATGGCTTTTTACTGCTGTTATAGAAATTGTAAATCAAACCCTAAAATATTGTCTTTAGTTTATTAGGGATCGTAAGTACAATGAGACTAATTACCAATTCTGGAACATTTCTAGTTGTGTCTTTATCAGAGACATGGAATTAATTGTCCCTTCATGCATATACCACTATTTTGAAGGAACAGAACTCTCAATTTCATCAAAGCCCAGGTCCTTGTCTTCTAATATCTTTTTGTGCTTGTATTCTTTCAATTTTTCTTCTAAATAATTTAAAGCATCATATATTTGTCCCTTTTGAATTTTCCCATCAACCATATGGGAGAGGAATATGATTTAAAAAAAAAAAACAGGGTGACTTATTTCACTTAACATAATACCCTCTAGGTCCATCCATATTGTCCCAAATTGCAAGATCTCATCCTTTTTTATGAATGCATAATTCTGTGTGTGTGTGTACATCTTCTTTATCCATTCATCTATTTATAGACACTTAGATTGCTTTCATATCTCACCTATTGTAAATAATGTTGCAGTAAACATATGAGTGATACATCTTTTCTAATTAGTGATTTTGTTTTCTTTGGGTAAATACACATTAGGCTACTTCTATGGTTTTGATAACCATCTATATGCTGGTAACTCATAAACCAAATCTACAGCCTCAAATTTTCTCCTGAACTCCAAACCTCTCCTTTAACTGGATACAGCCTATTTATTCCACAGGCGTCTTAAAATCAATTTACCTAAATATGTACCTATTATCTTCTCCCATTAGTTTATTCTCCTATTGTAATCCCTAAACCAGGGAATAGCATCAGCTTCTACCTCATTGCCCAATCTGGTGATCTGTATATGTCATTAACCTCTCCCCATACACCCATACATCCACTCATCTTTGCTTCTACTATTACTTCCCTAATCCAGACTATTATCCTCTTTTGTCTAAACCCTTATTTTTGCCCAGTTTCCTAAATATGCACTATTTTCCTCCAATCTATCATTCACATTACAGTATAATCTCTCTAGAACTTTTTTCTCAACAGTTTAGTGTTTCAAAAGCATCACATCACCCTTTGAAAAAATTCAAATTCCTTGACATGATTTTACAATAGCAAAAGCAAAACTTTTTTACAATAGTTTTATAACCAGATCCCAGCTTTCCTTTGTCACTTTCCCTCTACTAAATTCCACCCTAACTTCATAGACCTTTGTCCAGTAACTTGGAAATATCACACACTCTCCAAGTCTGTTTCTCTGTGTAGCCCCCCAATGTTATATTTATTCTCCATTCTTCCTACAACTAATTCGAACTCATCCTTCAGGTTTCAACCAAGAGGTTTTCCTGCCAGAAGTCTTGCCTGATCCCCTAACTTGAACTTTCATATCACGATACAAACAACACTCTACTAGAATTGGTTTTGTTAATCCAAATGTGGCCTACAAGCTCAGAAAGAACAGGACATGTGTTCTATCTTGAGCATCACAGCTGCCCCAGCACCTGGAAGCCAGAGTTATTGGCACTTAGTAGTTACTCAACACATTAAGGTCAAATAGATGAATTTTGGGGGGCAAAGTCCAGAATATGAGTTTTGGTCCTATTACATTACTAAGTTAGTTCATTAGTCAAGGATAAAAGAAAGCAGATGCCAACATCTGAAACTATTTTTAAAGGTCTAGGGAACAGATTTTCAAAATGGATTTATATGCTCTTCAATCTCCTCTGTTAGCAACTTAGAACAGTCAGATATCAATTGGTATACTTTTTCACACCAGAATTTAGGAAAAGCCAAACTATTAAAAATGTTTTTTATCTCCTTATTGGTCATCATTCCCAATTTTAATAGAGATGTTAAATTAAATTTTAATTAAATTTTAATTTCTTTCTGTTAATTAATGTGTTGGTTTGCTATTGTTATTTTGCTCAGACTCTTTGCCTAATAAAGATTGATTGACTCAGCCTTCCATCTTGAGATCTGGAATCAGTTTACTGGTAGTTTACTGGAACAGAGCCAGAGTTGTCCTTATTCACTTGACATAAATAGCTGTTTGTGACAGTAGCTGTGTGATTTACGATGGTCTAGTGCTAATTTACTAATGGTATTGGATGGATGGATTTAACTTTCCCAAAGAAAATATTGAGTCTGATCTAAGTCAAGCCCATTATAATCTCGTATCATTAATCCATATTTCAAACCGTACCTTTTACTAACATTACAATTTGGATAAATGCTATTCAAAGGAATACACTAAAGTGAATAATTAGAATGGTGGCTTTGTGGTGATTAGGTAATTTTAATTTCTTTTTTTTCCTATCTGGTTATTTCATATTCATTTATAGGATATGTATAGCTGATAATAAGTTGGTTTTCAATTCTCCTTTCTTTTCAGATAGATAGATATGAATATATAAATATTGATGTGGAGGTATGGGTGTAGATGTCAATAGATATAAATATGGATATGATATAGATGATATACAGATACATATAGGTATAGATTTGAGATATATATATATAGAGAGAAATATACCTATAGATATACATATACTGCTTTTTTATTTTTTTATTTTTTTATTCTGACTTTTATTTATTTATTTATTTATTTTCAATAAATTAATTTCTTATTGGTGTTCAATTTACCAACATACAGAATAACACCCAGTGCTCATCCCGTCAAGTGCCCACCTCAGTGCCCGTCACCCATTCACCCCCACCCCCCACCCTCCTCCCATTCCACCACCCCTAGTTCGTTTCCCAGAGTTAGGAGTCTTTATGTTCTGTCTCCCTTTCTGATATTTCCCACACATTTCTTCTCCCTTCCCTTATATTCCCTTTCACTATTATTTATATTCCCCAAATGAATGAGAACATACAATGTTTGTCTTTCTCCGATTGACTTACTTCACTCAGCATAATACCCTCCAGTTCCATCCACGTTGAAGCAAATGGTGGGTATTTGCTGTTTCTAATGGCTGAGTAATATTCCATTGTATACATAAACCACATCTTCTTTATCCACTCATCTTTCGATGGACACCGAGGCTCCTTCCACAGTTTGGCTATTGTGGACATTGCTACTAGAAACATCGGGGTGCAGGAGTCCCGGCGTTTCATTGCATCTGAATCGTTGGGGTAAATCCCCAGCAGTGCAATTGCTGGGTCATAGGGCAGGTCTATTTTTAACTCTTTGAGGAACCTCCACACAGTTTTCCAGAGTGGCTGCACCAGTTCACATTCCCACCAACAGTGTAAGAGGGTTCCCTTTTCTCCGCATCCTCTCCAACATTTGTGGTTTCCTGCCTTGTTAATTTTCCCCATTCTCACTGGTGTGAGGTGGTATCTCATTGTGGTTTTGATTTGTATTTCCCTGATGGCAAGTGATGCAGAGCATTTTCTCATGTGCATGTTGGCCATGTCTATGTCTTCCTCTGTGAGATTTCTCTTCATGTCTTTTGCCCATTTCATGATTGGATTGTTTGTTTCTTTGCTGTTGAGTTTAATAAGTTCTTTATAGATCTTGGAAACTAGCCCTTTATCTGATACGTCATTTGCAAATATCTTCTCCCATTCTGTAGGTTGTCTTTGAGTTTTGTTGACTGTATCCTTTGCTGTGCAAAAGCTTCTTATCTTGATGAAGTCCCAATAGTTCATTTTTGCTTTTGTTTCCTTTGCCTTCGTGGATGTATCTTGCAAGAAGTTACTGTGGCCGAGTTCAAAAAGGGTGTTGCCTGTGTTCTCCTCTAGGATTTTGATGGAATCTTGTCTCACATTTAGATCTTTCATCCATTTTGAGTTTATCTTTGTGTCTGGTGCAAGAGAGTGGTCTAGTTTCATTCTTCTGCATGTGGATGTCCAATTTTCCCAGCACCATCTATTGAAGAGACTGTCCTTCTTCCAATGGATAGTCTTTCCTCCTTTATCGAATATTAGTTGACCATAAAGTTCAATATTAGTTGACCATAATGTTGAGGGTCCACTTCTGGGTTCTCTATTCTGTTCCATTGATCTATGTGTCTGTTTTTGTGCCAGTACCACACTGTCTTGATGACCACAGCTTTGTAGTACAACCTGAAATCTGGCATTGTGATGCCCCCAGATATGGTTTCGTTTTTAAAATTCCCCTGGCTATTCGGGGTCTTTCCGATTCCACACAAATCTTAAAATAATTTGTTCTAACTCTCTGAAGAAAGTCCATGGTATTTTGATAGGGATTGCATTAAACATGTAAATTGCCCTGGGTAACATTGACATTTTCACAATATTAATTCTGCCAATCCATGAACATGGAATATTTTTCCATCTCTTTGTGTCTTCCTCAATTTCTTTCAGAAGTGTTCTATAGTTTTTAGGGTATAGATCCTTTACCTCTTTGGTTAGGTTTATTCCTAGGTATCTTATGCTTTTGGGTGCAATTGTAAATGGGATTGACTCCTTAATTTCTCTTTCTTCAGTCTCATTGTTAGTGTATAGGAATGCCATTGATTTCTGGGCATTGATTTTGTATCCTGCCACGCTACCAAATTGCTGTATGAGTTCTAGCAATCTTGGGGTGGAGGCTTTTGGGTTTTCTATGTAGAGTATCATGTCATCGGCGAAGAGGGAGAGTTTGACTTCTTCTTTGCCAATTTGAATGCCTTTAATGTCTTTTTGTTGTCTGATTGCTGAGGCTAGGACTTCCAGTACTATGTTGAATAGCAGTGGTGAGAGTGGACATCCCTGTCTTGTTCCTGATCTTAGGGGAAAGGCTCCCAGTGCTTCCCCATTGAGAATAATATTTGCTGTGGGCTTTTCGTAGATGGCTTTTAAGATGTTGATGAAAGTTCCCTCTATCCCTACACTCTGAAGAGTTTTGATCAGGAATGGATGCTGTATTTTGTCAAATGTTTTCTCTGCATCTAATGAGAGGATCATATGGTTCTTGGTTTTTCTCTTGCTGATATGATGAATCACACTGTTTTACGAGTGTTGAACCAGCCTTGTGTCCCGGGGATAAATCCTACTTGGTCATGGTGAATAATTTTCTTAATGTACTGTTGGATCCTATTGGCTAGTATCTTGTTGAGAATTTTTGCATCCATGTTCATCAGGGATATTGGTCTGTAATTCTCCCTTTTGGTGGGGTCTTTGGTTTTGGAATTAAGGTGATGCTGGCCTCATAGAACGAATTTGGAAGTACTCCATCTCTTTCTATCTTTCCAAACGGCTTTAGTAGAATAGGTATGATTTCTTCTTTAAACATTTGATAGAATTCCCATGGGAAGCCATCTGGCCCTGGACTTTTGTGTCTTGGGAGGTTTTTGATGACTGCTTCAATTTCCTCCCTGGTTATTGGCCTGTTCAAGTTGTATTGGGAAAAGGAGAAAAAGAGAGGAGAGAAAGAAGGAAAGAAAAGAGAAAAAGAAAAAAGAAAAAAGGAAGAAAAAAAGGAAAAAAGAGAAGAAAAAGAGAAAGAAAAAGAAAGAAAGGGGAAAAAAGGGTGGGGGGAAGCAATCAGAAATCAAAAAGAAAAAAAAATCAAAAACAAGGGACAGTATCTTCTGATTCTGTATACTCTAAATCCCTTGACTTCCCCTGGAACTGGTCCGTCCAGCTGGTCTTCTGGGGGAGGGGCCTGCTGTGCTGATTTTCAGGTGTCAGCACTTGGGGGAGCTGCTCTGCCCCTGCCTGCTGCAGGGCTCAGCGGGGGTTGTTTACCCCGTGAGGCCCCAGGAGGAACAGCCACAGTGGCGGGGCCAGCTCTGGAGCCCTGGAGTCAGCTCCCGCAGTTACTCTGGAGCTCTCTGTCTGCAGGGCCTGGAGGCTCCGGGGCGGGGCCGCTGATCTGCTCAGCTCGGGGCAGGAGCGTCCTCGCTGTCCTGGGCCCTCCCGGCCTTTGCCTGTCCCAGGGGGAGGCCGGATCCTGGGCTGTGTCCCGGCGCCCTGTGCTCCGGGGCCTGCGCTGTGGGATTCGCGCTCCCACCCCGCAGCCCCCTCCGCGGAGCCGCCGCCCGAGCCCCTCCGAGCTGCTCCGGCGCCCGCCGTGCGCGCTGCAGCCCTTAGGGAGCTCGGCCGCGGGGTGTGGGGCTCCCCGGGGCGCAGGTGTCTGTTAGTGTCCCCGGGAGCCCGAGGGCATCCCCGCCCTCCTGGGTCCTGCTCCAACTCCCTGCGAGCCCCTTTCCGCCCGCCGGAAGGTTGGTGCAGCTCCTGCTCCTCCGGGACGGGGCTCTCCTGTCCTGGGGACACTCGCCCCGGCCTCAGCCCGGCTCCTCGCGGGGCCCCTCCCCCTCGGAGGCCTTTTGTTCCTTTATTTCTTTTTCCCCGTCTTCCTACCTTGATAGAAGCGCGAACCCTTCTCACTGTAGCGTTCCAGCTGGTCTCTCTTTAAATCTCAGGCCGAATTCGTAGATTTTCAGGATGATTTGAAGGTTATCTAGGTAATTTGGTGGGGACAGGTGACCTGGGGACCCTACTCTTCCACCATCCTGCCCCTCCTCCGATATATACTGCTTTTTTATTATATCAATTTCTGTAAACTGTCCTAGTGTTTAGTGGTATGCTTCATTTATGATTACTGGTATCCTTAAGTGTCTCTTAGTATTAATATTTAAAAAACATTGGCCCTTTGAGAATTCTTTTTTTTTTTTAATTTATCATATTGTTGAAATAAGGAAATGGTTTAGAAGATCTCAATCCAAAACTCTATGTGAAATTTTCACTTTTGAAGCCACAGTTCCTAAAACTAATACCTTTTTTTTTTTTTTTAATGTGGCCTGGGTCTTAAATTTGTAGTATAAGGTTGTTTTGTTTTCCCTACAGAAATAGTAAGGAAAACCTGAAGTTCCTTCTTTTAATGTTCACTTACACAGAAAGAGATGCATATATATTTTTTAGTGACCCAGACTTTTAGAACAGCTCATTAGTGCCATTTAGCATGTAATAGATATTTTGGCTAAAGAAGTTTGTGGGTTTTACAAATAATTTCTTCCTCCCACACACCAAATTTAACAGTTTTATAGTCTTTTACAACTTCCACCCCCATTCATGCACCTCATCATTATACCAAGAGCCAAACTTTAATGATTTTTGTTGCCTCTAGCACCAAATACATGTTCAGAAGTGATGCACCCCAAACTCTGATTAAATGCCATGCTTTACTGATGAAAAACAGGTCCACTGAGTAAGTAATAATGATGAGTGAGATTTCATGCTGTTTTACTGCCAACAGACCATCAGAAACGGAGTTCAGTTCATATAAAAACAGGTTTCCACCAAACAAGTCAGGATGGCTGGCAGCCTTGGTAAACATGTAAATGAACTTGATAACCCTCCCTATTTGGAGAATTCGTGTAAAATACTCTCCTGCTTGCTTTATTTGGCTTGGTTTAAAATGTCAAGGGATTTGCAATGGGGCCATTAGCTTCTAAACTCCTAAATTAACTAACTATGTATTATGATAGCTGACCTGGACCTGAAGCACAATATGCAGGGACTCAAGGAAACCTGAGAAACACAACAGAATCTAATGTTTTACCAAGAATAATGGATAAAGTAGTTAAAAGATAACATTATTACAGGGCAAAACATAAAGAATTAGCTTCACAGACAATTGTATCTTGTGATTATTAACAAGATATAATGATATGATCTTAATAACAATACATATTTATTGATCACCTAGTATTTATTAGACCCAGTGCTAAGTTCTCTGTGTATATAAATTCATATAACCTTTACACTATTTTCACATAAAGAATATCATTCACATTTTACATATATGAACACTGAAGATCAGAGAAATTAAGTACCTCCCTCAAGCTAACATACAAGCTTAGGATTTAGATCTAGAGTTCCAATTCTGGTATATTGGAACCAAACTCTTCTCACTAGACAATAAATAACACATAGCAGGTACATACACAATTTAAATTTCATTCATTCCTTTTTAAACTTAAACTGTCAGAGTAATCATCTGAGTCTTTTTAGAACCAAATCCTTATAATCTACTGTAACTGAAGTAAGAATGGGCAAAACTTGAATGATTTATAGGCCAGTTACTTAAAGATGATCATGCTATGATGTGCACGCATATTGTTGTCCCCTTCAAGGCTGTGTTGGTTCTAAACAAAATGAGACAACAAAGTTTTGAGGTTGAGCTCCTCCAAAGTTTATTTTACACACCATTCCCAGCACTTATCCTCCAGAAAGTGCTTGCCTTTTTTCAGTCTTATGACTGTCAAGATATCCTTTATTTTAACCCAACTCCACAGAAGTGAACAATGGCCCACCCAGATTTGCTGATGTCTTTAGGTGGCTTTTCAGCAAAACATTTTTATAAATCTTGTTCTCTGTATGTCATTTTCTCATGTCTTCATGGGAAGTTTCTTCTATCAAAACTCAAGATATTTCTATTATCCCCTGTGAGAGGATGGTCTCTTACCCTAATAAGACTTTTTCTGAGTGTTCAAACAAACTAATAATAACTGTAAACATTTGGGTCAGCATTTTCATTTGCCTAAAAACTGTTTATTTCTCTGCTATCTAATGTATTCTGTAATTTCCAAATTTTGTCAATACCAAATATTTTTCAAAATATTATCATTGTCTTAAAATAGTCACTCTTATTTTTTATCATTTCACAAAGGTGAACAGTGGCATCAAATACTGTGCCTGGAAAAATAAATTATTAAGGTAATTTGATTACTGGATCTTTGGTGCTAGAAAAAAGGACATTTTAATTCACTCAATTTTAATTGTTTTATGATATACTTTGAGTATACATCTAAAAGAAATTATTTGAATATAATCTATTCCTAAATACAAGCACTAAGAACAGAATTGATCAGTATGGTTAATAAAGTAAGTGAAAGGTAATAGTGCTACAACTAGGCAGTTTATTACATAAGAATTTCTAGTGGAAGAAAGTATATATTGGACATACTTGAAATATGAAAAAATACTTAAGTTAACATGCTCACAATTGGAATTAAAAATATTATATTTTAACTTTTAGGAGAAATAAAAAGAACAGGAAAAAAAGATGAGAATAACAGCAGTAATGAATTAACTATAAAAATGTATCAAAGTGCTCTTTTGATGAAAAAACTAAAGTAACATGGAATTGAGTTTAAAAAAAAATGCCAGTAGTAGAACAAAATAAAGTTATAATATTAAAAAACAGAGCATTTAAGACAAATATTTGAAACACTTTAGAAGGTACTAAATTTTTTGCTTTCAAAAGTTAAGCAGCAAATAAAAATATTTTATTTCAGAAGATTCTCAGTTCAAATAAAAAGCATGAACATAGATCCAAAACATGGAAAAATGCAAATATAATAAAGATTTTATTAGTCTTATTACGATTGAAAACAAAAAGCTTCTGACAAATGTGAGAATAAAAGAACCTCGGGTATAAGAGTTATTGAGTTGAGAGTAACTTGTGTTACTCAGAATGAACACAGATTAGTAAAATAAATAGTTGATTGTCCTTGGCTTTAAAAAAGCATTAATTTTCAATGTAATTAATTTTTAAGAATTAAAAAGCTAGGACTAGGGACGCCTGGGTGACTCAGCGGTTAAGCATCTGCCTTCAATAAATAAATAAATAAATAAATAAATAAATAAATAAATAAATAAATAAATAAATACAAATGTATTTGCCTTCGGCTCAGGGTGTGATCCTGGAGTCCGGGCATCAAGTCCCGCATCAGGCTCCCTGCGTGGAGCCTGCTTTTCCCTCTGCCTGTGTCTCTGCCTCTCTTTGTGTGTCTCTCATGAATAAATAAATAAAATCTTTTTAAAAAAATAAAATAAAATAAATATCTAGGACTAGAATCATCTAGCTATATAATATTATAGTTATGCAATAACTAGAATAACTGCTATTTCTTCATATCTATTGTGTCCCTGAATGGAGTAGTCAAGGACTTCAAAGGGAACCTAAGTAGAGAAATATTAGAGGTACTGAATTCTAAGAAACCCAGGTCATTAGGAGGAAGCACTGCTGTCTTTCAAGAATCAACATCAATTTTTAAAACCTGTACTGGTGTTCGTTCTATAGCCTCTAGAAGGCTAAAATCGTGCCCTGTTTTTTTTTTTGGGGGGGGAGCTTTATTATTGGTTATTAACTGGACTTAGCACATAGGGAGGAAAATCACATAGCATAATTATAAGTAAGAGTAGAAATAAGAAGTACATGAAATCCAAGGATGGGTTTCAAAAGCAAAATGATCAGAAAATGATTTTTGATGTTTTGGGATTTGAGCTTGACTTTGAAAATAGGGATACAAAAGGTAGAAAAAGGTAAAATAAAACCAACAAAGAATAAATACAATGTTTAATGATCCAAATATAGTAATATCTATTCTTATGGGATAGTGAGAACCAGCACCAAGACTTCATCTCAGAAACAGTAGAAAATAAGGTGGTCATAGGATAGAGTTAAATTATGAAGTTTTGAAAGGAAATATAGCATTTTTCCTATTATTACTTATAGCAGTAAACACATGTGTCCCCTATACCTATTTTTCCCTCTTCAGGGTGTTGGAAGAGAACCAGATAGATCCTGTATGTGCACAAAAAGGATTTCTTACGCCATAGAAGAGAAAGCCCAAACTCTAAATCTGGAAGGTTGTATAAGCTACCTAGTGCCCTCTCCCCTCGTCTGAGAGGGAAAGAAACCTTTGCTCCCTAATGTTTTATAATTCTTTGGAATGTGAACAGATAGCCCCAGGTTTTAGCTGGGTTTTACCCCCTTGGAAAAGCAAGCACAGATAGAAATAAATCTTCAACTCTCTCCAAAGCTTTCTCATTATCTACTCAGTAATCTTTTACTTCCTTTAACCCAGCTTCCAATTTCCCTAAATGTGCAGAAACATGAAAATATGCCCTTGCTGACATCAGGCAGGTCTGCGTTTAAATCATAGATCCATTATTTACCAGCTGAATGCATTTGTACAGTTATTTAATATCTTTGAGGTCCAGTTTCCTCAATTGTAAAACAAAAATAAACTTCAAAGGACATACCTTAAAAGTTGTTGTGCAATGTAAGTGGGAAAATGCATGTAAGGAACTAAAAATTGCCCGGCCCTGTAGTAAGTTTAAGTCATGTTAGCTACAATGATTTGTATTTTGAATTCCAGAAAAAAGCCTCTAAATTTTCTATAACTAAAATATGAGGGTAGTTACAAATTTGATAAGCTTGAGGTGGAGAATGGTGTTTAAGTACCATCATTAAGAGCAAGTCTTTGGGATGAGCCAGTCCTGGATTTCGGTTTGAACCTTGGCTCTGCCATTTACTGACCATGTAACCTTAAAGGGAAGAGTTGGAAGTATTTCTCAGTCTTCTGAGCTTTATTTTCCTCATACTTAAAATGTAGATAGTGATACTTCACTAGGATTTCTACAAAAATTAAATGAGATAGTTTACAAGAAGCATAAAACCTGGTGTATATTAAGCTCTCAGTGTATGTTAATCATTTTATTATTGTTTTAATTGATATTGTTATTACCATGGGACTTCTAAGGAGATAGAGTTAGAAGTAAAATTTAGTCAAGAGGATAGCCAATACACTCTTGAAGTGACACAGGGATAAGAGCCCAGAATCAAGGAAACAGAAGGCACTAAGCCTGTCTAGAGCTGTGAGGGACATTCTGAATTTCTCTACTTGCATTTACTTCAGGAAAGAGCCTCAGCATTTAGAAAGAACATGCTCAATTGTGTTTTCCCAAATGGAAGTGGTCTAGGCTTAGCCATGGTAGAGGGTTGACTAGTATTCTACTATATTTCTAAAGTAATGGAAGAGATGGCAGAGAAGAGGGTAACATATTTAACTTCAGTGGACCAGAATAAACAAAGAAAGCTGTAGAATTTTTTGTCCTATACTGTGAAATGGTCATATATTCCATTATTTTCTGCACACAAAGAAATGAATCAAGCATCGTGAGTATTGACAAAATATGAACAATCTACAAAAATTGAATGCTTTATAATAATGTAGAAAATAAAACAAACAAGACATTTACAACTTTTTAAAACCACAATAGATGTTATACATTCAAGTTTTTTTTTCTTTTACGAATATGAGTCTCAAAAATCCTCACAAGTAAGGAAATTATATAAAGTGATGAAAATGGGAAGACCCTAAAAAACTCACAAAGCATGGAGAGGGAGGCAAGAGACAACTTTGGATAGCAATGGAGAAGACGATATGGTTTATGATGATTATTCCCATTTGTTATCAAAGATAGTTTTCAAAACCATTTTTCCCAGTAGAGCACACTTTTTTTTTTTTAATCGTTGTTAAGTACAGACTTTGGTAAAGACAGGAACCCACAAATGGATGGTTTGAAATGATATTTTCCCACAAGTCTCTCGGAGAATCATTTTCTAACAGCTAGAATGCTTCTTTTGTCTTAGAGTCTTTTATTCCAAATTAAATTGAGAACAAATTGCATATTACCTCTTCATGGTAGTTCCGCACTTAAGGCACCAGGAAATTCTATAATATGATTCCTTTTCAAGGAAGTTAAATAGAAACCTTATTTCAACAAGCATACCAATTTCTATACCATTTGTAAAATTGATTCTGACCTTATCAGTCTCAGTCATGTTCTTCAGATTTGGGTCAGTAATTCAATCCTTAATGCTATTGAAGAGTCTAAACTGGACTTTCATAAGCCTTGCCACTTGTTTACCTTTTTTTTTTATAACTGGGGGAAGAGGAACACATGTACATGCACACACACATGCATACACACAGATTAGACATGTGTATTATACTCCATGTTAATACCTACTAGGGTCTTATATGTGGTTTATAACTTATCCTCTAGCTTTATCTTATTATTCTACTCTTGTTTTCATTCTGTTACTGCTTTTTTATCTTATTGTTCTACATATATATATTTTTTAAAGATTTTATTTATTTATTTTAGAGACAGAAAATGCACCACATGCATGCATTAGCATGGGTGGGGTGAGGGGCATGAAGAAGCACAAGCAGACTCTGGGCTGAACGTGGAGTCTGTGGGGCTCCAGCTCCCGACCCTGAGATCATGACCTGAACTGAAATCAAGAGTTAGTGGCTTAACTGACTGAGGCACTCCCACATGTATTTTTGGAAGGCGCTTTTTCTGACACTCTAAACAAATAAATAATAAGGACCTAACATCATAAAAACAAAAATAAAAACAAAACCAGTTACTCTGTTTCTCAAATACACACACATAGATATGTACATACATATACACACACATCTTTGCTGCTTTGTTAAATCTATAATTAGTTGCTCTGGAGATCTAAAGTACATATAGTTTGTAATTATATAGACTGGTCATGATGGTTAAAAGAATTTACAGGGGCACCTGGGTGGCTCAGTCGGTTGAACAATGGACTCTTGGTTTTGGCTCTGGTCATGATCTGAGGGTCGTAGAATCGAGCCCCACATCAGACTCCATGCTCAGTGAGGAGTCTGCTTATCCCTCTCCCTCTACTTCTCCACTGCCCCCCTTCCTCCACTCATGCTTTCTCTCTCTCTCAAATAAATAAATAAAATCTTTTTTTAAAAAGAAGAATTTACAGGTAAGGATATTATCTTATGCATGTTACTTCATGTTCCTTTTTCAAAAAGTTGTTTGTTCAGATCACACTTTGCTCCAAAACAGGATACAACTCTACTAGATACTGATATATAATACATACCTAAAATATGTCTACTTAAAGATAAATGGATCTTTCTAAAAATTCTATGTTTAGAAAATATTTCAGTGGTGCTTTAAACCAATAGTAATGAAAAGTACTTTAAAAGGGTGCCCTTGGGCAGCCCCGGTGGCTCAGCAGTTTGGTGCTGCCTTCAGCCCAGGGCATGATCCTGGGGACCCAGGATCGAGTCCCACGTCAGGCTTCCTGCATGGAGCCTGCTTCTCCCTCTGCCTGTGTCTCTGCCTTTCTTCTCTCTCTCTCTCTCTCTCTCTCTCTCTCTCTCTCTCTCTCTCTGTCTCTCATGAATAAATAAATAAAATATTTAAAATAAAATAAAATAAAAGGGTGTCCTTAAAACTTACTCAACCACTTTCTACTCATTTAAGAAAATCCTAATTTTTAATAAATAATCATTCTCTAAATGTTGACAAGGTCCATTTAGAAATATATCGCCAAGTGTAACTGTCTGCAAACTGGGACATTTCCACATAGATAAGGCATCTACACTCCCTCTGTAAGAGGCAAAATAATGACACACAAATGCTGCCTGCTTCCTAATCCCCAAAACCTGTGAAAATACTTTATACAGCAAAATAGGGTTTTCAGCTGTGATTTAATTTAAGGATTCTGAGAATGGGAAAGTTAGCCTGGATTACACAGGTGAGCCCAATATGGTCACAAAGGTCTTAATAAGAACAGAGTCAACTTTACCCTGGCTGGCAGGGCGGAGGCCCCAGGATGCCTGGAGTTACTGTAAAAGACTTGAACCAGCAGGAGTTCGTCAGAGCTCTGGCAGCCTTTCTCAAAAAGTCTGGGAAGCTGAAGGGCCCTGAATGGGTGGACATTGTCAAGCTGGCCAAGCATAAAGAGCTTGCTCTCTACGATGAGAACTGGTTCTACACACGAGCTGCTTCCACAGCATGCACCTGTACCTCCCAGGCAGCGCTGGGGTCAGCTGCATGACTAAGATCTATGGGGGATGTCAGAGAAACGGGGTCATGCCCAGCCACTTCAGCAGAAGCTCCAAGAATGTGGCCTGCAGGGTCCTCCAAGCACTAGAGGGGCTGAAAGTGGTGGAAAAGGACCAAGATGGAGGCCGCAAACTGACACCTCAGGGACAGCAGGACCTGGACAGAATCGCCAGACAGGTGGCAGCTGCAAACAAGAAGCATTAGAACAAATTCTGGGTTAATAAATGGCCTCATTCATAAAAATAAAAAAAATAAAAAAAAAGAACAGAATCAGAAAAGTAGATGTGACATTGGACAAAGAGGCCAATGCATTTGCTGGCTTTGAAGATGAAAGAGGGCCATGAGCTGAGGAAGGTAGGTAGCCACTAGATACTGGAAAAGGCAATGAACAGATTCTCCCCTACATACTCCTGAAGGAATGTAGCCTTGCTGAAGCTTTGATATTAATCTAGTGAGATTTCTGAGTTCCGAATGGCAAGACAATAAATTTGTATTTTCTAAGCCACTAAATTTGTGGTAATTTGTTATAGCAGCAGTAGAAAACTAATATAACATCCAAAAGAATTGCTCTATACTTGGCATTTCCACTTTCTTTCCTCCTGTTCTCTCTCAGACCCTGGACCAACTAGTCATGCATCCTCACCGCTCCACTGAAAATGTTCTTATAAAGGTCAGCAATGACCTCTACATTGACAAAACATTAGTCAGTACTCCTGTCTCACCTTTCAACCCCTCAACAGCATCTTACACGTTTGATCACATAAATTTTGAAACATCTTCCTTCTGTGGCTTCCAGGACACAACTGTCTCCTAGTTTCCCTCCTGCTTCTCAGTCTCCTATGAAAGATCCGCCTTCTCTTCCAACTTCTAAACATCAACAGGCCTCATGGAGCAGTCTTCCAACATCTTTTCTTTCTATAACATCCTTCCTAAGTATTTGCATTAATTGTCATAAGTTTGAATATTATGTATATCCTGATAAGCCCTAAACTGAGAGCTTCAGGTATACAACTGCCTGCTTGCCATCTCTTCCATTTATTTTAGGGTTTTCAAACCTAACATGTTTATAAGCAAACTATCAGTTATCTTCCCTGATCTTCAACATGTTTCTCCCATCTTCCACATCTCAATAAAAGGCACCACCATTCACTGAGCTGTTCAAGCATCTTTACTTCTTTCTTGTACATTTCATATTAGAAGAACCCTTTAGCTCTTATCTTTGTGAAGCGATGATTAACCGCCACCCAAGTTCGTGTTTCAGATCTCTGCCTTTTGTTAGGCTACAGAAACTACAACAGAACAAGAAAGATCTGTGGGACACTTTCAAATGATATACATACAATTACAGTCTTCAAATGACTAGAGAAAAAAACAATAGAAGAAATATTTGAAAAGATAATATCTAAGAACTTTCTAAAACTGATACAAAAAACATAGAAACTAAAAAGAAAAGAAAAGAAAAGAAACTCATGCAGAATAAATACAATAAAACCAATCAGATTCAATCAAGCTCCTAAAAAGCAAAGATTAAAGGAAAGAAACCTTAAAAGAAGCCATAGCCATAGCCATAGATATATAACAAATAAAGGAGAAAAATACAAACGATGTCCAATTTCTCATTAGCATTAATAGAGGCCAAAAGACAATGAAATGACATCTTTAGAGTACTAAAACTAAAAATTAAACATCAACTTCTACTCCTAAATGCAGATGAAATATTAGCAGAAACAAATAAAAGTGCACAAAAAAGTTTTAGAAAAACATAACTCAGAAAATCATCTCTAGCAGATTTCCACTGTAAGAAATGCCAATTTATTCAAGCTATAAATTTTTCTCTAAACCCTGGCTTAGATGCATCATATACATTTTTATATACAGTGCTACTGGTTTCATTTAATTTATAAGATTTTCTAAATTTTTTCAAAATTTCTTCCTTGATGCATGGGTTACCTAGAAATGTGTTAATTTCCAAATAATTAGAGGGTTTTAGATACAGTATTGTTACTGATTTCTAGTTTAATGATACTATGCTCAGAGAACATACTCTATATGATTTCAATAATTTGATGATTCTTATTGAGAATTAGTTTATGTCTGGCACATGGTCTAATTAGGTAAATGTCCCATGGGTGTCTGAAAACAATGTGTATTTTACAATCATTTAGAAGGTTTAATAAATGTCAATTAGGTGAAGGTGGTTAATAGTGTTATTCAAATCTTTTATATCCTTACTAAGATTTTTTTTCTGGCATTCTGTCGATTGCTAAAAGAAGGTTCCTGAAATCTCCATCTATTATCATGGCTTGCTTGCTTTCTCATTTAGTTCTGCCAATGTTTGCTGTATTTTGAAGCTGTGTTATTAGATCCATACATGCTTAGAGTTATTACAACTTATTGAGCAACCATTTTATCAGTGTTAAATGTTTCTTACAATACTTTTATGCTTGAAGTCACTTTTTCTTGATAATACTACAATCATACTAGCTGTCTTCCTTGCAGTATGTATTTTTCAGCCTTTTACTTTCAACTATCAGAGTCTTTATACTTCTAAACAGCTGCAGTTAGGTCTCATTTTTTTGATCCATTTTGACAATCTCTGCTTTTATTTGAAACTTATTTCTATTCTATTTAATATAATCATTGTTCTATATTGGTTTAATTCTGTATTTTTTTTCAATTTAGCCCATTTGTTCTTTGTTCCTCTGCTTTTACTTTCCTTATGTCTTTTCTATGAATCAAGTATTTCTTTTTACCTTAGTATTTCATTTTATCTTTTATTTTGATATATTATCAAAATATATTTTGATATTTAACTCCTGGAGATTATAACATACATCTCTCGGTTATCAATCCACCCACAATCTCAATACTTACAATCACTCTATAATTTAATTTACTCCACTCTTAACTTTTGTATTCTTATTAACCTATATGGATTTTATGCCCCCAGACTCTTCTATAAATCAGAAATAAATTTCTGCTTTGTTTGAAGTCATTATACATTTGGAATCTATTCATTACCCAGTCTAGCATACTTATCAAATACAACTATCAAAATGCATTCCAAGTCTTAACAAGCCTCACTTTCTCCACTCTACCACCTCAATCTAATATACTATCATCTTGTCTGGACTTCTACACTAGCTTTCTAGATGATGTCTTGCTTCTACTCCATGCATTCCCTTAGTCTATTGTTTTAATCCTTTAAATCAGTAAATCAGATTGCCACACATATTCTCTGCCCATTACTTAAAACCCTCCAGTAGCTTTCCATGACACTTAAGAGTAGAGGCCTAAATCTTCACTGTCAGAGATTAAAAACATTAAATAAGTAATACAATAGCACCACCAGCCCACCCCTTACTGATGAATCAATCCTGAGGGAAGGATCAGTGTATCTGCCAAGGCAAGGAGATGATGAGTAGTTCTGAGTAGAAGCTATTCACTCAATAGTGTGGAAGTGTTTCATTGATTAAATTACAAGTTTGGTTGTATCACAGCAAACAGACTGAATTTGGCATGGCTTACTAGATCTTATGTGTTCTAACCCCAGATTTCCTCTTCAGTTTCATATTCTACCCCTTTTCCTTCTCTCCCTATGCTTTGGCTATATTTGTCTTAGTAGACATGTAAAATACACATCACCTTACATCCTTTGTGCTTGCTCTTTCCTTTACTAGGAGGTTTACATTGTGCATGCCTCATTTTATAAGTTCTAGCTCAAAGGTCACCGCCTAGAGAACTCCTTTGACTATCCTGTCTATAGGAACATCTCCTTCACTCTCTATCCTCTTACCCTGCTTTATTTCTCTTCATAGCCCTTACCACCTCCTGATACCTAACATTGTACTTGTTCTTGTTGCCTCTCCCACTAAATTGTAAAGGCAGGGCCTTGGCACGTCTTGTGTACCAAGAAATCACTAGAACCTATAATAGTTCCTTCTGGTCACTGAGATCAAACATCAAAAATGATCTGATGACTGACATGTTATGATGGTAATAGATATAATGCTCTATCGATGTAAGAGAGGGTGATTTTTAGAGACAAAATTTTGTGCAAGTCATAGTGAAAAAGTTTAGAGTCACAAAGACTGGTTGTAAATCAGTAACCAAGATCCAAAGCAAAGGCAGTTATAAAGAAGCTGGCTTTACAAACATATTTTTTTCAAAAATTCAATAGAAAACATTTGGAAATGCCTCGGCACTCTTCTGAAATGACCTTTTAAGAATTGTGTTGAGGATGAAAGGATAAAATGTATTTATACCTGATGAAGAATATAAAGTGTATAGGGTTTCAAAATATTAGATGTAGGTTGGAATTTCCTATCAAATGTCCAACATGGATATTTTTGCATATACCCTTTTAAATTTCTTACTCTGGTATTAATTTTAGAAGAGAGTAAAACTGGGACTCAATATATTAAGTAGAAGACATTTAAATATAATATGATATAGCCTTATAAATTTGCTAACCAAATTCCCCAGACTGCGCATATATACATCTGCTTCCTCAAGAAAGTATTATATAATTTTAAAAAGAAATGACCCCTTTATAACTTGTTAAGCATGAACTAGTAATGAAAAAAAAATTTTTTTAAAGATTTTATTCATTTACTCATGAGAGACACACACAGAGAGGCAGAGAAACAGGCAGAGGGAGAAGCAGGCTCCATGCAGGGAGCCCTGAAAATTTTTTTAAACATATTCCCAGGGCATCCCGGGTGGCTCAGTGGTTTAGCGCTGCCTTCGGCCAAGGTCGTGATTCTGAAGACCCGGATCAAGTCCCGCATTGGGCTCCCTGCACGGAGCCTGCTTCTCCCTCTGCCTGTGTCTGCCTCTCTCTCTCTCTCTCTCTCTCTCTCTCTCTCTGTCTGTCTGTCTCTCATGAATGAATAAATAAAATCTTTAAGAAAAAATGTATTCCCACTTGAGATACATCTGCTATCTAGAAGGCTGCTAGTATAATTATGTAAGATATTAAGTAGGCAGTATCAGTTATCAAATTAAATTTTTCCAGTGGTTTCAGGTCTTACCCATCATGTTTCTGCATACTTAAATCTAAACAATTTAAGAAGATTAATCATTAAGATTAAGGGCAAAGTCGATTCGCTTAAAAGCATAGATTTTTTTCTGGTATATCTACTAAATGTATAATCAATTTATTTGAAGATATATAAAAGCTTTTTAAAAAACAAGTTACCAGAGTATTAAGCAGTACAGCTTCAAAAATAATATCAAATTTTATGCTTTTAGTACCATGATTATTTGGGGAACTATGACAGAAAAAAAATGTAATATAGATAGAGAAAATTGCTTAAATTTTTGGAAAAGTAAGCATTTCCCCTTCTAGCAACGTCTCCTAATATTCTAAACTTGAGCAGAAACAGAGAACAGAGTATCTGCAATTTAGCTCAAGCCACAAAAAAGGTGGCATGAGTCTGGGTTTGAAAATGCAGTAGCCAAGAAACATTATCTGTGGAGTCCACATGTTGAACAAAAGATAGAGTGGAAGGACTTTCAAAGGAGTATATGCCTTCCAAGGAATCCATTCAATTATGAACATCCAATAAAAGATACTCCACAACTACCCTGTATTTAGAAAACTATCTCCCAAAATAAAGGAGGTCTCTGCCCCCCAAAATCTCTTTTTATTTTCTCCCAAATATTCTGATTTATTTTATTATGCAATTTTACTGCACAAACATTTATGAAAAGGATAAGTGAAATGATGAAGCACACAACAAAATCATCAAGAGGTTACTCCTTATTTCTTGTGCATATGTATTTCTTTGGACTTTCGTAATATTTTCCAAATATTTTATATTAAAATGAATGTTATTTCAAACAAGTGTTATAGTTGTAGATCCACAATATTAAGCAATCTAATGGTTTTGAAAACAAGAATTGGCCATTCACTTAGATTTTTTTTTCCAAGTCTTTCACTCTCATCTGACTTTGAAATTTGGAAGAGAGTATCATGGAAATTTGGAAAAAAACCTACATTTTTATTATTTTATGTAAGCTTTTCAAATATAAATCTATCTTCTTGCTAGGAAACTTCCTTTACTTTTACCTTTATGGCCACTCTGGCTCATTTTCTTCAAATCTGAATCATATTGTTTTACTTAGTGTAGCATGTTGTACACATTCCTGGAAATAACTGATGTATTTGTCTCATAAAACACTGTGTTTTTCTTCATGCAGGTGGCATTGTCCCTGTGCCAGGCATCCCTGGGTGGCCACTTTGCCTATTTAAATGTAAATTATGTAGGTATGAGAATAGAACTGCAGGCACTGTTATAACAACTCACATTAAATAATATACTTTTATGTCTAGAAACCAAGTGCAGGAATTTTTCATTGTTTTGAGAATAAAGTTGGCATTAGCATGGGCAGAATGCCGTTAATGGAGGCCATTAACTGGCCATGCCATCCAGGCAATGTATATCAACAGATTGAGGATAAACTCAGAAGATTGGTATGTATATAGCCAGAGCTCCAGAGCACAGTTGAGAAATTAACAGATCCACAGTGGGTAGTAGTTTCCTTTTGCACCTTTTGTCCTTCGATTCTAATCCTATTAAGTGTAAATGAAATAAGCTCATTTTTGTTGCAAATGAGTCAAAGCTCTACAGCATTTTGTTTTTATATTTATTTATTTTTTTTATTCATTCATTCATTCATTCTTAGAGAGGGAGAAATAGAGAGGGGCGGCAGGGACAGAGGAGAGGAAGAGGGAGAGAAAGAAACTAAAGCGGGCTCCACACCCCTGGTGTGGGGCTGATCCCATGACCCCAAGATCATGACCTGAGTCAAAATCAAGAGTCAGATGCCTAACTGACTGAGCCACCCAGGTGCCTCTACACTGTTTTGTTGTTAAAGTTCACCTAACCACGGCTGCCATTTACCTGCTCAGTTTATTGCCTCTCCTGTCCTTATCTTTACGGCTTCCTGGAAGAGTCTGACAGCATCAGAGTTACATGTGCGATCTCGTCTTGATTGAATCAAAAAGTGGTGTCACTTCCTCAAACTTCTTTTGGTTCCTTTTCTTAACATTTCTGCTCGCTAGACTCTTCCCTGGCTTACCATTTAGCTGCTTGGTTAGTTTGATGGTCAGCATATTTGCTACCAGTTACTAGTAAAACCAAAAGATTTCATGGAAAGCTAGGATTTTCTTTATTCTTATAATAGTATTCTTTTGAAAGAGTAGAAAGAAAGCATGCAGAGGTGTTGAAAGAATAAGTATATACATCTTTACACATTATATAAATTCCAAGTGAAATATATTATGTTATTGATAAATTAAATGAAAATGGATATTAAAATAAAGCTAGTTATACTAAATACATTACTAAGTGGTAAGAAGCATCCTTGTGTTAGAAAATCTATTTTTCTACATAGACATAGATTTGTTTGATCCAGTTTTGCAGTTTTCATGAATACCTGTGAGCTATTGACATTAATGATTAGACAGTTAATACTGGTTTGTCTCCTAAGAAAATGAGATTACTAATTGATTAGCTTTTACACTGCATTTGTGTTTTCTTTCCTTACAGATTTTTCTGCACTGCTTCTAAAAGATTTCTGGTTTCCAAAATATGAAGTTTAAAATGGACAAGCTACTGTGATTCCTTAATATAACAAAATTTCTAGGGATCCCTGGGTGGCGCAGCGGTTTGGCGCCTGCCTTTGGCCCAGGGCGCGATCCTGGAGACCCGGGATCGAGTCCCACATCGGGCTCCCGGTGCATGGAGCCTGCTTCTCCCTCTGCCTGTGCCTCTGCCTCTCTCTCTCTCTCTGTGTGTGACTATCATAAATAAATAAAAATTAAAAAAAATTATTCGATATTTAAAAAAAAATTTCTACTTTCTTCTCATATTTCAATCATCTGGTCAAGGAGTATGTGACTACTTGAGCAAGATAATGGGATGTTTGTTGGCCATGGAAGCTAACTGGATAAATAGAAGATACTAGCACAAAATTATGAGAAATTTGAATTTCAAATCACTTAAACTTCAGTGGTGATGGCACCAGTAAAAAAGCAAAAAAAAAAAAAAAACAAAAAAAAAACATAGTTCTTAAGGCAAGGAGTTAAAAGTGGTGTCTTATGTGTAAAACACTTTTTTCTCATTTGGAAGACTAAAGACAAAATTTATCTTATATACTGTATTATGACACATAGGTTTGTGAAAAATAATTTAATCAATTTTGTCTCAGTTCCATAGAAAGTCTCTTACCTTAACTTTAATAATGAATTTACTGTGTGTGCTCCATATTTTAGTTACACACTAGACTAATGATCTTAAAACTCTATCAATAAAAAGCTTTTATCTAGAAACCTATTGCCAATGTTTAGTTTAATTTGTACTTCGGAAAATAGAGAGTGATTTTATTTTTTTTAATTTTTATTTATTTATGATAGTCACACAGAGAGAGAGAGAGGCAGAGACATAGGCAGAGGGAGAGGCAGGCTCCATGCACCGGGAGCCCGACGTGGGATTTGATCCCGGGTCTCCAGGATCGCACCCTGGGCCAAAGGCAGGCGCTAAACCACTGTGCCACCCAGGGATCCCTAGAGAGTGATTTTATCCAAAAAGTCTCCCTAGACTGAAAAGGTTAAAAAACTTCACTATTGTCTAAACCTATCTTTCCCATCCTATAAACTAAAGATAAATATGTAAATGCTAAAACCAGAATGTCTGATTGCTGCCTTTTTAACATCTACTGTATAAAGAGAGAAAATTTCAAAGTGCCACATCAGTTATACAAACGACTAATACCCCCTTTGAGAGAATGGATTAATAAGCCAGTTTTGTATGTTCACTTTAGGCAATCAGGGCAATTACACAGAATTAAAAGAGAATCTCTCTGGGATTCATGTAAATGAAATATAATGAACATCTGCAGTTAGGTGTTTTGTGGGATAGTCACTATGAATACACCATCATGCCCACGTGGTTGGCATCTCTAACCATGTTACTTATGAGCAATTCCTGATGACTTGATTTCTTTGTACTAACACAATGATATATATGCCTCTTGAGCTTCACTTTCCAAAATGTGCCCCCTGTACACCATAATCCTCCCCACCACCACTTATTTCCATTTCAACATCTAGCATATTTCCCTAAAGGCAATAGGGAACTTGGCTATGTCTAATTGCTAAAACTGATACATAGTGGCAACAAAAAGTCATTAGCTAGTGCAAATTTGGCTGGGTATTTGCAGTGTTAGTTATAATCCACACCTTGGTTACAACATGGATTCTGTTAAAAATGAGAGGAGCCATAAATCATCAACTGGAGTGGCTAGTGCCATAGGCAAAAGGCAGGTTGATGTGACTGATACAAAATGCCCTACCCACTCTAACCCTGTACCTATTTAGAAAGCCCTTTGTTTAATCCTGTATTGCCCAAGGCTACAGGCAGTAGGTCAAGTTTAATAAGGAGCCCATTTCCAATTTGTAATATCCTCTTTAAACAGCAAAATAGTGTTAGAGAAAGAACTCTAGGTCAGGAAATCTAGAACCAATCTGGGACATTTCAAACCCACAAGCTTTTATCAAGTGCTAACTATTTAAAGATACATGTGTTCAGGAAAGCAGGTTGTGATAAGGCATGTCCTCTAACCATGAAGTGCTTCCACTAGTCAGTAGATATAGTTTTTCTTAACCTTTCAGTGCCTCGGTTTTGAAACTGGAAACAATTAGATCCCCTCCAGCATATTTCACATACATAATGTAATTCCCATCAGACTTACAAATGAGAATAAAGGCATCTAAGAGAGATCACATTGCACAAGAATAAAACCATAGTTGGTGTCAATAGGTACTTTAATCCACATTTTTTGGCCTTAAATGTTGCTATAATGTTGACAACTAAAATAAATGGGCCATTGGCTGATGCTTCCTGCATTTTATTTCTCTACAAATCACTTTTTGATCACTTATATTTGTTTACAGCAATTTTTTGTTCCTATATTTTTAAAAAAGAAAATATATTAGAGACCTGTTATTTATAAGAAAAATGAGAAGTGGAGGGTTTCTATGAAGCCTCATGAAGAATCCTTACTAAGAAGTCAAGTACACTTCATAATACATCTAAGTAGTCATGAAGGTAGATTATTTAGGAAATAAATGTTACAAAATGAAAATAAAATTTGAGGAAAATTAGGGAAAGTGAGGGGGAAATGAGACAACAACAACAAAAAAGAATTCATTAACATGATGATTTTTTCTGCTATACCGCTTCTTCAATGCATTTCCCCCAGTCTTCTCAGGAAGAAGCTAACCTGTGGGCAAATTAAGAGGCTGCCTCCACAGTGTGATTTAAGAAGACATTAAAAAAACAAACAAAAAAAACTCCTACAAACCAAGAATCTGTCTCTTCCACGGTCTGCCATAGAATCTTTATGTTGATATCAAGTAATAATAATAATTAATAATAATAATAATAATAATAATAATGGGATTAAAGAACTTTAGGGAATTTATCAAAATACTGTTCTCCATGAGGCACTGTACATGAAGCCATTATCAAACACTTATGCTAGTCTGTGTGAGATCAGGCAAGTAGCCTTGTGAAAAGGCTAAAGGGAAGTGGACAGCAGATTTTGATGGCAGAGAGGGATATGGGGAGGTCACACCTGGGAAAATCTGGATGGAGTCATTCAGGGAACTAGACAATCAATGGCACCATGAGGAACCTGAGACTCTGGGCTGTAAAATGCCAGAATTGAAGGGAATTATGAGCAAATGGAAAAGGATGTTTGTCAATATATTACTATTTCACAAAATTCCTTAAAGCCAATCCTCCCATAAATGTTTACTGCAGGGAAATAGCTTTGTTCTTTAAAATCTCACATGTGTAATTTTTAAACTTTCCATAATATTCTTTTTTTAAAAAAAGATCTCACTTATTTAGATAGAGAAAGAGCATGAATGGGGAGAGGGGCAGAGGGAGCCGGAGAGAATCTCAAGCAGACTCTGCACTGACCCCAGGCTTGTTCCCACAACCCTGAGATCATGGCCTGAAGTGAAATCAAGAGTCAGATGCTCAACCAACTGAGCCACCCAGGCACCCCAACTTTCCATAACATTTTGTGCAAAAGTGATATTCTCATTCAGCATTTTGATTTTTTTCAAGGACTCATTCATTCATTTCTTTATTCATCCATTCAACAACATATTTTTATTGCATGCCTAAGAGTAAAGGCTTTCTGAAGATAAAACAGTAAGCAATAAAGAAGTTGCTGCCCACCTGGGGTTTATGGTCTTGTGAAGACAAGCTAGTAAACAAGCTAATAAAAGAGTAAGTAATAAGATATAGAAATGAAACTCCATGTGCTGAGAGACTACAGAGGTGCAGTACCAGATCAGCTGGAGAAGGGACAGAAAGGCTTCCTGAGGGTGGCTGCATGTCAGCTAAGTTCTGAAAATATATACAAGGCAAAAAGAGAGAAAGATAGTTGAGTGTTCTGGGCAGAGAAAACAGCATGTGTGGAGACCAACAATAAGAGATAGCACAGCACAATTAGTGAAAGTAGTCATTTTGTCTGGTGTGCAAAGTTCGAGGTGTACAATGTTCAGAGATGACACTAGGCTGGAGGTTGAGTTCCAGAACATGAGAAGCCTCACAAGCCATGCTAAGCAGGAAGTTTGGACTTTAAGGAGCACTGGGGAGCTAGTGAAGGAGAACTGGATGTAGCTGCATATGGAGTCAGGCTGATGTATAACAAGAGCTCAATAAATACCACGAGATTAATGCGATCATGAGCAAAAGAAAAATGATATAAGCAAAAGAAGTACATCTTGGAGAAGGTAAGTATACAGGTGAAGCTGCATTAAGGGAAGCTATAAAAATTGAGGGAGTAAAAGAAAATTTAAAAATAGAATGAGAATAACAGGCTTAAAGGTAGTTAAATGTGTGTGTACTATAATCAATAGGAAAGAGTTCAACATGCTTATGGGCTGAAAATAAGGCTTCAAAATGACAGTCAGGATAAAAGAGAAGGGCACCCTTCAATGAGAGAATGAAAATTTCTGCCTCTGAGATTTGAAAAAGAATAGTTGGATTGGTGAGGATATAAGAGTTATGGGACGAGAGGCTGGATGACAGGGGTGTGTACTTTCATGACTTCTACTTTCCCTAGGAAGTAAAAGAAAAAAATCACTGATTAAAAGTGAAAGGCCAAGAGCAACCCAGTTTGAGGAAAGGGTAGGATTTGCAGTATCTGCTTTGGAAAAAAAAAAAAAGTTGATTAGAATAGGAAGGAAAAGTATTGCCAAGGAGAATATGGGTTCAATTAGGGTTGGAAACCAATTTCCAACCGTTGATCCTCTCAGGAAAGGACAGATATTGAAGACACTAACTTTTTTGAGACTATCCATGGGGCAAGTTCATAAAATATAGTCCTGGGGCCAAGCTAGGGTATTCAAAATATTGGATAATCAGTTTAAACATAACAACTCATGGAGATCAGCTTGAAGCTAGCAGATGGCGCTGGTAAAAATAAGCAGAGATGCCAAAACTGGAAATAGGGCAAACACAGATGGAATGAGGAGGCAAAGGGTCATAGTCTGAGCAGTACAGAAGAGAACAAAGCCTGTGGGCAGTAGAGGCTTGATTCAGGAGAATGCATTTTGTAAACACAGTTACTTGGCTGCTACATTCATTTTGCCTGTGGTTAGGGGAGTTCCAGCTAAGTCCAGACAGGACATTTGCAAGGGTATGCATGGATTCAGGGCGCATGATTTTCTCTAACAATCTCCAAGGCCCTGGAGTAGGAACAAAGAAAGCCAAGAGGTAAAATAACTCAAGATTTCATATTAGCTGAACAGGAATGTTGGAAAATCAAGTAATACAATGATCCAGACAAGATTAAAAAAAAAAAAAAAAGTAGTGTTGGCAGAAGTTTGCTGAAAGACCAAAGAATAAGGGGACTGAATGGCTGTGAATGAGTGGAAGAAAAGGAGTTAAAAGGAAGGCAACCCCGTGTCCCAAAACAGTTTTCAAATCAATTCTAGAAATGGGTAGCATGTAACCTGCAATCAAGGTTTCTGCTATACATGAGCAGTTAGGATACTGAAGAAGATGGAAAAAGAGAATATGATGCTACTTCCAATATCTTTCAGCTCATCAAAAAAGAAAAGACTGTCAAGCTATGAAAAAGATCAACTTATGTGCATTTTCAGTGAGCATCAAACAGAAGGGTATGTTTATGGCAGAAAATGAGAATGTTTCACAAATAAAACAGAGACGTCTCAGTTTAGAGACATCTCTTCTACATGAATGGTTGTCCTTTGTCACTAGCCCTCAAGGTACCGCAGACCTAAGATGCAAATCAGAAATTAACTATGATTTTCATGGTACTTTGCTGTCTACAACCCACTTGCCTTCTACAATGTTCAGTGACCTTCTGAGTAACACTGTAGAAGAGAAACAATGGTGCCTCCTTCCCCATTATATAGAGGTAGAAACTAGAGCAGAGGTTTTCCTGGCTCTCAAGGCCAAACTTCTTCCCGAATGCCACACAGTGTGAGCAAGACAACTTTCTCTCTCTGTATCAAGATGGAGAAAAACACAGAGATTTCCTGTCAGGCAGAGACATCAACCGCTAACCTCAGACCCCATACGAATAAGTGGTGAGAATAATATTTTTGGTTTCCTGGTTTCATACATGAATAAATCTATAGTATTTAATAAGTTATGAAACTACATTGCTGTTATGAGGAAATGTTATCTCTTTTATCACTCAATAATTTGTGTAAGCATAAATCTATAGGCTTGGCAGAGTTCATAATGACCCCATATGCCCACAACTAAGGTTCAATTGCTGTTTATTACTTATAAGAGATTCCTTGCCACTTTTCTATTACATCATTTAAAATATTGATCTTAAGTTATTACCCATATGATCATGAATCAAGCTCTGTGTGTTTACATGCTGCAGTTGAAGACACTGATCCAACAGAATCATAATATGGAATTTAAAGTATTACAACTCCCTAAGGAAATATGCTGAAACCAGTTGGACCTACTTTGAATTATTTGTTTGGTTAATTATCAATGGCTCCAAAGTGGGCCACTGTAAAAGCTTTCTCAGTAAATTGCTTTCAAAGCCTTGGGCAGTTTGTAGACATTATGCTGCTCTTACACTCCCACAAAGTTCTCTTTGTTTATTGCCCTGTGAGATACACGTATCCTTGCACTTTTCACTAATGGTTAGTAGGCAGCCCTGGTTCATTATCAGACTACCCTGATAACTTAAATAGTCTTCCAGTACTCTCTGAAGAGGTTTGAACTGGAACATAAGATCTTTACCATCACATAAACATACACATCAGGTCACTACAAATGAGAAGTTAAACATTCAAGTCTCCAAGTCCTTATTACCCAATATCTTTCTTCAGGCTTCCAGGGCCAGACTGACGTTACCACATCATATGGCTGTTGTATCCCTTATTATCTTATTATCTTCTCTTAATATCCACGGTAATTAAGATCTTATCCAGTGTGTCTGGAGGAAAGGTGACCTGGATGAGACTTCCGAAGATGTTATCTGATGCAGGCAGTGAAGCTCTGATGAAAATATAATGTTGACCAAAAGATATTATTAAATCTTTGTTCCAGGGAAAAGATGGATTGTTTGGATTTTTATTTCATGTTTTGTTTTTAATGTATGAGAGTTGATTTGTACTGTGTCAGCTCATCTATGTTGAAACTATAATTTTCAGAATTCCTTTCCAAGTTCTGAGTTTCTGTGAACCACAAGAGCAATTTAGGGTGAGAGCTGAAAGGTGGAAAGAAACAGCAGCCGTATCCTTTTACACTGCAAAGGCCCTTGCAAGCCATAGGGTGCTGGTGCGACGGTGGTACATTGTTTCAGCTCTGCTGGCTCACCCTGTCCAAGTGGACCTCAGCCAGCCTGCAGCAATTCCAGCAATCATCGGCTCTCCTCCTTCAGCTTCCCCCAATCCTAGTGGTGTGTACAGCTCCTGTGGCAGCAGGAGCACTTGCTCTTCCAACATAGGCCAGGTTTCCTCCAGTTTCTCTGACTTTTGGGCCAGTTCCCTGAGTTTGGATCCATGGTAAAGGACACCAGCCCCACACTCAAGTCACCAGCTGTGTTGATGTTGATGCTTGGCTATAGCAAGAGGCCTTTATGGATTCCAACTTCCCTTGTGGGCACAAATTTGTCCTGTCCCTTGCCAACTTCACCAACTTTCCTCCCCAGTGCCCTGCCCTGCTGACCTCAGGCTCAGCAGCCAGTGTAGAAAAACAGCTTATGTAAACTGTTTAACTAGTTCCTACAAATGTGTAAGGTCAAATCCCTATGATAAACCCCCCAGTCTTTGTTATTCCTAGTGGCTTTGTTTCTTCAATCCAAACCTAACTAATAAAATATGCATATCTGTTATATTCAAGGGGATAATATCTACCAAAATGTGCTTCAACAACCTATCTCATGTAACCTACTAAAATATGGAGTGGTAAAAGAGAAAATTCCACATTCATTGTTTTAGATTAATATTTCAAAGCTTCTATCCTTTTAAGTAATTTTATTTTTGAAGCAGTTTTCCACAGGTAAGCTATAAATAATATGAAATTACTGGAAACTTAAGATTACCTCCAAAGACCATTCTGAAAGCCAGATTCGTGCAAAAATTAATTCAGCCACAAGAGAACAATGTTCTAAACATAGATGAGTTTTGTAATCCAAACCATTGAAAAAAATTGCTAATTCTAACATCATAAAGAATTAATTCTTCTTATATTGGAGAAAATGAGAGAACTCATTAAAATCATTCCAAGAACTGGAAGACTATTTAAGTTGTCAGGAAAATATCTTGCAGTGAAGACACTTCCTATAGGTGAGTGAAACCAGCAACAGAGACAGAGCTAAAAAAATTATGAATATGAATGTTCTCCCCAATATATTTCCCCATGCAAGCTATTAATTTATATCACATATTTAGTCCCCTTCTTTTTCTCCCTACCCTACACATTGTGTAAATTCATAGAAAGACACATTCATAATTGCTAGAATCTTTATAAGTTTAAAAGGCAGAACTGAGGGGCACCTGGGTGGTTAAGTTGGTTAGGCAGCTGACTCTTGAGTTCACCTCATGTCATGATCTCAGGGCTGTGGGATTGAGCCCCCTCATGGGGTCCCATGCTCAGCAGGGAGTTTGCTTAGGATTCTCTTTCCTTCTCCCTCTGCTCCCCTCCCCCACACTCACTTGCTTGCTTGTTCTCTCTCTAAAATAAATAAATAAATCTTAAACAATAAAAAAAGGGGGCAGAGCTGAAAGTTTGATATATGTTCCATAATTCAAGTTTTGTTTCTGAACCTCCCTGGCTTCTATATGTTGAATTGATGGGACATTTGGCATCTAAGTCACTCCATGCCACCTAGACATTCAAGTATCCTGAAGGCATGTTTACTGATACTGCTGGAGATTCAAGGATGATAAAGACCCAGCTCCTGCCTAAAATTCAGTAAAATGCATACAAAGGATGTTGGCCCATGACAAGGCTTCAGAGGAGAGAATTTACTCAAGAAGGAAGTGGAAGATATGAAGGATGTTGATATCTTGCTCTCTGAAATAACTAAAGGAGCAGAAGAGGGTGTACAGGATGGAATGTGGAGAACATACTGCCTGTGTGTGCATTACCTAAAAAGTGTGTCAAAATTCTGGTGTCCATAAAAGCTGTGTGTTTTTTTTTTTTATGTATACCCCTCAACTGAAGCCCATATGTAATCTTCAGTAAAGTCTCTATTTGTGGCAAAGATTGTATTCAAGTGGACTCTACTGAAGAAAACTTGCAAAGGTATTTATATCTCATTGGATCACATAAAGTCTATGCAGGCCTATCCTAAATAAGCCTAACTTTTTAACACAAAGAAAGGTAGTTCTGTGTAATGTCTGAGTTAAAATTTTAGATTAATGACCAGGCTATCTCAGGTACCGCAGTGACCACAACATAAGCAGAGTCCAAAGGACCATGGCCTTTGTAAAAGGATGTTATTATTTCAGTACAGTGAAGAAGAAACACATTTCAGAGGAGATGGTTACTCTTGAAAGGTAAATGAAGTTTCAAAATGCAAAAATAGAACTTCAGATATTGGCAACAAAAAAGAGAAAGGCTCTGAAATATGGAAACTTGGAGTCTTTAAAAAAAAAGAAAGCGTAATAGCGTCAAGGTATAAATATATATATTTATATTTATAGGGGAGTAATAAGAGGTAAATCTGGGAAGTAGATTGCAGCATATTATGGACTAGAGAGCCCTGAATGCTGAATTAAATAGGATTGGAGGGTTTTTTATTTTTATTTTTTTACTTATTTTATTGGAATAAATATCCCAAGAAAGCATTGTGGAGAAAACTACTGATTTGGAAGTTTCATTTAGCAGTAGTATGTGGGTTGAAGGTTAAGAGTTGTGGGGACCACTTCAAGGACAATGTGACAGAGCAAAAATATGAAGTGCAACTATTTTATTAGTAAAATGGGGGTGGTTAGAAGGAAAAACAAATGAAGTTTTAGGTTCATGTTCATAGTAATTTCATAAAATAGAAAGCAAGGTCATTTTTTTAAGGATTTTGAGGTTACAACAATTTGTTTACTTGCTTTTATTGAAGAATAGCTGACACTCAATGTTACATTAGTTTTAGGTATATAAAACAGTGATTCGACCAGTCTATACGTTATTCTATGCTCACCACAAGTGTAGCTACCATCTGTCTTCATAAAATACTATTATAATACTATTGACTGTATTCCCTATGGTGTTCCCTCTATTCTCATGATTTACTTATTCCATAACTAGAAACCTAAATCTCCCACTCCCTTCACCCATCTTGACCAACCCCATCCCCTCTGGGAATCATCAGTTTATTCTCTGTATTTAGGGTCTGTTTCTACTTCTTATTTTTCTGTTTGTTTATTCATCTGTTTTGTTTTTGGATTCCACATATAAGTGAAATTATATGATATTTGTCTTTATCTGATTTATTTCACTTAGCATCATACTCTCTAGATCCATTCATGTTGTCACAAATGACAAGATTTTGAGGTTACAACTTAAGGAAAGTAGAAGGGGTTGACGAATCATGTCTACGGCAGCATTTGTCCATCACCATCGTAGGTCCAGTAACTTTCCTGTCTGCTCTGCTTCGTCTATATAGTTCCCACTGGAACTGTCCCACTATTCTATCACAAATATGCCTCCTTGGCCACAGCTGATTAGCCCAGATTTGGGCACCAGACTCAAGTCTAACCAGTTAGAATCTCCACCTGGAATTTCTGAAACTGGGCCATAAAAGTCAGTGTATTTCTAGTAATCTGGGTTTTATGACAGAAACCAGAACGCCGTGCCCTACTGTCCCTTCATTGTCTTTCCCATATGTTTCCTACCATATAGAAAAGATGTGATCTGCACCAAAAAAGAATTTTTTTTAATGGATTCACAAAGAAGATAATAAATGTACAGTAAAGAGAGATGGAATGTAATCCCTGGTTCCAGGTGTTACTGCAGACCTATCCTTTTTTATTTTTTATTCTCTGAGACACCCCAGAAAGATTTTAACAAATTCCTCCAAATGCTTAAGCTAGTCTGAGCTGGTTTTCTGACACTTGCAATAAAATGGTTGTAAGTCATAAAAATTGTTTCAGTGGAGAAGTAGCAATAGAGCTGACTAGGGAGGAATCTAAACATTACCAGACACTGTCAAGTCACAGGATCCAAAAGAAGTTGGGGAAGATAAATGGTAACAGTATTCATTTGCTTGGTGCACATATTTCTGCAGAAGCATTCTTTTAAAATTATTATTATTGTTTTCTGTAATTATATTGTACAGAATGTTGTCTCTTCCTGCAGAAGCATTCTGTAGCCTAGAGATAGATGAGGAGAAGGTAGGCTGTTGAATTGATCAGTTTGTGATTTTAATTGTGAAAGAAGTCATTGGAAGAGCAACATGACACAAGACTAGTGACATTGACAAATGTAATTGAAACTCAGGGCATTATTCTCAAAGGGAATGATGAAATCATGATGATTTTTAATACATTTCCTTCCTCCTCTTCGGGGTCTATTTATACTCTATTACTCTTTTAGCAAAATCAAATTAATGTAACTGTCCAAATCAAGATTATGGTAAAGAAATTGATCCAAAATCATTGAGCATAACTAAGAGTTTTGTTGTTTATTTTGTTTATTTACAAAAAAAAAAAAAACAGATCTCCCAGAGACAAAATCAGGTGGTATATCTTAGAAATAAGAGACTATAAGAAATGGTCATGCAAAGAAATGCAAAGTTTGCCCTTATGTCACAGGACATAGTCTAAAAAGAGAATTGTGTATATATTGTGTACAATTTACATAATATAAAACAAAATAGTAACCAAAAATGCCAAAAACTTTTTAGTTTCCATTACAGTATTTCCTGTTCTGTAAGATTTTGAGGTGGGAACAATTACTGTTGGTGTCCCACTCAAATCTTCTCACACTCATTTCAATACCTGCTGTCTGTACTCCTAGCTGCCTACACCTGTATTTTTGTTGCCTATACACTTTATCTGGCTACCAAAGCCATTGTGGTCCAAGAATTAACACTCCCTAGGAACATCCTTCAATCAATGGGAGAAGGGATTTTGGTGCGTAAATATTCCAGCTTGCTCTCCCCACCTGGTGGTAACTCTGAAATACATTCAGATTTTCTCATTAAAGCAAAATGTGGTGATGGCCAGTAATAACCTGCTTGCTAATGAATTTGTTATTGACTGCCTTTCCTTCCTTCTTTCACTTTCCTTTTCTCTACTGACATTTCCTAAAATTTTATCTCAAATAAATAATTTGAACTTGAGTACTTGTTTCAGGATTTGCTTCTGGGGTTATGCAAACTACCAAAAAAAAAAAAAAATCAGGGTAGTGTCAGGAAAAGAGTGCTTAATTAACATCATTCTGGGACCTCTTTTCTGAGAGTTCAAGATTTTTTATTCTCTGGGTTAAGAGACGTGTCAGTTCTTTAATTTTAGGTAGTTGAAAGGTGTGTAAGATCTTTGCAATATTAAGGCTTATACAAAATTGAACTGGATGTGAGAAGAGGGTTAATAGTTTATTAAGAAAAATTTTTCTTAAATCTATGAATGCAGATTCCTTATCATTGAAGTGAAACCACCGTTAAGTGAAAAGCGTTTTTGATATGTTGAGCCTAAAACATTGTGTAAGAGCTATAAAGAATATGATATCATAATTTGGATTATACGATTGACCCTCAAACATGGACTTGAATTCTATGGGTCTACTTATACAATTTCTTGATGTTATCGGTAAGGATTCCAGTCAACAGCAGGCTATTAGTAGTTAAGTTTTTGAGGAGTCAAAAGTTATACCCAGTTTTCAACTGGGTGGGAGTTGGCATACCTAACCCCTGGCATTGTTCAAGTGTTGACTGTATTAACTTGTAACAATTCAGGAAAGCATACCAATGTAAATTGCTACAAAACTCCCGCAACTGAATGGTTTCACACAGCTGAAATTTAATTTAAAACTCTCAGTACCAATGCAAGTGTTTGAAATCCAGGCTAGCAGGAGATCCTTTCCCACCCAGTCAACCAGGAATTCAGCGTCTACTTAACTTCTACATAGGTTACCCCCCCTCCGGGGGGTCTTCCCCAATCCAGCCAGCCAGAAATGGAACAGAAGGGAAGGAATGAATCCTGGGAGAGATTTATGGGGCAGGCCTAGAGAAATAGTTTATTTCTCTCATTCCATTGAGTATGTTGCAGTCATGTGACTGCAAGAAGGGTTGGAGCAGGGAAGCATTCCCACTGGGAAAATGGGTAGGTATTACCCAATGACAATTCTGCACTTGGAAGAGAATACTCATTTTTGGCAAATAGCCATCCCTTCCACAACAAATATTTATTTTCTTATGCAAAATAAATATTTTAAATAAACCAATAATATAAACAAATTATAACTGAATGTTAAGTAAGTCAAATCATTTTCAAGAATTAGGGGAAAGTATGAATATATCAAAAATTCATATTATTAAAATAGTCCTTACCTATTTAAATTTCTCTCAAAATTTATGCCAAAAGCTCACCCAAGTATTCAAAACAATATAAGTAATTTCTAATTTTTTAAAAGTTCATTTAAGAGTTCAATCTCTGTAATGCAAAGTGCTAATATTTCAATCATTTTTAAAAATAATCTATAATTGAAACATTTCATTTCTTTATATTGGTTTTCTCCTATACTACTTACTTAAAACTCAGGTAACTATGTACAATAAAATCTAAGAAATTTTTACATCATTTCTGTCACTTATTTGTACATTCTTCCTCAGGAAATATTAAAGAGCATTTCAGAGCTGTCTCCCTTTTTTTCTGAATAAAACTATCTTTACTTTCTCTGACCCAAGGAGATAAATGCAAGGAGGCAGATATATAGAAAATTTAAAGATCAAAATCTAGTCACATAAGTATATGGTCACACTATCAGAAGTTGAAATTAATGATTTGCAAAACCAAGATTTCCGTTATGAAGTTTGTAATTTCCTAAGTAATAAGCTGGCCTCTTAATTATTTAGCAACAAGCATTTGTATTAACACGTTCATTACAAATACCCACCACGTATTCTGTTAAAAGAGAAAACTAAGTATAAAATATATCATTCACATTTCTTTAAACAAAACTCAACATTTGTACTTTGAACTAATTGAGAAATATACTAACTTTATTTTATAAAGTGGAGTTAAACTGCATACCTAGGTGATGCTAAAACATTACATTGTATAGATATTAAGAAAACAGCTATAACACTATATTCCTGACCAATATTATGACTCTTATTAATGAAACTGTTGACTTGTGATCACTAATATTGATTGAATACTTATGAAATAGGAACTTGTTGCTTTAAGTGCTTTTATTCTGTCCCATACTATTATTACTCCAAATTTACAGGTAAAGAAGCTGATATTTAAGAAGTTAAGCATCTTGCCAACGTCACACCAATGGGAAGCAGGAGAGCTGAGATATGAACACAATTCTACTTGACTAGATTCTGTGCTCTTACTTGTGATGTTCTGTGGCCTTCATCAGTGAGGTACATCACTGTTTCTCACTCAACAATAAGTACAAGTTTAAAACGAAGAACCAATTTAATGAAAATAATCCCAGACTAACTAGAAAAAAAAAAAAGGAAGAAGCTAATAAAAGAAAATTAGGCATTTCCGTATCAGTAATCCTACTTGGTTGTTAACATGACAGCTCTTGGAGATGAATTACATTTTCCCTTTGAAGTGAAACACGACCTAAATAAATTGGATGATGTGTCCAGCAACATCACACAGAAAGAAAGATGCACAGACAAGATTCAGATCCAGGCCTTTTTGACTTTATATCACTATACCTTCTGCTGTGCTGCAGAACCTTTGAGAACACATGGTCTTCTCATTGAATATTTTCTTTCATTTATTAGCACATAAATTTACCTATACTTCAAGTCTTGCAATATATATTAAATGTTTTTTTCATTTCCTTCTGAAACAAATTGACCAATCAAATTTAGCATTATTTTGCTAGCGATGGATGGAGATGTTAACCAAAATCCAAGTGTGTCACTGGAGTTATGGCTTCTATCGATATGAACAAAAAAAGGAAAGGGGAAAGCATGTACAACTCTGGAAGTTCATTTCTCCTGCTCTGATATATAATAGAAATCGGCAACCTGTTTTAAAAGGTCAAGGATAAGAATATGAAAAATGAAACCTTGAATAGGAAGTATATGCAGTGATTGTAAAACCAGAAATAAGGTTGGAGTTATGGAACTGACCCTAAAAGTGATTATATGTACACATGCTCCAAGAAAAAACATACACTCAGAATGTAATTTGGAGCCAGTTATGAGGAAACCAAGCATTATAATAGTGTGAAAGTCTGAGGAAAGAGTAGGGATGTAGTACAAATTGTCCAATAGAGACAAGAAAAATACCAAGAATATAATATTTGGGATGAGAGAGTGGGTAGAGGGAAATCTGTAACTAGAAGAATTTTAAGAAGAAAAAATGGCAGGAAACAATGTCAAAATGAAAACACTTCTTTAACTGATTGGGAGAGCTCAAAAGCTGAGAGTAAACATGATCATTGCAAGGAAACTTGCAAGAAAACAAGTAAAAACTTGAATAGGTTCAAATTTTACAAGAATTATGAAAAATCACAGTACAGGAAATAACACCAAAAAAAGGTGAATGAGATAGAAGGGTAATTTTTAGAGACCTTGGTTTTCATTCTGACATTCCAATTTGAATTTAGACATTTGAAAAAACAATTTTATACAGAAGTATTGTTAAAAAGGCATAACTACATAATACAAACACATTTTTATCAAAAGCTGAGAGTAAACATGATCATTGCAAGGAAACTTGCAAGAAAACAAGTAAAAACTTGAATAGGTTCAAATTTTACAAGAATTATGAAAACTCACAGTACAGGAAATAACACCAAAAAAAGGTGAATGAGATAGAAGGGTAATTTTTAGAGACCTTGGTTTTCATTCTGACATTCCAATTTGAATTTAGACATTTGAAAAAACAATTTTATACAGAAGTATTGTTAAAAAGGCATAACTACATAATAATACAAACACATTTTTATCTTCATAGCTACACCATTGTTTAATGTGATACCCAGTTATGGAGTAATGAACTCAAACTATGACAAAAGAGAGAAAAGTCAGATAACAAGAGTGAAGCCTCCCTTTTTAAGGCTGCACACAGCATTTCCTATCAATGTGCAAATATAAAACTTGTAAAAATGTATCTCAGGTAATACTCGCTTTGTCATTTTTCCAGACAATTGGGCAACAGAAATGTCATTTGATCCGTGCTTAATTTCTTGAGAGAACCAGAAACATAATGGGCTCCGAAACACCTTAAACTGCTGGCATCATGAACACTTCCTGACTAATTCTGTTGGACAACAGAGACAAAGCAAGCCCTGTAATTACATCCCAGCCTGATCTATGCTTTCACTCATGTAATTAATACTTCCTCTGTAAAGCAATGGAATAATTTAAAGAGCAGATATTTTTCAACCATGGTCTGGAAAAAAAACTCGAAGAGGAGACTACATGTGCATTTCAGCTATGTACAGACACTTCTGGGATTCCATTTGCTAAGAGAAATTGTAACTAGATTCTCAGAGCTTTCATTGTACCAAGAGATGGAAATGATACTTCCTTCCTGCTAACAGTTATAGTGGGGGGTAGAAGAAAGGGTGACTGGAGCCTATATTTATTCCATGAGGGTTTATGAAAATGGTAAACATAATCTCAGTTCCTGGCTACCTGAGCCACCTAGTGTGGTGCCAACCACATTTGTAGAGCCTCAGCCAGAAAATCACTGCAGAAATCTGGCTCCAGAGATTAGACTTTAACTTACATGGTAGAAATAAGACACCACACTCCAGCAAATCTATACTGATTTCCCAAATTCATTCATGGTTTCCAATGTCCATTTGTAGAGAGGCATTCACAGTCATGAATGTAGATCCTACAAAATTCAGAGACACATACACAAAAGTAGAGGACAAAGGAAGAATGAGAATGCAAACTAACAATATTTTCAATAATTGTTCTAATTTTAAATACACGGACATTATTTTCTTTAAATAATTTGCATACATGCCCAGTAAAAAATTTATATTATCAAGGACCCTCTCCATCCCTAACCAAATCCAAAACAAACTTCATCTTTGTCTTCTTCTTTTCAGCTATTTCTATTCAATATTTATAATACAAAAAGAGTGGCATCTAGGATGAACACAGGGCCAATGAGATGGCTGTTTCCTCTTTCTAAAATACTCTCCCGCCCTTACTCCTCACAACACTAACTAACCTTTTTCTCAACAACAGTGCCATCTCCAAAAAGAGATCTCCCCGGATTATTCTTCTACTTCTCTATCACATTACCTTGTCTATGTACTATACAATACCCCACAGTCTCTGAACATTTTGTTTATTGATTTGTCTGCATTTGAAATATGAAGGATGAAATAAAATTCTGAATGTGAAACAAGGAAACAGCCAGCTAAGGGACTACTATATTTGTCTTAGTCTGCTTGGACTTCCATAATAAAAATACCACAGACTAGGTGACTTACACTGCAGACATTTATTTCCTCACAGTTCTTTTTTTTTTAATTTTTATTTATTTATGATAGTCACACAGAGAGAGAGAGAGGCAGAGACATAGGCAGAGGGAAAAGCAGGCTCCATGCACCAGGAGCCCAATGTGGGATTCAATCCAGGGTCTCCAGGATCGCGCCCTGGACCAAAGGCAGGCGCTAAACCACTGCACCTCCCAGGGATCCCTATTTCCTCACAGTTCTTAAAGCTGAATCCAAGATCAAGGCACAGGCAATTTTGTTTCTGATGTGAACTCTCTTCCTGGCGTGCCACATTCTGGGCTATGTTCTCACAGGTGGTGAAAGAGATCTCTCTCTCTCTCTCTCTCTCCTCTCTCTCTCTCTCTTTTATAAGATCACTAATCAGGAGGGCCTCACCCTCATGACCTAATCCAACCCTAATTTACCATCACATTGTTGGTTAGGGCTTCAGTGTGTGAACATTCAGTTCATAATAGTAGAATTCCAGATTTGAAGTCACATCAACACAGTAGAGACAACAACAAAAACAAATTGCTTGATTATTTGACTGGATTACTCTATAACTCACATAAAGATAATCTGCTTTGTTCCAGCAGAAAAATATAATTCTCAACTATATTTTCATTTCCAGAGCAACTTGACTTAATGCATCTTTACTCTGGTGGTATGATTGGTTCCATTTTATATTCAGAAACTCAATTGATTGGCTCATAAATTATAGAAGCTCTTAATTCTAATTTAAGAATTATGCCAAGAAAAACATGAAATTTTAAAGATAATATATGGCTCTGCATGAATATTTAAAGGCAATAAGCCAGATTTACATTCTGTGAAACACAAAATAAAAATTTTAACAAAAGAACAAAATGATTGATAGAATATATCAAAACACACCACCTTTTGGCACAGTGATTCTGAGCTCACATACAAATACTCCCCTGTTCTGTAGGCAAGCTCATAGAAGAGGGAGTCCCTCTCCATTGGAGATCACTTTATTTTTCCATTAGAAAAGAGCAAATGGGGATTTTTAATATACTTTTGGCTTAGGAACTCTGAAATTTAATACATGTTCCAATTTGCAAAAACTGGAAACACAAAATAGGCCAATGGCCCAAGTCCAAGTAGACTCAGTTTTCCAGAGTAAAAAACTAAAGCATAGAAATGGTAAGAAAACTCTCACTAAAATTACCAAGAGTAAGGAATATTTTAATTGAATATTTTATTCACTAAAGTCATCATTTTTCACTTCCCTTAATTATCAGTCTCATCTCAGAGATAGAATCCACTTTAAAATTATCAAAAACTCTTTTTGAAAATGTGTTAGATTAATAAACATATAAATCAACAGCAACCTCATTCCTTTATTTGACATTTTCTTGGTGAACACAAGCTATGTACAAAGCTCTGTACTGTAGACCATGTTCAGATACCACTTAGGAAACAAATAACTACAGGTTAAAATGGGGATATTTGCTCAAAGATTATTTTGAGGATTCAGAGATTGTTCTTCATCTTAAAGCAAAGACATTCTTCTCAAGTGTACAAGCAAATGCTCTCAGTTAGAGAAAGAGAAATGTGAATGTTTCAATCAGATCACAGAAAAAGACCGCACCATGCCCTCCAGTTGCACAGACAGAAAGAAGAAGGCTGTTAACATAGTCTGCCTTGAATACCTTTAGTAGCCTCTGCAGACAAACCTACAAAGAAGGGGGTTCATACTGAAGAGCGGTGTCAGGGAGGTAAGATTCTCTGCCAGTGCATCTTGCTCTACACCTCTCATTTGAATAGGTCAAACGATAAGACTACCACATGCAGTAGATTTATGCAATCTCATCACATTTAATACTTTCTCTTCCCTAATTTATACACTGTTCTTATTTTATTTACCTTTCTAGTTCTTGAATCTTCTTCCATCTCTCCTCAAGTATATTCTTATAGTTCACTCTTTAAATACTGAGATTCCTCTAAGAATCCCATCATCTAACCCTCAACCTCTCCTCTGTGTTCCAGATCCAAGTATCTAACTCTTTACTATGCAGCTGCTTTGGGATGTCCCTTGACCACCAAAAGTTAAATACAACTAAAACCAAAGTAATCATCTTCAGCTTCAAAACCTGCTAGCTTCACTGTTTTATTGACTGCTTTGTCAATAATGCCACCAACTCAGAAACACAAACCTATAATCTGAGGGAGACTGACTTCTTCCTTTCCTTCATATTCCAAAGAGAAGTCAGGTTCTATTGACTATAACTCCTCTTTCATCCCTGAAAGCCTTTGTTTAAACTTTCATTATTATTTTTCATTTACTTATTGAAACAATAAGACATTATGCTAACTAAACAATGAAGGAAGCTTGAAAAAGTGTCTATACTGGAGAAACAGACAAACAAAAGTGTAATCATATATTAACCTTACTTTTTAAGTGGTATCTCCCAAATTCTCCATAGCCTTCTAATCTATTCTTCACATGGTCACAGTTTTCTTTTTCTTTTTTTTTAATAAATTAATTTTTATTGGTGTTCAATTTACCAACATACAGAATAACACCCAGTGTTCATCCCATCGAGTGTCCTCCTCAGTGCCCGTCACCCATTCACCCCCACCCCCTGCCCTCCTCCCCCTCCACCACCCCTAGTTCATTTCCCAGAGTTAGAAGTCTTTATGTTCTGTCTCCCTTTCTGATATTTCCCACACATTTCTTCACAGTTTTCTCATCAAGAAAATGCTCCAATCATTCCAGTAATAGATTAATAAACCAGTAATAGATTCCTGAAAAGGATTTAAATGACTTCAAATTCCCAAAAATGAATTTAAATTTTTCTAAGAAAATTAAGAGACAAATGATTAGCAGTCCCTTTGAGACTTAATCTCTGAAGACAGGAAAGCAAGGATGTCAAAGCTGGATATGAACCAGTCAGAAAATGAAGAGAAGCCCAGAAGCCATGACTATAGGTCAAAAGAAGGAAAGAAAAAAAATCAGAGCCAATTTCATATACAAACTTATTTCACCAAGTGTCTTTCTACTTCATTAAAGAAAGCTTAAGTCTTGAATCCTAAAAGGCTTCTGAGTACCTCTTAATAGATTCAATAGTTTTACTTTTGCTATTTGCCTTCTTTAAAAGTTAACCATAATCAGTGTTGAGTAGTTTTATGAGCATCTCTGCATTTGGACCTAGACCATATTTGCAAGTTTGCCTTTCTTCAAATGGATGCCTCTTTAAATGAGACCTGTAAAATAAGATATCACTTGAACTTATTAGAAATATTTTGGTTGTTGGGCAGCCCCGGTGGCGCAGCGGTTTAGTGCTGCCTACAGCCTGGGTTGTGATCCTGGAGATCCTGGATCGAGTCCCATGTCAGGTTCCCTGCATGGAGCCTGCTTCTCCTGCTTCTCGTCTGCCTGTGTCCCAGCCATTCTTTCTCTCTCTCTCTCTCTCTCTCTCTCTCTCAATAAATAAGATCTAAAAATTTTTTTAAATAAAAAAATATTTTGGTGGCAATTACAGATAGAAAAAAAAAACTTTAAAGGGGACGTTTTAATAGAAAGATATTAGCATATCTTGTAGAACAGCCAAGCTACAGACAAAACAGAGAACCAAGAATTCAAATACTTCAAGTGCCGTCAGGACTACCCATCTTTCTTCTTTCACCCCATGGGCCACCTTAATCTCTTTCTCTCCCTTTGCATCCTCCCTTTCATTCCCCTTCTCTCATTCTCTCTTATTCTTTCTACTGTCCCTTTCCTAGTCCCTGCCCCCACAGATAATCCACCTTTGCCCTTCTAGCCAATGAAACATGGCATGTTTCAATTTGCAATTGTTGTTTTCTTTACATATTAAAATTTTAGCCACAATAAATGCACATGACAACAAGATAATACTAGAGAAGAGATGTATTGGCCAACTGTGGCCTTGTATCCATAACTAGACCAGTCAATCTGAGGCCAGGTGAATGGCATCCTATGATTTCTCCAGTTTTAAACCAATCAACGATTGCATTGCAAAATGGCATCTCTAGGACAATGAGGTCGAATAAGGCACAGTTTCCAGCTGAAAAGTAGATTTCATAATGCATTAAATGTGACACCAACAGATTCAGCTGTTATATAAATTGGTATTCAGTAACATGAGCATAAATTTCGACAGTCTCTTGTGTAAATAAAGTCCAGGCTGCTTAACAGACCTTATGCCTTGCTTTATTTCCATTGTTATTTGTTTAATGTTCCCAGTGCTGTAATAAAACATTAAACAGTGGTATTTAACTTCTTTGTGTGAAGCAATTTTTTGTCTAAATGTTTTTAATAAAAAGTGGTTTTCTTTAAAGTAAATGGGATGTTCACACCACTAAACTCAAAATGACTTTTATGAATGAGAATGATTTTCTCAACTTGTTGTTGAGAACAGTGCTTCAAAGAAGTGGTAAAATAGCAGCTATGTATTTAACATGATAATGACCTTATTTAAGAATAATTTTTAAAGCACAGTCATGCTAAAATCCCATCCAAATTCTACAGAATTTGTACTAACCATTTCATAAGAATTTTAAATGACGTATACTAGAATAAGATTTTTAAGTCCGTAAAAAGAACATTACATTTCTCTGTCATATAAACATGGATCTTAGTATGATCCTGAAGACCCAAAAATATTTAAAACTTAAGTAAATAATTGCCATAAAAACAGGGGTCTTGGCCAAAAATGAAATTTTGGAGCACTTATGTGGCTCAGTTGGCTAAACGTTTGCCTTAGGCTTAGGTTATGATCCCAGGGTCCTGGGATCCAGCTCCAGGTCAGGCTTTCTGCTCAGCAGGGAGCCTGCTTCACCCCCCACCCCTCTCCTTGTTCATGCTTGCACTTTCTCTCTGTCTCTGAAATAAATAATTTTTTTTAAAAAAAAGAAAACTTTAAAAAAATTAAATATTGAGTTAAGGTAACATTTTCTACTCTGTTCCTAAAACTCACACTCAAAAATTATAGTGCTTTCAATCTTTTTCTTTAATTGTTCCCCTGAGATAAGGGAGAAGGAATTGTTTGGTTGGACTCCATAGGTCCCTACATGGACTTGTAAAAAAAAAAAAAGCTGTGAAATCTTTTGAATCTATATCAGAAGAAAACATCCTACTACTATAGACTCCATTTCAAACTGGTCTTCCTAAGAAGAAAAGGGACAAAGAATGAGGCAGGAATTTCCTGTCTAGTCTGTCTTTTAGACAGAATCCAGTTCAAGGGCTGTAGGTTGATGACAGTAAAGACCTCTGGGTGAGCTGCACACCACACCCGCTTCAGGCTGTTGAATCCCTTTATTTAATAGGCTTAGAAACATTGGCAAACAAAAGGCTCTTTCCAGAAATGATAGAATCAAAGAGTTTTAACCTCTAGATCTTCTTTATCATACTTTATAGAGAATAGGAAGTAAGGAGAGATGGAAAAGAATGTGCAAAGTCTCATCATCATCATCATCAAAGCTATGTCAAGAGTTATAATTAAAATACCTGAGGGGTACCTGGGTGTCTCAGTTAGTTACCTGTCGGATTCTTGTTTTGGTTCAGGTCATGATCTCATGGGTTGTGGGATAAAGCCCCATCACTGGCTCCATACCCAACACTCAGCAAGGAGTCTGCTTGAGATTCTCTTTCTCTCCCTCTCCCTCTGTTACTCCTTCCATTTATGAGTTCTCTCTCTCTCTTGCTCTTTCTCCTTTTCTCAAATAAATAAATATTTAAAAAAATAAAATACCTGAGATAAAGACAGAAAGGAAGATAGATAGACAATTGACTCTTTGTCCCTTTCCCCCATACACATGAAAAATAAGAGCAGACACTATAGGGAAGAAAGGGAGTGAAAACAAAAAAGTCCATTAATTAAGACAAATATGCAGAGAAAGGAGGAGACAGAGAGCAGATTAAGGAAAAATAATATTACTCATAAGCCAGTGTATGGTGTACCTATCCAGGTCATATATGTCATGAGGAAAAACAGGACTAAGTGGTATATAAGTTAGCTTGTTATTAGTTAGCATAAGAAGTATTGGCTTTTTTTCAAATAAGTTATTTTCTCTCTTTTGTGTTTTTTTTTTTTCAGGCATTCTTTTATTTAAAAAAAATTGCTCTCAGTTTAGTTTTAGGTATCCAATGAACCTTCTTTAGCTAGATCAACTTATAAAGTTTAATCCATTATCTTGTCAGTTATAGTCTCTGTCATTGTAATGCACATAGGACTGTGAAATAAAAAGAAACTAAAATGAGTTAAGTTTAACATGTGAACATGAATTATCATTTTCTTGTTTCAAGTAAAATCTTGATGAGTAACTCACTGTCAAAACAATGCATTGAGACATAAGAAAAACTGTCAAATTAAAAGCAAATTAGTATAAGAAATGGAGAAAAATAGACTATGACGTGACTAATTCTGGAGAGAATAAAAAGCAATGAGGATAAGTTTCAATATAGCATCCACTCAATTTTAACAGCAGAAAGAAAAACAGATCAGGAAATGTATAAGGAGATTCCTTTTAAGGCTTTTGTAATAGCTCTCCTGAGAAATAGTTTTAAATTTTTATATATGACAAAAGCGGGTATTGGCCATCCTCTAAGGGACAAAACCCTCATCCACAAAAATAAATTATTTTTACCAGGTGATTAAATATTGCTATTAGCACAAAAGACTATTTTCTAACTCTATTTGTGCTAATCTATTTGCCATATACGATTGCAGATTTGAACATAAGAAGTATTTTTCATTGGCAAATTACTTTAAAAGTGTTCATTACTTTTGGATTTTAAAATATTTCTCCCTGTTAATACCTTGTTGGCCCTCTCTAATAGAAAAACTGGTTATATATAAGGCCTGGAATAATAATAAGAGAATAGAAAAAAATAGGATAGCTAATTTTTTAAAATTATTTAATACATATGTTCTTGAGATTTATAAATTGTTACTGTTTAAAAGAAATAGAAATAATTCAGTGGTGATTCTACACATATGGTCAGGCTCTGAATGCACATGACAGTAACTATCTCCAGTAAAAAGACAATTGGTGGTGAATCTTACAGGCAAGTCTGGACTGAGGTAGCAATGAAAATTCCTAAGTAAGCACAATTATCTCAATTAAGCCTTAAAAAAAAAAAAGATTGATTTCATTCAATATGTCAGCTTGAACAATGTCAAACCTGTAAGTTGATGGAAGATACACTTAAAATCAATAAACAGATAGCAATGCAAAAATAAATAAATAAGATAAGAAACCCTCCCTAGATCAGAGACCATGTAGAATTGGTAAGTAATGGAAATAGAGATGGAAATACAATGAAGAGGGGAAAATATAACCCAGGAAATGCAAATATAAGCCCTTACTAACGACTGGGTGCTCCATGATGGCCCTCCAGGCCTGGGAGCAGTGGAGGCTGCTAAGGACATTCCAGGGACATTCGAAAGGGCCAGCCTCTGGGAGCCGCCCCCTCTCTAGGGAACAAGAGGTCAACTTCAAAGATAGGTGAGTGTGGGAGCTTGCATTAAAGAAGCAGCACAACCCTGGGTGAATGTCAATGCCTGGAGACAAGAAACATTCAGAACAAGAAAATCAGCCTTTAAGAAAATGATTATGTTTCTGAATGTAATGGGAGATACAATAGAGTATAAGTCACAGCAGAAGTTCTCAACACTTTTATCAAGCAGGCTGTGGAACTGGATACACAGACGTTCTAACAAGTCATCTTAAATGCAAACATATACAATTAAAGAATCCTATTATCAGAAAAGTTTTCAAGAACTTAAAGTCTTCCCTATTATTTTGCTTGGTTTTGTTTTGTTTTAATTCAGCAGACTCCTTTCTCTCCCCAAAACAGAGTCAAATCAAAACAGCAGTTTGCCACCATCATCTCCAATAATGTCAGAGTCTTATATCCTGGGTTTAGTAGTACCCACTTAGTACCAGCAGACAAATGCTCAACAATTCATCTTTACATATGATGCTTGATCAAATGAGTCACTCTATTTTGTAAAAGTCAAAAGCATATATGTGCAATATTTACATCTTGATTACTCATCCTAGGCTGAATTTTACTTCATTTTTATAGATGAGAGACTCCCAAAATCCCTTTCAGTAACTATTTCCTGAGAAAACCAGCCTTGCATATCCATGATTTAAGTGCTTAGTCAAATCATTTCCTCTAACTAATATGAAGAATGCTGAAGGCAATGCAATCCAGCTCAGCAATTCTACCTTTCATAGGAGTCAACATTCTGAATGTATTTGTGACATTAAGAAAGGAAATAGAGACTATCAATCAGACTTTCAGATCCTGTTTTAATCAGAACACATTCAGGAAATAGTCTCAAAAGCCAGAACTTTCAATGCCCCTGTTGAAGACGGCTTTAAAAAAAAAAAAAAAAAACTGATTTGCAGCCCACAGAGGAAGAACAAATACTGCCTATGCTTTCTATTTAATTTGGTGTAAGTTCATAAAACAAATTGCCCAGATAATTGGACATGTCTTCAATTCTACACTATATTTTCCATAGATGTAAACCAGATTTATAACTCATAAGTACAGCAATAAATGAGCATAGCTTGTAATAGACTTGTGCCAAGTCTTATGTCAAAGTGAAATAAAAAATGAGACTGACCACTTTGAATAATCAAATCTGTCAGCTCAGCTAACTCCTTCTGAAGTATTGATGGGAAATTCTAAAACCTAAAAAAAAGTTTAATTATTCTTACTCTCACAAATATACACAAGCAAGAAACAGCTATTTCAGATAGGTTCCCTAAAAATAAATTTATCATTCCTAAATCCTAAATGATTTTTTTTCTGTTACTCCTATTTGTCTTCCTTTGGAGAAATTAAAACCCTCTCACACATGGAAACTACTATCTTGAGTTAAATTCCCATTTTCCTCTGAGGAATTTTTCCATTCCCACTTAAATCAGAGTTAGAAATTATGCCTTTCCAGACGGGACCGTCTGGTCACCATTTGTCTGGTCCCTGTTCCAAAAAGAAAAGAAAATAGAGATCAACAATATTGCATTGGGAAATAGAAGGTGGTTTTAGACACATCTGTTTATTCTGTGATAACTAAATAAATCCAGTTATTATAAGGCAAAGTTCAAACCTAAAAGTGTCCTCTAATTGAATTCTTCCTCTTCATGGTCAAGAAAAGGGAAGGATATTAATGGTCATAAAATGGAGAAAGTGGAATTTCCATCTGCAAAGACTTTCCTAAATTTATATACCTCTTTAGGCTATTTGCCAAAGTCAATGTTCCAAAGAAAGTAGGTTTAAATAATAACCAATTCCAGGAATGGGAAAGATAGATGTATGGATACGTGGAAATCAATTGATGTTAGTAACACAATTCCAGGACTTAAAAAAAAAAAAAAAAAGAAAGGCTTATTTATTTTCAAAGAATATTTTTTTTTCTAAAATCTCTGCTTGTTTTAGTATTTAAGTAAATTATTTTATCCAATTTACTAAACCAAATTTATTGTCTTCCCTCTGCCCTTTTCTACTTAAGTGAGTAATAGAAACATCAGTCACCATTTGGCCACACTAAAAACCAGGCAATCATTCTTGGTTTCTTTCTTCCTCTGTATCTAATCAATGATAAAAACCCAATAGTTCAAACTTTTAAATATCTCTCAAGATTATTCTTTCCTCTCTTATTGCAATTGCTACTTACTTTTCTTTCTGCATAACTGCTCCATTCTTTCCAGTTCACCTTTTAAGGTCCTACTGGAGATTGATTCAAAGGCAAATTAAATCATTTCTATCTCCCTCTTAAAATCCCTAAGTGACTCTGGGCACCTGGGTCGGTTAAGCATCTGCCTTCAGCTCAGGTCATGATCTCAGGGTCCTGGGATCAAGCCCTACATCGAACTCACTGCTCAGTGGTGAGTCTGCTTCTCCCCCTTCCTCTCCCTCTGTGATCTCTCTGGCTTTCATTCTCTCTCAAATAAATAAATAAGATCTTTTTAAAAAGGCTTTAAGTGATTCGCTCATACCTATACTAAAATAGAAATTCCTTGGCTTAGCATATGTAAGTCCCTTCAAACACTTTTCTCTCAACTTCCTGAAAATCTGCAGTGTTTCTGCTGCAATTTCCAAGAGACAATCCATACCCTCTCATGATCTGTGCTGTTGCACATTTTTTCTACCTGCAATAATTTTTTTCTAGTGTTAAGAACTTAGATATACTTAGATTGAAATCAAACATAACTTCTGAAACTTTCCTTTTCTTCTCCCCACCACAACTCTTAATATTCCACCTCTATAAAAACTCATCACATAGCAGTTCTACAATTATAAATCCTGACAATCACCTTCTCCAACTTTCTGAACTCCTAAGGAAATGAAAACTATGTGTTTTTTCCTCCTCAATGTCCTGGCACCCATCTGACAATAAATACTAAGTAATTGTTTATAAGTTGAAAGAATAAAGCAATAAATGGATGATAGATATAGAACTGACCTAGGTAATGAAATCTCTGCTTCAACTATGGTCAACATTATGCAATTTACATCTTCTTAAGCTAAATGGAATTGGACGGTTGGACCAATTTTCAATTTTTTTTTACAAATTACTAAAGTACATTGGATAGCTTTTGAGATCTCTTGAGTTCATGAGTCATACAAATATTTCCACTAATTTTTTAATTGGCATAGACATTTTTTCCCCTTAGAATTGGTTCTGCATTGCAGTTTCCTAAAAATTTTGTGTAGTGTTTTTATTTTCTACTTTTTTCTAAAGTTATTTACTTTTCTTTTTCTTTTGGCTTTAAAATTCAGAATTGGATGTCATTTTAAATATATCTTTCTTTTTCTATAACTTATCTAATGGAATTACATGCCATGAAGCACTTAACAAATATTTTTCTACACTAATGTGAGAAGGCATATTTGGAAATAGAACCAAGAGAAAAGGAACATGAATATTCTTCATTTTGTTCTGATTAATTTCAGAGCATCTCACCATCCCCCCCTCCCATGAATCTTTGTGTCGTGCTTCATTTTCTGGGCTCTGCAATAGGAATAAGATTTTTTTTTCTTTACAGAGGGATATGGGACATAAAAATATATAAACTTTTGGGGGAAAATAATTCATGTAAATTTTTTAAAAAAATTCATGTAATCCAAAGTGCATTAGGAAGAAGGCTATTTGGAGAAATGGTATATTTTTTCTAACTTCATATTTTCCTTAATTTTTCTTTTTAAATATCTGCCTGAGGCTTTATTCAGGCATTATCCCATTAACTTGAAAAAAGGTGGTTGGGCCTCAAGAGAACTCTCTTTCTTCAAGTTCTTTTGCCATATAGAGATTTCCTATAAACCACTCACTGCTGTGGACTATTTTAACTCATAGAAATTATTCAAACCTCAGGATTGCACCTTACAAGAAGGGAGGCAGTTCTTGGGTTCTAATTTACAGGCTGCTTATTCTTTTCTACTGGCATATCGGTTTAAAGCCATATCAACAAGAGTCAATACAGATATTTGCACCTTTGCCCGGGTTTTAACATTTACTGCTATGTCTGTTTCTTTGACTCAGTATTTATCTATTCTTTGAAATTATTAAATATTTCATCAGATCTTGAAAATGAGAAACAGTCATGTTTCCAAAGATTTTTACTCTAATTTTCTTTTCTTTTCTTTTTTATTCCTGTTTCTGCTATAGAATGAGCAAAACACTCTCCCAACTAATTTTCCTCACAACTAGTGCACTGTTTCTGAGTTCTCATTGGAACTCCTAATCCACTCTTATTGATGGCAAGATTGATTTCTTCACTCTCTCACCTCACATATGAAGGTTGTTACAAAGTTGATGAGAATAATCAAGTCATACTGGAAAGAATGTTTTGGACCGTGAATATGCAGCTGCAATGAGGAGATATTTTGGCACTTTTAGCATTATAAAAGTTAGAATGATTAATAAGAAGTATGGAATTGATCTACTGAGAATACTATAATCCCTTCATGGTTATTAAGAGATGTATGAAGCACATAGAAATAGATGTAGATTATTTGTTACTGAAGGGATTCATGACTCAATTTTATCACCTTTAGAAACTTATGTTGGTTTTTTGCATTTTATAAAACATTTGAAAGTTGTGACTTCCATGCTTAGAGCAGTGTTCTTATATAATGCTATATCTTAAGAAGTTATATCAAAAACTTATATGTTCTAAATATAGAGAAACACACTGGTGATTGCCAAAGGGGAAGGGAGTGGGAGGTGGGCAAAATGGGTGAAGAGCAGTGGGAGGTACAGGTTTTCAGTCATGGAATGAAAAAAAAAAGTGTGTGTGTGTGTGTGTGTGTGTGTGTGTGTTCTAAATGGGCTACATGGTACAACTCATTCTTATGTCTGCTTCTTCATGACACTACTGAAATAACTCAGGGGATTTTAAGGTATTAAATGACAAATACAAATGTTATGCAAGGAAAGATATTGCAACACAATTTTGGAAGCCAGGAAGTAAATATACAAAGAGCAACTGCAAAGAGTATAAGCCTAGAGAAAGGTGAATTCTAAAACATTCATAAAGAATGTCCAGAAGCAGAAGCAAAATTATTTGTACTGCAAAACTCAGAAATTCTCCAGAATTGCTACCACTGGATATCTATGAATCTAAAGATAAAGGTGGGGTTAATACAAGAGGATTATTGAATGTCTGTAAGTGGAGAACCTGATCCCCAACTGCATCGCAGGTAGCTAGGTGACCTCCACTTCCATGGAAGGCTGGGATTTACTTTCTGTAAAAGAGGAGTCAGAGGAGATGCTGCAGTAGAGAACACAGGGCCCAGCTAGGGCATTTCTAACTTCATGGACTGCACACAGAACCCATAAGTTCTCCCTCATCTCTCCCCTAACCTAACTCCATGAATACTAGCAGCCAGTACTAGACTCTTCTGGTATGAGGTCCAATACTTCTCTGGGGAATTGAACCAGACTAAGAGAAAATACCTGAAAAACATTAACAGTCAGGAGTTTACTGACCAAACAGCAGAGCCAGATCACCCACCAAGGAGGCGCACCAGTTGACAAGCCCATAAGTATCTAATTAGATGTTTAGTGACTCATTCTTACATATTTATGAGCAGCCAAGTATCCCCAGACATCCAAGAAAGCCTCTAAGGTGAAAGACAGAGCCCAACAAACAGAAATAACCAATGTGGACAAAATAAAATTACAGAAGCAGCAGAAAACTGTGTGTGTGTGTGTGTGTGTGTGTGTGTGTGTGTCTGTACATTTAACATCTACCTTCCAGAACAAGGACATTTTATTTCCTCGGAAGAAAAAAAAAAAAAAAAAGACTGTGATATTAAAAAAAATAAATATCCAGACAAGTAAAGGAAAACTTTTGGAGATTAAAAGTATGATAGCAGAAATGAAGAAATCAACTAGAAAATGTTGAATTTTAACTCAAGGAAAACTCTAACTAATTAGAATTAAAAAGCTTAAATGTAGAAAATTAAATAGGAAGAAAAAGAATACAGCACCAATTTAAGAAGTTCATTATCTGAATAATAGAAAAACCAGAGAGACCAGAAGAAATTATGATGAGATTATCAAGGAGATATTTTAACAAATGTTTTGAAACTGAAGTTCAGAGTGAAAAGTCCATCGAATGCCTAACACGGTGTGTGTGTGGGAGGGGATACCCACACCAATGCATATCACTTTAAAATTTAAGATAATGGGATGCCTGGTGGCTCAGTGGTTTCAGTTCAGGTCTCCATCTCAAGGTGCCTCCATCTCAGGAGAGGGTCTACTTGAGATTCTCTCCCCATGGGGCTCCCTGAGTGGCTCAGCGGTTTAGCATCTGCCTTCAGCCCAAGGCATGATCCTGGAGTCCTGGGATTGAGTCCCACATCGGGCTCTCTGCATGGAGCCTGCTTCTCCCTCTGCCTGTGTCTCTGCTAACTCTCTCTCTCTGTCTCTGTGTCTCTCATGAATAAATAAATAAAATCTTTTAAAAAAAAAAGATTCTCCTTTCATTTCCCTCCCCCTCTGCTCCTCCCCTCACTTGTGTGGTCTCTCTCTCTCTCTCTTTCTCAAATAAATTAATTAATTAAATCTTTCAAAAAATAAAATAAAATAGAATTTATAACATGAATGAAACTTCCAGAGAGGAAAGAAAACAGAATGGCTTCTAACTTATCAGCAGCAACACTAGATAAGCAAATAAATAAGACAGTTGAATAATCAGGATTATTGTTATCCTGTATTTTTATAGCAGTCAAACTGGGAATAAAGTGTGAGAATGGAATAAAGACACACATATTTACAAAGTACCACAAACGATCTCCCTGAGTGCTTTCTTAGGAAATTAATAGAAGTCACCAAAAAAAGGGTGTATGTCAAAAAAAAGAAAAACATAGACATACACACAAGAAACAAATGCAAGTGAAAAACAATGGGAATTTCTAGATGATGATGAAAGAAGATCTCAAAACTACAATAGTGATGCAAAGGGGCCCAGAGAGAGTCAGTCCAGAAGAGAGAGAAAACTGTCCCAGCATACCACAGAGAAGACAGTATTACTATAAATGCCTATATGTTTAAAATATTGAAAAGACATTTACATTTGGCAGAGTTTAGAGATAAATAAGTAATAGGCATGTAGAAAATGAAGCAACCAATATAACACACCTACACACACACAATTTTTAACTCAATTAAAAGCAAAACCAAAATAAGAAGTATTCAATAAGGGATATGTGCACATAATAATTTATATCAGTTAGCTGTGAAAAATATTTATGCACACATAATAATGTAAAAACTGATTACTGACCAGACAAAAATAAACATACTGGAAAAATGGGAGAAGAAAGTGAAGGATATTGGGGATTATGAAGGAATTAAATTTCATTTTTCACTACAGTAAGTGAATATATAATATCAAAAATGAGGAAAGCACAGCTAGATTATTAAAGTAATTTAAGACTATTTTTCCCAAAATATATAGGTAAATATCCAAAAAAAATGAATAAAGGATTTGAAATTGATTAGTAGATGCAGAAAAAAGGAGAGAGAAATAGACATTGTTTCCATTAACAGTCTTGTAGAAATATTGGCATGCAAATTTTTATCAAGATTATACTTATTTTACTTCCTTACTTATTTGTTTTAGAAGCAACTTTGAGAAGTAATTTTGTTGGAATTGAAGCACTTAGTGTTTTTTTGTTTTTTTTATGAAACAGTATGTCATATTGGAGCAAGCTTGGAATAAGTTCTGGGCCTGGAGAAAGAAGCTCTCACTTAAAACTAACCAGGTCTGTGACTGCTGAGTGTTGAGGTTGATGAAGTAATGGGCAATCATAGTAATTGAAACCAGAATCTCTACTAATGGTTTTTTCAGAGGGAATTTTTCTGGTGCCAAGAAAAATGTTGGGGAAAAAAATTACAAGATACAAGTATTGAAAAGAGAAAATTATAAGGTTTGGAGCAGATAGATAAATCAGCATTAATCAATCATATGTGTTGAGCACTTTAGCACATATCATCTCATGTAATGTTCTCAGAAACTGCTACCTTTGAGAGGATCAGATTTTAAATGAGAGTTTGCACTGACCATATCACCTGTCTTTAATATTAGAGGAAACGTTTTTCCTCCTCAAAGCTAGGTTTTATGCTTGATATGAACTTGGTCCAACAGGTATATTTTCTTTCTGAATAATTTTTCTCTTTCATTTTTGCCTCCTAATTTATGGGCTATAAACATGCTTATAAACATTGCCTCCCCACCCCACCCCACCCCTGCCAGTTTTTTTCTTAGAAATAGACAGAGCGAACAGGGGAAGGGTAGAGGAAGAGAAAGAGAGAGAATCTTAACCAAGCTACATGCCCAGTGCAGTGCTGAATATGGAGTTCCATCTCACGACACTGAGATCATGACCTGAGCAGACATCAAGAGTTGAATACTTAACAGACTGAGCCACCAAGGCGCCCCAATGGCTCTCCCATATTATAGATTAATTAAGTAACCAAGAAAATCATACCCTACCTCATCATGTCCATCAATTGCTACTGCACACATACTTCTCCCCTTGGTAACTGAATCTTCAAAAGAATGATCTGAAATTGCTGTCTCTACTGTCTACCATTAACTCCTTCAAATGACTTAAAATAAGTTTATATTCTCCCCATGACTGTAGATGTTCCAGTAAAGGTCACTATTTTCTAACGGGCTATTTTCAGTCCTTATTTCATTTGACCCATGGGTATTCCATGTCACTGTTAACTGTTGACAAGAATTGTGTACAGAATTGTTCCCAGATCTCCTTATCTTTCTGGGTTCCTTTTTTTCTTGAAAACCATCATAATTCACATGGAAATAAAGGACCAACCCTGGGAATAATCCTAGTATCCTTCTTTATCCTTAACCCTACATCTGTCAACTATACCTACATTTTGCTAATCTCTCTCCTTATCCTTCTTTGATCCCTTCTTCCTACCCATTGCTGTCTCTTCTCAAAGCCTCATCTCACCAGCATTTTCACAGACAGAAGTAATACCCTAATTCCCAGTATAAGCCCTCTAATTTCCTGAGAGGAATCTTTAATTCATCTTCCACAGTGCTATGAGGGTTATCTAACCGAGAATTCAAATCTTGTCATTTTACTCAACGGCTTGAAATCTTTCAATAGCTTCCTATTACCTGTAGGATAAAGTCCAAGTCCACTAACTCATGGCTTTCCATAATTAGGCAAGTAGCTACTTACCCCACTTTAGTTCTTGTCATCCCACCTTGCATTCTACACCTTAACCATGGTGTATTTCTTCCAGCTTCTGGATTGCACATCTGTACTTACATTCAGATTGCAACATCATTCCAGAATTACATTCTCCTTTTTTCTTCCCCATCTCCATACTCAACTGGGAACATCTACATTAAAATGCTTCTTCAAAATCAACTTTTGTATGAAGTCTTCTAGGACAACCCCTCCCCCCCACTAAATATAACCACCTCTTCATTGCACCTCTACTTATCTCTCTGCATAGCTACACGTTTAACAAAGAATTTTTTTTTTTACATTTCTACATTAGACTGTAAGCACCTTTAGGACATAATATGTGTCATTTTTGTTTTGTAACATCTGATCTCAAAAAGTTCCTACAGAAGAGTAGGTGCTTATCCTATGATACTCATAAAGCTCTAAGTATCCTCTACATAACCAAATGTGTATTGAAATAAAGCTCTAGACAATTCTTTGAATGGGAGTTGATTATTTTGAGTTATGTTGTTGCAAATGACAAGATTTCATTCTTTTTTATGGCTGAGTATTATTCCATTGTACGTATATTATCACATACATCTTCTTTATCCATTTATCTATTGATGAACATTGAGGTTGCTTCCATATCTTGGCTATTGCAGTTAAAGGAGATATGTAATATGTAGCATCTATACACAATAGATTTTGAAGACAGAATAAAAGAGAATATAAATTATCTCCTGCTAAGTGAAATAAGCCAGGCTGAGAAAAACAGATACCATATGGTTTTACTCATATGAGGAATCTAAAAAAAAAAAAAAAAAGAATAAACAAATGAGAAGCAGAATCAGACCTATAAATAGAGAACAAACTGATGGTTGCCGAGGGGATGGGGTGGGGGGATGGGCAAAATGAATGAAGGGGAGTGGGAGAGACAGGCTCTCAGTTATGGAATAAATAAATCACAGGAATAAAAGGCACAGCATGAGAAATATAGCTAATGATATTGTAATAGTGTTGCATGGTGACAGATGGTAGCTATACTTGTGGTGAGCAGAGCATAACATATAGGAAAGTTGAACTACTATGTTGTACACCTGAAACTGATGTAACATTATGTGTCAACTACACTCACCTAAAATTTTTTTAATCTCATGAATAATGTCTATATTGATTGCTTATTGCAGTGATATCATTTGAGTATATCAAGCTAAATCAAATACATTGCAGGCTTCTTTTGGCTGTTTTCTTTTTTCAAGTATGCCTACCAGAAAATTTAAAATTACACAGGTGGCTCATAGTTGTGGCTCACATATTTCTATTGAACAGTGTTGCTTGAAAGAATTTGTGGGAAAGGGTAGACAATAAATATTAATTAAATACTGTGTGGGTTTTCCTTTATGTTGCTTTTTCTTAGATTCGTAACAATTAAAGATAATTTCAATAGCTACTATTCTTACACCCACTAGTTCTAGGAAACTCCATGTTTTCTTTCTCTTAAACAGAATTCTAAAGGCCAGGGTAAAATAAGTTAAATGGAAAGGGATTTTTTTCCTGGCATGCTAAATAATTCTGTACATTAAATATTAGTCTATGAAAGGGAAACAAAATTTAAGAATAAATATTGTATTATCAATTGTTCTGGTAAAGAAAAAAATGTTTTTTAAAAAACCTGTCTTAAAATCTGAATTATTTAAGTTGTAAAGGAGAAAACTGGTATTACTACCTGCTCTGCTAATTTACATTGAGATAACATGTGGACAGACTATGCCCTGCCCTTCCTGGATACTTTTAATTGGTATGCCCTCTGCCTTTCACTAATGTATCTTATTTCTTCCATTATCTATAAAAGAAGCAAGTGTCCTTTCACCTTGAAAACTGAAATACCTCTTCCTGATACAATCAGATGCTTTCCAACCCCTTTTAAAAGAAAGGAAATTGCTTCTCTGGCTGCCAGCCATCATGAAGCTGAGAACATGTCTCTTGGTAAAGGTGAGGCACCCTAATGAATGACTTTCTTTTGAAAGAAGGAGAGACTATCCCTGAAGTAATTCAGTACAAGCTGCTGCTATTTAGACACTAATGGAAGAAATAAAAATAAATAAATAAAGACACAACTTCCCATGTGTGGCTGTCAGAGGTGACAGTGAGGTAGGAAATCATTTCCAACCAATCAAAATGTGAAATTTAGTTGCTTAAAGGAACAGGACCAAAAATCCATTTTGCTACTTTGAGTTCTTTTCTTTTATATATGGCCAGCCCATAGACTAAAAGGAAGGACGAATGGAAGGAAGAAAAGAAGGAAGGGAAGAATCAAAAAAATAAAACCTTTATTGATGTACATATCTTCTTTGAAATATTATACTTTACTCCAAAGCTAGCTTGTTCCTCATGAGAAAAGACCACAGATTTTGTATAGCATGTTGATGCCACATTTTGTAGGGCTGTCATTTAATAGTTGTTTCCTCAATTTGTGATATTTATCTTAGATATAGAAAATATGGAATTGTCATTCCCTTACTATTTGTTTTTTTTTAATTTGGTAATTTTATTTTACTATAACATAGAATGCCAAGATACACAATTCAGAACAAATAAATTAAACTGCCTTAAAAATTGGCACAATCAAAATTTACATTATTTCTTTCCCTTTAATGCCTTATACCTACCTGTTTTTTGTCTCTGTTTTATTAATAGTTCTATTCCAAGCCTTAGTGGCCAAAACAACTACCATTTTATTGCTCATCATTCTGCAGGTCAGGAACTTGAGTGAGATTTATAAGAGAAAACTTGGCTCTTGCTCCAAATGGCATTGGCATAATTGGGCCTGGACAGTCCAAGATGGCACATTCACATATATGGGGCTCTAATCCTTGCACCTATTTCCCATTTAATCTGTCTCTGATAAGGGTAGTTGTAATCTGCCCTTATCATTTGGTTGTCTAGACTGAGCATCTTCCTGAGGGTAGAAATAGAAACACCAAAACCTCTTACCATTTAAGGTCAGAAGTCACACAATGTCACATCTGTTGCATTCCACTGGTCATAGCAGATCACAGGACCAGCACAGATCAAAGAGGGGGGGAAGAGACTTCATGTCTTGATAAAAGGAGTGGTAAAGTCTCATTACTAAAGGTATAGTTAGACAGAAGGATAGTTGGACAGTAGCTATCTTTGAAGACAATATGCCAAGTACTTGTGAAATAAATGAGAATAAGTAAGGGATGGATATAAAAGGTTCACAGTTATATAGATAATTATGCTGCAGAAGAATTTAAAGGAGCTACTGCAATAATTAGAATGATCTAAGATGGGCTATTCAATCTTTTTTGAAAAAGGGCTATTATCCATTTCCTTATAGACTTGAAAATCACCAGGACATAGGACTATTGATAACAAAGTCCCAAAAGAGTAAGTTGAAGGTAAAGTAAATGGATGTGTATGTGCTATGGCCAAAAATATTGTCACATCAAGCTAAAATAAGGAGGCACTTATTTTAGTCCATTGTTATCTGAAAAGAAAATTCAAGGCCACTGAATTCATTAAAATCAGAACTTTATGACTAAAGTTTAAAAAGTTGTTTCACATGCAAATATTTTTTTCTAAACTCCCAATAATTTTGAATCAAAGAAAAAATAAACTCTGCAATATTTCAATTAAAACTACTTTAAAAATAAATAAATAAATAAATAAAACTACTTTTAAAATAATAAAGTGTGAAAGCTACTTGCCTATGGGAATTTTTTAAATAATACTCATAATGCATAATCTTAGGTTCCTTCATTTGTAAGAAATAATACTTCATAATCTTAAAATCCGGGATCCCTGGGTGGCGCAGCAGTTTGGCACCTGCCTTTGGCCCAGGACGTGATCCTGGAGACCTGGGATCGAATCCCACATCAGGTTCCCGGTGCATGGAGCTTGCTTCTCCCTCTGACTATGTCTCTGCCTCTCTCTCTCTCTCTCTCTGTAGGACTATCATAAATAAATAATAAAAAAATTTAAAAAAAATCTTAAAATCCTTCATTTATAAGAAATAATCAAGATATATCAGAATTCAACAAAATTAGGAAAGTAGAGAACAAAATATCCTGAAATAATGAAAAGACAAAAGTTAATAAATTACAGAGCAAAATAACAATAGAATTGAAAAGTAAATTCAAGAGCCAGAAAAAAAAAAGGATTAATCAAAAAGACTAATAAAATAAACTTCTTCTTCTTCTTCTTCTTCTTCTTCTTCTTCTTCTTCTTCTTCTTCTTCTTCTTCTCTCTATCTCTCTCTTTTTAAGAGAGGGAGAGAGGTTGGGGAAGAAGGGTATAGGGAGAGGGAGAGAGAATCTTTTTTTTTTTTTCAAGGAGAGATAATCTTAAGCAGTCTCCACACCCAACATGGAGCCTGACATAGGCTCCATCTCACAACCCTAAGATCATGGCCTGAGCTGAAATCAAGAGACAGTTGCTTAACCAACTAAGCTGCCCAGGTGCCCTCAATACACAAACTTGTAATGAGATTATTTAAGACAAAATAAATGGCAAATGCTGCAGTAGATCTTTGAAAGAAGATACAACTACAAGAGTTTTTTCTTAGTTATAATGGAACATTAATAGAGTTCTATGTTAAAGCATTTGAAATATTTTAGTATCAATTATTTTCAGAGAAAGATACAGAAGATCAGAATTTATTCTAGAAGTATTAGAAAACTGAAACAGAACTATAACCAGGATAGTAATTGCAATGTTTTCAAAAAAGTGCCTTCAACACAAAACTTTATTCTTCCCACATATGCTTATCAGCAAATTAAAGGAGTCAAGAATTACAGTGCTATTTAAATTTACAGTGCTAATTAAATCAGGCACACAAAAATAGATGAAACCATCTTTCTTTCCTTAGAGAACCTTGCATCATAAAAGATATCCCCCACAGGAAAACAGGACATTAATATTTCCTGAAGAACATTCTACAGAATTTTAGTTATCTAAGATTATACTAAATATTCTTTGGGAAAATTGGGAATCTAGTTAAACATCATTAGAAAATGTTAAGTTTGAGTAAAATAAGTCTGTAGCTATGGAATTTAATCAGAGTATTTAGGTATCAATGAATAATATTAATATGTGATGATTGGTTAAACTACTTCAACAATGGAAAATTTTCTTGCCAGACAAAGGTTCTGAAATATGCCATTCGAAATACAACTACAAGACTATCTAAATTATACATCGAGTAAAATCTTCACAAATCCATGAAACCCACTACTATCTTAGGATAACAACATACAATAGAAAAGTATAGTTAGCCCCAATAATAGAATAATTGTTAAATATTAGAAAATCTGCTGATATAGTCTATTGCATCAAAAATGAAATGAAATAGACAATATTAATAGAAATTGAAATACATGTGATTAAACTCAACATTCATTTATAAAATATCAACTATGAATCAAGAGATAATTATTTAATATAGTAAGGAGTATCTAGACAGAGGAGATAGAAAATGATATCTATCTCAAACAATAGCTAATGTCACATTTGATTATGACAGAAATATTTCCAGAAACAATTATTACTATTACCCACTATTACCCCTATTAACATTATTCTCTACATTAGCAGTTTTTTAAAAATTACATATGATGTAAAAAGATTTAAAAAAAGAACTAGTCTTACATAGGGAAGATGACTAAATTGCCATTATTTGATAATGACATACATTGGAAGCACCTATATGTCATAAAGAAAATGATAGAAGGACTAAAAAACATACATCTAAATATTAACCATAGTTTTTTGGAGAAAGGGAACAGAATCTAGTTATTTTTGTCTTTGATCTTTTCTGAGATTCTCAAACCTTAAACAATGAAATTATAAGAATTCTTTTCAAAATAGTATATTATTTTCATAAGTGCATCTGAATTTTGCAGACAAAAGCTTGGGATTTCTTAGTCTTAACCTAGTTCCCACAGGGCATAATTGAGAATTCTATCATGGTGAAGGTGCATTAATTCTCCTAAAGAACCAACTATACATCAATTAAGATGCTCAAAATTTCCTATCCACTAAGGAGTCACAGTCCCTTTAGCCATAATTGGCAATTTGAAAATTGCGTGTTGCTATTCTGAAAGATTTTCTATAGCATTTCCTAAAATATTTTCCCAAATATCCCTGTAGGGAACCTCAGCCATTTACCCGCCATTCCATCTGGATCTCTAAAGAACACGAATTTACCTGCTGGTGGCCATTTTGTGGTATATATTGTAGAGATAGCTTCTTACAAATTTCAGGATGCAGCCTTCTCTGCAGCTGGGTAGCCAGGGGAGGAAGGAAGCCGCAGCCGCACCCCAGGTCAGTCCCCGCTGCCCCATCCCACCGCCTCATCTCTCCACCCTCGGTCAGAGCCGATTCATATGGAAAATGGTGATACCATTACACCCATCACACTGAGTAACAACTTTCAAACCATCCTGAACACCTACGAATCCAACCTGAGATTTAACAAGAGAACAGCTGGAATGCTACAGAGAGAAGGGTTTTTGTTCTAACAAGGTAGGAAAGCAGGAAAAATTACAATAAAAAAGAATCCAGGGGATCCCTGGGTGGCGCAGCGGTTTGGCGCCTGCCTTTGGCCCAGGGCGCGATCCTGGAGACCCGGGATCGAATCCCACGTCAGGCTCCCGGTGCATGGAGCCTGCTTCTCCCTCTGCCTGTGTCTCTGCCTCTCTCTCTCTCTCTCTCTCTCTCTGTGTGTGTGTGTGTGACTATCATAAATAAAAAAAAAAAAAAGAAAGAAAGAAAGAAAGAAAAAGAATCCAGTGGGGAAGGGGCCCCTCGAGGATCCAGGCTAAGGCCAGCGGGGAAAGCCTCCCCGGGGGACAGGAAAGCCTGGCCTGGAGAAGCGGGAACTTTAAAAAATCTGCACCAGATCCTTCCTGGACGGAAAGGCACTTAGCAGGGAGCTCGGGCAGGATTGCAGGAGGGGCAGTGGAGCCTCCAGTCTCCCGTAGTCACTAATAGAGGAAGTGCACCTGGGGGGAAAGCACCTCACACACCTCCGTTGAGCTCAGTAAGGGCTGGAGCGCGCCTGGCGGGCCTGGGGAGAAGCCGGTGGGTCAGGCGTGGCTCCGGGAGGAGGGGGCTGCGCCCTGCTGCCTTCCAGAGCCGTGGCCTGGGAGCACGATTCCAGCAGCACAGGCCCTGGATCCTAGGGCATTAGGGGACATAGCCAGGATCCTGTGCTGCCCCCGGGACAGGTGGAGGCAGGGAGGGCCCAGGACATCGAGGACACTCCTGCTGCCGGGCGCCCCCAAGCTGTGCAGGTCAGCACCCCCCGCCCCCAGAGCATCAGGCCAGTGTGGACTGGGAGCTGCGGTAGTTACTGCCGGAACTGACTCCCCGCTGGAGAGCTGGCCACCGCCAGTGGTGTTCTTCCTGGTGTCACCCTGTGCCTCGGACAGAGCGGGGCCCCAGGGAACAGGGGCCTCACGGGGTGAACAGCTCGCAAGGAGCCCAGCATCCGGCGGGGGGGGGGGGGGGCAGCTCCCCCAGGTGCACACACCTGAGAATCAGCACAGCAGGCCCCTCCCCTAGAAGACCAGCTGGAAGGACAGGGCAAGAGCAAGTTCTTGATCAAGCAGGGCTGGAAAGCTCAAGGGGAAATCAAAAGATTTACAGTATATAGAACTATAGAACTAGAGAGTCTCCCCTCTCCCCCCCCCCGCCTTTTTCCAGTACAACTCATTTCTATATCAGACTAAAAGTTTCTAATATTTTTTTCTCTTTTCCCACCTTAACTATAATATTTTACCACCTCTTCATTTTTAAGTTTCTTCCTTTTTAATTTTCATATTTCTACAATTACATCTTACATATTTTCCACTTCTAGATTCCCTTCAACATAGTCAATTTATTTTTGGGAGATATACGAGGTATGTTTTGTGCTTTTTGTTTTCTCTGCCTCATTTTGTTCTACAATGGTGGAAGTTAGTACCTTCTAAAACATGACCAGTATGTACCCAGAACCAAGTGTAATACCATGCTGGTTCATTCTGTGAGATTATATTCTCTCTTATTCCCATCTTGCAGCCCTCTTTTATCTCATTTATGTTTGGATGGTCGATGTGGGGCTTTCTACAATATGTTTGCTGGTTTATATAAATTTGGGACTGAGCATCTTCTAACAGACAGAACTTAATACATGCAGAACCAAGAGGAACACCCCCTAGGACCCCTCAGGTAGCCTACATTCTCCCTCCACTACAACATCATCACCACCACCATCTCCCAGGCCCCCTTTTTATCCCTATTCTCTTTTTTTTTAATTTTTTTTCCTCTTTACTTTTGCTTTTTTCTCTTTTCTTTCTTTTCTTCTTCTTTAGGATTCTTGGCCTTTTATTTTTTACTACTTTGCTTTAACATTTGTTTTTCACTTTAGTGGTCCTTTTGTTTTATTTTGTTCTGATCTTTGTTTTCATTTCCTGGTCTCTGACCTCATCAGAATCATCTAGGGTGAAATTTACTTAGGTCGTGGTTGATATTCTTGACTTAGCCCACTCATACAGCCACTCTGCACTGAGCAAAATGACTAGAAAGAAGAACTCACCACAAAAGAAAGAATCAGAAACAGTACTCTCTGACACAGAGTTACAGAATTTGGATTACAATTCAATGTCAGAAAGCCAATTCAGAAGCACAATTATAAAGCTACTGGTGGCTCTGGAAAAAAAGAACTCAAGAGACTTCATGATTGCAGAATCTAGAACTAATCAGGCCAAAATTAAAAATCAGTTAAATGAGATGCAATCCAAACCGGAGGTCCTAACGATGAGGGTTAATGAGGTTGAAGAAAGATTGAGCAACATAGAAGACAAGTTGATGGCAAGGAAGGAAGCTGAAGAAAAAAGAGAAAAACAATTAAAATACCCTGAGGAAAGGTTAAGGGAAACAAATGATAGCCTCAGAAGGAAGAAACTACGTATAATTGGGGTTGCAGAAAAGCTCTGAGAGGAACAGAGGGCCAGAAAGCATATTTAAATAAATCATAGCTGAAACTTCCCTAATTTGGGGAGGAAAACAGGCATTCAGATCCAGGATATAGAGAGGTTCCCCCCAAAAAATCAATAAAAGCCATTCAATACCTCAACATTTTATAGTGAAACTTGCAAATTCCAAAGATAAAGAAAAAATTCTCAAAGCAGTGAGAGATAAGAAATTCTTAACTTATAAGGGGAGAAATATCAGAGTAACAGCAGACCTCTCCACAGAGACCTGGAAGGCCAGAAAGGGCTGGCAGGATATATTCAGAGTCCTAAATGAGAAGAACATGCAACCAAGAATACTTTATCCAGCAAGGCTCTTATTCAGAATAGAAGGTGAGATAAAGAGCTTCCAAGATAGGCAGAAACTTAAAGAATATATGACCACCAAACCAGCTCTGCAAGAAATATTAAGGGGGAACCTGTAAAAAAAGAGGAATACCAAAGAAATAATCCACAAAAGCAGGTATTGAATAGATATTTTGATGACACTAAATTCATGTCTTTCAATAGTTACTCTGAACGTGAATGTGCTAAATGATCTCATCAAAAGACGCAGGGTATTGGACTGGATAAAAAAGCAAGACCTATCCATTTTCTGTCTACAAAGGACTCATTTTAAACCTAAGGACACCTCCAGCCTGAAAATGAAAGGTTGGAGAACCATTTACCATTCAAGTGATCCTCAAAAGAAAACAGGGGTAGCAATCCTCATATCAGATAAATTAAAGTTTATCCCAAAGACTATAGTAAGAGATGAAGAGGGACACTATCTCATACTTAAAGGATCTATCCAACAAGAGGACCTAACAATCATGAATATTTATGCACCTAATGTGGGAGCTGCCAAGTATATCAATTAATAACCAAAGATATACTTAGATAATAATACACTAATAGTAGGAGACTTCAATACCACGTTTTCTGCAAATGACAGATATTCTATGTATAACATCATCAAAGAAACAAGGGCTTTAAATGATACACTGGACCAGATGGATTTCACAGATATATACAGAACTTTGCATCCAAATGCAACTGAATACACATTCTTCTCAAATGCACATGGAACTTTCTCCAGGATAGATCACATACTGGGTCACAAATCAGGTCTCAACCAATACCAAAAGATTGGGATTGTCCCCTGCATATTTTCAGACCACAATGCTTTGACACTAGAATTCAATTACAAGAAGAAATTGGGAAGAAACTCAAACACGTGGAGGTTAAAGAGCATCCTACTAAAAGATGAGTGGGTCAACCAAGAAATTAGAGAAGAATTAAAAAGATTCATGGAAATTAATGAAAATGAAGATACAATTGTTCAAAATCTTTGGGATACAGCAAAAGCAGTCCTGAGAGGGAAATACATCGCAATAAAAGCATCCATCCAAAAACTGGAAAGAACTCAAATATACAAGCTAAACTTGCACCTAAAGGAACTGGAGAAAAAAACAGAAAATAAAACCTACACCAAGCAGAAGAAGAGAGTTAATAAAGATTTGAGCAGAATTCAATGAAATAGAGACCAGAAGAACTATATAATAGATCAACAAAACCAGGAGTTGGCTCTTTGAAAGAATTAATAAGATAGATAAACCATTAGCCAGCCTTATTAAAAACAAGAGAGAAAAGACTCAAATTAATAAAATCATGAATAAAAGAGAGATCACAACCAACACTAAGGAAATACAAATGATTTTAAAAACATATTATGAGCAGTTATATGCCAATAAATTAGGCAATCTAGAAGAAATGAATGCATTTCTGGAAATCCATAAATTACCAAAACTGGAACAGGAAGAAATAGAAAACCTGAACAGGCCAATAACCAGGGAGGAAATTGAAGCAGTCATCAAAAACCTCCCAAGAGACAAAAGTCAAGGGCCGGATGGCTTCTCGGGGGAATTCATTCAAACGTTTAAAGAAGAAATAATACTTATTCTACTAAAGCTGTTCTGAAGGATAGAAAGGGATAGAACACTTCCAAACTCATTTTATGAGGCCAGCATCACCTTAATTCCAAAACCAGACAAAGACCTCACCAAATTCTCACCAAAAAGGAGAATTATAGACCAACATCCCTGATGAACACAGATGCAAAAACTCTCAACAAGATACTAGCTAATAGGGGATCCTTACATAAAAACAAATTCAAAATGGATGAAAAGACCTAAATGTGAGACAGGAAACCATCCAGATCCTATAGGAGAACACAGGCAGCAACCTCTTTGACCTAGACCAGAGCAACTTCTTACTGGACACATTGTCAGAAGCAAGGAAAACAAAAGCAAAAACGAACTATTGGGACTTCATCAATATAAAAACCTTCTACACAGGGAAGGAAACAATCAACAAAACTAAAAGGCAGCCTATGTAATGGGAGAAGATATTTGCAAGTGACATATCTGATAAAGGGTTAGTATCCAAAATCCATAAAGAACTTTGCAAACTCCACACCCCAAAAACAAGTAATCCAGTTAAGAAATGGACAGAAGACATAAATAGACATTTTTTCAAAGAAGACCTCCAGGGGATCCCTGGGTGGCTCAGCAGTTTAGCGCCTGCCTTCAGCCCAGGGCATTATCCTGGAGTCCCGGGATGGAGTCCCACATCAGGCTCCCTGCATGGGGGCTGTTTCTCCCTCTGCCAGTGTCTCTGCCTCTCTCTCTCAATGTATGTCTCTCATGAATAAATAAATAAAATCTTAAAAAAAAAAAAGAAAGACATCCAGATGGCTAACAGACACATGAAAAAATGCTTAACATCACTCATGATCAGGGAAATTCAAATCAAACCCATGATGAGACACCACCTCATACCTGTCAGAATGGCTAAAATTAACAACACAAAAAATAACAGATGTTAGTGAGGATACAGAGAAAGGGGAACTCTTTAATTTTTTTTTAATTTTTTTTTTTGGATTTTTTATTTATTTATGATAGGCACACAGTGAGAGAGAGAGAGAGGCAGAGACACAGGCAGAGGGAGAAGCAGGCTCCATGCACCGGGAGCCCGATGTGGGATTCGATCCCGGGTCTCCAGGATCGCGCCCTGGGCCAAAGGCAGGCGCCAAACCGCTGCGCCACCCAGGGATCCCGAAAGGGGAACTCTTTTCACTGTTAGTGGGAATGCAAATGTGTGCAGTCACCCTGGAGAAGAGCATGGAGTTTCCTCAAAAAGTTAAAAATAAAACTGCCCTATGAACCAGCAATTGTACTACTAGGTATTTACTTAAAGGATACAAAAATACAGATGTGAAGGGGTACAAGAACCCCAGTGTTTACAGCAGCATTGTCAATAGTCAAACTATGAAAAAAAAAAAAACAAACAGAATATCCATTGACCAATGGGGAAAAAAAAATATATATCAATATATATATAATATATATATATATTTCCCATCGTGGCCAAGCAGTCCTTGTACACCGAGGACTATGACGAGAGGTCCGACTCCTTAGACTCTAGAATTCTCGTTGGAACAAATTATTTTGAGATTTGTGTGGAATCAGAAAAGACTCCGAATATCCAGGGGAATTTTAAAAAAGAAAACCATAGCTGGGGGCATCACAATGCCAGATTTCAGGTTGTACTACAAAGCTGTGGTCATCAAGACAGTGTGGTACTGGCACAAATATAGACACATAGATCAATGGAACAGAATAGAGAACCCAGAAGTGGACCCTCAACTTTATGGTCAACTAATATTCGACAAAGCAGGAAAGACAGTCTCTTCAATAAGTGGTGCTGGGAAAATTGGACAGCCACATGCAGAAGAATGACACTAGACCCCTCTCTTGCACCATACACAAAGATAAACTCAAAATGGATGAAAGATCTAAATGTGAGACAAGATTCCATCAAAATCCTAGAGGAAAACACAGGCAACACCCTTTTTGAACTTGGCCACAGTAACTTCTTGCAAGATACATCCACGAAAGCAAAAGAAACAAAAGCAAAAGTGAACTATTGGGACTTCATCAAGATAAGAAGCTTTTGCACAGCAAAGGATACAGTCAACAAAACTCAAAGACAACCTACAGAATGGGAGAAGATATTTGCAAATGACCTATCAGATAAAGGTCTAGTTTCCAAGATCTGTAAAGAACTTAGTAAACTCAACATGAAAGAAACAAACAATCCAATCATGAAATGGGCAAAAGACATGAAGAGAAATCTCACAGAGGAAGACATAAACATGGCCAACAAGCATATGAGAAAATGCTCCGCATCACTTGCCATCAAGGAAATGCAGATCAAAACCACAATGAGATACCACCTCACACCAGTGAGAATGGGGAAAATTAACAAGGCAGGAAACCACAAATGTTGGAGAGAATGCGGAGAAAAGGGAACCCTCTTGCACTGTTAGTGGGAATGTGAACTGGTGCAGCCACTCTGGAAAACTGTGTGGAGGTTCCTCAGAGTTAAAAATAGATCTGCCCTACGACCCAGCAATTGCACTGTTGGGGATTTACCCCAAAGATACAGATGCAGTGAAACTCCGGGACACCTGCACCCCGATGTTTATAGCAGCAATGTCCACAATAGCCAAACTGTGGAAGGAGTCTCAGTGTCCATTGAAAGATGAATAGATAAAGAAGATGTGGTTTATCTTTACAGTGGAATATTACTCAGCCATCAGAAACGACAAATACCCACCATTTGCTTTGACATGGATGGAACTGGAAGGTATTATGCTGAGTGAAGTAAGTCAATCAGGAAGGACAAACATTATATGGTCTCATTCATTTGGGGAATATAAAAAATAGTGAAAGGGAATAAAGGGGAAAGGAGAAAAAATAAGTGGGAAATATCAGAGAGGGAGACAGAACATGAAAGATTCCTAACTCTGGGAAACAAACTAGGGGTGGTGGAAGGGAAGGAGGGCGGGGGGTGTGGGTGACTGGGTGGCAGACACTGAGGTGGGCACTTGACGGGATGAGCACTGGGTGTTATTCTGTATGTTGGCAAATTGAACACCAAAAAAAAATAAATTTATTTTAAAAAAAGACTCTAGAATACTCAACACATCATCCTAAAGCACACCTGCTGGGTGGTGTGACCAGGTGACTTTATTTTCTGTGCATTTGAAACCCCCCCCCCGCCCTCCCCCTGTGCAGAGAGAGGCTACCTCCTGTGTATACCCTTTCCTTCTGTTTGACAAAGTGACTGTGCTCAATGTGCTATATATCAAAATATTACTCAACCTGCAAAAAGAATGAAATCTTGCCATTTGCAATGACGTGGATTGAGCTAGAGTGTATTATGCTAAGCAAAATAAATCAATCAGAGAAAGACAAATACCATATAATTTCATTCATATATGGAATTTAAGAAATGAAACATGAATATATGGGTGGGAGAACAAGACAGAGAAGAAAACAAACCATAATAGACTCTTAAAGATAGAGAAAAAACTGAAGGTTGATGGAGGGAGGTAGGTGGGACATAAGCTAGATGAGTGATGAGTATTAGGAGGGCATTTGTGATGATGATCACTGTATGATGTTGTATGTAAGTGATGTTGTATGTAAGTGATGTATGTAAGTGTTGTATGTAAGTGATGAATCACTGAATTCTACTCCTCTAACCAGTATTGCACTGTATGCTAACTAGAATTTAAATAAAAATTGGGGGGGGGGGAGAACAATCATTGTATTATTTTAACAGCATAATTCTAAGAAATCCTAAAAGATTTTCTGCAATGTTTTTTAAAGGGAATTGACATTTACAAAAGAGGGGGTGGGGATAGTTACATTACATCTGAGTGAAGCAATTGTCACAATCCATTGAAAACTCAAATTTATCTTTTTCTCTAATGGGAAAAAATGAATAGCTTTAAACATCCAATTGAACTATGGTACTCTTGAATAGTCACATAGAATTTGTGAGCTACACTGACCATATGTTCCAATGCCTAATTGTGTAGTGGATCTTGATACAGATCACTACTAGCTAGACAATAAAATGAAGACGAAGCCTAGAAAGAAAGAAGGGGTGGGGTGTGTGCAAGGCCAATAATTTAATTTTAAAAGCAACAAAAAGAACAAGAAAATTTCAGTGCTATTCAATGGAAATAATCTTGACCTCCTACTGCCCAAGAGTACAATTATTGATGTTAAATAGGAAGTGTCATTGTATCAGCTTTAAGCAGGAAACATTTGGCTTCACATATCATAGGGAAAAACGTAGTAAGACATAATATTTTAAGGAGATATTTAAGGAGATATAAAGAATCCAGAAATTTGATAACGGCAGTGCTATAAAGCCAGGAACCAGACAAGAAAAGCCATCAGAAACCAAAGGGTCCCTATCGCTCCCTTGGGATCACATTTTCAGGCATTTCTGTTTTTTTCTGCTAGACTGATTCATTCATCTGCCCCTCTTGCAAGGGTGCCCTTCTTGCATCAGTTTGCACATTTCTCCAAGTGAGTACTTCAACCCCCTCTACACAATAGCAGCTCTTCACACATGATTGTGATGATGTCCTTAAGGTTAACTGCCTTGGGCAGGTCTATTGCCCAATTCTAAATTCCTGAGATGGATCTGATTGGCTCTCTTCATATTTTTTGAGCCAGGCCATGCAAGTCATAAGTTTCTGCCTTGCTGAAACATGGACTTGCTGCCTTGGGGTAGATGCACATCCCTGAGCCAGATGGTGTGGTCACATGGTATATGACCATAACATACCCACTCATTATCTAGCAAGGACCTCAGCAGCTTCCTGTAGAAGAGGCTGAGGAAATAGCAGGCCATTATAAACAAGTCTAGCACAGCTTTGACAATTTTGCTCAACTGAGAAACCACTTTCCACTCAGATACTAATCAAGAAACAATTATTTCTGCCAAATATAGTAGAATGAAATATGCTTGCAACCGCTGCAGTGGGAAAGAACACAGAGCCACGGAAATGCAACAGAGCAAAACATCAGGCTATGCACAGCATATGTGGGTAGAGAGCAGAGCTGCAGCACTAAGAGGAAGGACCTGTACCAGATTAGATTCTCAACCTTTCAAGTAAAAGACATTTACTCTGGCTAGCTTGGGTAGATGAATATAGGATGACTACAAGGAGTAGCCCTCTGGACTAAGGAAAATTCAGGTAGCAATCAGGTAGTGTTTAGAGTCAAAGTTAGAAGCTACTTGAGAAGTTCAACCAAAGTGCTACAGGTGGAATGGATAGGTCCAGCCATTTTCCATTTGTCACTCTGCCCACTACTCAGATTCTCAGAATTCCAAGAATTCCCAATCAGACTTGAAGGGAAGAAAGCATCATCTGCCAAATTGTACCTAAAGGGAGGGCAGAGAGAATTCCCCCCAAAAGGAAACTGGATTCTATTTATAAGTTAAGAGGGGCAATGGTTGTTGGACTGATGATGATGATGATCCAGTACAGACACTGTACTTGAGTAGTAAATAATTAGTAAAGGCAGTTGGAAGAATATAATGTTGAATACTTCTTCAAGAATACTGTTGAAAAGACTGGTTAATAAAAGTGAAATGTGAATAAATGCAGGTGAAATTGAACCCAATCCTCCACTGGAAATAGCAGCTAAAATGTACATAGTGATTCCTAAGTGCTGGAAACCTTTCTTAACACATTCCATTTATTAACTCTTGGAATCTACACTTCAACCCCATGAAGTTCTCAGTCAAGTCTCATGTAGGGTTAGAAAAATGAAACACTGAGAGACTGAGTGATTTAGCTGAAAATCCACATAGGAAGCAGCTGGGATCAGATCCCCTGCACCCATCTCCATTCCGCGCTCTACCTAAGAACCCATTGTGAAGTTCTTATGAAAGGAAAGGAAATGTTCCACAGAAAGACCAAGAAACATAGAGAAGAGAATCAGCAGAATTTAGACAAAATGAGAGGGGAAATCTAAAATTAGGTAAAGCTGGGTCTCCTGATGATGTATCAAACTAAAGATTTCATTGACTTTTTAGTTGAGAGAAACATAGGCACCAAAGGGAGAATCTACTGCATATTGCTTATGTTTTTCTTGAATCTGGAGGTGCCAAAGTTCATTATACAGTTGATTTTTTATTGTGAATTGTAAGGTTAGACACTTCCAGCTAATCTAGTCCTTCTTTCTTCCTAGATTAAAACATTCTCCATGGTGGACCCCCTCCAACAAGAGTTGTTACACATAGTTGAAGTGCTGATTGAGACTTGGATATTTTCAGTTTATGCTGTTACACAAGGAAATATTTTGTATAGTTTTTAATCCTTCTTTTAAATAATCTTTAAACAAGAGAAATTCCTGCTAACCAGATTAATTTCCTTCTGGTTTAATTCCAGGAAAAGAAGAGCATGGAAGAGTGTGAGGGCCAGAGAGAAACTGGCTCTAACGGTCTACATCCTTTCATTGGGCAATTGTTTATATTGCAGACTTAAGAATTTCACTTCTTCCCCTTCCTGTTTGTCTTCATGAACAAATTAAATGGGACTCCAAATTGCAATTGTTTGTAAACAGCAGAGGGTTATTCGGTTGGTGGGAAAGGCTTGTCTACAATTTCTGATAAACTAAAATCCTGTGTACTAAACGTAGCCAAACACCAGTCCTGAATTGACAAACTGACCATCTTTTTGTCTCCATCTCAGGTTTTCTGCTTATAACATGGCCAATTGTCCATGGAGAGTAGACTAAATTGTATAGAGTTCATGAATTGCACCAACAGTACACATTTAACCATATGCTAAATAAAACAGGATTTTAGTTTATTCTGTTTCCTGATTCTCCTTCTGTGTTCAGACCTGACTTGTCTCAAAAAAGTGAAAGAGAGGAAGTAGATCCATCCAAGGGCAAAGACAGATGGTAGTTCATCTTTGCCTTTCTACTCTCTCACACTTCCTGAACAAATAAACAAACTTCTTTTTCCTCTCCAGTTAGAAACACTGTGCTAGAAAGAAAAAAATGAGAGGCCTCAGAAATGTCACTTATGAGTTGACACCAAATTTTAACCAAGTTCTATTCTTTAACTTTTTTCAAATGTCATTTTATTTTTAGCTTCAGAGGGATATACTTGACATATAACATTGTCTAAGTTTATGGTGCATACCATGTCAATTCAATACACTTATACACTGTGAAATGATAACCACGGGAGGGTTAGTTAACAACTCCATCACATAAGTACCATTTCTTTCTTGTAGTGAGAATATTTAAAATCTACATTTTAGCACCTTTCAAGTATATATGATACAATATGGTTAACAATAATCATTACCCTGTACATTAGACTTCCAGAATTTGTCATATAACTGTAAGTTCCTATGACCAATATCTTCCTTTTCCTCCACCCTCCAGGCCCTGGTAACCATCATTTTATTCTATATTCCTATGAGTTCAGCTATGTTAGGTTTCACAAATACTATACAATATTTGTCTTTCTCTGACATATTTCACTTAGGATGATACCCTCAATGTCCATCCATGTTGTCACAAATGGCAAAATTTCCTTGTTTTCATGTTTGAATAAAATTCCATTTAGATAGATGATAGATAGATAGATAGATAGATAGATAGATAGATAGATAATATTTTCTTTGACCATTTATCTGTAGATGAATGCTTAGGTAGTTTTCATATCTTGGGTATTGTGAATAATACTTCAGTGAATATGGGAGGGCAGATATTTCTTCAAGATTCTGATTTCATTTTCTTCAGATATAAACACAGAAGTGGAATTGCTGGATCATGTGGTAGTTCTATTTTTTTATTTAAATTAAATTAATTAACATATAGTGTATTATTAGCTTCTGAGGTAGAGTTCAGTAGCTAGTTCTTTTTTTTAATCTCTGGGAAAACCTCCATACTGTTTTCTATTAAGTAATATATCACTTCAGATTCAGATGACACAAACCAATGATCAGAATAACCTCTGAAGAAAAGCCTCTCTGAAGAAATTATATTTGAGCTTAGATCTGGATGGTGAAAAGATAACAGCCGTATAAAGGTCTGATGTAGACTGTTCCAGGTAAAGAAAGAGACCATGGATATACTTTAAGGGAGGAACATTCAGGGCATATTTTAAAAACTGGAATAATCCAGTGTGTCTGGACCATAGTAAACAAGTGAAAGAGTGTAAGACAATGAGTTAGGGAAGTGAGCAAAGACCAGATCATGAAGGGCCTTATAGGCCAGGGGGAAGGGCATGGATTGTACACTAAATGAAATGGGAAGCCATTGAAGAGTTTGAAGCAAGAAAGTGATCTGATGTAAGTCATGTTAAATATAATTTATTATAAAGATATAGAAATAGAGATAGTAAGATATATCTCATCCTGGTTGCTAGGTGGCAAATGGAATAGGAGGAGCAAGAAGAGAAGCAAAAAGACTGACAAGGCTCTTGCCATGGCCCAAATGGAAGATGATGGTGCTTTTGACAGAGTAAATGGTGTGAGAGAAGAGGACTTTATTGCATACTTTGAATGTATATCAAATGTCCAAATGGCTGGATTTGCTAAAGGGTTAGATGCAGATAATTTTAAAAGAGAAATCAGGGGTGACTGGATGGTTCAGCCAGTTGAGCAACTGACTGACTCTTGGTTCCACCTCAGATCTGATCTCAGAGTCATTAGATTGAGTCCCAGGTCAGGCTCCATGCTCAATGGGGAGTCTCTTGGGTTTCTGTTTCCCCTCCCTCTATCTCTCTCACCCCCACTCTTGAAAATAAATAAATAGATCTTTAAAAAAAAAAAGGAAAAAAAAAAGGACTGTATCTGAACTCCTATCTTCTGTGGTTTTTCTGCTTAGAACTTCAATCTCAAATCACTATCTTCTCTTTCTGCTTATTTTTCATTCCTGCTCCTATAATATCTCTTGAAATGCAAATTAGTAGCAATTGCTCTCTTTTTTTACATTTTATTTATTTATTTGAGGTGGGGGATCAGAGGATGAGGGAGAGGGAGAAGGAGAGGAAAAAGCAGACTCTCCACTGCGCAGGGAGCCCAACTTGGGGCTCCATCCCAGGATCCCAGGATCATGACCCGAGCTGAAGTCAGATACTTAACTGACTGAGCCACCCAGGCACCCCAATAGCAATTGCTTTTTTAACTGAAGGGAGAAAGTTTCAGTAAGGTGGAGAAGTAACATAGCAACTTTCCCATTAGCAGTTGGAGTTAATCATGACAAATCCATCTGTACATACTAGCAGGAAAATTTTCCATTGTCACATATATCCAGATCTTATTCCTTTTTCAAACTATCACTACCAGTTCTCTCCTTAAATCATTAGTGACTTTCCTCCATATCACTTTCTCCCTGGAGATCAACTCTCACATGCCTATTCTTTAGCTATCAGACCTTTATTTTATTTTTTTTTACAATAAATTTATTTTTATTGGTGTTCAATTTGCCAACATACAGAATAACACCCAGTGCTCATCTCATCAAGTGCCCCCCTCAGTGCCCGCCACCCAGTCACCCCCACCCCCCGCCCTCCTCCCCTCCCACCACCCCTAGTTCGTTTCCCAGAGTTAGGAGTCTCTCATGTTCTGTCTCCCTTTCTGATATTTCCCACCCATTTCTTCTCCCTTCCCCTCTATTCCCTTTCACTATTATTTATATTCCCCAAATGAATGAGACCATATAATGTTTGTCCTTTTCTGATTGACTTATTTCACTCAGCATAATACCCTCCAGTTCCATCCACGTCGAAGCAAATGGCGGGTATTTGTCATTTCTAATAGCTGAGTAATATTCCATTGTATACATAAACTACATCTTCTTTATCTATTCATCTTTCAATGGACACCGAGGCTCCTTCCAGTTCGGCTATTGTGGACATTTCTGCTAGAAACATTGGGTGTTTCTAGCAGGTGTCCCAGTGTTTCATTGCATCTGTATCTTTGGGGTATCCCCAGCAGTGCAATTGCTGGGTTGTAGGGCAGATCTATTTTTAACTCTTTGAGGAACCTCCACACAGTTTTCCAGAGTGGCTGCAACAGTTCACATTCCCACCAACAGTGCAAGAGGGTTCCCTTTTCTCCGCATTCTCTCCAACATTTGTGGTTTCCTGCCTTGTTAATTTTCCCCATTCTCCCTGGTGTGAGGTGGTATCTCATTGTGGTTTTGATTTGTATTTCCCTGATGGCAAGTGATGCGGAGCATTTTCTCATGTGCATGTTGGCCATGTTTATGTCTTCCTCTGTGAGATTTCTCTTCATGTCTTTTGCCCATTTCATGATTGGATTGTTTGTTTCTTTGCTGTTGAGTTTAATAAGTTCTTTATAGATCTTGGGAATTTTAAAAAAGAAAACCATAGCTGTGGGCATCACAATGCCAGATTTCAGGTTGCACTACAAAGCTGTGGTCATCAAGACAGTGTGGTACTGGCACAAAAACAGACACACAGATCAATGGAACAGAATAGAGAACCCAGAAATGGACCCTCAACATTATGGTCAACTAATATTCGACAAATCAGGAAAGACTATGCACTGGAAGAAAGACAGCCTCTTCAATAAATGGTGCTGGGAAAACTGGACATCCACGTGCAGAAGAATGAAACTAGACCACTCTCTTGCACCAGACACAAAGATAAACTCAAAATGGATGAAAGATCTAAATGTGAGACAAGATTCCGTCAAAATCCTGGAGGAGAACACAGGCAACACCCTTTTTGAACTCGGCCACAGTAACTTCTTGCAAAATACATCCACGAAGGCAAAAGAAACAAAAGCAAAAATGAACTATTGGGACTTCATCAAGATAAGAAGCTTTTGCACAGCAAAGGATACAGTCAACAAAACTCAAAGACAACCTACAGAATGGGAGAAGATATTTGCAAATGACGTATCAGATAAAGGGCTAGCTGCCAGACCTTTAAAAGCCTCAAACCTGGTAAATTTTTTCATAACCTACAATGTTTACAGGATAGATCTTAGACTCTTACAAATCATTGAGATAAAAATTTTATTTCTTTTTATTACATTTCAAAGTAAATTTCTGTAGGTAATAAACATTTTGGGTCATTCAAATGCTTATTATTGAAGATATCTAAATCAAGTTGACAAGATCTGGAAAGCTTTAAGTTTACATACAATATAAGTTGGTGTGGTTTTTTTTAGATTTATTTATTTATTTGAGAGAGATAATCTGTGAGTTGGAGGAGGGGCAGAAAAAGAGGGAGAAAGTCCCAAGCAGAATCCCTGGTGAGTGCAAAGCTCCTCACAGAGCTAAATCTCATGACACTGAGATCATTACCTCAACCAAAATCAAGAATCCATCGTTTAACTGACCGAGCCACCCAAGCACCACATAAGTTGATAATATTAAAAAATCATGCTTAAACTACAATAAAATAACTGATGATGTCATACTAAATCCTTTACATTTGCTATTCCAGTCTGTTGAAATAATTGTAGAGGTATCTAGTTTTTTTTAAAAATTAGACTAGGAAAAAAAAATTAGACTAGGATAGGACCTAGGATACCACATTATACATGAAGATATATCCCAGATAAGTTATAGAAGACAAATATAAAAAACAAAATTAAAGGAGAAAAAGATTATATATGTTGACATTATTGTAACTTTGGAAAGAGAAGATCTAATGACAACACAAAACACAGAGACACAAGGTAGAAATTGATACATGTTACCACATTATAAAAATTTCTACATAAGAAAATAAACTTTTTTAAAAGGAAAAATTGAAATTAAAGTATTTGAAATATATATAACATCCAAAATACCTCAATAATTCCTATAATTTAATATTTTAAAAAAGGAATTAACTGAACCCAACAGAAAAAAAATTGTGCATCAAAATACACTAGAGGAAATAAAAATGCCAATACACCTACAAAAGAATTTTGACTAAGAATAGAGAAAATGAAAATAAAATACACAACATTTTTCACTCATTACATTGGAAAAAATATTATTAAAATTATAGTATCAATGAATATGTGTAAAGATAGATATTCTTTTTAAAGATGTATTTATTTATTTACTCATGAGAGACACACAGAAAGAGAGGCAGAGACATAGACAGAGGGAGAAGCAGACTCCGTGTTGGAAGCCTGATGCAGAACTCAATCCCAGGACCCCAGGATCATGATGACCTGGGCTGAAGGCAGGTACTCAACCACTAAGCCACCCAGGGACCCCAAGATAGATATTCTTATAAACTCTGGATGAAAATGTAAATTGTTAGGGACAATATGGATGGCATTTGTCTGTATTAATTAAATAAACACACACACACACACACACACACACACACACAGAGAGATTTCCTTCTACCTAATAATAGGCCAATATCTTCATGAAAGGCAAAAGGCATGAACAAGGTTTTCTGTGTAACATGACTGTACGAAGCAAACATAAATGTCCATCAACCATTGAATGGTCAAACTGTAGAAAAGTAAGCAGTAATTTATAGGGTGTGAAGACATTCAATGAACTCCCAGAGATACTATAAAGAGAACATTACATTTCAATACATATAATATTGTTGTTTTAAAAATTGACTATTTCTTTTGTTTTGCATGTACATATATGTATGAAATGTGTCTTAAAGTTTAGCAAAAACATATATCAAATATCTACTCATGGTCAATGTTGAGAAAGCAAGTGGTAGGAGGTAGATGGAGCTACCAAAAATGGCTTTTGTTTTATCTGTCTTATTTACATCTTTTGCAATGAGAACATATTTATATATGTTAATTAACTAAATTTAAAAAATAAAATAAGGGGATCCCTGGGTGGCGCAGCGGTTTGGCACCTGCCTTTGGCCCAGGGCACGATCCCTGGAGACCCGGGATCGAATCCCACATCAGGCTCCCGGTGCATGGAGCCTGCTTCTCCCTCTGCCTGTGTCTCTGCCTCTCTCTCTCTCTCTCTCTCTCTCTCTCTCTCTCTCTATCATAAATAAATAAATTTAAAAAAAAAATAAAAATAAATAAAAAAAATAAAATAAGTAACTGGAGGAAACTTCTTGGGTTTAAACCAGAGAAATAGGGATCCCTGGGTGGCTCAGCGGTTTAGTGCCTGCCTTTGGCCCAGGGCATGATCCTGAAGTCCCAGGATCAAGTCCCACATTGGGCTCCCTGCATGGAGCCTGCTTCTACCTCTGCCTATGTTTCTGCCTCTCTCTCTCTGTGTGTCTCTCATGAATAAAAAAATAAAATCTTTAAAAAAAAAATAAACCAGAGAAATAAATCATTGTCAGACTTAGCCCAACAATCACATTTTTTTCAAAAAGAAGCACTAAATCTATACCCAAGCACAGATTTCAACATCCATATGTTGAGAGGCTGAAAATAAAATGAAATCCAGAATAAAAAAATCACAGGATGTGTTCATCTTTATTTCTTTCTGAATTAGTAAACATGTGCTAATATATAAATTACTCTCATTATTAACTTTGTTCATTTGAAATCTTTGAAATCTTTGAAAGATGATATGAAGAAAATCTTTGAAAGATGATATGAAGAAAAGAGAAGTAAGATATGTTGGGGCCAGGCGGGAAGGGAAACTCCTCAAGATGGCGGATACCCCAAAATGGCTGAAGTTCCTGTCACTACCTCCACTTGGGACGCCAATGGACCAATGACCTGCTGACAGCTTGACGCAGACCCTTAGACCTCTCCTTTGGACTTCCCCAACCGAACCCAATGCCCTTCAAACCCCAGAGGAGGAAGTCACCTTTGACTGGCCGAACTGCAATCCTTCCTTTGCATAGAGAGGGTCACTCTGACTGGTTGGATTGCAATCCTTCCTTTGCATATGAGCCAACCAGTAGGAAACCGTTCTGCCTTACAACGTTATGTAAACCCCCTGCCACCTTGTCTTGGCGCGACTCCCCCGACTCACTCTCTTTCCCCCGTGAGTCGTGGAACCTCGCCCGAGGGTGCCTGCAATAAAATCTTTTCTTGGACCCTCGCTTGCCTTGGCGGTCTCATTTCTATTTAGTTACTAAAAAACCTAACAAGATATATTTCTGAGTTTCTATACAAAGTCAAAAGAAACATGAGAGAAATCTAATTAGCAGTAACTGTAAAAATCCAGTCTTGTGTACAAGTCCAAGTACATCTTGCAATCAGTACAATCAATACAGGTGGTAGGTATGACTTGAGTCAAGTGCAGGAGCAGATGTGACTCCTGTGGTTTTTCTTTCATCATTTATAGACACCATTTCAGACTATATGACAAAGTTTTAAAACTCATAATCCAAATCCAAAAAGAGATTACAAAAAGATCACCATTATTAAATAGGTAAAACTTTAGCCATATATAAGACCAAAAACATGGTTTTGGACCTATAATTTTTAACTTCAGAGGTCAAAATTATTTTTTTAATTTTTTATTTAAATTCAATTTGCCAAAGTGTAGTATAACACCCAGTGCTCATCCCATCAAGAGCCCTCCTTAGTGCCCATCACCCAGTTGCCCATCCTCCCCACCCTCTTTGCCTTCTGCAACCCTTTGTTTGTTTTCTAGAGTTAGGAGTCTCTCATGGTTCGTCTCCTCTGAATTTTCTCCACCCAGTTTCCCTCTTTTCCCTTATAACAGATGTCAAAATTAAACCAAGAAAACAATCAAGTAATGTTTTATTTTTGCTCTACATCCCACAGATACTGAAGAAAACAAAGCATTAGGGCAGTGGAAAGCCCTTTAAGCATTTATTAAGAATTAACCAATTATCCATCTATATATTGTTCAGATATCATATGCGATTAAAAGGAAAAGACATAATTTTCCAGAAGCAAGTTATTAATGTGAACAATTTTACCCATACAAAAAAAATTAGAATTGTTCATATGCCCCAAGTCTTAATACTATAATCAGAATTTTATTATAGTTATTGTTCAAGTTTACTTTTTTAAAGATTTATTTATTTATTTATTTATTTATTTATTTATTTATTTATGAGAAACACACAGAGAGAGAGAGAGAGAGAGAGAGAGAGGCAGAGACACAGGCAGAGGGAGAAGCAGGCTCCATGCAAGGAGCCTGATGTGGGACTCGATCCCAGGGCTCCAGGATCACACCCTGGGCTGCAGGCGGCGCTAAACCGCTGCGCCACTGGGGCTGCCCTGTTCAAGTTTACTTTATTGAACTAAACGCTAAACAGGTACTTCCAGGGACACCTAGCAAGTGATAGATTTTTATGGAACACCTACTGGATGTAATACTCCAAGGTAAGCATAGAGAAAATGGTGGTATAAACATTGTAAACAAGATCAAGATATAGTCCATGCTTATTTGAAGTTTAAAGTCTAAAGGAGAATATAAATATAAACAGTTAATGTCAGTGATGGCTGGTTAATGACAAAAATTATGCTGAACGTAAACAGTTGGTGACCCTACCTATTCAAAAGATGTGAACTGAGGTCAGTGAAGGACTACCTGAATTAAGGACATTTAAGTTAAATTGTGAAGGATTAGTAGGACTAGCTGGATAAAGAAGTGGATGGAGGAGTGCAGAAAAGGATTTTCCAAACAGGGAAGAGCATGTGTGAGGATCCTGAGGCAGACAAGAGGACAATATGGGAAGATGACCAGAGATCACAGCTCAAGAGAGAGCATTGCAAGAGATAAAGCTGTTGGGGCAACTGGGTGGCTCAGTGGTTGAGCATCTGCTTTTGGCTCAGGTCGTGATCCCAGGGTCCTGGGATCGAGTCCCACATCAGGCTCCACATAGGGAGCCTGCTTTTCCCTCTGCCTGTCTCTGCCCCTCTCTCTGTGTGTCTCATGAATAAATAAATAAAATCTAAAAGAGAGAGAGAGAAAGAGAAATGAAGCTATTGAGGTGGCTGGTCTCAGATCTGATAGAGCTTTATAAACCACATTAAGGATTTTGGATCTGGGATCCCTGGGTGGCTCAGCGGTTTGGCGCCTGCCTTTGGCCCAGGGCATGATCCTGGAGTCCCGGGATCGAGTCCCACGTCAGGCTCCTGGTATGGAGCCTGCTTCTCTCTCCTCCTGTGCCTGTGCCTCTCTTTCTCTCTCTACATCTATCATGAATAAACAAATAAATCTTTAAAAAAAAAAAAGGATTTTGGATCTAAAGAGGAATTAGAAGTCCTTGAAAGTGTTTTAATTAGAAAAAGAATAAAATAAATGTGTACTATTATAAAGATATTTTGACTATTGTATGAAGACTGATCTGAGGGGATCAGTAGTACATGTGGGAAAATCAAAGAGGAGGTTTTTACAAGATCCACATAGAAGTAGCTTAGCTATGGTGAAGATGCTTGGGATGAAGAGATTCAAGAGACTGCTGTGTAGGTGGAACGAATCGGATTGAGTATGTGGAAATGGGAGATAAAGAAGGTGATGTTCATAATATCTCACAGATTTTGGTACAGCTTCTAGACACTTCTGGTTTACATAGCTTTGCAATGCAGCACCTGTGAAGAGCATTTGAGAGATCATTTGGATAATATCCTGCAGTCATCAGGAAAATTTATACTCTGGAGGCAATCTCCAAGGACTCCTAGAAAGTTTTCTGTGGAATTAGTCCTTGAAAGAAGCTTGTGAATCTGTGCCTGAGAGCACTGATATTAGCTGTGTGCTCTAGAAATGCTGAGAGAAACAACTCTAAGCCAAAGGAAGTAAGGATCATTGTCTCTGAGAACCCCACAAGAATGACAGGGAGTTCAGAGGATGCCAGTAATCCCAGGGGAAGAGCATTTGTATCACAATCCTTTGCTAAGTATATCTGGGGAAGAAGAAGTTGTTTCTATAAAGCTCCCTAGAAGATGCCACTAATCACCTAATGATGGAGTTGGAATCCCGGAAATTCTGGATCAAGATTTGAGCCATGATAATTTTAAATCATTCTCTAATTATTAGTAACAGAAATCTCAAAAAGAGTAAAATATGATGTGGGATGCCTAGGGGCTCAGTCGGTTGAGCATCCAACTTTTGGTTTTGGCCCAGGTCATGATCTCATGGGTCATGGGATGGAGCCCCACAATGAGCTCTGCACTCAGCCGGGAGTCTGCTTGAAAGATTCTCTCCCTCTATTCTTCCCCCCACTTGTTTCTCTCTCTCTCAAATATATTTAAACAAATCTTAAAAGAAGTGAAATATAGTGTAAGCATCTAGTTGATTTTGCCCATGTAAAAATACTAGAATTAAATATAGGCATAAATAATATATATTGCATAAAAATGCACACACACACAGAGTTAGAAATATTTACTAAGATACACATCCATATAGTATGTCCTGGCTCCTTTGTTATATAACCCCCCAATTAAATATTTTATTAGCAGATGATAATTTTTTCTAGGTTCCTCCTTTGAGATACATTTTTTAAAGAGAACTCTTAAGCTTCTGGGAGTTATCTTTTGTCCTATAGCTAATCTCTTAATAAGACCAATTTAGCTGTGATATAAATGGTAATGCATAGCATTCTAGTCACTGCACAATTCTGAACTTGCTCAGAGATTGCATTTGAGCACACTGGCCTTACCCGTGGGCAGAGTTGATTAAAAGACATTTGGTATGGTTTCAGAACCACAGAAAAGACTCAGGTTTTTGACCCTTGTTAAGTGTTCTGGAAGAGTTATCCTTAAGAGAGCCTATTGTATGTAAGAAGTGCCTTAGACATAGTATCTGCCCTTACAATCTATCTGAGGAATACAGAAGTCAGATGTGGGTAAAATGCATAACAATAACAGGGTTACATTTGCAAAATAGGAAATCATCATAAAATGAAAAGTATAAATGACAATTAGAATGAGCTAGAGCATCACCTATGAATAAGGTGCATTACTAGATGTGAAACAATAATAATAACCCATTTTAATTTCTTGAATTGTCTATTTCTTTTTTTTTTTTTTTTTACAGACTCGTACTATCATTATAGGTTTAATTTCATTTGCCACTGTTGAGTGGCCTGCCATTTGGAATGAGTTTGCATTCCATCTGTTGCAAATGAAGGATTTGCAAGTGGCGTAATTCCATATTATCTTAAAGCTTTAAGGTGTCACTAGCCTTCAATTTACTCTAACTAAAGACCTTTTTACCAGAATCCTGCCTGATGCCAATTTTCATTCAATCTTCATGAATGTTTTTTAATACAATAGTGCACAAATTCTTCTTTAAGTACTGAACATGCCAAAAGAGGTATTTGTTTTTCTGCTTCTCTTCTCCCATATTTAAACATGTTACGTAAATATGTCCACACCTAAATCTGTCCCATCTTGTTGATCCATTTTTAAAATTCACACCTTGTCTTGTATAAACGCAACCCAGCCATGAAAGTAATTTGTTTGTGAGTCATAACCTTGCAAACATTGAAGTAATTGTAAAAGCATCTCTTGTTAGTGTGCAATTAGGGTATTAAGTTCGATATCATGCTGCATTATATTTAAGAAAAAGGGTTATAAAGGGTTTTATTTCTTAATGCTCAATAACATTTAATCACAAACACATACAAAGATAAAGCTAAGTATATATTCATTTCAACACCTGCAAAAATAATTAGTTTTCCTGGGTATATCACAGCAGATGGAGCTGTTTTCTTAAAGAATATGTATAGAGCATGTTAACTGAATAGGTGCCTATAGGCATACCACAGTACAATAGAATGGTCTGTGTATTTGATTAGCATGATATTTTTAAACGAAGCTCTCATCTTCAATATCATTTAAAAATGACCTATTGTAAAACAATGAATTTGAACAAAATATAGCTTTAGAGTTCAACTCTCTCTATATCTGGCAGTGACTCAGAGACTGTATAATTCGAGTGCAAAGGTGTATTTGCCTTTGTAACCCTATTTAGTATGATCTGATGGTATCCCTCTACTTCACAGAGTAGAAAGACCAAGAACTGAATTTCTTCTAGAAATCTATAAAACAGGCTAAGTTCTAAGGTGCACATTATCTGCCAAAACTATCCTGATACAGCAGTGTCTCAAGCCAACTGCTGAACTTTTGGTAGCAGAAGATACTTCTCCTCCCGTGTAATCTCATTTAATGACTCTTCCCTCTCACTCACTTACTCTACACTGACTGTCCTTAATATCTGTCAAAGAGATCCCTTGTTCGACTTTGCTCCATTACAAATATTTCCTAAATTGGATTTGTTACCATTTCTTACCATTTCTTGAAATATTTCCTAATTGATGTACTAATTTCTGGCTTAATTCTCTTCCAATTCATTCATTACTCATTCAAACATAAATCTCATCATGTCATCTGCTTAACATATTCTAATGATTTCCTTAATAACTCCCAAACTCCAGAGTAACACTTCTATTTATTAGCTTTAAGTTGCACTCTTTTCAAAGCTCCTTTTCCATGATTATGCCCACTTTATGCCTACACTCAGACACCTTCTGCTCTAACTTCTCTAAACATGCTGTGCTCTCCAATTTAGAGCTCTCTGCTGGGAATGCTATTCGAAAGTTAGCTCAAGTATATCCTCTTTCCTGAAGATTCCTTAGAAAGTGTGTGCTATAGGAATGTGGGATGTGGTAAAAAGCTTGCTCTGCAGAGCAGCTGGTGTTTGAAAGTGCTGGGATCAAATTCTAATTATCTGGCTAGCTGTGTGATCCAGAAAACCTGGTTGGTCCCCTCACATAACAACCATCTCCACCCTGACTATATGGGTGCTGCCATCAAGGAAAAGGACAAGTAGTCAATGCTTGAGCACCCATGGTCCATTGTGCTCTGGCTGTGACAATTTTCTTTTTATTGAGCTATAATTAGCATAGAGCATTAAGTAGGTTAAGGTGTACAGCACGTTGATTTCAAGCACATATATTGCAATATGTATAATTACCAGTGCAACATTAGCTAGCATCATCATTTCATATAATTTTCATTTCTTTTTTGTGGTAAGAACATTTAGAATCTAGTCTCTTAGCAACTTTGAAGTATGTAATATAGTGTTGTTAACTATAATCACAATCCAGAATTTATTCATCTACTAACTGCAAATTTGTACCCTTTGACTAACATCTCCCCATAATTCTGAGAAAGAAGAAGAAAGCTGGAAACATCACACTTCCTAATTTCAAAGCCATAGTAGTCAAAACAGTATAGTACTGGAATAAAAACAAACACAGAGGCCAAAGGAAAAGAACGAAGAGTCCAGAAATAAACACTGCCTGTCAAAAACTGTTATTTGACATGGGAGCCAAGAATACTCAGTGGGGAAAGGATGGTCTCTTCAATAAATGATGTCGGAAAAAAAATGGATAAACACATGCATAAAAATGAAATTAGATCTCTATTTCACATCACTCACAAAGTTCACTCAAAAAGGATTCAAGACTTAAGCATAAGACCTGAAACCATAAAACTCCTTGAAGAAACCATAGGGAAAGTGCTCCTGGACATTGGTATTGGCAATGTGTTTTGTTTTTTTTTTAAATATAATGCCAGAAACACAAGCAATAAAAGCAAAAATCAACAAATGGAACTGCATCAAACTAAAAGTCTCTTCACAGCAGAAGAAACAATCACCAAATGAAAAAAGAACCAACAGAATGGGAGAAAATAATTACAATTATAATATATATGATAGGGGGCTAATATCCAAAATATATAAGAAACTCATACAACCCCAAAACAAAATAATAATATTAATTAATTAAATAATTTTTTGAAATTTAAAAATTGGGCAAGGGAACTAACATTCTTTTTCCAAAGAAGATATACAAATGGCTACTAACACCCGTTTAGTACTTTATAAAAAGGTTCACTACAAAAAGAAAAAGTGCACTACATCACTAATCATCAGGGAAATGCAAATCAAACCACAATGAGATATCTCCTCACACTTGGCTGTGACAATTTGCAAGCTTGCCAGCCTGTCATCCTTCAGGGCTTTGCCCACGGTTTAATCCGGTCTTGCCATACCTGGACTATAGTTCACTCTGCTCCCTCTTAGACGTACTGGATTCCTACAAATCATTTCTAGTACTACTTCTTGCCTACTGCCTCTGTTTGGCCATACATCCCAATCTTTAACTTTGGTCTGCTCTTTAAATTGATACAGATATATACATAGAGAGAAAGTGATGGCAAAACACACATTTTTGATGTATGAAAGTATCGTCTACTTCAACTATAGTTTTTACCCACATTAATTTGACAAGTTTGTATTGCCCCACATCTCTCTGGCCTAATCTCCCTCTGTCTCCTCACCACAGGGCACTCATAGGGCATTCTATCTAAATCACATAATAGCAATAATTGTAATTCATGGTACACTTACTCTGTACTAGTCAAAATACAAGACATTTTGTATACATTGTATTATTTCACTTCCCCACAGTCCCAGGAGTAGGTATTACTTGAACCACCTTATAGTTGAGGAAACGAAAGTGGAGAGGTTGAGTGCTTGCCCAGTCACACCTTATAAGCACAGTATGGCTGCACACACATACAAAGTCAAGCCAGAGAAAGGTAGAAGAATAGATAATAGTGTCTGTGTGTGTTTCTTTTTTCCCTGTCTTCCTACCTTGATAGAAGCGCGAACTCTTCTCACTGTAGCGTTCCGTGTGTGTGTGTGTGTGTGTGTGTGTGTGTGTGTGTGTAATGAGGAAGGGGTAATCAGAGAGACGAGAGAAGTTAAAATTAAGGAGAAAAAGAGCATACCTTAGAGGGACTTATAGAGCACATCCCTCTACTTTGAGTATTTGACATGACACATCTGACCTAGAATCTCTCACCCAACCTATTATCTTCCAATCACATCTAGATCCTGGCCCCAAATCAGAAAGGCCCAAATTTCCATGGGAACGTCTGCTGTCCAGACCCAAGAAATGACTGTTACATACAGGTCAGGCCAGGTGCCTTAAACCTGAGTGGTAGGTTCAAAACAAGTTGGAGCCTGGGGAGACAGAAAACGGGAATCAAGAATATTACCAACGGATCATTAGCTGCTTTGCTGAATTAAAGAATTTCGTAAGAAAAATTTTTGGCCAGAAATTTTTTTTTTTTTTGGCCAGGAATTTTGAAAGAGGTGACAACAGGATATGAACAGTACTCTGCCAGAATTCAAAAGGAAGTTAACTGCAGGAAGCTTTATCTCTCTGCAGTTGGAAGGAAAGATTGAAAGAAGAAAAAAACTGGACAAGCTACAACTGTTTCCTTCAAGAATAGGGCCTTAAGAAAAGTTCCGTGCTGTGAAAAATAATCATTATAATAATACAGTTACTGTTTAATAAATACTTACTTTGTGCAAGGTACTTTGCCATCCTGATCTCATTAACCTTACAATAACCTCATAAAATGGGTAATATTATCCTTCTTTCATATGTAACAAAATCAAGGCTGCAAAAGATTGGGTAGCCTGCCACATGAATCAGAGTTCTCCAGAGAAACAGAATATATATATATATATATATATATATATATATATATATAATTAAATATTATATATATTATATATTATATATAATTATACATTATATAATATTTAAATATATAATATAAATATATATTTGAATGTATGGAAAGAGGTTTATTATAAAGAATTTACTTCACATGATTATGGAAGTTGACAAGTTCCAAGATCTGCAGTCAACCACCTGGAGACTCACAAGAAGAACCTAGAGCATAATTCTGGTCCAAAGGCCTGCAAGCTCAAGACCCAAGAAAAGCCAATGTTTCAGTTCAGGTCTGAAGACAGAAAAAAAAAAAAAAAAGCAATGTCACAGCCTTAAGAAAATCAAGCAGTAGGAATTTCCTCTTATTAGGGGAAAGTCAGCTTTTGGTTATTCAGGTCTTCAACTGATTTGATGAGTCCCACCCAGATTAGAGATGGCAATCTGCTTTACTCAGTCTACTGATTTAAATGTCAAACCTTTTCTCACAGAAATATCCAGAACAGTATTTGATCAAATATATAAGTACCTTATGACCCAGTGAAGTTGACACAGAAAATTAACCATCATTTGCCTAAAGATACCTAATTTTCAAATGCTGGAAAATGGGATTTAAATCCAGGTCTGTCCTCTTCAAAAGTGGACAGTTATTCATCTATGCCAGAAACGTGGTACCACAGAATTATCTAGAATGTGTGATTTTGTTACTTAGAAGATCTGTGCCAAGATTACAGGAAAATTAGTCAATGAGTAGTTTACACATGCACACACAAAAACACACTCACACACATAATTTTAGAACATTAGCTAGATTTGTAAACACATTTAATTTTTGTACTTGAAACAAATTAGGTGTGATGGAGCTGCAACGCCTTGGAAAAGGAGAAAAGGACCTGTAGTGCCAAAGGTGCTGTGGAGTGGGAGAAACCAACCACCTGGGTTTTTTGCAGTAATAATGCAGGACCACTTTCTCAATGGCAAATTCTACTACCTCAAATAAATCATTGGTTAGGTTGATTATACTCAAATCAAGAGCAAAACTTAGTTTGAAAATCATTCTCCCTTATACTTACAATGGTATCTTTCTTGAAATGTCTCAAGAGAAAAGGGAGAATCACATTTTTTGGCTAAAATAAGGAAGTCAACCTCCCCAAATACAGGTGAACAGTAATCATATTCTATCCAGACAACTTAATGACTTACTGGAAATCAAACATCAGGAATATATTAAGGAATTGGCTCCCTAAAATTATAAGTCAATTCTATTTTGTTCCTGTGGTTTCATGTGACATTATATTCTCCAAGAGGGGAAGCATAATGCTCAAAATGTGCCTGGTTCAGGATGTATCTGCATGTATAGAAATTATAACCTCCTGTTAAATGAAAGCTATTTATACATGAATGCTGTTCACAAAACGCACTAACTGATATAACCATATGCCCTTTCCTTGATGTAGTTTGGCTAACCAAGTGTAGGCTATTTTTAAACCTGTCTGAGGCTTTATGAACAAATCAGTAAGCTTCTAATTCCATTGAAATCCAATGATAACCCTTCAAGGTTTCTTCAGCATCAGAGGATTCTAAGAGACAAAAAAAGAGGACATTCTTCATTACTGAAAGAATAAAATCCAACAAATTGGGAGCAGTTTGGTTCCTAGGAAGACTGGGTTTCTGAGGACTAATAATCAGTTAATATACGCTATTTCTTTAAAAAGATACTCTAAGGTTCTGTACATCGTCTGTCTAATTTGCAGAAATTTGCTGAGTCAAGCAGACCTGAACCAGAATACTTGGACTTCTTTTGCTTTCTTTGGAGGAGTATCATGTGGTAAAATATTTAAAATAGAAGCCCTGAAAACTTTTTTAATATTTTACTAAATATGTGGTTGAAGGTTACTGTTCTGAATTTATATAAAGGTAAAATAGAGTTGGGAGTCAAAATGTAATGACTCACTCTTTTATAGAAAAGGAAACTATAGGCTAAATGGGACAGCCACAGACTAAGAGTGGGACTTGAACTCCAAACTCCAACCTGGGCCTGTCATCAACTGTGACACCACCCAAGACCTTGTCCTTGATCCTTTTTATATATAGCACCTAAAATGAGGATTAATAGTTACTTCATATTTCAAATGCATGCTATGATGATTCTATAAAGAAATACCAAAGAAGAGAATGGATGAGAAAACATTTGCAGTGACAACAGAAAAAGACTGGACATAAGAAAGTAAATCAGAATAAAATGTCAGCACTAAAGATCTTGATGAAGAAAGGTAAGTGGAGCAAAATATGGAATAGAATCCAAAGAGAGCAAAACCCAAGATTCCCAAATTATACTAATTATAGATGTGATGACAAGGAGAATTAGAAGCTCCTGGGGACATTCTTACACTGTTAGTGGGAAAGCAAACTGGTACAGCCACTCTGGGAAAGAGTTTGGAGATTGTTTAAAGAGTTCAAGAGAACTACATTAAACCCAGCAATTGCACTACTAGGTATTTACCCAAAGGTTACAAAAATACTGATTTGAAGGGACTCAGTCACCTCAATGTTTATACCAGCAATGTCCACAATAACCAAATTATGGAAGGAATCCAGAGGTCCAACAACTGATAAATGGATAAAGAAGATGTGATATGATGGGATATTACTCAGCCATCAAAAATGAATGAAATCTTGCCATTTGCAATGACATGGATGGAGCTAGAGTGTATTATGCTAAGCAAAATAAGTCAGGGAAAGACAAATACCACATGATTTCACTCATATGTGGAATTTAAGCAACAAAACAGATGAACATAAAGGAAAGGGGAAAAAAAAAAGATAGGGAGGCAAACCAGAAGAGACTCTTAATGATAGAGATCAAGTTGAGGGTTGCTGGCAGGGAGGTGGGTGGGGGATGGGATAAATGGGTGGTGAGTATTAAGGAGGCCACTTGTGATGAGCACTGGGTACTATATGTAAGTGATGAATCACTAAATTCTACTCCTGAAACTAATATTATACTACATGTCAACTAACTTGAATTTAGATAAAAACTTATAGTATTAAAAAAATAGAAGTTCTAGATAGAAAATTTAATGCTTAAGAGGAAAAAGTGCAAAAATGTAGTATGAAAAAGGGGAATAGAAAAGGTCTGTTTGGTGCTATCTGGTGTCCACTGATTTTCCAAAAGACCCTGAAGAGGAAAGGAAAGATCCTCAGGCACACAATAATCAGTAGCATATTTACATCCCTGTATCTTTCTGTGTTAAAGCATGTTTACTTCTTTCTCTCATTTGATATAAGAGAGCAGACCAAGAATCTTAAAATATTTTTTGTAGAATTATAAACAGGAAACAATGCAAAGAAGTTAGCAATTGACCATGTAGGGATTAGGTTATGAAACTTTGACTAAAAAGACACTGGAAATATTTCCAAGACACATTTTTGCAATAATTCAAATGTCAGGGTTGTATGATGTAAGCTTGGGAAATAGCACACTGATTTATTTTCAAAGATTTATTTGGGGAAACGCATCAGAAATACAAGCTGCAATTTGTAATAGCACTGTTTAAAAAGCCAAAAATAAAGATTGTTTACATATTATATTAGAAATGAAATACCTACTAGAGACAACGGCTTTCTGTGTTCAAAGAGGACTGCAGTGTTGGAATTCACCAAGTAATTTCATAAACTGATATAAAATCTGCATAAGACAATAGGATATAAAGAAGAACTGAAAACTTGCATGGCTAAAATAAGCCATCCACATAGATAGGTTCTTGATCCTTTACATAAATCTAGTAGGAACATAGATGAGCCAGTAAGAGGAATCGCAACTAGCAAGATCAGATAAATAAATAGCTGGTTGATGGATTCACTTCCAGGTCACCTTCTTGGCCCTATAGACTTATTTACTTGAAATGTAAAGAAATATACATGGACTTTTAGGGGAAAGGATCTTCTGGGATGTATAATGATATTTGTTTCAGGTAGTGCTTTATGATCACCACACAATTGGTAGATTTATGATCACCACACTGATCACCACCTTCTGCCCTCCAAAACACCATAGTGAGGGAGGCTGGGTGCTCTAATAGGGAGAAATTACATGTTAAGAGAAGTGAAGAAGAGGGGAAACAGCAATTGCCTGGAAACATCCAACACTTCATTAATTCCTGTCACTGTCGATTGCTTCCCTGTCACCCCATTCGACTTCATAAATTCTGTCCCTAGCACTGCTTAGTACGTAAAAGCTACCCAATAAACATTTTTTGAAAAACTAATCTCGCAAATATACTGCCATTACAATCCCAAAAAAAAGACTTTTTGAAAATTATGATTATTGATCATCTTTACCAATACAATGAAGGACATAAGGCATTTCTGACCACTGGTCTATGACTTTCCCTGAAAGTTCAATTTTTTATTCTTTTTTTATTCTTTTTCCATTTGTAATGATCAGTATATCTTCATTATACTTGATCTTTAACATTCTTTTTGTTTTTAACTTATTTTTATTTATTTGTGATAGACATAGAGAGAGAGAGAGAGAGAGGCAGAGACACAGGCAGAGGAGAGGGAGAAGCAAGCTCCATGCCAGGAGCCCGACGCAGGACTTGATCCCAGGACTCCAGGATCGTGCCCTGGGCCAAAGGCAGGCGCGAAACCGCTGAGCCACCCAGGGATCCCCATATCTTTAACATTCTTAATAAATATCTTATTATTCTCTCTTAGTTTGGGCTGCTTTAACAAAAATACCACAGACCACGTGGCTCATAACCAACAAACATTCACTTTTCATAGTTCTCAAGTCTGGGGATCCAAAATCAAGACATCAGCAGATTCAGTGTCTAGTGAGCACCAGCTTCCTGATTCATAGATGGTCATCTTTTTGCTTGACCTCACATGGTCAAGAGGAAAGAGAGCTTTCTAAGTTGTCTTTTATAAGGGCACTAATCCCACTCAGGACCGTTCCACCCTCATGACTGAATCACCTCCCAAAAGCCTCACATCTTTACACCATGACACTGGGGGTTAGATTTCAACATATGAATTGGGGAGGACACAAATATTCATTCATAGCATCTACCCCTGCCCCCCACCAAATTCATGTCCCTCTTGAATGCATAATATATTCATTCCATTGCAATAGTCCCCAAAATTATAACTCATTCCAGCAACAACTCTAAAGTCTAAGTCCAAAGTCCAAAATGTCATCTAAATCAGATACAGTTTAAGACTTAAAATATAATTCATCCTGGGGTAAATTGCTCTTTAGCAGTAAACCTGTGAAATCAAACAAGTAATATGCTTTCAAAACACAATGGTAGAACAGGTGTAGGACAGACAGCTCCATTCCAAAAGGGCAACTTAGAAAATAAGAAAGGAGTGATGTTATCAAGCAAGTACCAAATCTGACTGGGGAAGTACCAAGAGACTTTAGGCTCAAGAACTATGCTCTTTGACCCACCAGGCAAGAGTCCTGCTCTTGTGGCTTTGGAGAGCAGGGGTTGACCCATGAGGCTCAGGGCAGCCCTGTCTCCACAGCTAGGCTGAAGTTCTCACCTTGGCTTGCTGCTTGGACCTTCCCCCTAGGCTGGGGCCCCATACCCACACTTCTCATGGGGTAGTGTCAGGTGCCCAGTGGCTCTGATCTGACTTGCATCCCTTGAAATCTAGATGAAGGCAGCCTAGCAGGCAAACCTGAAGAGACAGCAGCAGGGACACCACCAAGGTCTGCTACCTGCCCTGTTGGGAGAGGCCACCTGGCCTGCCAGAGCCATACCTGGGGCACTGGAGTGGAGCCAGCAATGTTTAGTGGGCAGTGTGCGCTGAGGTCCCACATGCACCAATGGCCCCTTCTTTGCATTCTTCAATGGCCCTGAATAATAGCTTCTGTTTTCTTTCCTTTTTTTTAAGATTTATTTATTTATTTTAGAGAATGAGAGAGTGCAGGGGCAGGGGCGAAAGGAGAAGAATAGGAAGAGAATCTCCAGGAGACCCCCTGATAGGCACATTTTATGTGACCATAACCAGAGCTGAAACCAAGAATTGGGCATGAGCCCCTTTAGCTTCTGTTTTCTATGGATGTGGTTTACTAATCTCTTTATCATATAGTTCTTTGTCCACACCCTTTAGTACAGCAGGCTTTCTCGTTCTTTACAATATGGATAAGCTGAGAATTCTCCAAATCTTTAAATTCTACTATCCTTTTGATAAAAACAATTCCATCTGCGAATCATTTCTCTCTTCTCTTGTTTCATTGTCAAGAGTATCCAGGCCTCTGATTAACATTTTGCCTAGAAACAGCTCCAGTGCTAAATATCTAATTTCATCACTCACAAGTTCCACCTTCCACAAGACACTAGGACATGAATAAATTCAGCCAAATTCTTTGCCGCTTTATAATGAGAATGGCTCTTCCTCTACTTTCCAATAAGATGTTTCTCAGTTCTTTCTGAGATCTCATCAAGATATCTGTTTTTCTACCAGCATTCTCTTCTGGATTAATCAGGTGTCCTTTAAAGAGACTGAGGCTTCCTTTACAGCTTTCCTCTTTTCTTTCTGAGCTCTTCCCAGAATCACCCTCAATGGTCTGACCAAGGCAATGCAGGTTTTTTTCTAGCAGATACCTCAAAACTCTACCAGCCTCTACCCATTGCCCAGTTCCAAAGTTACATCCACATTTTCAGATATCTGTTACAGCAGCACCCCACTCTCTGAGTACCAATTTCTGTTTTAGAATTTGGGGGGAGCACAAACATCCAGTTCACAGCATGCTCATATTCATGATAACACATGTGTATATCTCTCTTTCTTTCTGTTTATTGTAAGTCACCACTGTACATCTAAAAGAGGTGCTTGCTTATCACTCTGTATGGAGAACAACCCTCAATCAAACTTCATGTCTGTGGCCTGGATCATCCTAGTTTAAGAATTACCTAGACTGATTTGTAACTACATAGAAGCTTAGAGATAGAGTATTCAGTCCTGAAGGTTCAGGGCTTTGTGGTGGATTTATTGCATTCATGGTCCAATTGTCACCTCTTTGCAACCTCTCCCATAAGAAGTCTATGTCCTCATTCCTTGAATCTGGGCTAGCTTTGTGACTTATTTGGGCGAATAAAATGTAATAGAAGTGAATAGTGTACTAGTTTTGAGTCTTGACCTTAGGAGGCCACGTGACTTGACTTGCCCTCATTCTCACTCCTGCCCTTTTGCCATGAGAAACTGCCCAGGCAAGCCTCCTGGAGGATAACAGATTTGTGGCACCCCAGTGTGTCCGTCAATCCAGCTAATAGCTGGATATATGAATAAGTCCAGTCAAAACCAGGAGAACAGCCCCACTGAGCCACAGCTAAATTATTGATCCACAGGCTTATAAGCTAAAAAAAAACAAAAACAAAAACAAAACCTCCTTATTTTTTTTTTTTATGATGCATGATTGTGGCCATAGAAATCTAATACAGTGTTTCACTCGGGCCTTACTTATATCACACCTATATCAGTTTAATGACCTCATTGCTGACTATCCTATATCTGGTCAAGCTTTTATATTTGTTTTCACGTATAACTTATAATTCTGATTGAAATATCTGCCAAGTATCTTGTGTTCTCCAGCTGGTCCTTCTGGTCCACTTGAGAATCTGATGCTAAATATTGAAGCAGACACTTTGCCATGAGCAGCCTTATGTGCTCAGTGACTTGGCAGACCCCTAACAAACAATAAGCCTGGAATGTCAAAGAATTCTTAGAAACTTATCAACTTGACCAAACATGGGCAAAATCAAATTCATAACAACCAGGAACTAACAAAATAAAACCATGTGTAATTTTTTTAAATAGTCACATAAATCATTCCAGACCTTGACTAAGAGCTGTATTTTTGAATTAATTATTGAAATCTTTGTACTTTAACACTTTAGTGGCCATTTTATATTTTCAGATAACAATGATATTTCAAAAATGAATATTTCGAATATCTTTAGTCAGGAAGTTTCAAAACTCACACATCATCCTCTATATATTCTCTCCAAGGAAAGCACGTTTAAAACAAGATGCCTAGCTTTCCTGGTGAAAAGCAAGTTAAATCTTTAAATAGAATTCCAGACTATATTCAGAATATCCAGTAGACCTTCAAGATATCATACCCTAAAAATGACATTTATTTTTAAAAATATTTTATTTATTTATTTATTTATTTATTTATTCGAGAGAGAGAGAGAGAGAGAGAGAGAGAGAGAGAGAGGCAGAGACACAGGCAGAGGGAGAAGCAGGCTCCATGCAGGGTGTCTGATGTGGGACTCGATCCCCAGGCCCCAGGAGCAGGCCCTGGGCTGAAGGTAGCACTAAACTGCTGAGCCACCCGGGCTGCCCTAAAAGTGACATTTAGATCAAGGAACTGAAAAGAATTGGCAGGCCTTCCCAGATCAAGAGGACTAAATGAAAGAGAAAGTATAGTAATAAAATGAAAATCGTTCTTCCTTCTGGCAATTCTCCAGGACCTCCATTTTAGAGAGCAGGCAGCTAAGTAGTTTAATGCTGAAATCACTCAACTGATTATCCCATTCCATATTTGTTAAAATAGGAAAAGCAATTTTGTCCAACAAGGCAGTTTGGGGACTGGTAATCGGCTGGCTTTAGACAATATTGAGGTAGTATGACTGGGACCAGTAGACAGTCTCCAACATTTCATTCTCCCACACTAGCATCTTGTCTCATGTCTTTACCCACGTGGAATCAGTAGAAGATTAAACTGACATTAATGTGTGGCATCTCTTTTTGTGTTTGCTTCTCTTTTCATGGTGTCTTCTCTTACTCTTTGGGGAGTTTTAGAGAAAACATTCACACTGAAGTATAAGTGACAGATATGTCTGAGCTGATAACCCTTCTTGAATACCTTTGCATTTTCATTTTTTAAGTGGAACCTCTGATTTTGGTGTTTCAGATATCAGTAGAGTATACAAAATTCACACACTCAACAATTGACCATTTCATTATATTTACTCCCCCACTCAAAACAAACAAACAAAAAAAAACTGGCTTTGAATGGTCCGATTACAATGACAGGCCTTGTGAGTAAACTCACTTAGGATGCACCTGCCACACGAAAATGCATCTTGAAGAGTGACACTCATCAGTCAGGAAGCCATGAGAGATTATCATTCTTTATTATCTTACCTTTTAGTTTTTCTTCCATATCATCAATTTCGTCCAAATCTGATCCATGACCCTTCATTCTGTTACCTTAAATTATTCTGGGTGTTCAAGGTCTTTCTTCACTGACCCCAACAAACATTCCAAGTTCCCCGGGGCTCATTGTCAACTATTTTCTTCTATGATGTCACTGCTTCAACCAACATATTTGCTCCCTTGATGTAAGTATTCTCAGATTTTTTGTTGTTGTTCCACGTACCCCAAATGCATGATAGGCAGAGATCTTCCTCTCTATTGATCTAAATCTTCTTTGCTTTCTACACAGTTTAGATCTCACATCTTTTTTTTAAAAAATTAATGGCAACCGAAATCTTAGTGCTTTTAATGTCTGATTGCCCATTTACATTTCTGGTTAATGCTGATATTTAAAAATGAAGTTTCCAAGCTAACTATATTTTTATTCAAGAAATTTTAAAACAGCCTATAACTATCTGCTTATCTACCCATTCTAGCCCAGAAAAGCACATTTAGAATGAGATAGATTTCCTATTGAAAAGTGTCACCATTCTGGACCAAGTCTATCTGAAGTGATCTGCCCCTTCTCTGAATTCCTATAGCAATTATTATATAAAAAATTGTTTGATTTACATATTGACTATTTTTGGTATCTTCTCCATACCCTCTTCAACAATTATTTAATTTTTTTATTATTTATTTATGATAGTCACAGAGAGAGAGAGAGAGGCAGACACACAGGCAGAGGGAGAAGCAGGCTCCATGCACCGGGAGCCCGACGTGGGATTGGATCCCGGGTCCCCAGGATCGCGCCCTGGGCCAAAGGCAGGCGCCAAACCGCTGCGCCACCCAGGGATCCCTCAACAATTATTTAAATTTAATTTAGCTACATGTATTTAAATCTCATTTACTTAATTACCTCAAGAATTTTTTGAATAGCAGAAAGTATTATTATTTTAATGTTAGCTCTGTAGGGAAATACTCACCTGGTACACAAATCATAAATATTGACTGGATTCACTGTTTTTTAAAACATACCTAAAAGGGATGCCTAGGTGGCTCAGCAGCTGAGCATCCACCATGGTCTCAGGGCATGATCCTGGGGTCCTGGGGTCCTGGAGTCCTGGGATCAAGTCCCCCATCGGGTTCCCCGCAAGGAGCCTGCTCTCCCTCTGCCTGTCTCTGCCTCTCTCTGTGTCTCTCATGAATAAATAAGTAAAATCTTTAAAAAACTACCTAAGATTTTTCTTCTATATGTAACTAAAATAGTGTTCATGTATTATGTCATTAATAAGAAACATAATTCTTCCTTTTTTATTCATGAGTAAGTGCAAGAAAAAGGACAATAGAAAGATTGTTCAGGAATATAAGAATTATAAACTCTCACAGCCCTTTTCTTACTAAAATTAAATGTCTCCTAAATTTATTGTTCATGCCTTTTTCATTAAATTGTTTTTAATAGGTTCCTAGTGTAAATCTCTTTTGATTTAAATAAATTTTACTTCAACATTGCTAACAAACGTTAATAACAACTTTTAAACTACTACGCAATAATTATTTCTGAAATTTAATCTCTATGGGCTCTTGCTATTTATTGACTGAAAATTTAGCTACATACAGAAAAATGATTCAACATGTGTTCCTAATGGCCAAAAAGCTAGCAGTTTTTCTCCAGCTTAAAATGTGAGAAGTGCTCTTTTGCAAGGAAATCTCCTAGACCAAATCTTATTATCAGTAATAAGACACATTCACTTTAAAGTTATGTATCACTCTTTAAAAACCACAATTATTGCCATGGAAAGTGAAATAAAAATAACAGCATCAATAAATGAACTTTTTGCTCAATGATAATGTCAAATTAATCAACATTTAAAAGCAATTCAAGTGTAATGAAAGAAAAAATAGGCACATGATTTCAAATTAATATTCTTTTTCTTCTGGATAATGTAAGTTATTATTATCTCCAAACTTATATCATTTTTTCTTCTAATTGGTCTCATACCACTATTCACAGTATTTTCCACACCTTGATGTTTTTGAATCACATAGAGAAAAAAAAAAAACACTATATTTAGTACAGAAGAAATTAATGTAATTATGGGATCCCTATTAAGAGAAAACTAAGCTTTGAATTCTGGCTTAAGTTAATATTTTCCCAAATCATTTTTTCATAATGTTTTAGAATACTCCTTAAAGTAGTTAATCAATTTGCCAAAAGTAGGTTAGTCTCTCCAGAAGACAATAGCATAGCAAGGGCTCAAGCTTTTTTGCTCTTCCGACAGGCTGGACTCCCGGTTGCAGTAGTAGTCATGGATCAGCTGCAGTTAGGGGAATCCCACGTTGCTGAATCCATGCTTGGCCTCAGTATCTGTTACTATACAGCTTCATAATGAGCCTGTAAAGCAAGCACTGGACTGGGTGAGGAAAGAAGTGATTGACATCAGCAGGATAATATTTTCTAACTGATAATTGAGAGACTCCTGCACAGAAGGATCCTTCTGGTGAGTTTTCACCATACTTTGGACCCATAGCAAGAAGCCCATCTATATTTCTCTGCTCCAAGCTAATATGTCACCAATACTCTTGCTTTTTCTTTCTACATCCCTGACTAGTCAACATAGTCATCAACTACTCTGTGTGAACTGGTGACTGATTGTTCTCTCACCAAGAAACTTTTCTTTTCCCTTCAATACTGCCCCTCAGATGGGCTGTGCAGTAAACTAGTCCTCTGCCATCTGGTGCTAGCAATTTATTTATCATCTTTAAAGCAGATTCCCATTTTGCTTCCAAGTCAATTGTTCATAAGAACACCTGCTCAAGGCCATTCTAGAGGGTCATAAGTAGAGACATAAGAGATCCAGGATCAGCCACCTACTTATGCAGCTTTTTTGTGCTTTCAGAACCTGATAAATCTGGATTTTGTATTTACCATCAATTTGTTGGTGAACTCTTCAGCACACTCAATGCTTGGAAAACAATATAGGAATAGTTCATTATAGGAGCTCAGGTTGTAGTTACCTGCCTGTAGTATCTACCTTAGACTAGTAATAAGCTAAGAAGAGTTAGCTAAAGAAGACATAGCTTTGCGATAGAACCTTAGTGGTTTCTACCATAGTTTTCTTATTTGGACTGTATATGCTTTATATAACACATCAGTCTACCAAAGATATCACAAGCAGCATTGGATCTGTTGCTTCATAAAGGTCAAGCGGAAGAACTTCTTGTACTACAGCCTACATCTGCTGGAATGCCTTCTCTTGGTCTGGCCCCACTATTTGTAAACAGTTTTGTAAGCAGTTCACTTGATAAATATTTCAGAGCCACATATCCACATGTGTTATATATTAATCCAAAATCCAAATAAGTCTACAAACTACTGCATCTTTTCTTTTAGTGTAGGATAGAAAGGGCCTCTAGTAGGCTTTCACTTAGGAGGAGATATCTCAACAAACTCCGGACTACTGTTCTCTCAGAAATTTTAAGTAGCAGATCTCTGAATTTTTTCCAATATATCCTTCATTCTCTTTCAAGTTCAGGTATTACTAAAACATTTATTTTACTACTACATGGCCCTAGCAGCATTATTGATATAATGTACAAGTATTATATCCTAAAAGATGATAGGATAATTTAAAAAAACAGACCAAGTGATACCTTAAGGGATGATAAGGTAATAGAAATCCCTGAGGACTAAGTTAGGGCATGGAGCTGGAGAATTACCAAAGATAAAAGTGAAGGTTACATTTATCTCTATCAAATGAAAGCAAGTTTCTTCTGGTGAGCTCTGCTACCAGAATAGAGATCTCCCTACCACTACCTCCACCACCCCACCCTCACCAAAATAAAATGCTATATTGATAGTCACAGAGAAAGTCAACTTCTAGGTATATGTTGCTTTGCCCCACTAAAGAGAATCATGAAATAGCCACTGAATGGAGTAATGAGATACTTATAAATATTGTAATTCATTATCATTCCTAAGATCTACTTACCTGTCTCCTACACAGACCAAATAGTTAAGTTTAATGGAGATGCCTCAGAAATCATCACTATGTGGCTAAATTCTCATTTCTGAAAATCCTCCAGTGATGTGGCATTGCTTACCATCTTGTTAGGGGTCAAGATCTACAGGACTCCACTATGGCATTGCCACTCTAGTAGTCTTAAAACTATGTGTGAGGGAAAGATTGGGGAATCTGCTGCTTTCTGAACATATCTCATGAAATTATCCACACAGGATCTAAGAAATTAATCATAGTATAGATTTGGGGATTCATTGAATCCAACATGAAATTATCTTTTTTTGTTTAGATTTTATTTGTATTTATTAACAAGAGACACAGAGAGAGAGGCAGAGACATAAGCAGAGGAAGAAGCAGGCTCCCTGCAGGGAGTCTGCAGGACTCAATCCTAGGACCCCAGGATCATGACTTGAGCCAAAGGCAAACAGACGCTCAACCACTGAGCCACTCAGATGCCCCTGAAATGATCTATAAACAAAATCTATTGATCCTCTGATACCCATCTAACTATGATGTGACTCAAGGATGAAAGCCATGCTTCTACTCAGCAAACCTAGTGGTTTATATTGTTTTAATGGAGATTAAGTAGGATTTCAGTGCCCTGATCATCTATTTTTTTATTTATTTTATTTTTTTATTTATGATAGTCACACACAGAGAGAGAGAGGCAGAGACATAGGCAGAGGGAGAAGCAGGCTCCATGCACCGGGAGCTGGACGTGGGATTCGATCCCGGGTCTCCAGGATCGCGCCCTGGGCTAAAGTCAGGCGCTAAACCGCTGCGCCACCCAGGGATCCCTGATCATCTATTTTAATCTCAGGACTACATGATCATTTAACTAACACCAAAGATCACAGAAGGCCTGACCAGCTAATAGAGCAACACCTTGCCTCTATCATATAAGTAATTCTGGTTGGTCTCTAATCTGATGGAATCTCAACATCTACACTAAAATCAGGAAGCCGACTCCCAGCTATATTTCACCAAAAAATATCATCCACAGTGCTTTTCAAAGATTCTTGTGTTCTTCTCACCAATTTATATCTAAACTTGAATGAAGGTAATGCCTCCTGGCCCTCTTGGGACAGGTGAACATAAATTGCTCCAACATTCTTATCTCTGTTATAATTTTGGATTCCTTCCCCTATGTTATACAGACAAATTTCTATCATCTCAACTTTATTTAGCATAGACTAGCACTAAGTCCATTTCCTAAAGAGATTTTTTTTATATCTAAAATTCTTATCCCCTGCAAAACTATCAACTAGTGTAAGGCTAGGATACAAAATTCATTAGATATGTCTCAGCAGTTTACCTCCATGAAGCCATTTAGAAAATTACTGGAAATATGCTCTACCAAAAGAAAATACAAAGACATATGGCACAAAAAACAGAAGATCAACATGATAAAGAGGCAGAGAAAATACTTAGGATAATGGTGGAGGTGGAGATCAGTGGAGAATAGTTGTACACCAGGCACAGAGGGTCTTGAGCAGGTCAGCAAGCACCAAGAGAGATTTCTTCAAAATTATGAACATGTCACTTAGACATTTGATATAGACATTTGGGGCTTGAATTAGGAATAAATATACATAAAACCAAATAAAAAAAAAGTTGGAAAGACATTTAACAACTCCTTCTGGGAGAAAAAAAAAACAGGTATGGTATATCTTGAGTCTCATCACCTGTGATTAGTGTTTACATAGTCATTTTAATCTAAATCGTGAATACCCATCTAACTCAAAATGTGTTGTAACTATAATAACAGAAATTTAACACAAGAGAGAAAAAGAGAATTGAGGATAATGAGGGACTATAGAGGCAAGCTTCCCTATTTTCCATACTAATAGTTAATACTTAAAAATCACAAGGTTGATAGGTTACAAAATAAGAATTTTCAAGGGACTGGGAAAGAACAGAGTTGAAAGTGGTCATCTGCAGCAGGAAGATAAGCAAGAGTGGCAGAGGACTGGTGTCTATGTATCACAAGCAAACCTTGCAGAATAATTTGGATATTTCAACCATGGGCCTGCATAAACTTGATACAAGTAAACTTGCCTTTGCCTAAGGGGAAAATTATCATAAATAGGTACAACATAGGTATCAAAAATAATTTATGGAGTTCCAGGAAAATTTTAATACATTTAATCTTTACAAAAACTACATGAGATAGACATTACTTCTGTGTTATGGATGAGAAAATTGGGACTCAAACAGATTAAGTAATCTGCCCAATGATTCTCGTTTAGTCAGTAGTGGATCCAGGAATCACGCAAGGAAGCATCGGGTGCCAAAGTCCTTGTTCTTTCTATTATAAATGCACTACCCTCAGTAAAATATCTTTATAGAATTGCTAAAGCAGTCTTGGGCTGGGCCTGTAATGAATGGACTCTATAAATGTATTGCAAGGAAAAAAAGTACATCCTAGCAAGAGAAACAATGCAGTGTGTGCTGAGAAAGGCTAAGAACAATCAGCCTAATTGTAATAAAGTCTCACTGAAAAAAGGGAGGACTGATGTTTGTTAGCTTTAATGTGGAGATGGCATTCATTCCAAAGGATTTTTCTCATTAATATCAGGGGGAATAAAGAACACTTTAGCCATTATGCTACTTCCTTTATTTATAAAATTAGATTTTTCTGACAGAGGGACAAACACTCATCCATCTGGAAAAGTCTCTTGTCATAAGAACAGATGTTTAAATGTCCCACAACAAGAAGAAAAGTAAATACAGAGTAAGATCTCTTGCCAAAGCAAATTATTATAACAGGAGCATCAATCTCTCTTGCACAGCCAGGAGACTGTCTGCTTAACTAGGTTACAGGCATAGACAGAGGCCTCTTGTGCCAAAGTGAGCCCATTTCCATGTAGTAGATCCATCTTCAAAACAAAACCACAAGTAAAAACAAACACTTCTATCTTCTTCTATGGAAGTTTTAATCAAACAGTAACCTAAAATTGTTCATAAAAGCTATTGGTTGAATCTTGATCAAAACATTCTTGTCAGGTTTATCTTGAGGTTTATGAAATAATACAACTATTTGAGTTCTTTCCAATAAACACTTATAGTCTAAGAACTTCTTAAAAGGCTATTTCTCAAGTCTCTTTGACCTTCTCTGGACTCTGTGACATCATTTTCATGAATAGGAATGTTATATAATTATGGGTTTAGACTGAATTGTTTTGGATAATGTTCTCTATGGACATACATTATGAAAACAGTACTTACATTTGTTCATATAATTATCACATAAAGCATTCAGCTGTTAACTTAGTGGGTGTCAAAGCAAATTGCAGGGATAGGATAGAACTGCAGATGTCCCGCCAATTATTCTAAGTACTATTATACTAAAAATCGAATGACTTGGATGGTTAGGTTAATAACATACTAAGAAAAAACATTTGACTTTTAAAAGAGTTTGAAGTTATATTGCACTTTCGTGCAATACTGTGCTAATCTAACAAAGACTCTGTCTTATGGTCTCAGATCCTGACTTGGCATGCTAAATGAGAACATATTATTCAAAGTTTTTGCCTATGGCCAAGCTTTAAAGAAGGTAATTATGATTCCAGGTATTTGAGTAGATGAGAGGCTCAGCTGTATACACATTGGACACAATAGGTGAGCTGTTACCTGGGTTTGAAATAGAAATCACAAATAGAAAAGAAAATTATATTGGCTAACTTTTTTTTAAAAAAAATCATAATTCTATCAAGGTATATGTAGAATTGGAACTTATCCTAAAATACCTACATGATAGGAACATATTTGTAAATTATGTGTTTCTAATAAAGGCTTGCTAGCTATGAACTGCTCTTCTGCAATCCTGTTCATCTCACAATTTCTCATATACGCGGTGGAGACTAAATTCTGAATGCCAGGGTCACTCAAAGCTTCAGCAGAAATGAAACCTAAATGTGCCCTAAGAGACCTTTTGCAGCCCTGTAGTAGAACTGGGTCAAGATCTCACAGCCTCCCTTTCACTTATTTCAGAGATCAAAACAAATAACTCGAGGATTGTGGGCGGAATCTTGTATTCATGTCTCCGAGCTGATAAAATCACCTCTGACTCATATAGACGTTCAAGGCTAAATTTTTAATTTTCCACACCCATACATGCATAACTCTCATTAGATTCCCCAGAGATTCTATTAGTCAGGCTCTTCAAGATCACAAGGAACAGAGGCATGGCAAGTTTATTCTGACTGATGTGAGTTTTTGTAAGAAAACACCCAAAAATAGGTAAGCAAAAAAAAAATCATCTCTGCAGGGGTGCCTGGGTGGCTTAGTTGGTTAAGCATCTCCCTTTGTCTCTGGTCATGATTTCAGGGTCCTGGGATCCAGCCCCGTTGGGATCTCTGCTCAGTGGGGAGTTCTCCCTCTTATACAGCTCCCCCTGCATGTGCTTGCTCTCTCTGTCAAATAAATAAATACAATCTCAAAAATGAAGAAGAAGAAGAAGAAGAAGAAGAAGAAGAAGAAGAAGAAGAAGAAGAAGAAAAGGAGAAGAAAAGAAGAAGAAGAAGAAGAAGAAGAAGAAGAAGAAGAAGAAGAAGAAGAAGAAGAAGAAAGAAGAAAGAAGAAAGAAGAAGAAAGAAGAAGAAGAAGAAGAATCACCTCTATAGCAGTCAGATGGATTCCTGCCTCTCTGGGTCTCTTCAAGTTTCTAAGCAATCTACTGTCTGATTAATGTATTTCAAAGTTCTTTGAAAGAAATGACCCAATAGGGGTCAGTTAGGCAGAGCTCATTGAAGAATATCCCTAAAAGACAGAGTTCTTAGACCAGGGCACCTTCTAGATCACCAAGTTCCCAGGTGCCCAGCCTGTAACTGGCTGCCAGTTGACAATCAGTAAGAAAGGAACAAGGTTGTAGCCAGGCTACTAAAAAGGGGCTGTGGATACTCACCTAGAGTGACATGGAATCCAAAGCAGTTTAAAGCCAGGCTCTGTTTTCAGATTGTCTGCATTAAATCCTGAATTTGCTATTCCAAGCCCACACATCCCATTGAAGGGATTTGATCTTCCTAAACCTCAGTTTCCTTATCTGTAACATAAGTTGATTAGTATTACATCTCATAGTGATCGTATGATTAAATGACATAATCCATGTTAAGAATCACGCAGAGATATCAGATAATTTAATAGTTTAGAAAAAGCCATTATTAAATCATCCATAACTATTAATCATTTGACTATCCATTTGCATGCACTAAAAGTCTTAAGGGCCACCATATACGCATGTATATTTCAGAAAACACTGCATGTGAGAACCTCGGAACCCTGCCTTGAATCCTTTTGTAATGCCAAAATATTCTCCTGTTTCAAGATGGTTCTGTTTTTCAATTCTATGTGGACTTTCTGTATGTTGGATTTGCCAAAAAATAGGGGCCTATTACAATAAATCTAGATGGTTCATGGATTTATGAACAAATGCTTTTTTAAAGTAATATAAAACAAACCTAGCTAAGGTATATTCATAACTTGTTCCTGACATACAAAATCATATATACATGTACCATTATTGTTTAAGGACTCTTTCCTTTAAGGAGTCAGAAACAAACAATAAAAGGCCCAGTGCCCATGAGAGAGGCTGTTCAACTCTTGCGCTCATGCAGCTTTACAAATGTATGGAACAAAATGGACACACATGGTCACGGTTTCAGCTTGATCTAGGCATTAATTCCTACCTGTTAGCCCTATGACTTCAGGGAAATTAGTCAATCTCTCAGAGTCTCAGTTTCCTCAGACCAATTAAATCATATTCTTGGGGGTGGGCCCAGGTACTATACTTCTAAACTTCCAGGTGCTTCTGATGTGAAGTCAAGTTTAAAAGCCCACACTCTAAAAGTAGCAGTTCCCAGACTATAGCAGGCATCATAGTCAAACTGCTAAATCCCACCTCCAGAGTTTCTGACTGATCTGAGGTCAGGAATGGGATTTGCACTTCCAGCAAGTTCCCGGTAATAGTAGTGCTGCTAGCCCAGGGACCAGGCTTTCCAAACTGTTCCTCTGAACGCATCTGCTTGTTTCCCCTTGCATGGCATCAGTGAATTGAACCTGTGAGTGCCTAGAAACATTTTGCTCTCTCATCTCCTATTTTTTATTTCATTCCCAATCCTTCCCAACCACTGACAGTATTAACATTCTTTGTCTATGTCAGTTAGATATTATTTATTATTATTTTTAATCAAAGCTCGAAAACCAGAATGTTACACAGTATTTGTCTATAACTCCATTGTTTTCCCCAATCTCCCAATTGCCCTAAGGGCAAAAACATGCCCTATTCTTACGGATATCCGCTGGCTTTGAGCAAAATGCCTGGCACATAATAGGAGCATAATAAACACTGTTGAATACAAATAGTCCAGAGGCCAAAAATACTTATCTAACACCTCCTATCAGATCTGTTTCTCTGAAAAAGATTAACTTGAATCAATGAGGATGTAAACATAATCACCATTTACCAGGACCTTTCAGTTATTTTAAGAAATGTAACCAGTGTTTTGCTTGGTAAGAAGAGGGACATTTTTTTATAGCCTTCTTCCTGCTAACATTTTTTCACACCTCTGTTCCTCAGTCTGACCATGCTTCTTTCCATCAGCCTACTCAGGTTAAGCTTGCTACCTACAACCCCCACCCCCCACCCCAGGCACTTACCACACTGTGACAAAAACATACCAGATTTTCCAGACAGGGGTTTCTTACTTTTTAAACAATATTAAAATAGAAGACATCAACATGGAAGTTGACCCTGTTCAGATCTGCGGTCTAGGTAAGTAAACAGGATGGAAACTACACCAGAAACGTTTGAATTAGCCCCAGTGGTTACCACTAAGGTAATTGGCACAATGTCTGCGGAGTGGGTCTACTTAATAAGGTGGAGACCAAGACTGTGCTGTTATCCTTTAACCTCAGGGTCTGTTTATAATTTGTTATTCATTAAACAGCTAATTCTTTACCACGAGGCTAAAAACTAGCTATCTTTGCCATGATATAGTATCTGAAGTCCTGCTGTTGCTTGTCCTGCCCTTTCTTTAGCAGATGTTATTACAAGTAGGCTCAAAGAACAAAAGCACAGAAGGGGAGGAAGAGGATGAACACTGTAACACTAAATGTGCCAAGGCCTAGTGAAAGCTCTGGAAACAATCTTTAGTGAAACAGGGTCTTGGTCACTGGGTCCCAACAGGGAATGGAAGAAGATTGCTTTGTTTGTTTGCTTATATTTGTGTGTGTGTGTGTGTGTGTGTGTGTGTGCGTGTGTGTGTGTGTGTGTGGAGCCGGAGGTGATTGTATTGATATTGCTATCAATATCAAAAGTATTGTGATGGACAGGGAAAATGAAACGCCAGAATTGTCTGGAGGAAAATGCTGAGATCTTTTACTCCAGAACACAAGAGACTCAGGAAAATGTCAGAAATGAGAAAGTGCCTGAAATGAAATGGTTGGAAAACAAACCACCGAACAAACCTGTTAGCATAGCAGCCTAGTGCTGAGAACAAAAATTACAGAAGACTCCTCTTTCTTTTTAAATGTAAGGAAAGAATATGAGTTTGCCTACGTAAAGAAACTGTTTGAAACCTTGCCTATTAAAATTTCCTGGAAGAGTTATACACTTATAATTCTCTTACTATTTTACTGTCTTCTTCACAAATTCTGTCTCCGAATCCCTAGGCATATTCCCCTAATCCCAACAATACCCCCACCTGTAGCTTCCATCACTTGACAAGTATTTTCTGCATGCATACTATGCTTAAAACTCTATAGTGACTAAAGAAATATGCACACACACACACACACACACACACACACACAATAAATTCAGTCTCTGTTCTCACATGGCTTCGAGATTCCAGAAAACTTGACTTTAAAAAAAACATTTAAAAATAAATTTTGAAAACAATTTTTAAAGATGAGACCACCTTTATCATAAAGATTTTAAGAATTACATTAAAAACAGACAACAGAGGCTAGGCAAGTCTCTAAATGATGGCCTCTGAATACTGAGAGAATAGCAGAGATGTAGAAAGACAGTTCCTCTGTGATGAGTAAATATTGCTTCACAAGGAAGCATCCCCCATTCAGCATCCTCACCACTATATAATCTATGAAAGAGAGTTACTAACATCAGTGAGCCAGTAGGAGCCAAAACCTAAATTATTACTGTAGAGCCATAAAGAGACTTATGGGGAGTAGATCTACCTGTGTTTCCTTGTTTTCATATTGGGGATCAGGATACAAAATTGGAGAATTATTGCTAAGAAATTGTTAAAAATATGGTATTCATACTTCATTGTATTGCAGAAAGTATGAATAATTCCCCCCTCACATAAAACAATCACTCTCCCCTTTTTAAGTCCAAGTTTGAACAATGCAAATTACACTATCATCACTAATTGCAAATTTGTTATCACCAAAAAAAATGTTGCAATAAAGGCAACTTTCTGCTCATCAGAAATTATCTGCCATGTGGCTCTTTGTAGAGTTGTGTTCTTCTATCAAACCATTTAATCCACTTCCATTCCCCTCTGAAAATGGGTTCTGCAAATTGTTGCTTTATTTTTCAGGGAATACATGCCTAACCTTGATTATCATGCTATGTTCCTTGAGTCCAGAAAAATATTTTAATACAGACAAAGATTAGTGTGTTGCAGCCTAGCCCACCGCATATTGGAATAGATTGTACTATACATAGCAAGTAGTCAAGAGTGGTGTTATTGAAACAGAGCAAAAATTTTCCCCTTGTTATTTTGGGATATTTCAAAAACGTGCCTCTGAGCTCTAGCATGGGGCTTGATTAATGCATGATTTCCTCTTTAAAATTAGAAACAGGAATCGAGAATGAAGCTTAATAATTTTCATTTGCTCTTCTTTTCCAAGCATTCTAATTAAGGCCTGGTTCCCAGACCTGATTAAGCAGCTCCTACATCTGACTGCAGTTTTTAGTTATCCCTGCAAGGCAGGAACTCAAGCTTATTTTGAGTGAATGGGAACAATCTGGGAAGGAACAATGAGGTGGGATATGCTGTGAAAGGTCGGGGGTGGGGGCTGTTTGGTTTTGGTTTTGCTCTTGTAATTAGAGTTTGCCAAGTCCCTTGCAGAGTGCAACAACACAATTGAACAAATGTCAGAAACATCATTCTAAGTAAAGCACCATTTCTCTAGGACTCAGAGCATTCTGTCAAGAATATTCTAGTTTCCTTTGAATTCCTTGAGTGCAGTGGTACAAGAGCAGTACGTACTTATATATTTTATCTTAAGAAAATGTAAAAGATACATGTGTTATCACTATTCAATGTTCTTAATCTCTTGGGTTCACTGTAATCACAAAATAAATTTGACATAGATTTTTTTATAGCTTTCATGGAGCAAAAAAAAAAAAAAAAGGAATAAAAAAACAGTCATTGTCATGGCTCCTGGCCGGCTCAGTCAGTACGGCATGCAACTCTTGATGTCAGGGCTGTAAGCTCAAGCCCCATGCTGTAGAGGTTACTTAAAAAATAAAATCTAGTCACCTGGCCGATATGGATGGGGATCTGGGGGTGGCCCAGTCTCATAGAGGGCCCTCAGCTTAGGCCACACCACGCGTGAAACCCTCCAGATGGGGTCCTGGAGGTTTCTTGGATCCCAGACGAACCCCCAAATGTTGTGCCCAAGATTGCGAATCCAAGAAACCACGAAGGAGCCAACACCGATGCAAACACACAAGGGCCCATCTACAAGCTGGAGCTTGGGTCCAAGTGCACCAGACACAGCGGAGCAGGGATATCGGCCAGGTGACTGGGTGTACGTCTGGAGATACCAACACCGGACACTTCAACCTCGCTGGAAGGGACCTTACACCGTGACCCTGACCACTCCCACCGCTCTCAAGGTCGACGGGATTACTCCCTGGGTCCACTACACCCACGTCCGGCCAGCTGACCCACACGCCGTTCTCAAGAACTTTGTTCCAGAATGGAAAAGCCAATCAGACAAGGACAATCCCCTAAAGCTAAGACTGTGCCGTTCTCACTTATTTCACACCTCCAAGACTCCCTAATCTGAGGTTGTCCTTCAAAATAGAAGGGGATTAGACTTAGTCTTCTTACAACAAGGGGGTTATGTGTTGCCTTAAACGTGGAATGTTGCTTCGCCGATGGAATATAAATGGGAGCGAGAACAGCAACAAGGTTGGTTAGAATCCTGGTTTAATCATTCCCCCTGGCTCACTCTAAGAGCAACCTGGACCCATAATTGGGTCCTGCATAGGATCCTCTGAAAAAGGGGGGAATGTGGGACCCAGGAAATTTAACAAAAATCCCCCCTGGACAAGCAGAGCAGGACTGATTCCATTTTGTGCTACACCTGCCAACTCCTGTATGACCCCCACATGACCTGCTTACTGCTTAAGGCGCTGCCCCACCCTAGTCAAACTGCTGGGCACACCCTATATCGGAAATCAGCTCATAACCATGTAACCCTGCTTTGTGCCAGCCAAAACTGCGCACCGATTCTGACCAAAGTAATAGGCCACCTCAAATGGATACTATAGGGTAAAATGTAATTCAATCAGCCACCTGCGTGTGGACCCGCATGACTGTGCAACTTTCTGTGTATCCCATGGGCCGCTGGCCCCTATAAAGCTGCTATGCCTCTTAGTCTTGGGGTCCAAGTCCCTGCTCCGCTGTGTCGGGTACACTTGTAAATAAACCCTCGTGTGTTTGCATCAAAATAAATAAATAAATAAATAAATAAATAAATAAATAAATAAAAAAAATAAAAATAAAATAAAATAAAATAAAATAAAATAAAATAAAATAAAATAAAATAAAATAAAATAAAATAAAATAAAATAAAATAAAATAAAAAAATAAAATCTTAGGCAGCCCCGGTGGTGCAGCGGTTTAGCGCCGCCTGAACCCTGGGTGTGATCCGGGATCCTGGAGACCCCGAATCGAGTCCCACGTTGGGCTCCCTGCATGGAGCCTGCTTCTCTCTCTGCCTGTGTCTCTGCCTCTTTCTCTCTCTCTCTATGAATTAAAAAAAAAAAAAAAGACTACAATTTAAAAAAATAAATAAAATAAAATCTTAAAAAAATCAAAAAACAGTAATTGTCCAACATGAATTCTCTCAAAACTGTCTTTCTAATAGAAGATAATGTCCCTGAATTATTTCAGAATGTTAGTTTTTTAAATATTGAAAAGTTGCACTGTAATATAGCCAGTGGCCATTAAATGTTTCTGGCTAATATTTAGAAAATATATCCCTAAATTGTTCCTGGTATCAAATGGGTAAAAGTCAAAACTTCTCTTATGCAAATCATATAATCATGTATGAGTAGTCAACTATATAGATGTCCTCCCCACCCTCATTTTTTAAATGATTTTTTAGTTACCACAGCAGAGCCAGGCCATGAATGGAGTCCAAATCTGAGACACAGAGAGCTAGACTTTGTTTATACATTCTTGATCTATAGCTCATCTCTCTACAATCTACCTTTCTCCCTCCTAACTCAAATAACCTACTTGTCTCATCTTTGCAGGATAAAGTGAACTCATCCCAACCAGTCACTAAAATTGCAAATTCAATGTTTTAAAGAGTCCCTTCCTTGCCATCCCCATTGCCAAGAGTCCCTATCAGACCAATATCCCCTTAGGTTGTATTACCTCGATTGTTCTCAGTATTCTTTCTCTCCATGTCTACCTGCAAACTGGAGTCACATTGCTCTTCCTTAAACACCACTTCATTTACCTATTCTCCAGTTAAAAAATCTCAGCCACATCTATATCAATCATCAGAGACTTTTAAATCCTACATGCTGGCTGCCTCTGAGCCTCCCTTCCAAAACAGCCTTTCCCATTATTTGCTTACCCAAACCCTAGAAACACTTCAAATGACTGGTGGCTCTTATCAATTCCAATATAATAAGTCTGAAGTGGAGCCTGGGATTCTGCTGTGACATGGTTGCTGGTGGTATAGACTACATTTTGAAAAACAAAGATTTAGACAACTGTTCTCTTTTGTCATGGAAGCACTAACCTCTGGCTAGGGCTTATTGAAGGATCAGAAAAGAGAATTATATACAATAAAATATCTCATATCTGATTGAATCAAGGACATGGCAAATTTTAAGTTCTCTTCAAAAATTATATAGTAGTGCATTATTGCCTGATAACTGCATACATGTAAGCCACAAAATTATCTATATCCTATGGAAGTAAGGAAGCAAAAAGGAAAGAAAGAAAGCCCAATACTAACAACTGAAACTTCTAAAATAATTGTCCAATGTATTTATAAGCTACATTAAACCCAGATACTACTGCAAATAACATTTCCAAACTTTGTCTGAATACTGTACTTCTGGGCATCAAGCATTTATTTGCTTTTGCTCAGTCACTGCCTTCTCAACTGCAGTGATCCATGAGCTGGATTCTCTCCATTTGCTCCACTACCCAGAGTCCAAAACCTTTTAGCTAATGGCACTTCTTACCTCTTTAAATACGTGCAATCACTGGAAAAACTAAAATTATGCTTTTCAAAAAATCCTATAGGGCCAATGTTATAGAGTTATATGCTTTTATTTAAAGCACTCTTTTGTTTTAAGAGGTCCATGATTTCTACTTTGTTTCCTAAATTCAGTACTGACAGAAATTAATAACCCAAAAGAACAATCTTTGACATAGCACAGGAACAGCTCTTAATTACACTGGCTAGAAAAGTGGTGGAAAGTAAAACTAATCAAGATGACTGTTGTTTCAAATACAAAATTATTAAATACATAGTTTCAGTATTTTTTACTGAGTTCATATTCGTGATAAAAGTTTGAATCCTATGCTCATTCATTTGGGCTGCCAACATCCATCCAGACTGAGGATGACCTGGAAATTTGGTGGTCATGTGAGTCATGGTCATGGCCCCATCAACAAACACTGGAAGCACCCAGGAGGCCTGGGTGATGCTGGTGGCAGGCATCACCACAGGATCAACCTGGACAGATATCACCCAGCTTACTTTGGAAAAGTTGATATGAGACCTTACCACTCAAAGAGCTTCTGCCCAACTGTCAACCTTGATAAACTGTGGACTTTAGTAAGTAAGCAGACACGGGTCAATGCTGCCAAAAACAAGACTGGACCTGCTCCTATCCTTGATGTGGTGCGATTGGGGTACTACAAAGTTTTGGGAAAAGGAAAGCTCCCAAGAAAGCCTGTCACCATGAAGGTCAAATTCTTCAGTAGACAGACTCAGGAAAAAATTAAGGATGTAGGGTGAGGTCTGCATCCTAGAAGCTTGAAACCATGTTTTGGATGGAAGTTCATTAAATGCTAGCAAGTGCTTTTCAAGAAGAAGGAGAAGGAGAAGGAGAGAGAAGAAGAAGGAGAAGAAAAAGAAGAAGGAGAAGAAGAAGAAGAAGAATTATCTTAACTCTGGGCCACCTAAGAAAGTGTTTATTTTATGGAAGGTGGATTGGGCTGAATTTCAGTAGGTCTTCCACAACTATAGCTCAGTTTTTATACAATGGAAAATTATATAAATTTGATAAAGTAAGCATTTTCAAATAATGGGTACTAATTTTTTCCATGTGTACTATTGCATCTTTAAATAGACTGTAAATTTGTAAGCACCATCTGTTAGTTTTATAATAGATCCTCCTCAACCCCCAGGTAACTTGAATGCCATGTTACTTAATCCATGAGTGGACATGTCCTTCCGCAAGCTAATCAAAAACCTTACCTGAAATTGACATATGAACTTGAGAAGTTCTATTTCTACCAGGTTTGCTAATCTGAGAGAATGTGAATCTGGGCTTTATAGTACCCCAATACTTCCTGCCACTTAGAAAGAGTGTATGAATTCAAATGTGTGTGCTCATATGAGGCAGAAGAGAAGAACAGAGAATGGGAAGAATAACAGAATAGGTTGGGAGGTGAGAGGAGAGGAAAAGAGATTTGCCAGTACTGAGCTTTAGTCCCAACCAGTAGGGTCCTAACCCCTGAAACTCACCTTTTGAGCATGTCAACTACCCCCATCATCCTTTCCTAACTTAAGATACAACGAACTCCCTTATTTTGGTTAATCTGGTTTAAATCAAAGAGATATGATTAAGACACCACATCAATATATGACATGTTCAGTTCATTACTGTGGGTGGGGGTTGTTTATTAAATTGCTATTTTTTTCACCTGTTACATTCTGTTTGGGAGCACAGCACTGTGTGTTTGGATGCCCATCCTCTCTAGTTCTTCTCTAAAGGGTAATAAGTACCCAATTTTATGGATATAGTATCTTTCAGTTGAGAAAAATAAAGCTGGAATATTTTGGGGGCAACTGGGTGGCTCAGTGGTTGAGTATCTACCTTTGGCTCACATTGCGATCATGGGGAACTGGGATCAAGTCCCACAGTGGGCTCCCCACAGGAAGCCTGCTTCTTCCTCTGCCTATGTCTCTACCTCTCTCCATGTGTCTCTCATGAATAAATTAATAAAATATTTTAAAAAATAACTAGAATATCTTCAAAATATATAACAAAGATATAATCATTTTTCTGACTCTTTCTTTCGTACTGGATTCCAAAGTCAAGAGAAGAAAAGCTATCCTCCTTTTCCTCTTCCAGTTACTCCAGGTGCTGACAAGGTTTTGCCTGTATGGGACCCACAGCAATTAACAAGTCAATATATTTGTGTGCCAAAAAACACTCAAAGGTAGAGTCTTACCCAAGGTCACATAGAGCCCAACAAATTTATCCTGGAGACAATCTGGAAGATATACTTGTCAATTTTTCTGAGTCTTCCTGATGAAAGCCATAAACTCAGAATAAACAAGGATTCCCCAAATTGCTACACCTGAAGTGGCTGCAAAATTTAAGCCTATTTCCTTTTTGAAGAACGTGGCCTAACATAGACTCTGGGAGCAAAATCAGACTCCCTGAATAAATAGAAGAGAAGCAGTGGAGAACAGTGGGGCCCTTAACCCAAGAAATTGAAACTCTTGTTGGAAAAGCAAGCCTACTCCATGAGAAAAGTTTGTTGTTGTTGTTGTTGTTGTTGTTTTTAAAACCATGGTAGTTGTCCCTAAAACATGTCTCCAAAATATGAATCAGATTATCTCTCTCAGCTTTCCCTGAGAAGCACAGGGTAATGAATTTAAAGTACCCTCCCATGGCACCTCTCTTCTTAGCAACTCTACAAACTTGGGCCAGTCTCAATAGATGGAGTCATGTCTGCACATCTTTATCCTCATTCTCCCTGAGAGAGAAGCTTTTCATCGAATCAGTCAAGGAGAGGAAAGAGTTGAGGCAGTGGAATTTTGCTGGCACAGACATCATGGTGTTTCTCCTCAAGAGCAGAGGCCCCGTCATTACAGCTCCCATGACTGCATCTCGCTCCCCCGTCATGCCAGTTCTCTCCTTACCTCTTGTCCTTGCACCACACAGCCACCTTCTCAGGTTAACCACAATCCTGCCTTCTGGAGTTGTCCTCCTTTGCTACAGTGAGAGGAGCTTTCTAAAACGCTTTAGGATTTTTTCCATCAAAGGAAGACAGTAAAAGACTGTTCTAATGTTTCACAAAAGACTCCCTCCTCCATCGTGCAGCAAATGTATACTTCAATCTCCACTGAGAGAAAACAGTATATTGTGATCCTTTTGTGTAGGGGCCCTTTACCTCTGCCCATTGGTAGCTGTGTGGCCTTAATATCTCTATGCCTCCATTTTCTCATATGTAAACTGAGAAAGCAGAAATACCACCAACAAGTAGTTATGATGACAATTAAATGAATCCATATATGTCAAGTTTAAACACGGCTTGTCACATAGGAAGTGGTCTCTCAGTGCACCTTCTCACTAGGGCTTCCTGCACTCTCCTGGTCACTGCTCTCTCTACTCTGCGCTCAGCACTTACTCCTTCTACACACACCAATGGGAGTTAAAATCCTTAGCTTGTCACTTCAATGGAAACTTACTATTTAACAGCTTAATGCCATTTTGGGAATTTGTGTTTGTTACAAAAACAAAATAAGATAAAAATTGACAGAGTTAAGAACTTCATCGTATCACAGATTTCAGTCCAGAATTTGGAAGGAAACTTTTAGTAATTTTCAAGTTGATATGATTAATACAATGTCAAAGTTTAATTTTTCTGAGTAAAAGAGGAAGGAGAGAAACAAGGAAGGAGAGAGAGAGGAAAGGAAGGAGGAGGAGGGCAGGGGAGGGGAGGGGAGGAAGAGGGAGGGCAGGGGAGGGGAAGGGAGGAAGAGGGAGGGCAGGGGAGGGGAGGAGAGAGGAGGGAAGGAGGCAGTAAAACCACTCTCAGGAAAATCATGAAATTACATCAAAATTCACTGTAAAACAATCCCATTTCATATCCTATTAAACTCCATAGGAAATGACATTTGCTACAGTAAGAAAAACAGATGGTGGAAAGAGAGAGGAAAATAAAATTCTTTGAAAACCGAGAATGAAAATGCCACTGCTAACACTTTGGGTCCCTCTGACGTGTTCATATATCAACTTATAGCCTCCAAGACAGTCACTTTCTTCATCATATGCATGCTTTCCAGCCTAAAATAGTCCCACGGGGCTTCTAAAGAAAGACGTGTGTGGTGTTGGGGATGTGTGTTTGTGTGAGGCTGCGAGTGAGTTTGTGAGTGGGGCCAGGACAGGGAACAGTGGGGGTCATTCAAGCCCACTAGACAGGCAACCCCAACCCGGGACGCTCTGCCAGCAGCAGAGTGATTCATCCGCCTTTCAGGCACAAGTACATCAAGCCCTCTGTTTTGCTCTTAGTTTCACATTTGTCCTCTTTAAACCAATGAGTCATAAGTTGGAAATATGTATGAAATAAGCAAGAAGAATATGTCACTGAGTTATTTCTGGTCGTTCAGTATACACATCCTAGGACATCGTGCATTTGAAAGGCAAATTTTTTAACGTGAGAGGTTTATACAAAGGAAACAGAATTGGTTCTGTAAGAAAAAAGGTCAGGTTCAAGAAGAAATGGAGCCTGGTAAAACAATTAAGTTTAGGTGAGAAGAATCAAATAGTTTCTTCATGTTCTTAAAAGGATAATTTTCTTCAGAGGAAATTGCATAAATTCTTAGTCCCTCGAATTAGCAGGGAAATAGCCTTGCCAAAGTTCAGTGCTGGAAAACAAATGACATTTGGTTTGTTGTGAAGCTGTCGCACCTCTCCACAGCAAAAAATGAGCCTGATTTGCAAACAGAATTCTTCTTTTATTGCCTTCCCAGCAAAATCTAATTACCTGGGAAACCAGAGGATTAAGTAATTGAGTTTTATCATGAGAAAATGGAAACCGGAAAGCAGCCATATAGAATGCCTAGCCTAGTAATACCAATGCAGGACTTTTCACTTACCCACTTGGTCAGCAGTTCCCTGTGGGGCCTATGCCACATGCCAGGTTGTAAGCACTCCAGGCACTGAGGACTTAGTGCACAGGCCGATGCTGCCCATTTCCCTGTGGGCCTTAGGTTCCATAGGTCAAGGTATTTAGCAAATTGTCATAGGAATAATATTTGTGACAGTCAGTGGTAAGAAGAGCAATCAAGGTGGGGGCCTTGCCTGTCTGGGTTTGGGGGGGCGGAAATATGTGATTGAGATGTGAAGATTTGAAATTGAGTCAAAATCAAGGAGTTGAAGGATGAGAAGATGCTGGCAAGAACATTCCAAGCAAAGAGAATATCATTGTCAGTTGCCAGAGCTGGAAGGAATGGGGTTTCTATGAAACTGGGAGAGGAGTGGTAAGGAGAACATGAAAAGGGAGAAATAGAGACACAAGTGTATGAAGCTGGAGAAGAATGGAGGTCACATGTGAAAAGCCTGCCAGGCCATGCTGAGGGCTGTGGACTCTTTCCAAAGATAATTACAAGTTACTGGAAGCAGTGGAGTGACACAATCAGATGTGCAGTTTTAAAGATAACAAGCATTTATGGAAGCAATTTGGTGGGGAGATAAGGAGGGAAAAGAGAAAAAAAAATGTTTAGGGGCTATTGTATGCCAACATCTTGATCCAAGATGATGGTTATGGAGACAGGAAATGTAAAAAAGATTGTGATAAAGTGAGAAGGTTCTGTCAATGAGATAGTGACTGTCTTCATGCCTGTGTAATACAGAACTGGATGAGAGAAGAGGAAGAGAGAGGTGGGGTCCATGAACCCTCTTCTGTGAAGTAAAGAAAAGGCTTCTGGGGGTGCCCGACTGGCTAAGTCAGAAGAGCTTGTGACTCTTGATCTCAGGGTTGTGAGTCCAAGCCCCATGTTGGATGTAGAGATTATTTAAAAATAAACAAATAAACTTTTTAAAAGATTTTTTAAAATACTTTTTTTCTGGATCACATACATACTTATACACTTCTACTAGTTTTCCTACTCTTTTTGTTCCCTTTCCCCCACTATTTTATGTGCAAGGTGGAATCTCTGGTTGGGGTCATGGCGAAACTGAGGGAGGAATGGATATTACTCAGGGAGTGTGGCCTGTGCTAGATATAGTAGCTGATAAGATTTGGGTTGTTTCCATTTTGGAAGGCAGTGGGTACATCCTCGGTTTTATATGGAATAATTTATTCTGTTACATGCAAACAATTTTCTCATTTAGAAGCGTAAGTTTAGAAAGAAGTATGTGTTGATTCTAAGCAGCCAAAGGGTATATATTAATACAGACATATGTCACTTTTTTGGCTGCCCAGCATCTGACCTTCTTCTGTACATTTAGGAAATTTTATATCTTACAAATCTTGATGGAAGGCATATCCTACTGTAGAAGCAGAAGATGCCAGATCCACAACCAACCCAGATGTTTTTGCAGCTAGTAACAGGCACATTTCCTATGCTGAGCCAATCAGAAGTACCCACCATGTTTTATAAATCAAAAATCAACAATGAAAAGAAGGAAGAGCTGAAAATATGCTCTGATGCTGGTAGGAGTGGCAGCATCGGTACCTGTTTCTCAGGGATGGGAGAACCAGAGGATTTCCCAGGAGCAGTATAGGTGGGATGCACATCAAGGCATAGTTCTCAGCACTAGAAACAATTGTATTTTCTGCAGTCCAGTTATACGATGTGTTTTAGGGTGTGGTTCTTGCTACCTGGAATCCAAACCTCTTAGTTTTACCTTCCTGGTGATTCTGAGACTCTTAATCCTTTCAGTTAATTCCTTCGCTCCCTTTGTATGTGGCCTTTAAACTAAAACCCTTAAGGAATACAATAATGCTTCACAAGCCACTCATTGGATGGTTTAATAAATTGAAGAACATTCTCCAAATGTGGATGGTTAATTTAGTGATCCATTACGTATTTCAGATGATCCATTTCTTTACGTGACCTATGTCTTCATTCAAGAGTCTCAGTTTTTATTATTTGCTGTGTTTTGTCACTTCTTTAAATTTATAAAAACAGATCCTTACCCCCAAATACACATGTGCTATTACAGACATTTAAGAAGATGATGGGTAGAGATTTGACTTCAAACTCCAAGGCAAAAAGTCTTTTCGCTGGCATCTCCTTGATATTCATGCCAACAGACATACTTGCACTCACACTGCTGACACAGAAACTAGCCCCTTCACCACCTGCCACAACCCAGAAGGCACATGACTTCAGAAGGAGCGTTAGCCAAAGGCAACACAGGAGCAGCAGTGAAGGGAAAAGATTTAATGTTACCACAAGCCAAAATGGAGATGACCAAAAGTACATAATTCCAGGTTCCAATTCCCACACATTCCTCAAGTGATTCTCTTTTGGTATAATGAAAAATCCGCCAGGCAACTGGACACGTTCCTCTACCAGGAGTCTAGCAGGGACTGATAATCCTGCAAGCAGTATCACAAAAGGGGTCGATGTCCCAGGGACTCCTCCAACCTGACCTGGCATCATTGATAATACTCATTCTCCTCTCCCTTCTTAGCAGGGCAGACTCTGAATGGATTGGCAAAGATCCATTACAGAGTTCAGCTCTCTGTTTTAAAAGGCAGCCTCTTATTCTTTGCTGCCAAATTTATTTTATTTTCTTCTGAACTATAGAAAGCTCCTGATAGTCCATTAGTTTTACCTCCAATGTCTACTCAGGGTCAGAATCCAAGACTCCACTCTGCTGTCACAGTTAATGGCATGGACATTACTGGGGCTCAAGACAGTGACAAAAGGAATTGACAACAAAGACTGCTGGCTAAGTGGGGCCACCCTGCTGGAAGAAATACATATAAGAGTAGGAGCTTTGACTTTTTAATTCTATATCTAATCCTCTCATTCTAGGTGATTTCTGATTCTCCAGTTCCATGACTTCAACTATGATCTGACAATACCAACTGCGTGTTTCCAGCAAGGATTTCACCCTTAAGCTCCAAAATCATATACCTGCCTGCTTACTTGACACATACACTTCAATTCTAACAGGTAGGTCAAGCTTAAAATGAACAAAACCAAAGCTTGATTACCCCAAGACCTTCCCCCAATCTGTTTATCCCCTAGTCATCCTCACCTCAGTCAATGGCAGCTCCATTCTACCAGTTGCTCAGTCCAAAAATTTAGAGTTATCTTTGATTCCTCTCTTATTCTTAAGCTTCACATCCAAAACTTCAAGAAATCCTGTCAATTCTGTCATTGAACTAGAGCCAAAATTTTACCAGTGCCCATCTCTCCCACCACCACCCTAGTGCAAACTGTCATCACTTCTCAGAGGACTAATTTCAGTAACTTCTTAATTGGTCTTTATGATTCAATTTGCACCCCACCCCCCAAGTCATTCAGTCTTTCCTTAACAAAGTTAAACCTCAAAATGTAGGTTCTTGCTGATGGAAACTCTCTTGTGGTTTTACATATCACTCAGAATAAAATCTGAAGTTTTTCTCATGGTTCACAATGCTTTCTTTGCTATGGTCCTAATTTTCCTTACTCACTTCATGTCCCCCCATTCCCCTCTCTCCTTCTTCCCACTCCACACACTGGCCTTATTGCTTTTTCTTGTACATACCAGGCATCCTCCTACTTAACCTTGTTGAGTGGCCCAAATGTCTCTGGATGGCTGCCACATTTCATCTTTCTGAAATGCCCACCTCCAAATTATAACCTGTAACTTCTCTTACTTATTTCAGGACCTTCCCTGACCCCTAGATTTTTAGTTTATGTGCTGCCAGAACAAGCATTCCTGGCCCCTACATAAAATTGTCTCTCCATTGAGTATCTTTGTACCACCTCATTATGCTCTATTTTCCTTCATCTCACTTACTTCCATGTTTTTTGCTTATGTGTTTATTTCCTGCTGTCTCCCACAGCTCTTACTCCATGTAAACAAATTCTGCTTACTTGATTCACTGCTACATCTTAACACCTATGATAATGTCTATCTGTAATAAGCCCCTACTCTATATTATTGAATTAATAAAGAATGGAGATCCCAGAATGGAACCCTGAAGGAATGCTCATATTTGAGGATTTGGGGAATAATAATAAAAGAAGCTTGTAAAGAAAACTGAATAGTCTCCAAAGAAGACAAAAATAAACCGAAAGAGTTCAGTGGCCTCACTGAAGCCTCAGGAAGTGACTATGTCCAGCTTGAGGAAGTGGTTAACACTTGAAAATGCTACAGGTAAGATACTAGTGAAGTGTGAGAACAGAGAGAGACTATTAAAGAATCAGGGTGAAGCAAAGAAAGGGTTTCAAAAAAGATTTAATGATCAACCCTGTCAAACATTATTTAGGAATTACGTTACATCAAATGCTCATTGGGTTTAGAAAACAGAGATCTTTGTAACTTTAAAAGAGCAGTTTTGATGAAGTAGTAAAAATAAGAATCTGACTGCAATGGTCAAAATAAGCTTCAAGGAAAGAGAGAAAGGACATAATGAGTACAGAAAATTTTATGTAAAAAGTAACAGACACGAAGGAGGTAGAGTAGGATGTATTGTCATGTGAGGCATTTCTCTTTTTAATGCAAATTTTATTACATCTTTGTATGCAAGTGAGAACAATCTTGTAAACAAAGAAAGTTAATTATGTAGCAAAAAAGAGGGAATAGTAGAAATATTTTGAGTATTGGATTCCATTTCCCTTTGCCTACTCAGAGACATCATTCTTGTCTTTGTCCTTGTCCTTGTTTGAAGGCACAAAGGCACGTTTTTTAATTCACTAATAAATTCAAAATAATCCCACTCAAGCTTGTCATTTTGCTTTTAGTCTGCCTTTTCTCTTTTTACAATATATAAACAATTGTAAATCTTGTATACAAGAGATTATATTAATTTATAACTGGGTCTAGACACTAAGCATATACGAAGCCTGCTGATATTTTCAACTTAGAAACAATTTTTAAAGAAATTTTAATTTAAAATAAATGCTCCCTATGACAATTTCATTTATTTCATGATCTGCTAAAAGGTCATAATTGAAAAACCCCAATCCAGTGTCTGGCAATAAAAAGTGAGGGGCTGATGCAGAGTGAAAGACAAAAATCTTTGGAAATGTGAAGGTCAAGGGTCTAAGACACCAGGGTGATGGAAATACACTCAGTAGAGGCATATTGAAATCACCAAGAGTTTGGCAGGATTAATGTTAACAAAAAAGAAGCAATGAGCCAAGTGCTAAATCTGGAAGAATTGAAGTGATGTGGCCCAAATGTCTCTGGATGGCTGCCACAAAGAGGCATGCTGGGCAGCAGAACTTATTTATGTCAGCTTCCATAGAATTGGGCATTCTCACTCGGTATACCATACCTGGGTCATCACCTAAGTCCTATCGCCTAGTTATCAATTTTGTATTAATGGCTCAAAAAACACATCTCCAATGTTGCTCTGTCCTCTGAACCCCAGATTCACAGCCATCCACTTAAATGACATCATCATTGACTCTCCCACAAGCCCCCCAAATTAAATACTCCCAAAACTAAAGGAATCACTTCTTTCTTCCTAACTGCTTGAGAAAGAAATCTCAATGCCAACCTTAATTTCTCTATCTCTCTCATCCCACACGTCCATAAATCACAAACCCTTTTTCATTCTAGCTCCTATATATCCCTCAGATCTGCCCATTTCTCCCCACTTTTCTGTCACAACTTTACTTCAGGAGCCCATAATTTCTTGCCTGGGTCTCTGCAGCAATTTCCAAGTACCTGTCTCCTCTCTTCCCCTGGTTTCCCTGAAGAAGATTGATTACAGATATCCACTTCTTGGGTGTTTCTTTCTGTCTTTATTATTATTGCCACCCAATTTTTCAGTATTCTCAATTTAAAAGAATTGCCCTATTGTGTGAAGCTTGGGGACAAGACTCACTTCCCATCATAGCAACTGAATGAGGACAAATTTTTTTCTCCTCATCCTCCAGGACCTAAAGCATGGGCATGTTTAGGGTTGCCAATTTGACACTTGCACTTAGGACTTTGAATATGGAGTGAATAATGTGAAAGGACAGTTAGCTATGGCATTCAAAAATAGCACTGCCAGTGGAGCCAGAGGTGAGAATTGTACTTTTATCAGCAAGGCCAGTGCTAGCAGTAACACCCTAAACAGACTGTTATAACACATCCCATTGTCTGTGGCGCCTGCTGACTATACTCCATTGGTTTCCACACATTTTCTGAATCTGGTTCTCCAACTATCCTGTTGATTCTATAAATATTCCCAAACCTGTATGAAATATCCTTTTCTGCCTAAACTAGCCAATGTCATTTTCTATTGCTTACAGTGAAAATTCTGACCAGCACAGACCAGTTAAGAAGTTGCTGCAATAATTTAGGATAAAAGAGGTTAGTAGCCTGAATTAAAGCAAGGGTAAAGGATGATGGAATGTAGGGGAGAGAGTAGAAAAATATGAGTTAAAATTCATAGGAATTTATTGGATATTGGGATAAGCAAAAGAAAGTGTCCCTGAGGACGGTTTTTAGCCTGGGTAAATGAAGCGTTGCCAGCACTTCTAAATACAACAAAAAATGGAGAAATAATAATGATAACGGAGTTAGGCAGATGGGAGAAGAGCAGATTTGTGGTGGTGGGAGTTAATTACTGTTTTATAAAAGTCGAGTTTGAGATTTTAAGACGACATCATTGGAGACATAGTAGACAGATGGATAGAAGTATGAATCTGTGGGAAAATGTCAAGGATAAAGATAGAGGATTGAAGTCACCAGGAACTGAAATCATAAGAGGAAATGAGATCACTCTGGAAGAGATCACAACATAACAACAGTGGGTCGAAGATGGACATCTGGAGAATACCATCATTTAAGAGATGAGCTTAGGAAGAAAAGACTAGAAAATAAATCACATCATTCTGGACCACAGTTCCTTTCTTGATGAGATGGTATGACTTTAATTACTCTTTCTGGTTTCCTTGGACATGTAGAGCTTCTTGAAAGTAATTTTCTTATCTTTGGCAGCTCCTTCTCAATGAGCTATGATTTCAAATGATTATTTCCTACCTCAAGTTTCCAACCCAAGAGCCAAGCCCTTCATTCTTAGCTGGCAATCTCTACCTGCAAAGTTTGAAGAGTGAAAATTTTAGGCATTTCTCTGAAAGAAGAATAACACTATGAGGAGACCAGCTATCTGTCACTAACACTCCCATATAGATCTCTTACATATGCAGGGGTTCTCCATTTTCCTTCAGGCCCACACAAACTGTTTGGGTTCCAAAGTAGCAGAGCCCTATTCCAGCCATCTAATTAGCTTCTACTTGACCAAAAAGGGACTTTACCACCTCCTCCCTCAGCGTTTAACTTTACTTTTTATCTTTATTACCCCATATTGAGCCAATATCATTGGTTAAAGATGCAGACTATGATGACATAAAAAATTGCCTACAGTTATGTAGCCTCCTTTCTATCTTTCTCTTGGTTTCCAGTAGCCTACTAGTATTTAACTGATGCCACAACACAGCCAGCTTCCACTGATGTACAGGGGATGGTAAGAAGGAAGATGAATCTGTGTTTCTTTTTTTTTAAAAAGTTTTTTAATTTTTATTTATTTATGATAGTCACAGAGAGAGAGAGAGAGAGAGGCAGAGACATAGGCAGAGGGAGAAGCAGGCTCCATGCACGGGGAGCCTGATGTGGGATTTGATCCTGGGTCTCCAAGATCACGCCCTGGGCCAAAGGCAGGCGCTAAACCGCTGCGCCACCCAGGGATCCCGAATCTGTGTTTCATTCCTCCCTCTTTCCCTTGGCGTGGAGGTAGGATGAAGTAGGGGGTTGTGTTCTATCAACGCATGATGGGTAGTTTTATGTGTCCAAATGACTGGAAATACTCAGATAGTAAATAAAATATTATTTCTGGGTGTATCTGTGAGGGTGTTTCTAGGATAGATTAGCAATTGAATCAGTGGACTGAATAAAGATCACCCTCACCAGTGTAAATGGATATCATCCAATCTGTTAAGGGCCTGAATAGAACAAAACAGTAGAGGTAGAACAAATTTGCTTCTGCTTGAGCTGGGATATCCATTTTCACTCCTAGTTGTCAGGTCTTTGGACTCACTGTGACTCACACCATTGCTCCCCACCCCCCTGCAGCTCTCAAGCCTTCAGGTTTGGACTGGGACTATACCACTGGCTTTCCTGGGCCTCCAGCTTGCAGATGGCAGATTATAGGACTTCTTAGCCGCCATAATTGGCTCCCTGGCTCACGTGAGCCAGCCCCTCATAACAAATCTCTTTCTAAGTATCTGTATATACCCTCTTGGTTCTGTTTCTCTGAAGAACCTTGACAAGGTTAATACAACCTTAATACAACAACCTTAATACAAGGCCCCAGATAGGACAAAGAATTCCTAACCAACACACCAGGGAAAACATAAAACAAGTGATAACTCAAGCATAAATTCATATGATTGTGCTGAGATTCAGATAAAGCAAACACATATAAGAATACTGAGTTCAGGGGATCCCTGGGTGGCGCTGCGGTTTAGCGCCTGCCTTTGGCCCAGGACGCGATCCTGGAGACCCGGGATCGAATCCCACATCGGGCTCCCGGTGCATGGAGCCTGCTTCTCCCTCTGCCTGTGTCTCTGCCTCTCTCTCTCTCTCTCTCTCTCTCTCTCTCTCTCTCTCTCTCTATCATACATAAATAAATACAAATTAAAAAAAAAAAGAATACTGAGTTAAGAGTACTCAGAGATTCAAATCAAGTTTCAAGTTACAGAGGCAAGAGTTTTGGATAGCAATAAGACTGGGGAGGAGGATAGGGAGGAGTCCTGGGTATTGTCACAAACCTAGGAAAATGTATATAATTTATGTAAGGATATATAGTAAGGTTCGAATTGCTTAAAAGTCAAGGAAATGGGAAATAGCATCAATGAAACTCTGGAAAATACAGGCAGAAGAGAAAGCTAAAGGATTGAGGAGAGGCTCTTTGAAAGTTATATAAAAACATAAGTAATGAGAGAGGGACTTTAAGAAGGCCAAAAAAGAGAAGAAAGGAAGTTGGTATCAACTTGACAGCAATGGAAAGAGAATGAATAAGTTAAGAACTGATTTGGCTATTATTGCAAGCCAATTAAATCCTGTGAATAGCTATTTCTGTACAATGATGAGGATGGAAAGCTGAAACCAGGGGGTTGTCAAGTAAATGGGAGAAGAAGAATTGCAGAGACCAAGCAAACACTACATTTTCAACTACTGTAGTGATAAGAAAAAAAAATAATGAAATGATGGTTAGAAGTAAGCAGACACAAAGGGAGATTTGTTTCATTTCTATTCTTTTATTTCCAGAAAGAAATTTGTCCTTTGAATATGTTTTTCTGTTATGTGACAAATATGATATCCGACTTGAAACGCCTAAACAAAAAAAGGAATTTACTGACTCTTTAAGCAAAATGATCCAGAAGTAGGGTTAGTTTCAGAAATGGTTTGATGAGAAGTTCCTTTTTCTCTGGGAAGAACTAGTGAGAGTCAGTAGTGGGGTCAGCTTCCCTGGAGCCTCATGATTTGCCCAATTAGAGATCGTTAGTGAGATGAGGGAAAAGTTGGCATTAGACTCAGGGAGAAAACCAAAGGTGATTCCACTCTAGTGCACACCTTTCCTTATAATATTCAGCATCCAAACATACCTTTCAGTCAAGATACACACTTCCAAAAATGCCTGTGCCTATGTGAAATATACTCCCCCTGCCCCCCCACAACAGAGTGAACTCAAAATCCTTTCCAGTTACTGTAGCTAGGACAAGCCCAGATACAATCTCCTCCAAGAACACCTGTGGTAGCTAAAATAATTACAGCAAAATCTCCTGCTTGAGAAAAAGAAGAATTGAAATCAACAGTGCTCTCTAGCCATTTCTAAATGGAATGGTTCCTAGGAAAACTTCCTGCGGGGAATTTCCTTGTTCATCCCCCACCCCCACTGCAACATCAAACACAGACAACAGTATGGCTGCTGTGTCTGAGCTAACTACTTTCTGATAGTGTGAATTTGGAGTCTAGGGTTGAACAGAAAGTTGGCTATTTTTAGCTGGGTTTGGTTAGATTTTTATGGGAAATACTGCTGTCATAGGAAATTAAGAAATATTCTTATCTGTTTGTTTCTAGTATATATCAGGGCATACTAGTTAAAGCCACAGATGTTATCTAGTAAGAGTTGCTAAACCCAGACTTGGATCTAGAAATTTCTGTCTCCTACTAGGCCAGTATTGGTTGCTACCATACTTCTAGCCCTCAGTATAATGCTTTCTACCCCAAATTGTATGGCTGACAAGGCAAATAAAATGCCCCCCGACCCCCTATAGCTGTATCCCAAGTACTTCACCAAAACAGGAGTGATTTTTACCCTTTGACAGTGAAGCCTCAATTGAGGAAGCAGGAAGAAGATTGGAAAATCAGTCCCCTCCTGTACTCTATATTAACCTCAGCTCAAGGCCAGAAATTAGGTATTCGAACTCTACAAAAAAAAACAGGTAACCAGACTCTAAGTCATTTCTTTATAACAGTCTACAGACTGAAGACCCTCCTTATCAAACCTATTTTTTCTCCTCCCAACTTTCAGAGGCTTAATTTCAGAAGCAGATCCCATTGTCATAGATTACTGAACGTTAAAAGCCTTCAACACACTTCAGCATTCCAACCTTTCTTACGTGATCTGTATCCCAAAGCCGTAGTTTGGAAAGTTCCCTTGTAACTACAGCTAGAAAGGCAACTCTACAACATAAGACAGAGCATTTCTCTCTTTACTCCTTCCTTGGTTCAGACCAGCTCCACAGTTTTTACTCACAACACCTGATTTTCTATGGCTAAGGTCAAGATTAGTTCAAGTTCAGTAAGACTCGTATGTTGCAACAATAAAGGTTTGGGTTGGTTGGTTGATTTTTGTATGGTTATCTCTTGCATTTAAAAAGGTCCAGAAACTGTAGAGTTTTAGTTAATTTTTGATCATGTCCCCATTCCTTTGCCTCTCTCTTGAGTCTACTCATCTCTGTGCAAGAACTCTAGCCCTGGCTGGCTGGTTACAGTAATAAAATACATGTAAGTTTCACATCTGCATATCACAGAGACCTTGAATTCCCACAACATTCCCTAGAATTCGACTGGATCTGTGATTGTCACAAGTCTATTACTCAACTAATCTCTTGTTCCAGGAGGACAACATGAACTGAATAAGCAAACCTCAGCAACATTCTCCAGGACTAATTTCTTGCGCTCAAAGGCTCATAGATTCTCAAAATCTGAAATTAGAAGCTGGAAATTGTAACAAAACTACAAATTCGGGGAACAATTAAGTAATGCCACTATAATATTCAAGAAAGCAAAATTTAACACATAGGAAAATAGAATTTGTTCAAAGAAGGAAGATGCTGTCATTGAAATAAGAGATAAATCAAAAGTTAAATGGGAGAGATTATCTTTAGGTAAGAGAAAGGCACCTCATATTACAACACATTAATTAATAATGTTGATTGTATTTTACATGAAGAATCCCCACTGCCTGCATTTCCAAAGCCAACCTGTCTTGCCTGTAAACAGATTTATCTTGAGTTTTATTTCAGCTGAAATTTTTATTAAGATAAATGTAGATTCACATGCAGTTATATTTATATAAATTTATTTATATTCTATAAATTATATATTTATAAATATATGTTATATATAGTTTATATATATTATATTTATATATTTATAAATAAAATATAAATACATAAATAAATCACAGAGACATGTGGTGTACACTTTACCCTATTCCATTAATGGTGACATTTTTATAAAAACTATAGTACAATATAGTAGATAAGATATTTACATTGATATAACCCACCACCTCTCTTGGATTTTGAAACCAATTTGAACGATCAAAATCAATTTGAATGTAACTGATTCCTACTTCAGAAGAGAAGACCATAAAGTTAACTTGAGGAAGTTTTTGACAGCCTTTATCACTTTTGAGGAAAGATGGTCTTCAGATAACCAAGTATATTGGGAAAAATGAGAAACAAGGAGGTTGTGGTGAATCATAATGAAAAAATCAGTATTTTTCAGGAAAATATTTGCATACATAGTAGTATATATTAAGACACTAATGATATATATATATATATATATTAATACATTGAGTGCTTTTCTAGTAATAAGCCTGAGAAAATGTGATAAAAAGCAATTATAATAGCATTTCAGAATGCGTTGGCTCTAAATCAAGGTAATTAAAACAGATTATTTCCAAGTTTTTGTTATTTGTAGTTACTTATAATCACTTTGCCTTGCTTAAAATTTGTTTAATCATGCAGTCCAAATTCATTAAAAATATCATTTTATTTTAGCAACGAAATAAATGCAAAGAGTGAAACAAAAACTCTATGACGAATGAGGTTTGGCAAAACAATCTTTTTAAAAAGAATGTAGCAATTGACAAATGACATTTTTCATCGAATGTAGCAGTAGGATTCTGCAGAAAGTTTTATGTTGCTTCATCAAAGAATATGAATGCATCGATAGAAATGTATAGTCTAGGGCTTCAACAGAATTTTTAAATAAAATATCTTTTAACAGTATTTGTAACAAAAAAGTTCTAGTTTATTAATTTGACACTCTCACAACTTTGTATCTTTAAAATCCATTTCTAAATTAATTCTATTGAATCAAAAGTATTTATCAAAACCTATTATGTGACTAGGTATGACCTACTGAGACCTGTTATATAGCTCTGCCCTGGAATCTGGGAATCTACTGGAAAACAAAACAAACACAGTTCTTGTGTTCATTAACTTACATGTAGGAAAAAAAGCAAAAAGTTTTAGGGGAAAATAAAAATTTTCTCCCTAAAATTTCTCAAATATGAAAGAATATTTGAGCAAAATTTTATGCCTATTAGGAGATAATCTTCTGTTGCTATTATTTGTTTCTCTGAAAGGTTAACTCCCATGCCACCAAGGTTCATGAGGCTCTTTACAGCACATATCATCGCTTCAAAGCTTGCTCCGTTAGATTTTGGTGATTTTTAGAAAGTCTCAGAACAGCAGCCTTTCTAAGGAGAAGTTTCAGTTGAATCCTGGAATCGCTCTGCTTTTCCAACATCTGTCTGGCATGTTGTTGAACCAAAAGTGACGGTCAAGCTTTCCCTGTAGTTTCTCTCTCAAAATCATTTAGGAAAAATAACAGATTTAACTGACATATAAAGAGAAGAAGACATATAAGAGGTTTTATAAGCAAAGCATCCATTCAAACTAAATACTGCATTCAGATTTTAAAGACCTTTAGCTAACATAATGGCTGTGATTTTTTTCCTCATAGGCCTTTTGATTCAATGTGGGACTCCAGCCTAAACCATCTCCTTGCCTTTCCTTCCTCATCTGGCCCTTTCTTTTCTTTATCCAATCCTCTGTGTAACTCCTGGTGTTTTTCACTCTCTTTAGCCTCCTATCCAAACTCAATTATAGGCCTGCCTTTGCATAATCCAAATTTATCAAATCTCCCATTGTCCTGCTCCTCTAAAATATGATCATGGCCCTAAACAGCAAATTTGCCCCTCCACTATTCCATCATGAGTATGTTTATAGGGAGAGAGATCTGTAGTTAACATGAAACAGTTGCTTGATTATACTTCCAGGTAAAACAAGTGAAAATATATCTCATATTTCTAGGAAGAGGCATCAGCTGACTGAGGCAGAGGCAGTGGAGAGTGGACATTTCTGTCTGTTAAGAGATCTCAAAAGAAAGACATCAGATAACAGTAAAACAAGTTGAAATTTGTCTTCATCATTATCCCCGCCACTCTACTGTTTTTTGGACACTGTGTGCCTCCAGTGGAAAGTAGGACTAGAAAAGCATCAGTGATTCTGGCTGGCAGCCCTTGTAAGTGTGGGAGGTGGAGACATAACGGCCCCATACCACGTCAGAAGAGAATAAGTGCAGTATGATGGGGGATGGTGATAGTAAGACTCGTGCCTAAGTCAGCACTGGGCTTGGTTGCAAATAACAGATAACCCAACAAACAATGACTAAAGGGAGGCCTGAATGTGTCTCAGATAATAAGAATCCTGCTGCCCTAGGAATCAGGATGTCACTTTTTCTCTTCTGTGATTTTTTAGGATACAACTTTCATCCTCGTGGTCGTGTAAAAACTGCTCAGTCTCTCAGCATTGCAGACAAAGAAAAAGAAGGGTGCAAGTGGAAGGATAAAATCTCCTTCCTTACATGGTTTTGCCTTTTTCTCTGACAAGGAAAGGAAGGTCTCCGTCAGAGGTTCCCTCACTACCTCCTTGCCCACAATCACGTTAAGTCATCTCTCTGGCTTAAAGGAGGTGGGATTGTGAGCTTGTTTTTTGCCTTAGATTTTACAGGAGAATAAGTCAGTAGAAAAGGAGTTTGGAATGGGTATTGAGTCAACTTATCTGCACAACTAGAGTAGAGGTGGATAAGAATTCCTCACCATTCTGAAGATCCAAGGAGAGAAGAGCACAGTAGTAATATGCTCATCAGAAAGGCAAATCATCTCAAGGATTCACATCCTTACTCAGCAACAATAATGTTAATGCATCAGTGGTATCAAGTAAGATGAAAAGTTTTTACTATCGAAGTTACTTGAGAAGTTTCTAGTGTTAATAAGGTATCTACCCAAATACAATAAATAAATAAATAAATAAATAACACATATATGTGTGTGTGTATATATTCGGCGTGTGTGTGTGTGTGTGTGTGGACACATAAGAAAGAGGAAGAAGGGGTGAAGGAGGAGAAAGAAAAGAAGGAATAAACTCTTTGACCTTGCTCAAAGAAAAGAGAACATGGAACTGTATTTCAAATACTTCCAGAAGTATTAGGAAATAAGAATATGAAACTGGGCTATAGTCCATACAAGTTAATCTGAGAACATAAAAGAATTAATGGATTATGGTTTTACATAAATAACCACATTACCTACAACCTACAGCAGAGTTGGTCATATTCATTGATTAAGTAAATTCCTTAAAAAAAATTTTTTTTTCTTAAAAGGTCAGGCTCTAAGAATTTTCCCAGAAATTTTCAAATACATGCAATAGAATATTGTTGGGTATGGGTTGCTAGATATGTATTAACATGTATTCCAATCATGTACTGCCAAATAGTTTGAAATTTGTCCTTGTTTCAAATATTAATTTCTTTATATTTAGATTATATAAATCAAAATACCAAGACAAAATTAACCAAAGTAAGTATAAATTGTCTTATATTAAAGTATAAGATTTCTTTTTTAAAAAAGATTTCATGTATTTATTCATGAGAGACACAGACAGAGAGAGAGAGGCAGAGACATAGGTAGAGGGAGAAGCAGGCTCCATGCAAGGAGCCCAACATGGGTCTTGATCCCAGGGTCTCCAAGATCACACCCTGGGCTGAAGGCGGCGCTAAACCGCTGAGCCACCCAGGCTGCCCAAGTATATTTCTGATATTACTCTCTGCTTCTGAAAGAATATCAGTAATATTCCCAATACTCTAAACATATATTTTTACAGGAAAAATTGTTCCAGTTTCTCTTAGGTTCCGGTATTCCAAAAGCTCTAAATTTGATCTTTCATAGTGGTACTGCCATAATGCTAACACTCTTATTAATAAAGACATGCATGTAATAGTGCATCAGGACATACTAACAATAAAGTTTCATATGAATATTCTGGAGAATCATCACTCATAGTAAGAGAATTGGAGGAGGAAATAATTACAAATGGTTTTATAAACCTGCTCTATCAGGTAAAGGAAGGAATTGCTGTTGTGTTACCCAAATTATCTAGGTTCTTCAAAAGCAAAACAAACAAACAAACAAACAAAAAACCCTCAATTAATTTTCTTTGAGCCAGTTGGAAAATAAAAGCATTGGAGCACCTGACTGGCTCAGTCAGTGGAGTATGTGACTCTTGATCTCAGGGTTGTGGGTGAGAGCTCCCGTTGGATGCAGAATTACTTAAATAAATATATTTTTAAAAAAGAAAGAAAAAGAAAAGCATTAAATGGAAATATCTCAATTTTGAGTATCTTTCAAAAGTATTCTCAGTAGTTTAATACTTAGGAACAATAATTCATAAATCTAATAATTCCATTCCTAAGCATCTATCTTAAGGAAGTATCCTATAATGCTGGTAGATAAATTCATTTAAACACATGTTAACTGAAGACCGAAAACCTGGCATTGTTGTTCTATCCATCAGGGATAGAGTGGTAAACAAAAAAAAATTGTCCTTGTGGAATTCCATTTGAGTTGAGAGTGGGAGACATAGATATAAAGAAACAAAGAATTTTTATTTTTTAAAATTTTTAAAAGATTTTATTTATTTATTCATGAGAGACACAGAGAGAGAGAGGCAGAGACACAGGCAGAGGGAGAAGCAGGCTCCATGCAGGGAACCCGACATGGGACTCGATCCCAGGCCCTGGGCTGAAGGTGGCACTAAACCGCTGAGCCACCCAGGCTGCACAAAATGAAGAATTTTTAAAGTGTGTTAGATGGTGACAAATATACTATGGAGAAGATTAGAAGGAAATAAATAAATAAAGCTGGGAGGGTGTAGACAGATTATCTGAGTTGGTTGAAGTTTTAATGTTGATTGAAAAAAAGAAGTAAGGGGCACCTGGGTGGCTCAGTTTGTTAAGCATCTGCCTCAGCTCAGGTCATGATCCCAGGGTCCTGGGATGGGCTGTGTGGGGCTCCCTGTTCACCAAGGAATTTGCTTCTCTCTCTCCCTCTGGGCTTCCATTACAATTGTGCTCTCTCCCTCTCTCTCTTCCCCACTCTCTCATAAATAAATTAAAAAAAAGAAGAAGTCAAACTCTCCCTCTTCACCGGTGACATGATACTATACATAGAAAACCCAAAAGCCTCCACCCCAAGATTGCTAGAACTCATACAGCAATTTGGTAGTGTGGCAGGATACAAAATCAATGCCCAGAAATCAGTTTCATTTCTATACACTAACAATGAGACTGAAGAAAGAGAAATTAAGGAGTCAATCCCATTTACAATTGCACCCAAAAGCATAAGATACCTAGGAATAAACCTAACCAAAGAGGTAAAGGATCTATACCCTAAAAACTATAGAACACTTCTGAAAGAAATTGAGAAAGACACAAAGAGATGGAAAAATATTCCATGCTCACGGATTGGCAGAATTAATATTGTGAAAATGTCAATGTTACCCAGGGCAATTTACACGTTTAATGCAATCCCTATCAAAATACCATGGACTTTCTTCAGAGAGTTAGAACAAATTATTTTAAGATTTGTGTGGAATCAGAAAAGACCCCGAATAGCCAGGGGAATTTTAAAAAAGAAAACCATAGCTGGGGGCATCACAATGCCAGATTTCAGGTTGTACTACAAAGCTGTGGTCATCAAGACAGTGTGGTACTGGCACAAAAACAGACACATAGATCAATGGAACAGAATAGAGAACCCAGAAGTGGACCCTCAACTCTATGGTCAGCTAATATTCGATAAAGGAGGAAAGACTATCCACTAGAAGAAAGACAAACTCTTCAATAAATGGTGCTGGGAAAATTGGACATCCACATGCAGAAGAATGAAACTAGACCACTCTCTTGCACCATACACAAAGATAAACTCAAAATGGATGAAAGATCTAAATGTGAGACAAGATTCCATCAAAATCCTAGAGGAGAACACAGGCAACACCCTTTTTGAACTCGGCCACAGTCACTCCTTGCAAGATACCTCCACGAAGGCAAAAGAAACAAAAGCAAAAATGAACTATTGGGACTTCATCAAGATAAGAAGCTTTTGCACAGCAAAGGATACAGTCAACAAAACTCAAAGACAACCTACAGAATGGGAGAAGATATTTGCAAATGACGTATCAGATAAAGGGCTAGTTTCCAAGATCTCTAAAGAACTTATTAAACTCAACACCAAAGAAACAAACAATCCAATCATGAAATGGGCAAAAGACATGAACAGAAACCTCACAGAGGAAGACATAGACATGGCCAACACGCACATGAGAAAATGCTCCGCATCACTTGCCATCAGGGAAATACAAATCAAAACCACAATGAGATACCACCTCACTCCAGTGAGAATGGGGAAAATTAACAAGGCAGGAAACCACAAATGTTGGAGAGGATGCGGAGAAAAGGGAACCCTCTTGCACTGTTGGTGGGAATGTGAACTGGTGCAGCCACTCTGGAAAACTGTGTGGAGGTTCCTCAAAGAGTTAAAAATAGACCTGCCCTATGACCCAGCAATTGCACTGTTGGGGATTTACCCCAAAGATACAGATGCAATGAAACGCTGGGACACCTGCACCCCAATGTTTCTAGCAGCAATGTCCACAATAGCCAAACTGTGGAAGGAGCCTTGGTGCCCATCGAAAGATGAATGGATAAAGAAGATGTGGTTTATGTATACAATGGAATATTACTCAGCCATTAGAAATGACAAATACCCACCATTTGCTTCAATGTGGATGGAACTGGAGGATATTATGCTAAGTGAAGTAAGTCAATCGGAGAAGGACAAACGTTATATGTTCTCATTCATTTGGGGAATATAAATTATAGTAAAGGGAATATAAGGGAAGGGAGAAGAAATGTGTGGGAAATATCAGAAAGGGAGACAGAACATAAAGACCCTAACTCTGGGAAATGAACTAGGGGTGGTGGAAGGGGAGGAGGGCGTGTGGTGGGGGTGAATGGGTGATGGGCACTGAGGTGGGCACTTGACGGGATGAGCACTGGATGTTATTCTGTATGTTGGCAAATTGAACACCAATAAAAAATAAATTTATTATAAAAAATATATATAAATATAAATAAATAAGTACTTACATTTAAAAAAAAGGGGGGGTGAGAAGGCAAAGTTCAAGTAAAGGCCTGAGGAGGTGAGGGAACTAGCCATTAAGCTTTCCAGGAAGACCATTCCTGGCAGAGGACATGCTGGGAATGCGAAATACAGCGAGATTGTCAGGTTCAACAAACAGGGAAGAGTCCAGTAGAGCTGAAGTAAAGTGAAGAAAGGCAGAGTAGAGGAAGATGAATTCAAAGGAGTATTTGGACACTACACCATATAGGGCCTCATAAGCCATCATTAGGACTTGGAATAATAATTAAAAATTTGGTTATAAGAAACTCTTCAAACCAAATGAACAGTATATTAAGGAATAGTTAATATTTCTTTAGGATGTTGGGTTATAATAGAGACATTTTTTGAAAGTGTATAAGTATTCCTTAAGAATGTTAGAAAACCTTGTGATAGGATGATAATGTGAACCGGGCTCCATATAACATTGTAAAAGTATTCTGGTTTTAAATATCTTTAGAAAAGCTAGAGAAAATCATGAGAGGAAATGTATTTACATGTGAAATAACAAGTGTAAAATTATGGATGTATTGTGTTCATTAGTTTATTTTTCCCCCAGCCTTCTTTCAACAGGCACATAGAACTTTCATAACCAGAAAATAATTACAGTTAACTTCTTTTAATTAAAAGAATATTTAAAAAGGAGTGAGACCCTGAAGTAACCAACTTCACACAGCCATGTCTCAAGGAAATCTGTGACTGTGTGTATCCCCAGTTTTAATACCTCTGGCCTCATATGAGTTGTCACATTATTCCTAGTTACTCTCTGTGCTACTGTTTTGAGTATGTAGAGAAGTAGCTGAGAAAAATTTTTGGAATCAGGTTCTTGGCAAAGACTAGCTACTTAGTGCTGAAGGCAAGCACAGGCTCAATTCTGAGGCTTGATCTGAGGTAAATGCCCTCACACTTAGGGAGAATGCAAGATTTCTGGCATGGAGCTGCTTATTTTTCTAAATCTAATGGATCTGCTATGAGAGACAGTATAGAATATAGAATTTGTCAAAAACCCAGGTAGGAGGCTTCAAATGAGATCTTTACCTACTGATTTATTAAATGCACTTGTGCAATATATCTGACCTCTTTCTGTTTCAGGGCTTCTTGAACTCTGAAATGAGAGGAGTGTGAGGAAAGGGATAGTAGAAGGGAAAGCATTAAGCAATCCCCATGAAGATATTGCTCAAATCCAGGTTATGTTCATATCACCTCAGGTTCTGTTTGGTAATAGATCCTGTCAGCAAGCCTTCTCAAAGGGTAAAAAGGAGTGGAATTAAAGAAAAGTGTAAGCATATTTTCAAAAAAAATAAAGCTTGGAGGTTAATGAGGTTAATCATAAGTCTAGTCTGTGGAGATGCAGGTTTATATGATATCATATCAGCAACATGTACATTAGGATGGACGTGGTGATCCCAGGAGGACTTGGACTAAGGAAGAGCAGAACCAGGGCCAGGGCCACAATATGATGACAATTCCCAATTCTTAGTGTCTTTTCAAGGGAACATCTACACACAAAAAAAATCTATGATAAATTCAATTATCTGTTTCCTCTGTATGAATTGATGTAACCTTAAAGTGTCTTGATTTCCCTCCACTTTCCTGGTAGCCACACATTCAGAGAGCTATAGCATGTGCAGAGTTCTAGGACATGAAGAATCTAAGCAGACAGAGGGTATATCTCTTCTAAAATAGACAATACTAGTGCTTACTTATAGGATTGAAGAAAATGAGTCCCTAACATACTATCAGTAAGATAATGAGTTCCACAAACTCATTGTGGATAATGGCTTCCACAAACCCAAGAAGCAATGTCTTCATAGGTCTCTATAGAGAAGTGCTTCCTTCTTTGTACAACAGTGAATTAACTCAAACAGCTGAAAGTCACACACACATACACACACACACACACACACACACACTTTTCATAACCATCAGCATAGCCAAAATGTCAGTAACTCCTATGAAAATTTGAATGATGCCAATTTTAAATTGACTTGTCACACAAATTCAGCAAAAGCAAACAAATCCCTTTCTTTTTCAGCTCTGGAAGTAGCTAGAAAGATGGATGGATGGATAGACAGGCAGATCAATGCATTCATATATACATTCATTAACTGACTATTTCAGTTAGCAAACTAATGACCTTGAAATTTTGCGGCCAAGACTAAGTTCTGATAATGGCTCAATTGAGAAAGAATTACTTCCAAGCTCCCTCAGGTTGTTGGCAGGTCATGGCTATAAGCTCATGGAAGCTTGCTTCCTCAGAGCCAATAACAGGGAAAGAGAGAAACTCCAGTAAAATAGGTGACACACTCTTTGTCATTATATTCACATAACTCTAGCCATTCCATCACTTTTGCTGCTTTCTCCTGGTTAAAAGCAAATTTCAAGTCTTGTCCACAGTCAAGCAGAGGGTATTAATCAAAGATATAAATACCATGTGTTGCAAATTGTCAGGGGGAACAGCGGGGGGGGGGGCACACCTTAAATCTGGTCACCACAGTCTGCCTTGTGACCCCTAATGTTTCAAATATGTCCTATACAAAAATATATATCCACTCCTTTGCAAGGTTTACAGGAATCTCATCACATTAGAAATTCAGTTAAGTGCCCAAAATTTTATCATCTAAATTAGATCAAGGTACAGATAAGGCTCCTGGGTGTAATCCTTTAAGTACAGCTTTTGAAGCAAAATTTCTCTCCATTTTTGGACCCGTGAAACTGAAGAGATAAGTCAATTGCCCTCAACATACCCCAAATGCAATGGTGTGATAGACATAGGATAACAGCTATGGATATTCATCTTCAAAAGGGAGGAAATGGAGGAAAAGGGGGTCGTCATTGATCCATAGCAGTTCTGAAATCCAGCTGAGCAAATGTTGGGAATTCATTTATTATGTTTCAAAGCCTAGAAATAACTTTAGTATGCAGTATCTCTCTCTCTCTCTCTCTCTCTCTCTCTCTCTCTCTCTCTCTCCCCCATGGTTTCTATTTAGTTTATAGTATAATATGACTCCACCCTCTGGGCTTTTGGTTCCTCTTCCTTTTCAAGAAAAGTAACATGTATCTATGTCTGAGTAATCATAACAGCCTGCCTCCTGCTATGGCATTTTGAGGATCTGACAGTCTGCTTTTGTTTTGCATTCTCTCTGTCCAGTTTAATCCAAGTTGGTGGTGTTCTGTTGGAATAATTTTCTCAAGAACTTTGTTGGTCTCCTGTGGATTTTAATGGGGTTCACTCCATTAGAAAAAAGCTACACTCACAGATCTTTACGAGATAAATCCTTCTTTCCCTTAGTCTCCTGCTGATATGGTTGAGGGACAACACCCTAAAACCTCCTATAGTCTCCTTGGTTTGAATGAGAGAATCTGTGAGGCACAGTCTTAATCTCTTGAAAGGGCCCTTTGTGTGACTGAATACTCTGTGCTTTTGATCTTTCTGAGTTTTAGCAAAAGGTTGTAATATCACACCCTTAGCCTTTTCTCTAAAACAAGCTTTCTTGACACTGCTCAGGTGCCATATCTTAATTTAGTAATTTGCCATGGGGGAAGCTAAGAATTTTCAAGATTATCAAGTCCTATTTCCTTGTTTCACAACTCTTCCTTCCATTTATCGATCTCCTCTCACCTTTTACTGTAAAAAGGAAAAAGAAAACACGTGGCTCCTTCAATACTTTCCTTAGAAATAGCCTCACTTACAAGTTATACTTTATGCATAATTAATTGCAAGACACTTTTGCAAAGTTCTCTAGCACTAAATATCAAGGATCCCCTTCCTGCAATATCCAGTAACATGTTCTTTACTTCTGAGCCTTACTGAGCAGCGTCATCAAATCCAAATTATTAACTAGCAGTAGATTGAAAAAAATTTAGTCTTTCTCTGTCATGTTCCTCAAAATTCTGCCAGCTTCCACCCACTTTCTGGTCCATTTCAGTTACTTGTACAGTAAAACTCCATTTCCAAGTACCAATTACACCAAGCCTACTGATCTACATACAAAAATTGGAGATGTATAATCCATTTACAATGCAGAAAGTCAAATTAGTTTTCAGAGTTGCCAAAGCACAAGCAAATTCCTTAATATATTAAATTAGTGTGACTCCAAGAGAGATCAAATGTTATATCCTAAAAGTAATTAAAATGAGAATTGAATCACAAGAAGAGAATAACTCTTTATATTTTAGACAAAAAGTATATTATTAATCCCTGCAAGAACCATGTTATTGCCCAACATCTTGCTCATTAACACACTATAGGTAGGAAAAGACACAATGAAATAGTAACAAAACACCTTAATGTGGGTGACTTAATGAAAGAAGTAAGATCACTTTCTATCCTGAATACTGGTAAAATGGTATCTCCCAAAAGCATGCCAAAACTTGCAGATGATAGCATAAATCCTGAGGCATATGGTAATCAGAGAGTAGAAGTCAACAATTATAAATTAGATGTTAGAATGTTTCTTTCAATACATGACCACATTTCATATCATGCAAAAAGGTAGCCAAGTATCACTAAGGAAACTACTGCTAACATTGATAATGTGTGATTAGTAATCAAATCAAACTGGCAAATCAAAGTTGTTACTTTGACCAAACTTTAACCTTTCCTCTCAAATGATTATTTATTATATATTTCATGGGAAGAATATCAAAACCATTTGACATTACTTAAGCCATACTCATGACCCAGACTGCCATGTGACAGATGGTGTTCAACTACACTCAACTGTATATTTAAGTCCTTATCAAAACTCAGCTACTTCTGACGAATGTTTCTTTATTAACCATAGGTTTGGTTTCTAGCAGACCTAATACTTCCCTCCTAAGCACATCAATCCCGTAATGCATGTCTGTTTCAACTAAAGTAGTAAATACTGACAATAAGTAATTTCTAAAATATATTCTCTAAGTACGAATAAGACAGTAGCTTACAACTATAAAATCATCAAGGTTGTCATACCTGCCATTCAAAATATTCCCAATAAACCATCATTAATTGGGCCTCAAATTATCCTTACTGCCACTGAAGTGGTATTTATTACAAAATACTTCTAAAAAATGTCAAAAACTTTATAAAGAAAACATAAAGATGACATTGAAACTGATGGTGCTGAGGCTAATCACAACCTAGATGTGATCCTTGTAAAACATGTATTTGGTTTTGAATTCAATGTGTTGAAATTAAACATTCATTCTGGATCTTTTCAAGTTGTGTTTTGAAAGATTTCGTGAGTTCAATGAGTAAATGGAGGACAAGGTCAACATTTGGATTTTCTTTAATAGAAACAGTAAAGGGATTTTTTAATATTCAAATATAAGATATAAAGTTGTCATTTGTTAATTTAAATATATATATTACTGTATTTCATTTCATCTAACACATAATTGATTGTAAAAAGCACCATTATATTACATACCACTAAGAAAAAGAAAGCACTTCCAATTAATCTATGACACAATGCTTTTTTTTATCCTGTAGAATTTATACATTTATTTGGAAGAGTTCTTTTGGACTCAGACACAAATTTTTATTGTATATTACTCTTGTGCATATATAAAAAGGAATATACATTCATAACACATCAGTAAAAGTATTTCAAATTACTTTAGATGCTTTTCTAAATCACATTTTGATTGAGCTTCATTGATAATATATTACTTTCCACAAAAAAGACTCCTTTGTGACACGAAAATGGGCAGCATGCGCATTTCTTAAAAGATCACTCCATCATTGTCTCAAGAATTTTCTTCTATGACACTGACCTTCATACTGTAAATTTTCACGCTTTCTGTATCTTTTTTTAATTTTTTTTATTTATTTATGATAGTCACAGAGAGAGAGAGAGAGAGAGAGAGAGGCAGAGACACAGGCAGAGGGAGAAGCAGGCTCCATGCACCAGGAGCCCGACGTGGGATTCGATCCCGGGTCTCCAGGATCGTGCCCTGGGCCAAAGGCAGGCGCCAAACCGCTGCGCCACCCAGGGATCCCACGCTTTCTGCATCTTACCATAAGATTCCAAGAAAGGAGTTTGGGATCAATGTCATGCAGGTAATTACAACTTTTTCATGAGTTTCGGAATTTCTAAGATGCTTTCCATCATTAGAAGAACACTGACTTCAGAGACATTAAAATGTTTTTTAAAAAATCTTTGTCTTAGAATTGATGAAATATGAAAAAATACATTTTCTTATTTGGTACAATCATCACATTTAGGAAACACAGCAAGATTGATCCCAAAGTGATTTTTTATAGCTACCTAATAAATGTTTAAAAATAAAGGGATATAATGGAAATACCGAAAGTTATATCAAAATATAATCCTCTGCTTGAAGGATTTCCAAGTTTTTCAGTTCATAAAAGACTTCACGTTTCAATTGAAATACATTTCAAATGCCAACAATAATGGCATGCTCATATGACTGTAAGCATTACAAATAAAGGAACAAATTTGTTCACAACATATATTGTCAGTAACCATTATGTCCTAAAAGTAAAACAGCTAAAAAATTAGGCATGCCTGGGATACCTGGATGGCTCAGTCAGTCGGCTGAAATCTGACTCTTGATTTCAGCTCAGGTCATGATCTCAGGGTGGGATCTAACCCAGCATCAGGCTCTTCACTCAGTGGGGAGTCTGCTGGAAATTCTCTCTCCTTCAGCCCCTCACCCCATTCTGTGCTCTCTCTTTCTCTCTCTAAAATAAATAAATAAATATGTTTTTAAAAATGTATTGATGGGGCAGCCCAGGTGGCTTAGTGGTTTAGCACTGTCTTCAGTCCAGGGTGTGATCCTGGAGACCTGGGATCAAGTGCCACATCGGGCTCTCTGCATGGAGCCTGCTTCACTCTCTGCCCATGTCTCTGCCTCTCTCTTTCTCTCTGTGTGTCTCTCAAGAATAAATAAATAAAATCTTAAAAAAAATGTATTGAAACATGCCCATTAATTTACTTACCGCCTTTAGCTGCTTTCTTGCCTCATTGTTAATATAGTTGCCTAAAGTACAGACTATGCCCTGCAAAGCCAAAAATATTTATAATACAGCTGTTACAGAATAAGTTTGCAGATCCCCTTGCTAGAGCAAGGTAATAATTTCATCCTCCCCTTCATGCCTTACACCCTACAGTCCACCTTCAGGCAGACTTGCTTTCCACTTTCATAATGAGAAAACTTAGATTTTTGTTTAATAGTAATGTACTATTTTGTAATACTTAGAAAAATCCTCAAATGTTTCTTAGAGTAGAAGGGGAGTTTAAACTCAATGCAATTATAAAATTCCCCTGTTCTACGTCAGACCAAGGCTACAAACACCATTTCCTTTGCAATCCGGTTGACTATCCCCTCCTCACTCCCTAATGTTACAACTAAGATATACTTGGTATATTTTGCTTAGCACAATATACTCTAGTTCCATCCATGTCATTGCAAATGGCAAGATTTCATTCTTTTTGATGACTGAGTAACTGTAGAGAACAAACTAAGGGTTGCTCTAGGAGAGGTGGGCGGGGATTGGCTAAATGGGTGATTGGCATTAAGGAGGGCACTTGTGATGAGCACTAGGTATTATATGTAAGTGATAAATCACAAAATTCTGCACCTGAAACCAATATTACACTATGTATTAACTCAATGTATTAACTAACTTGAATTTTAAAAAAAAGATATACTTGGTATATTTCTACTTGGTAAAGTCCCTTCTACTATATTTTCAGAGGAGCATCTCAACCCATGGCATTCCCAAGTAATCAGATCATGATAATCCTTATGCCAAAAAGGCATATCTGGGTGTCATATTTTGCTCCCCTTCAAGGCCATGAGACTCAAGTGGTACTAATGCTACAGGAGCCTATACAAGCAAACAAAAATCTAAATCTGTAAATGCCTCAGGGTACCAATCAAAACCTAAGGAAAATCCATCACAAATAGCCAATTAGGCTTTAAACTATAACCAATCAATGATTTTCCTACTTTGCTTCCACCTTTTCCCTATAAAATTCTCTCTACAACATCCTGCTGGAGGAATACTTCTAACCACTTCTAGTGTGGCACTAATTCGAATCAACTTGTGCTCAAATAAACTAAAAAATTTTAGTATGTCTAAGTTTATTTTTAACACCTAGCTGTGGTTCCAGGTTAGCCCAGAAAAAAAAAAAAAAAAAAAGATCAAGCCAAAGGGGAAGCAGAGAAGAGAGGGGGTTAGGAAGAAGGTAGGCTCTAGGTCTTTGATTCCAGTCACCGTGAAGACACCTACTCCTGTCCTGCCTATAGTTTATACAGCAGCCCAAAAAATATACCTCTTTCTCTTTAAGTAGCTCCAATGGTATTTCTTGCAACCAAGCCTCCTGACTCCCAAAGCCAGGTGACCTTCAGTGAAGGAAGCCAACATCACTTATTCTGTGGATGTCGACAGCACTACATCTTCAAGGTAGCAGTGGCAACAAAACCTGAACTGCCTTTCCTATTTTCTGGTAGAAGCTTTCCCTCCATTCCCTTACAATGGTTTAGGAAATTAAAACAAAATAATAATAATAATAATCTGAAAAAGAAGGAATGGTATTAGCATAACAATTAGACCAAGATGCCTCCCAGAACTCACAGAAATTGAATTTGCTCTGTGCTCCTCCAAGAACATAAACCAACCACACAGCCCTGCGGTCCCTTTATTTTTCCTATCTCTGGCTCTGCTTTACTTCTCACACGGTTTTATGTCTGAAAGTTTAAAAAGTAATTTATATAAAATCTGCTATAAGCATTTAGCTTGAGTATCAAATTCATTTACATGCTGTTAGATAGAAGAATTAAGCCTTCTTCAGCCTTGGGTAAGGCAAAAATGTAAAGCGAGGCAAAAGGTAACACAACATAAGAACCAAACTTTTCTAACTTGGCTGAACCTCCCTGCCTGTGCATCTAATGTTTTGCCTCTGAGAATAGAACTTATTAGCAGCCCTGAAGTAAAAAAGACAGGATATTCTCAACAAGGGCCTCGCTCTGCCAAACATCCCAGAGTTTGTCTCCAAGGACTTGAAAAGAAAGGAAAGAATGAAGAGCGGAAACCATAAAGCATGCAGTCCGGCTCTCATCTAATTACTGAATGAATGGCACAGTTGTTTTGTCTGATTGCACTAAGCTAGTTATCCACTGCTAGCTTCATTGACAAAAAGGGAATCTACACAAATTATAGGGAAATTCAAGCACTAAAGGAATGTTTTGGTTCAGAGGTTTGCAATGACTATTGGCTTTGGTTTTTGGCAAAGTCTGTCTTTGCCGTATGAACTCGGCTGTGCTGGGTCAGCTTGAAGCGTTCCCAAAAGCCTACAAGAGGACAGACTTCCTTGTCATCTGTATCCCATCAATAAATTAAAGTGATGTTCTCCAGCTCGTGTTTGTTTCTTGGCAGGCTAATCTACAATCAGAAAAAGAAAAGCCTTTCATTTGTGGACTCCAGCTAAAGGAAGGAAGCTTTTGTATGGGGATTCACCGGAGACCAAAATATTAAAAAGTGGAAGAGGAAAACCATATGTTGCCGTTCTCCTAAGCGAACAGCTCAAAGTTCTGGCTAAAGCAATGCTTGAGTTCATTATACAGAAAAGTAAGTCTTTTACTGTGAGAAGACGGTATATGAATAATAATGTTGACACTTCTGAATGTTATAAACATTGACATTTTAAGTCATCTTCTGTTTTCTTCTATTTTTTTATATCAGAAAAAACTAAGCATTAGTTATTTCAAAGAAGCCTTAAATGATAATACATTTTAGGATAATGCTGTAAGATTTGCACTGCAGTTAAGAAGGAAGTGAGGAATCCAAAAGAATAGAAATCGAAGATAATATTCATAAACTCATGAGAGACTGTCGTAGCAAATCTCCTCCCTCCCTTAGAGATAGCCGTAGCAAAGCTAGTTGACAATTTGTAGTGGCAATAATTGAATCCATATTAAAGTAGAAGCGGTAAAAATCACTGTGCTGATTATCTGAACCCTCTTGCATAGTCTATTAAATAGGGTACTGTTAAGAACACTTCTTAAACTCTCTTGCTTCTCCAGGGATTAACCTTGCCTTCATATAATTTGTGAACAAGTGCACTGAAGAGAATAAAGTTGGTGTGGCCCTTCAGTTGCCTGTAGTAGAAAGCATGGGTATATTCGGATCTCTTCTAGCTTGACCACACTTGTGTTTGGTTTCCTTTTTTAGTTCTTTGAAGCAGCCAAGCAAGAAATCCTACCTTAATACCTATATCCTTCAAAGAGTATGACTTCTAGCAAAAAACTTCAGTACTTTCCGTTGTCCAGTTCCTTATAGAAAGGAAGTGATCTGTTTCCTTTGTGTGGTAGAGCCATTTATAAAGACCGGCAGTAGATCAAGTGCATGGAGCACGATCTGCAGGAACACTGATGAAAATTTGATAGAAGAGGTTCATCAGACAAAAATATGGATCTGGCTTTGAATGTGCACTTACCTAGTTTACTGCAAAGAGGACTAAATCACAAGTCAGGATATTTTGTTCCTAATTCTGGCCTTACTGAGTGGTGAACACTATAAGTCTCCAGAATCAGACACTCTTTAAATCCTGGCTCTGCCACTTACCAGCTGTGTGACTTAAGCCAGTGACTTAACCTCTCTGAACCTCAGTTTCCCCATCTTAAAATCAAAATTACAAAGAATACTCAACTCATAGGGTTGTAATATATCTAAGACATAAAAAGCACTATGTAAGTGTTTGTTCAGTCAACTAAATACACTATTCTGCTATTGACAACGAAGATCAGATCTTAGCCTTACAATGCAGGGATTTTTGTTTGTAAATAGAAATACCTTATACTTCGCACATCGTGGAGGTTTCCAATGAGTACCTTATCTCCTCTTTGCCCCATCCTGCTTCCAGATACAGGAAACATGTGGCACAAAACATGGAATTTAAAGTGGTTACAACAAAATTCTATCAGGAACAGCTTCAAATTGTGGACAATTGGGTACCATTTGCCACTGAAGACAGGCTTGACCTAAGAGAAAGAATTCATCAGAAGACCAAGGAAACTTTCTCTTTTAATGCCCAGAAGATGCTTCATTAACCTCTTCTCTGTGGCAAATCAAGCAGTATGGGATAATGATGAGCCTCTCAGAGAGTCTCTTCTAAAGACTAACATCAAATCAAGTGTAAAAAGTTTGATTTGTGACTGTAGGTAGATTATTTCTTTTGGAAAGAAAATTGCTTTCTAATAAAGGAAATAATTAGTTTCGTGTTGGATTGTTGATTTTTTTTTCAAATTACCTACCATCATAATTCTCTACTACTCATTTGAAAAGCAATGAAAAGTTTATTCTTCTTAGGAAATCTCACATAAATAAGAAGTAGACACATTTAATTTCCTTTCTAAAGTCATCTATTTCCTGAACTTCAAATTTGTAAGAGTTCTTTTAAAATCTTTTTTTTAATTATTCTATTTCTTTATCTTTAAGTAAACTCTCTGCCTAATGGGGAATCAAACTTACAACCCTGAGATTAAGAATCTCAGGCTCTACTGCCTGAGCAATCCAGGTACCCTGAAATAGTTCTTCTAGTGGGTCTAGTACCCCAAAGATGTCTTCTAGGGGGTCCTGGGTGGCTCAGTCATTTAAACGTTTGCTTCGGCTCAGGTCATGATCCCTGGGTCCTGGGATCCCACTCCCTGCATCGGGCTCCGCATTCAGCAAGGAGCCTGTTTCGAACCTCTCCTTTTGCCCCCTTCTCATGCTTGCTCTCTCTCTCTAGTGTGCTCTCTCTCTCTCTCTCAAATAAATAAAATCTAAAAAAAAAAAATTATCTTCAAAATTCAACCCACTTGAAACTTGACATCTACAAATAGGGCCAGTATTCAGTAAATGGTCCCTGCTCTAGAAACAGCAAAGCACTCAATTTCTAGACAATTCTGATTATTATAAAAAAAAATCATAGCATTAATGGTAAAAAAATTGGCAAAAAATATAACGTGGAGATACCCTTCACATTATGCAGGAAAATATTTTCTGTTGGATCAATGAGTACATCACCTTTTATAAATCCATTCAAATCATGGAAAACTGATGTATCATATTTATCAGTTCTTCAGAAAGATGTTGACCTTTTATGGTTAAAATATAATAGAAACAACCAAAGAAAATAATTAATAGATTAAACTACACAAAATCTTAGTAATAAGACAGTCAACTGACCAAAAATATGGATGAGGAATTAACATAAAAGCTAATACAATGAATACATAAATAAAATATTCAAGTCCTCACCAGTAACAAGAAATATGCAATGTTTTAAAACAGTAAGGTATAATTTTATACCTAATAATAATTATTGGTTTTAAAATTATATAATAATTTTTGACTAGTAATAATTATTAGCTATTGCCGTTGAAATTAGGCAATACAATGCTGACAAAATACACACACACAGTGTTGCTGGTGACAAACGTTATACAATCCTTTGGAAGGCAATTTGCCAATATGCAGCAAAAAAAATTAGACTCATTATTCTACCAAGTAGCCCCTCCTTGTGGGAATTCGATATGTAAAAATTCAAAAGAAAAAGGTCTATATTTGTATATTCATAACAGTATTATTTTAAATGGCTAAATATTAAAAACCACTTAGTACCCAACCACTTATCCTTTCAAAAAAATATCTAAAAGCCATTTTAGGGAATCCCTGCGTGGCTCAGTGGTTTAGTGCCTGCCTTCCGCCCAGAGGGTGATCCTGCAGTCACTGGATCAAGTCCGGCATGGGGCTCCCTGCATGGAATCTACTTCTCCCTCTGCCTGTGTGTCTCTGACTCTCTCTCTCTCTCTCTCTCTCTCTGTCTGTGTGTGTGCCTTTCTTGAATAAATAAATAAAAATCTTTAAATAAATAAATAAAAGCCATTTAAAAAAGATAAGTATGGGGACTATGCAGCAATATAAAAAAAAATGTTTCTGTTGCTGATGTAGTGGAAAACAACCAATTTAAAATTGCAACAACATAAAAATTTACATCTACAGGCAATGATAAGGAAATGAGTAAAAGATTCCAATAACTGCACTATTGTTGTAGGATCATTGCTGAGCGTCTCCTTTCCCTTTAATTTTTCAAAATTATCATTACATGATTTTTTTATCATACTGGGCAAAAAGCCATCCCCTTTAGCTGGTGGTGGCTAGCTCCTCTACCTCGTGGAGATGGCCTCGGTCCAGGATTGAGAGTAAGAGACAGAGAACTATCCCTTGTTCTAACCATTCCCAAGTGCAGTCTTAGTACCATTCTCCCCACAGTTCAGGTGTACATGCCAGTAAAGTGTCGATATTTTTCTTTAAGCTCCTTCTTGTGCTTTGCCCCCAAGAAATTGGTTTCCAGGGATGCCTGGGTGGCTCGGTGGTTGAGTGTCTGCCTTTGGCTCAGGATGTAATCCTGGGGTCCCAGGATCGAGTTCCACATCGGATTCCTTGTGTGGAGCCTGCTTCTCCCTCTGCCTGTGTCTCTACCTCTCTCTGCGTAACTCTCATGAATAAATAAAGAAAACCTTTTAAAAAAAAAGAAGAAAGAAGAAAGAAAGAAAAGAAAGAAAGAAAGAAAGAAAGAAAGAAAGAAAGAAAGAAAGAAGAAAGAAAGAAAGAAAGAAGAAAGAAAGAAAGAAGAAAGAAAGAAAGAAAGAAAGAAGAAAGAAAGAAAGAAAGAAAGAAAGAAAAAGAAAGAAAAATTGGTTTCCATTAACATTACTATCCCAAATGCCAGGTTCCTGCTTCTTTATTTATAATGCCTCTTGTCTTCATCCATTCTCCCATGGCTATACTTTTTCTAGGCCCTTCTCTCTCTCCTCTCTGAATGATTACAGTTGCTCTACACTCATCTGCACACCTCCCGTCATTCCCCACTGTCAGTCTGCTCTGCACATGACTTTACCATCAGTTCAATTGTTCAAAAACAATTCTGCATTATGACTCTCCTGCTAAAACACTCCAAAATGTCTCCCATTTACCCCCCAAATTAATCTGAACTCTTGCCAAGTCTTTCTGTAGAAGACCAAGATTCTGCAAGGCCTATCATTGTTTTCCAAGCCTGCTAGTGAAAACTTTCTCTAGTTAGGCTTGTCTTCTTACTCCATTCAATAGTTCCATTCGTGGTGTTCTTTCTCGCTCTCTCTCTCTCATTTTTTTCATACATTTACAGACACACACATACATACACACACACATTCACAGTCAATTTTTATTCGGTCCTTTTTATCCTATATTCTGACTAGAATACCCTCTTCTCACCTCTTTGCCTTCAATCTTATTTTTCCTTCTTATCTTTGTGTGACCTTTTTCTGAATTCCTCTATCATCTGTCCATTCAGTTTATCTAGAGCTCTCTTCTACATTGTCTTCTTTTTGGAAATTAAAACATATTTTCTTATTTTCCCTATTTTAGAAATAGCTCCTAGAATCTAATATTAGCTCACCAGTCTGACTGCTGGTAAATTATAGTACTGTAGGGATGCCTGGGTGGCTCAGGGTTTGAGTGTCTGCCTTCGGCTCAGGGCCGGCCGTGATCCTGGGGTCTGGGATCGCTTTCTGCATCCAGCTCCTTATAGGGAGTCTGCTTCTCTCTATGCCTATGTCTCCGCCTCTGTGTGTGTGTGTCTCTCATGAGCAAAATAAATAAAATATTTTTTAAAAATTATAGTACTGTAGAAAGTACTGGATTCCAGGAGCTTGGAGCCACCCTATACACAAATTAGAAGTCATAAGGCGAGAGAGGAGTTCTTCTTTACTGAAATTCAGGAGTCTAAAAACTGAGGTAAATTTCTGAAACATTCTTTGTCACTTTTCAATCATTTTTTAAACACTCCTTCCTCATATTCTGATGGCTGTCTCTTTATTTTTTTTTAATTTTTATTTATTTATGATAGTCACACAGAGAGAGAGAGAGAGAGGCAGAGACACAGGCAGAGGGAGAACCAGGCTCCATGCACCGGGACCCCGACGTGGGATTCGATCCCAGGCCTCCAGGATCGCGCCCTGGGTGAAAGGCAGGTGCCAAACCGCTGCACCACCCAGGGATCCCTGACTGTCTCTTTAAAAAAATCAAGGTTTACATGTTTCTCAAGTTCCCCTCTCTCCCATTGAGCTTACCTAGTCAGGTCTGTCCCATGAAAATTCCTAATTCTTCAGGCCTGAGGTGTTATTGGGTAAAACAATCAGATCCAGTGTGCAAAAGAAATTTGTTTCTGGAGTCAATATTTTCCTCCTGCTGAAATATCTATGTTAATGAACAGCATCACCCAATTATTCAAGCCAGACATCTAGTAATTATCTTTACTCTTCTATTTCCTTCATCTCCCTTATGCAATTGATCAAGATTTACAGAAATGAATCTCTTCTATATCTGAGAAACATATATATATATGTATATATATATATACATATATATATACTGAGAATATATATATATATACTCAAATATCAGCCAAACAACATAAAAGAGGAGTCTGCAGAAAAATTAATTTAGTGCTAAAATAAAATAATTATAGAACTAAAAAAAATAGAAACAGAAATAGAAGCATGCTAAAAATATAATTTCCAACATGAAGGAAAATCCTAAAAAAAAAAATCATGAATGAAAAGAATAAAACAAACAGACCAAAGCAATTAGAGAAAAGAACACAAATATTGATGAAGACATTCTAACATAAGGCTAACTGGAATTTCTAAAATAAAAAACTCAACTGTTGAATTCTCTGAGAAAAATCTGCTTAATCATTCCCATTTGAAAAAATTGAGAAATAAAACAAGTCGGTGATAAGGAATCAAAATATCACCACTAGAAGTTATAAAAGCTATGTATGTAGCTTAGCTGTGCAACTAAATAGACTTGCTATCTGAATCACAGTATTTGTCATGCTTACTTTATCCACTAGGCAATGCTGAATCAGGATAGACCAGTTCTCCAGCGAACTAGGAGGATAGCATACCTAATCAGGTGGAACATGGCAAAGCATAGGTGAATGGCTGCCCCTCAAAGGATGCCCGCTCTTTGGAGGAAGAGAGGCAGAACTGACATAAGAATTCCCAATTTATTTTCCAAAATTATCAACCATAAGTCATTCTATCTGAGGATGGAATGAGTAAAGAGGTGGACAGAAGCTTACACTAATGGAACACACATTAGTGTGTGTGTCCACACACTAACTAGGACCAGTGTTCACTCTTAGTGGAAGGGCTCTCAAAGTGTCTGCCTTATAGGATTTTAGAATTGCTCTACTATATGTCTCCCAGTTGTTACCTTTCTCAGTGGGAAAGTGTTATGCAGTTACTCTATCCAATGTAATCATTGTAAGTTAGATATGTAAAGGAGAGAAAACTTACCTCAGTAGCCCTAAAGTCTCTGGACTAAAAAGCACCATTTCTAGACCTGCTGTAGAGACTATAGCACATCATTTGATATCGTCAACATTGTATTTGGTGTTATTATTCCATGGGGCTTTTCATTCTTTTTTTGCTCCCTTGGGGTGGGAGCAAGTATATTTTGCACATAAAAAAGAGTCTGAACCAAGTATTTTTTGCATGTAGAAGATATTAGGGCATGTTCTGCTTCTCTCTCCTTCCAGACAAACAGATGGATTGTATTTCCCTCTCCTGTATGACTTGCTTAAACCAGTAAAATGCAAATGGAAGTGCCATATGTTTCTTCCATGCAGTCGCATTAAGAGCGTTAAGAGCCAGAATTCAACTCACCACATTCCTCCTTTCTTTTTTTTTTTTTTTTTTGCCTCGGTGATTATAGAAGCATGTGTCGAGATGGAGCATCTATCAGCCTGTGTCTCTGAAAGTTTGCAATGAGCAGAGGCCTTGCATCCAAAGTAAGACATGTGGCAAGTAGAAGTATAAAATTATGTTACGGCTTTCTGCTATAGGCTCAAGTGACTGGTGTCAAGATGGGCTAGTTCATGAAATCCAGAAAGGTGGTACTGGTCCAGCTGGATGCTAAGCCAGACACAAAGCAGTCATTGTGAAGAACATTGATGATGTCATCTAAGCATATCTCTACAGCCATGCTCTGATCGACAAGAGCTTAAAGATCAAGTCTTTTGTGAAACTTTATAACTACTATCACCTCATACCCACAAGGTACTCTGTGGACATCCCCTTGGACAAAACTGTCATTCAAGGATGTGTTCAGATACTCTGTTCTTAAAAGCAAGGCCCAAAGAAAGACCAAGGTCAGGTTTGAGGAGAAGTACAAGACCTGGAAAAAACAAATGGTTCTTCCAGAAACTGTGGTTTTAGGTCTGTTTTGTTTCAGTCATTAAACATACCCAAAAAACAGCAAATAAATAAAAAATAAAGTTGTGCTGTGCCAAAAGCCACTGAGATTTGGGAGTTGTTTGCCACTGCAGCATCATCTCATATATCCTGATGTGTATGCTGCTTTCTTGAAAGTATTAGAAATCTGCAGTGGAGGCAGTTCTAGTCACATAGTCTTGTTCAAGGGGCACCCTTATTTTTCCCTTCAAGTACACTCAAAATTTCTTTTTTACTCACTCCCCTGTTGAACTTAATATGGATTCTACGTGGTAAGACAGCATCCACAAATTCTTATGACTAGGCATTTTCAGCACTATACCTCAGTGGGTATTGTCTCTTGGTAGAGAATGGCTTAGGCATTTAAAAAAAAAAAGCCACCTAACTAGGTTTTTATATTGTTTCCACATTTTACTGGAAAAATCATCCTTAACACATTTCTAATCATAAGCAACTGTTGATATTTCTTAAGACTAAACCCAGCAAAGGGCAGTATTCATGCAATGCTCCAGATTCTGCAAGGCATTTCTTTCTTTAATGTATTTTTCTCAGTAATATTTTCCCCCCTCTAGTCCTGTCAGGAAGATTCAGCCAAATTTGTCTCAGTCTATATGGTATCGACTGCTTGATCCTGACAGTAAGAAGATAAAACCAAAATCTCAACTGCATTGCAGTTCAAGTGAAGTAAATGCAGGGTAGAGAGATGGCCAAAAATGCTTAAAAGGCCTCTTAAGAGTCTCTTTTCTCTATTTTTGGAAATTTGGTTCAGAAATCAGTTAGTTATTCTTGTATAACCAATCATCTTAAAACTTTGAGGCTTGAACTTTCTTACACCATACACAAAAGTAAACTCAAAATGTGAGACCTGAAACCATAAAAATCCTAAAAGAGAACACAGGCAACAATTTCTTTGACAACACTGTAACACATTTTCTATATATGTCTCCTGTGGCAAAGAAAACAAAAGCAAAAAAAATAATAAATAAAAATACTATTAGAAGTATATCAGTATATCAAAATAAAATGCTTCTGCACAATAAAGGAAACAATCAAAAAAACAAAAAGATGACCTACTGAATGGGAGAAAATGTTTGCAGATGATATACCTGATAGGAGTTTGTATACAAAATATGTAAAGAACTTATACACCTCAACTTATACAACTCAACATCCAAAACCAAATAATCCAATTTAAAAATGAGCAGAGGACATTATCCAAAGATGACATCCAGATGGCCAAGAGACATGTGAAAAGATGTTCAACATCACTCATTATCAGAGAAATGCAAATCAAAACCACTATGAGATACCACCTCACACCTGTCAGAATGGCTAAAATCAAAAACACAAGAAACAAGTGTTGGCAGGAAGGTGGAGAAAAAGGAACTCTCACCCACTGTTGATGGGAATGCAGACTGATGCAGCCACTATGGAAAATAGCATGGAGTTTCCTTAAATAATTAAAAATACAATTGCCATATGATCCAATAATTCCACTACTGGGTATTTACCCAATGAAAACAAAAATACTAATTCGAAAAGACACATGCATCCCTATATTTATTGCAGCATTATTTACAATAGCCAAAAGATGGAAGCAACACAAATTTCCATCAATAGATGAATGGATAAAAATGTTATATATATATATATATATATATATATATATATATATATATATATATACATATTTACACAAATGTTATATATATATTTACACACACACAATGGAATATTAGCCATAAAAATGAAGAAAATCTTGTCATTTACAACAACATGGATGGTCCTAGAGAGTATAATGCTAGGTAAAAGAAGTCTATCAAAGAAAGACAAATACCATATGATTTCACTCATATGTAGAATTTAAGAAATAAAACAGATGAACAAAGAAAAAAAGAGACAAACCAAAAAACAGACTCTTAACTATAGAGAGCAAACTGGTAGTTACCAAAATGGTAGTAGGGGGAGGGGAGGAATGAGTGAAGGGGATTAAGAGTACACTTATGATAAGCACTGAGTAATGTATAGAATTTTTGAATCACTGTATTGTACACCTGAAACTAATAGAACACTGTACATTAATTATATTGGAACTTAAAAAGCAAATTATTTTTTTAAAAATTTTTGAGGCTTACAACATCAACTATTTATTATTTCTTATGGATATAAAAATCACCTCAATTGTTTTGTTGACCTGGGCTAGGTTTAGCTGCTCTCATTTGGGTTCTTCCCTATGTCTGCAGTCATCTGAAGGAGTAGTTCTGGGACTCATGACTCATTTTTGTTCCATGTAGTCTCTTATCCTTCAACAAACCATGCAAGACTGTTTCCATAGCAATGGCAGGATTCCAGGACAGGAGTATAATACCCAAGTACTTTTTCAAACCTCTGCTTGTATCATGTCTGCTACTATTCCATTGGCCAAAGAAAATCATATGAACAAGCCCAGAATCAGTATAGGACCAGCACTATCAAAGGGCATGGATACAGATGGCATAAAATATAGGGGACCACTAGTGCATTTCATGCATTAACTGATTATGATTATTTATTACTAATTATTAACCCCAATGTATTAATCAGTGCAATTAATATATTACATAATGTGCTTAGGAAAAGATAAGTTTGCATAACAAGCTGTGACAGTTTATACTTTAAAACCTTTCCCTTGGTGGTTGCTAGAAGGGCAGGGGACAAAATAGGTGAAGGAAATTAATAGGTACAAGCTTTCAGTTGTAAAATAAACGAGTCATGGAGATGAAAAATATGGTTTAGGGATTATAGTCAATATTATAATAACATTGTAGGGTGACTGATGGTGACTACACCTATAGTGATGAACATTAAGCAATGTACGGAATTGTCAAATCACAGTTGTACACCTGAAACTAATATAACATTATATGTCAACTATCCTTCAATAATAAAAATTTTAAAGATTTTTATTTATTTATTTGACAGAGAGGTCATGTTGGGGAAGGGCAGAGGGAGAGAGAGAATCCCAGCAGAAGCCCCGCCAAGTATAGAGCCCAACATGGGGCTCAATCTCACAACCCATGAGATCATAACCTGAGCAAAAATCACAAGTCGAACACTTAATGTCTGAGACACCCAGGCACCCCAATAATAAAAATTTTAAAAAACCAGAAACCCTTTACTAAAACCTGCTTATAGATGTGGTTCTGGCCACCTACATGGTTGTTATTTGATGATGATACTTCATAGCCTACTTGCTAGGATCTGTGCACCTTTGTCAAGGCCCTAGAAGCCTTTCTGCATTCCTGCCAAGAAACTCTGGGTTCCACAGACTCTTTTTAATGGTCTCATAGTCCTGTATACACTTGGCACCTAAGATGCCTATACACTCTTGATAAGGGAGTGAAAAGCCCGTGGGCACATTCTTTTTTAAATCCTGAAATGTTCCCTGAATCCATAGGAAGTCACACTTACCTGTGCACCTAGCCGCCATAAAAGACAGCTGTGGGTTGCCATGGACTGAATGTCTGTGTGCCCCCAAAATCCATATGTTGAAGCTTTAACCCCCAGTGTGATAGTATTAGGAAGTGCGATCTTTGGGGGGTAATTAGGCTTGGATGAGTTCATTTGGGTGGAGCATTCATGATGGGATTAGTGCCCTTACAAGAAAAGGAAGACACCAGAGCTTCCTTTCTCTGCCAGTGGGAAGACAGCCATCTGCAAGCCAGTAACAGGGCCCTCATCAAGAACTAAATCTGCCAACACTTGGTTCTTGGGCTTCCCACCCTCTGGAATTGTGAAAAATAAATGCCTGTTGTTTAAGCCCTCCAGTCTACGGTATTTTGTCATAATACCTCAAGCTTATTAAGACACAGACCAAAGTCAAATATCACATGCCTAAAAAGAGTAGCATTAGAAAGCTAGTATGAGGCTTGAACTTTCTTACACCATACACAAAAGTAAACTCAAAATGTGAGACCTGAAACCATAAATATGTATAATATAAAGTGTCAAGGTCAAAACAATCCACACACACATTAAAATCAAATGATGCTAATTTAAAAAAATAAAAAATAAAATAAAATGATGCATGATTTGCATCATTTGTGGTGCATGGCTGACTCAGTTGGTGAAGCATGCTCCCCTTGATCTCAGGATTGTGAGTTCAAGCCCCATTTGGGTATAGAGATTACTTAAAATCTTTAAAAAAAAATCAGGGCACCTGGGTGGCTCAGTCAGCTGAGGATCTGACTAGTGATTTTGGCTCATGGGATCAAGCCTGCATCAGGCTCTCTGCTCAGTGGAGAGTCTGCTTGAGATTCTGTCCCTCTGTCCCTGCCCCCACTTGCATGTGCGCTCCCTCTCTCTCTCAAAAATGAATAAATAAATCTTAAAAAAAAATGTTCAAAGCCATACCTAAGGCTTCTTACTGTGTAATTTTTATCTCCAAATTCTATCTTCTGCTGTGTCATGCAATATTTCTGACCTATACACCAAATGTTAGGACTTTCTTTCAAAGTTAATAAATAACACCCCTCTTTCCTGCTGAGATTATTTAGAAATTGAAAAGGAAGGCAACCAAAACATCACCTCTGTGGTTGATAAAAGCTAAACTAGAAGACACTATGTAGAGTGACAGCCAAATGTACCTGCTAACTGAAACCTAAAATTAAGCAGACTTCTTTATTCAGGCATAGGCAGTACTGATGAGAGTTGTAGTCTTCATATGGAAAGTGGGTGGTCTAATCCAGTAAGAATAACTGCATGTAAAGTTGAAGTTATCCTGCTTCCTAGTTCTTACTTCCCTTGGGCTTTTATTCTCCACAAGAACAAGAGTAGAAACCAAGCCAAGCCAATTTAAGTTATTCATCTAAAATGCAGAGCTCAGATGCCTCATTGATTGCTCTCTGGGACAGACTAAGTAAAGGAGTAAAAGTACACTAATCAAGCAACCTCCACATTGATGAATCTATCTCCCTAAAATCAACAAAGAAAAGAAAAATATTAAGAAATATAATATATATAAATATTTATATAAATATTCATATATAAATATAAATAAATTTAAATATGTATTAAATATAAATAAATTTAAATATTTATATTTATAAATATAAAATATTACAAAATGTATTCAAAGGCATAGTAGGAAAAAATTTCTTGCATTGAAGGAAAAGGAAAATATGTATATTAAAGAGGAACACTGTACATTCCACTTCTACCCATGAAGAGCTCAATGAAGGATATGTACATAGCCTTTTCAACAAATGATACTGGAACACTTAGACACCAATTGTTAAAAAATGAAACAATCTAAATTTCACACCTTATTTAAAATTTACTCAATATAAATCACGTACTTAAATTTGAAGAGTTAAAGTGCTATTACCAAAAGATGGAGCAATGGTTATTGAAGAACTTTAATAGCTTAAACAAAGTGTCCTTGGGATCCCTGGGTGGCGCAGCGGTTTGGCGCCTGCCTTTGGCCCAGGGCGCGATCCTGGAGACCCGGGATCGAATCCTACATCAGGCTCCCGGTGCATGGAGCCTGCTTCTCCCTCTGCCTGTGTCTCTGCCTCTCTCTCTCTCTCTGTGACTATCATAAATAAATACATTAAAAAAAAAAGTGTCCTTAACCAGTAACTGATTTGACAGTGGTTTTTTTCCTGCCAGAAGTATCAGTGTTGTCTGGCATTGATCATTATTCATTCATTCATTCATTCATTCATTCATGTATGTCACTCTTCTCAAAGGAGCTCAATACACAGGGAAATAAAGTATTTGTTCTTCTCCAGTCATTACAAGTGCTGAACTGTGACCATGTTAATCTTCCTGAAGAGATAACACAGAATCTCACTAGGGGTACCCCTCTGCTGAGCACCTTGCAAGTTCACCTGGCACACTGTATTGGCTGGATTATGGCAAGCAAGAAGGAAAATTTGCTCTCACTAGCTCCCCATATACCTCATGTCCTCTTCTACATTGAGCTTCAGAGACGGGACTTCCTTGGATCTTTAGGGTTCTTGGTAATTCCGCTCTCACTTTTGTAATTTTTCTCAGAAGCAGCACACATAAAGAAAAAGTGGGGGAAAAAAAGCAATTGTAGTAGTATTTTCATAACCATAAAAGGCTATCTGGTTGAAGGTCTTCTGACTCTTTGCCTGCTTTCTATTGCCAAACAGCACATTTATTAAAACATACCAAAAGCCAAATAGGCTGGTTGCTGGCATCGAAGTTAATTTAAAGAACTGAAGTAGGAAGATTACAGAACTGGAGAGCTAGGAAAACTACTTTCTGAAGAAAACTAAACAGCCAGGAAAGCACTGGATCTTTCGTAGCAGAAATTGGTATAAACGTGGGGAGCTGTGCCAATATATCTGACACATACTCCCTTAGAATGTGGCCATATCAAAAGCAATATTATCAATGATTTACTAATATCAAAAATCAATATGAGATATTAGCAATATGATACTAATAATTAAATTTGGGAACTATGTTGATTTTTATTACCAAAAACTGCATATTCTTTTTCCTATAAGTTACTGTTACTCGAGTTCTTAAAATTTGTTTTAGTGAAAAGAAAAAAAAGAATGAAGAAAGAAAGAAAGAAAGAAAGAAAGAAAGAAAGAAAGAAAGAAAGAAAGAAAGAAGAAAGAAAGAAAGAAGAAAGAAAGAAAGAAAGAAAGAAAGAAAGAAAGAAAGAAAGAAAGAGAAAAAATTCAATTTGTATGTTCTTTGTTTTCTAAATCATCTCTTAGTAAGTTGGTTTTGACTCTTTCATACAAAGAAATCTTAGATCTTTCTGCCCGGCTTTCAACAAGGGGTCCCAGCAGCAGCACCAAAGGGAGTTGGTGAGCTCCCAGTTAGAAGGGCCTTCTGTCCTGTCCCTTGTTAAGGACTATGGGGACTACGGACATCTGCTCACTCAGGCTCAGTCCCATGCTGGTACAGTTTCAAGCCCAATCTCCCTGCTAGTTCATCCTATAGAAAAAACGTGGGTGCTGTCAATAAGTGGATTTAAGTTTTCCAAGGAGCTTTACGGTTTAAAAACACTTTCTTTTTACTGTTTTTACAGTTTAAAAAATGCCAACAACTTGTACATCACCTCTTCCAAAAATCCTTTCTTGTTTTATCTAATCACTTTTGTGATGATATTTGTGACAATCTTCTATACAGGAAGAAAACTGGATTACTTTGGATTTTACAGATACTGTACACATTTTAGATGTGAAGTAGGTATTTTTACCCCTTTTTAGAGGCATTGGAAAAGACCCACTACTATGCTCAAGTCTTCCTAGCTGGTTGGTGGAAAAATGCAACCTAGGACTTAGATTTCCTGAATGAGTCCACCAAGTTTAACCTCTGTTAAAAACATAATAATAACCACTCATATATTTATAGTATTTGGAAATACTAGAAGCATTCCACATGCACCATCTCTCTCTGATCCTAGAAGTGCACTATAAAGTAAGCAGAACAAAGTATTGCATCTCCATTTTACAAATGTAAAAACCTGAGGGAAGAGTAGTGTTGGGGATAAAAGATCTATCTAAGATCAAACAACATTCAAGTGGCAAAGTCAGATGGAGAAGCCAGGCATTGGGACTCCTCTCCCACACTGTATTCCAGTTCCATTCTATCTGCTTGTGCTTTACCTTTCATTCAACTGCTTCCTCAGTTTACCTAATTAAATTTATTTATGCAGTTTTGCCTCCATACATAAAGAAAGTTGGACTACTTGGATTTTAAGAGGATTGGGGGATATTTTTATAGGGTGAAAACTTCTGTTGAAGAGTTCTGCTCAACAGGGCCTAGAATGATAAATGAAGAGGATGATGACGAGGAGGAGAAAGATAAAATAACCTGTGGATTATTTACCAGGGTGTTTGTAGACTTGTTGTTAGCCTTCCAATCAGGAAGATTTGTGCCCAGTCTGTTTAAAATACCATTGGTTTGGGGTGCATGACTGACTCAGCCCATGGGGCATGGGAGTTTTGATCTTGAGGGTTTTGTTTTGTTTTTGTTTTTTAGATCTTGAGGGTTTTAGTTCAAGCCTCATGTTGGGCCCAGAGTTTACTATAATAATAATAATAATAATAATAATAATAATAATTAAATTAAAAATAAATAAAATGTAATGAAATATCATTAGTGTCAGTTTTAAAAAAAATTTGATTGCATTGTGAGCAGTATGGATCAACATTTCAGAAGTGTCTTTAAATAATATGTTGTCATTATTTAAAAAATTAAATCTTAAAAAAAATGTAACAAAATATTTTGTTGGCACAAAAAAATTCAAACAACTGGTTCATGTGAGCTAGGATCATTTGATGTATACACTTAGGTCTTTTTGACAGGAGAAGGTAAAATTATGGTTATTTAAAAATAGAGCTGTTAAAGATTGTGTCAAAACAGTTTCCTCCAATTGATTATTTACTGTAATAAAAAAATTGTGTACTTTGGCTCCATGTGGTATCACGTGGAAATCTAAATGTCCTTGAAATTTTCTTGAATCAGTCCAAAGATGCAGATAGCTGGCCTTCATTGAATAAGAATTCAGCTGTGAATCAGAAGGTTTAAAAACTTGTCCCCAAACATTGATATCAGTGAATATGAGGACATTTGTAGAAAGATGGGAGATTCACATTTCCCTCTTTTGCAAGAAGGTTAAGTTTTATTCATGCTAAAATCAATTCCTATTACTACCAAAAAAGTAAGGTTAAGTGTGTGTGTGTGTGTGTGTGTGTGTGTGTGTGTGTGTGTGTGTGTAGGTGTGTGTGTCTGTGTGAAAAAAATAATTTGCAAACTACTGGGCACTATTCACATGTAAAGTATTTTTTTATCATGACCCTATTAGGGAATTAAAAATGTCTCATTTGTTTGGTTCCCTTTAGCATTTCATGTCTGATCACTTGGCAATAGAGCTTCATAGATAATAAAGGTGAAATATCCAATAATTTTTTTTAAGGAAAAGAAAAAAAATAAAAAACCTCTAGCTATGCCAAAGTTCTGAGAGTTCCATGTTGTGCAACAAAGCCACTGGCTTTGAACCAGTGCCATGACTCTAGCACCTTGTGCCAGATACTACATTTACTCAGGGTCATTTGGGCAAAAGTAATGAAAAATATTAAAGCAATGTTTATGTAGCAGATATGCAATATCAATCATGTTATATACATTGGTGATAAGAGTAAGGATTGGGTTGTTTGGGAGAAAAGTGACATTTTTTCTTGAGTAGTGGAAAATTACCAGTTTATAGTGTGTTTGAGTTCTCTACTTAACTTTGTTCCTTTATTCTTTCTTTATGCAGCTCCACTGTAAATCATTTTGATAGCAAAAAAAAATAAATAAATAAATTGTAAAGGATCACCAGAAATGTTTTCAAGAAATGATCTGAGAGTCAAAGTAACATGGTGATAAACTATAAATTATATATTATCCAACCTGTTATTTCTATGTTGAGATAAATGGGCAAAGTGTTGGAGCAATAATTATGCTCAGAAAATGCTTGCTAATTGTCCTCTAATGTCAGACCGCTGTCCAAATCCTACCATTCCCAGACTTACTCAGATAACAAATTCTAAAGACCTGGAATTGCAACAAACACCCTGCTTAATGTAGCATAAGCTCTCGATCTACCAATAGGTTCAAGTTGAAAGTTGTACTGTGGCCTCAAATGTGGTTTTCTTTGAAATCCACTAAGCTGTTCCTCAAACCCCTGCTCTGCTTGTTCCATCCTAATGATGACTTTTCTGTATTAGTTTATTCAGTAAACATTTAGTTAGCTCCTTAATTCCCCACTCAGCTTTTATATCTCCTGCCCAAAACACTAACTCTTGATACTGTATTTTTATTTCCAAACTGAATGCCATTTCCCTAAAATACAGGGTTTTCGATAATTATTAACCCCAAGTTCATGGGGATCCCTGGGTGGCTCAGTGGTTTAGTGCCTGCCTTTGGCCCTGGGCGTGGTCCTGGAGTCCCGGGATCGGGTCCCACTTCGGGCTCCCTGCGTGGAGCCTGCTTCTCCCTCTGCCTGTGTCTCTGCCTCTCTCTCTCTCTGTCTCTCATGAATAAATAAATAAAATCTTAAAAAAAAAAAAAAAAAAACAAGTTCAACCCTCAAAAGCCTAAGTAATCCATGGTATACCTAAAAATTGTATTTCCAATTGATAGTGTGTTTGAGTTCTCTACTTAACTTTATTTTATTCTTTCTTCATGCAACTTCACTGTAAATCATTATAATAGAAAAAAAAAACAAAACAAAACTATGTCCTTTTCCATATTACTCAGCCATTAGAAACGACAAATACCCACCATTTGCTTCAACGTGGATGGAACTGGAGGGTATTATGCTGAGTGAAGTAAGTCAATCGGACAAGGACAAACAGTGTATGTTCTCATTCATTTGGGGAATATAAATAATAGTGAAAGGGAATATAAGGGAAGGGAGAAGAAATGTGTGGGAAATATCAGAAAGGGAGACAGAACATAAAGACTCCTAACTCTGGGAAACGAACTAGGGGTGGTGGAGGGGGAGGAGGGCGGGGTTGGGAGTGAATGGGTGACGGGCACTGAGGGGGGCACTTGACGGGATGAGCACTGGGTGTTATTCTGTATGTTGGTAAATTGAACACCAATAAAAAATTAATTTATTAAAAAAATATGTCCTTTTCCATATTCTTTCCTTTGGGGAAATGTATTGAATTCTCGCTTAGTAAAGCCAAAGGAGAATATATGCCCTTCAAAGTAACAGAAACCTTTACCTATCCTTTAAGAGACAGAAGTGAAACTGAATTTACTGCCTACATTGTTGCCCCAGGCACTTTACAGAAGCTACCTCATCTAATCCCCAAGTAAATAGTACACAGGTTTTACAAATGGGGAAATTGAGGCCCAGAGAGCCCAAAGTATAAAAAGGAAAAAGTAATCAAATCAAGATTTACACCATTTGTAGTAGAATTTCATAATTCATGCACCTTCCAAGAACACCATCCTGCCTTTCAAAAGAAGTGTCTGAAGCCAAAGTCAACTACTGCTTGGGTGTTCTAAAGGAGGAACAAAGGGAAAGTATTCTTGTTAGGGGCTGAATTGTGTCCCCCCCACCAAATTCTTATAGTGAAGCTCTAAACCCCATTGCTTCAGAATGTGACTGTATTTAGAGAGGTTTTAAAGAGGTAATTAAATTAAAATGAGACCAACAGTGTTGGCCCTAAGCCAATCTGACTAGTGTCCTTATAAGAAGAGGAGATTGGGGTGCCTGGGTGGCTCAGCCGGTTAAGCATCTGCCTTTGACTCAGATCATAATTTCAGGGTGCTAGGATGGAGCCTCACATCCGGTTTCCTGCTCAGCGGGGAGCCTGCTTCTCCCTCTCCTCCCCACTTGTGCTCTCTGTCACCATCCCTGTCTCTCTCTCTCTCTCTAACAAGTAAAATATTGAAAAAAAAAAAAAAAGATTAGGACACACAAAGAGCCACCAGAAATGCACACACACAAACACAGAAGAAAGATTCCATGAGAATAGAGCAAGAAGGCAATCATCTGCAAGCCAAGGAGAGAAACCTCAGAGTTAACCAACACTGCCAACACCTTGATCTTGGACTTTCAGCCTCCAGAACTGTGAAAAATAATTGTCTGTTTTTGAAGCCCCCTAGTCTGTGATATTTTGCTATGGCAGCTCCAGCAAACTAAGTCAATCTGCATAATAAGAAGTGCTGGGTCTCCTATCCACTCAAGTAGGTGAGTTATTTTGAGGCCATTGTTGAATGATGCAATTAATTTTTTCTAGGCTTGAGGTCCAATTCCTATGGAGCTTCCTATAGTAATCAAATCAATCCTATTTCTATTAGGTCTTCAAATATTTTCTTTAGTTACAAGAGACCACATCAATATATGGGATTGGAGATTGAAATATAAAATAAACATAACAAAGATGTCTACAACATACCTGAAAATTTGGGCACCCTCCTGTTCTGTGGGAGAACTCAACTTTACACCCCAAGGTGGGTATGAGGTAGGGTAAAGATTTCACTCTCTCAAAACTCTTGAACAACAGGATTTTATAAGCTTTGGGTTTGGTGAATATGTGGAAGAACTGGAAGGGTGGCCACCCTACAAGGGCCCATGGCCCTTCTGCCATCCATACCTAGCCCTGTGTATCTCTTCCAAATGGTTGTTTTGGACTTATATCATTTGACACTAAATCAGTAAATGTAAATAAGTATTTCCCCAGGTTCTGGGAGCCATTCTAGCAAATTATCAAAGGAGTCCACGAATCCCATTTGGTCAGAAGTACGGGTGGCAATCTAGACTTACAATTGGCATCTAAAGTGAGGACAATTTTTTGGGACTGAACGCATGACCCATGGGATCTGCAGCTATCCCCCCAGGTATAGTTTCAGAATTGAATTAAATTTATAAGACATCCAGTCAGTATCCACTAAAAATTGAGAATTGCTTCATGTGGGAAAAATTCACACAGCTAGTATTGAAAGTATTGAGAAGAGAAGAGAAAAACAAAGTTTCCTTTCACAGTACTCTAAAAAGTTCCTAAACTTTGGGTTGGCCTCAGAACATCATTGGCCTCCCACTGCCCACTAGAAAGTGAATGACCTACAGCTGGGCAAGCTTCCCGGTGTTCTTCCAGGATACACTCCCACTATCCAAGAACAGGGGAAAGTACTAGGAGTCCTGCTACAGGCTACACTTGCCACAGTGTAGAGCCTCATCACGTAGAGCCTCAGAAGCTCACAGTTTTCTGCTTCATCTGTGAACTTTGGAAGTTAAGATTAAGGATGAAATATTTAATCAGTACTACAAGACACATTGCCTTCTTCTACATTATATGCCTTGATACACCTCGTGACCAAATTAGCACATCAGCTTATTTTCCCTAGTGAACACAGAAGTTGACCTGAAGAACTACTTTTCTCCTCATCTATCCATTCTGATCTTCTGGGAGTGGTAAGAGAATGGTGCTAGAATTGTTTCTGTGTTTTGAAAATGTGTTTCCAAAAGATGGCATGGGCAGCTCATTGTTTTAGACATTGAAAAAATCAATTGTCTTAGCTCATTGTTTTAGACTTTGAAAAAATCAATCAAAATCCTCGGGAACTTCCTGGATGGACTCTGAAACTGGTTCCTGAATGCAGAGGACAGGGAGAGACAAAGAAAGGGACAGGCCACTCAGGTTGATAGGTGGCAGTTTTAATAAGTAAAGGCAACTTACATCCTAATCTTGTCTTGGGCAGCAGCAAGATAAGTAGATCTCTACACCTGCTCACCAAATCCTAAAAGTTAGTATAGAGACCTTAACTAGGTTCAGTCATGTATGCTGGGCAGGTGTTCTTAACACCAAATCACTCTCTCAAGGTTATGTCATTGGAGCAGCCTCTCGGATCAGGAAAGGCAAGCAGAACCCACATTCCAAGTGGTGGTGGGGGCGGAGGGGTGAGAAGCATCTTGGGGCTGGGTCCCACTCAGGGATCAACCAGTGTCCATGTCTTTATGATGACCTTCCCAACAGAAGACCCAATCCCTTCCCTGTGGGTTGTTATTGAGGCAAGTTGCCTTGAGAGGATGCATGCTAGGATTTATGGGGCTTCACCCTGCCATGCTCAGAATGTTGCTCCCTGTCTGCCCATGGCCTGGGGCACTAGGTTAAGTGTGACCCAGGACTGGAGACTTGGGAAGACAGAAAGGACAGAAGGGGGATAAGGAGGGAGGTCAGAAATGAAAATCAGTCCTCCAGTACAAACATCAGCTTTTGTCTTGTCAAGGCAAGAGTTTAATAATGCACGATTTTCCCAGTCCCCCAGACAAGCTAAATGTCAATATCACGGCAGCCAGGAAATGCATCAATTCTTAATAGAGATTGGAAAAATGACAGCCTCTTCGGGATATGCTAGCACTTTCCCAGACTCAAAGGGAAACTGCCAGCCTAACATCTACTTTTCTGATAAATACATGGGCATCAACTATATTTCGCTAGAACTCAACCCTTTATCACAAATTATTAGTATCATATTTTTCAGAAAAGCATATTTCTTTATTAAAGATTAGCTCCCCCACCTGCCACTCTTTACTTTTCATCCATAATGCTCTGAGACTAAGTTCTCTTTGGGCCCTCTGGACAGGAAGGTATCTCTAGGGTGGTGCAGGAGACTCCCCTTTCCTTTCTCACCTTTGGCCCCTGGCCCAGGCTGCTGGCAGAAGGGCCCAAGTTACACCACTTGAGAAGCCATGTACGAATATGCCCTTTAGGGGAGCTGAATGAGGGCCAGGACCAGAAGGAAGAGCAGCTGCATCAAACAGCTTCCCCTGAGTGGTCTCAGACACACTATCTTTCTGGGCAGTGCAGCCAAGAACATTTGGGAAGCCAGGTAAGGCGATGAGGCAATGGGAGAGCAAACCAGTTCCACTGCTCTTCTCTGAGGAAATTTGAGGAGGGATCCCAAGAGGAAATGTGCTTCTACTGAATTCTTCAACAACAACAGCAGCAATAAGAGAGTTCCTTAAGAAATCTCATTTGCCAGTGATTGTTCCTATTTCCTCTCATACAGCAGAGAACAGAGAAGAAGATTGTGAAATGATATGCCTCTGTCATGCATCAACATCTCCAACTAGGAAGAGAAGAGGGATGGTTTTCTACTCACATTTCTAAAATCTTCCATTGCTGATCCACTAAGAAGAACCAAGTATCTGGAAAAATAATAGAGTCATAAAACTGGTATTAACTAACAATACTATTGGGACGCCTGGGTGGCTCAGTAGTTGAGCATCTGCCTTTGGCTCAGGTTGTGATCCTAGGGTCCTGCAATCAAGTCCCCCATCAGGCTCCCCACAAAGGACCTGCTTCTCCCTCTGCCTGTCTCTGCCTCTCTCTCTGTGTGTCTTTCATGAATAAATAAAATATTTTAAAAATACTATTGATTATCACATTTATTAATATTAATCAATATTATTAATAAAATGGAGTAAAAGGAGGCATTACTCATTGCTACTTGCAGGAAAAAAAAATTCATTTAAAAATAGATTTAGCTTAGGGGCTCCTGGCTGGTTCAGTTGATTGCACATGCAACTTTTGATCTTGGGGTTGTGGATTCCAGCCCCATGTTGGGTGTAAAGATTCCTTAAAAATCAAATCTTTAAAATAATAGATTGGCTTAAATATGATATGTCTCACCAAGCACTTCTTATAAGTTAAAATCTAAAGCAAAGATAATAAATGGAAATAATTTTAACAAACACATAATTTAGAATTTAGAATAATGTATTATCCTTGGTGTAGCATAACACCCTTTTATCAGACAAGCAGGAAAATTTAACTATTAATATGAAAAATGATTAATTTTTTCATATCTGAAAAGTAATGAATGGCATTTGTTAATGTTTTAATAGCCTAATATTAAATATTTCTTCTGTAAAGCCGAATAGCAATTTAAAATTGATTATATTCCTACTATTGCCATAATTTATGATTGGTAATCCTTTATGCATTTGATGGTAAAGAGAATCCGTGATGAGCCTTCACATGGATTGATAACCTCCTTCACAAGTGTATAAAATAAAAACATTTTCAAGTCATGCTACCCAAATACACATGTTATAAAACATTGAATGCAGAATTTAGAAGTTGATTTTCACTTCTTAAAATAATTTTTACTGTATTTATTTTTTTGTAGGCTTCCTCTGTTCAATCTTTTGTGGGTGTATTTTTTTCCTGCTTTAAAAATAAGTAGGGGCACCCGTGTGGCTCAGTCAGTTGAGCATCCCACTCTTGATCTAAGCTCAGGTTTTGATCTGAGGGTCATGAGTTCGAGTCCAGTGTTGGGCTGCACAGTGGGCATGTAACATACATACATACATACATACATACATATATACATACATACGTACATACATACATACATAAAAGAATTAAATACACAAATTTAAATAGTAACAGAATATACAACTGTAGACAATAAAAGGCCCCAGCAATACCACTCATAAAGCCAAAGAGTCTGGTGTTTTCATGAAAACATTGGTTTTAGACTTCCTGCATTCAAGTCCAACTTAGCAACTTGTTACCAGTGAGATGTTGGCTAGGTTGTTTCCATCCATAAAAAGAGATAACAACCAATCCATCTCAAAATGTTGTCAATAATCAATAAAACCTCTCTCTCTGTGACTATCATAAAAAAAATTTAAAAAAAAATAATCAAGAAAACAATCCATATAAAACACATAGTACAGTTCCCAGAATATACTAAAAGCCCCATAAATAATAGCTCAGCAGCAGCAGCAGCACATTTAACAGGCAACCACCTCCAACAATTTGATTTAATTTTAAGTTACGTCACTATCCTTAGTGACTTAAAGATCCTTTCAGTTCACTTCCCCTTGACAGACACTGAGGCTTATTTCTGTGAATTCTCAGGAACCAAACTATGAGAATTACAGACTAAATTTCCTTACTCACCATTCATTTACCATCACTGGGAACAAATGTGACAGCCCCTTTCACACTTTTGGTATCGATTAGAAAAGACTTGTGCAAATAAGTCATTCTTGATGACTTATTTGGTTGATATCTAAAGAGAGTTGACCTTCTCTGCCCCTTAAATCCTACATATCTCCTCTAGCTTCATGGATCCAGCCAAATAACACATTCATTCTTATGGTCCACCAGGAGCTCCACAAAATTGCTCATCAGGCTCTCCATTGCACAATACCCTGTGACTGTAACACTTTGAAAGGATCTAATGCTGGCATTCTACGACAGTCCTCTGGTCTGGAGGTTGCCAACATAGGTAGCTATGTGTGACAATCAATTGTGGTTTGTGTATCTACAGTCAGTTCTTCTATAATACTTGCTTTGAATACAAGAATTTATCCCAATGTGACTAATAAATTAGGAGAAATTTTAGCATAATGCTCATTTGCATGTGCTTCTGCAGGTTTCATCACCAAGCCTACAAGAAAACTTTGCTGAACTGAGCCACACAACCAACCAACAAAACGCCAGCACACACACACCTCTCTGGGACAATAAGTGATATATTTGCTGTTTCATTTACTGCTGCAACTTTCTACACCAGCTCTTCCAGCTTCCCACCTGATTTCAGATAAGCACCTTGCAATAATAGCTCACAAGCTGCAACCCTAGCCTACTGGCCATTTAGCCCTACACCCTCCTTTCATTTTTCCCCTCTTCCCTCTTAGGCTATTTTGTACTTTTCCTTTGTTCTCTACTCTTTTTCTCTCCTTATTTCTCTTTCACTCACTCTTTTTCTATCTCCCTATTGTTCTCTTCTTCTGGCATATAGGATGGCAGCCATCAGAGCAAGGTGGGCATACATCGTGAGCAATTATAGCAGTGCCCTCTCTCACAGTCAAATGAGACATTTTTCAAGGTCAAGTGACATATTTATTGCAGTTGATGTATTTCTTCACCATTTTCCATGGGTAAAACTGTGCTACCTTTTTAACATTTTTGGGTGTTTACCCCAATCCCAGCCTGGTAGCTTCTATTGCATGATTTTGCATAGCATGGGGAGTCTTAGGAACACATATGTTAGGGATAGCAGAACTGACAGTATCTATCATCTCTACAACTGACTGAGCTTTTATCAGACTTTGAAAGAAATTAACTTTTATTCAAAAAAAAATTTAAGAACGTTTGGTCTAGGGGAGTCCTCTCTAATAGAAATGTGAGCCATTTATGTAAAACATTTTTCAGTAATGAAGTAAAAAGAAATAGGTTAAATTAATTTTAACAATGTTTTATTTAACGCAATGATTGCCACTTAAACACATAGTCGATATAAAAAAACATAAATGCTATATTTCTCCTTTTTTGTACTATGTCTTTGAAATCTGGTTGTACATTACAGCACATTTCAAGTGCTCAATAGCCATATACGGCTAATGGCTACAGTTAACAGTGTATCCCTAAAGATTGCTGTCCTTTGACCAGAAAAGATGGACACAGGATAAAAGATTCCTGATCCACCTTTTTTTCTCATATAATGTAAATAAAGCTAAAAGGTAACTTTGTTTAAAGAGGACTTGAAATGAATCTGCCAGCCCTTATGTGCTTTCTAACCGGATTTAGATGAATGCCTTGTTTAGTGTCAGATTTGTTGTGGTCCATAAGTGGGAAAAATGTGCATCCATCTAAATATATAATCTATTCCATGTAGATCTCCTGGGGAATACAGAGGAAGTCTTCTCTTTGCAAGCTGCATCTCTTAGACTGTGAGGCTTATGAGAAAACTTTTGACCAATACTTTTTTTAACGATAAGAAACATAATTTTAAAAACAGCTTTTGTGGGGGCACCTGGCTGGCTCAGTCAGAAGAGTGTGCAACTCTTGATCTCAGGGTCATGAGTTTGAGCCTCACACTGCGGGTAGAGATTACTTAAATAAATCAATAAACTTTAAAAATAGCTTTTGTGAACATAAGAAGAAAAAGAAACACATTTAAGTTGACTTATATAGGACAAAAAATTCACAAAGAATTTATTCAAAAAGAAACCAATTCATAAAGAATCCATCTTAGAAATGTAAGCTTTTAATGTAAAGTTCCCTACATTCAGTTGCTTCTAAGTATCAATTTGATCATCAGCAGAATACTCTCATAGTTTCCTGAAATTTTTTTTAGGTAATTCTTTCTTCATGAAAAATACTATACAAAAGCCAAGTATGTAAAATCAAAGCTCCTTTGTCTCCCCCACTATAATGCGGATGGTCGCAGGTCCATAGAGCATCACTGGAAAAAAAAAATAATAACCCCTACAGCTCTGTCATTTAGAATAATCTGGGTAGAAAATTAAGTTAAGCACTTAGGAAAATGCAAAAGATGTGAAAAACAGTCCTGCATTTAAGAAACCTAAAACATATCATCTGAAAAGCTAGAACTAAAAACAAATACATAAAAAAAATTAGAGAATAATTAAATGGGACCAATGGTAAGTGTAAAATTGCAGAAGAGGTGCTCTGGTCTCTTTAATACCTAAACTCTAATGCAGAGTAACTTTATAAGTAGGCTAAGTAAGCATTAGCCCACATATCTTGGTTTAAGAGGCAAAGGGCATGACCCCCCCGCCCCCCGTTTCCAAAAATTCCCACTTTGGGACAGTTATCTATGTGGCTGGTATGCCCTAACTGAACACGCATTCCTGTGTACAAACCATTCCCAAACTCAGGACAAAGAGACAAAGCAGCCCATTGGAGTCAGTACCAAATCAGTCTTAACCCCAACTGCTCATATCCCATGATCCAGAACAAGGATCCTGCTATGAATCTTTCTGAACCCAGAGACCAGCTACAGGAACTGTGACTTGTCCTTACTTCCATTCATTGCTTTGTACTCCAGGTCTTCCAGCACTAGAGTCACAGAATTTATGCAACCTGGATATACCCACACCTCCAACACTCATCACTGTCCTCATTCTTTCCAGAGCCTAGAAATCCCGTACCTAAACTTCTGTAGCTGTGGCTGGATCTCTGCCACTCCCTAACTCTGTCACTTGCCTAAATCTCTACCTGGTGTTATCCAGGGTGTTAGGATGCCCTGACTATCCCGCTTATCAAGGATGTGTAAAGTTGATTTATGAGCTCTGGCTTTCTACTGTTATTTCTCTTTCCTCATTCCCAGAGCATTCCTCCCAAAGACGACTTTTTGAGAGGAAACCATTTTATTTCTATCAAGAAAACACAATTCCTGATCTTCCCTGATGAGCAGCACCTCCCCAATTCTTTATTGCCTATTGCTTGGAGCTTGCTTAATTTTCTGTTCCATTCCCACAGGCTTATCCACTTTCTAGAAGCAACACTTCCCCAGTCTTACTAGCAGCACTCTCCCTGAAACCTACCATTACAAACACTTCCTTTGAAAGCATATAGATTCTCCAGAACTCCTTATTAAATGCATATATCCCTAGGGGAATCAGTTTCACATATTCTATCACCTAATAGAAAAAGTTGAATATGTAAGACAGAATCTTCAACATCTTTAAGACAGAATATATAGTATTATAAGAAAGAATATAGTAAAGATTTAGAAATGATTTGATATAGGTATTTGATAAATGAATAATATATATGCCTCGACATACTCTACTCCATGAAAGTCAGGATTCCCGGAAAACTAATTAATGAATTCCATGAATTCTAAAAATCTTTAGTTATAGTTCGGATATCAATATTAATTAAATCAATAGATTTCCAAATGTCTTTTATATACAAAGATACAGATTACAGTACTGATATAACAAGGTGTTTAATAAAAAAATAATAATAATTGTCCAGAGATAATGTCACTCCCCAATCAGTATTGCTTACTTGTGTAAAGATGTTCAAATACCCTACTGACTACTAGATCCAGTTACTGAGAGTCAATTATATAAAACTAATACCGCCCAGTATATTAAGAACAGCCGTGTTTTATGTCCTACTGTTGATACGAGGAAGGAAAAGTTCATTTCAAAAAAGGATTATAGGGGTACCTGGATGGCTCAGTTGGAAGAGCACGAGACTCTTAATCTCAGGGTCATAAATTCGAGTCCCATACTGGGTGTAGAGGTTATTTAAAAAATAAATGAATAAACTCATAAAAATAAACTTAAAAAGCATTATAATTGTCTAGCCAAACTACAGTATCACTATTAAATGTTAGGAAAGAATCTATTTTCACAAACTACATTGACACTTGCTTCCAAAGGATAAAACTTGTAGGTAGAAAGGGTGTTTAAAGATCAAAGAATACTAACTTCCTTTGCTCTTTTCACTCTCAAGTTGGCAAGCTAATTGTTGCAGAAAACCAGCAGAGGGAGCACCAACCATTGTTTTTTGTATGTGTGCTCCAAAAACAAAGGGATTGTCTTCATAGATTTTTGGACACTTTATCAAGACTGGCAAAAACCCTTTAAATAAAAATATGATTTGTGACTGCTAAATTTTCTCTTTAACTCTTTTTATTAAGTCAGTATTGAAACATTTTCTTTATTAAAGTTTTATTTAAGAAAGTAATACAAAGTGAAACAAATAAAAAAAAATTAAAGTTAATAATCTCCTGCATTCCCTTCAGACATTTCTAAACAGAGTGGTATGTGTCTTTTCATATCCCTTTCATTAAACAAGTAAAAAAAAAATATGTAGGAGTTCTTCACTTGCTTGATTTTTAAATGGGGTCCTACTAAAAAAAGCCTTTCTGTAGGTAGCAAAAAAGCATGAAACATCCATGAATATGCAGTGGATTCAAGAGGAAATATCAAATAAACACAATGTCAAGCCATATAGAAACCATGTGTGCACAGAAGGTCAAAAGCATACAATACCAATATGGTATCACTGACTTCAAAATGAAAAAAAAAAAAATCTAAACACATCTGAACGAATGTGTGGATCTTGAAAAACATATAAACATAAGCCAGAATGTCCAACACTTTTCTTAAAATGCCATGAGGATTACTAGGTGAATTAACTTCTGGTATACAATATATATTACCAACCTTTTCACAAAACAAAAGGAAAATAAAACAACAGCAATACTTTTTAAAAAGTGGAATGTATTAAAATTGCATTTTTTTTCAAATTCATAACATTTCACATACTCCAACTGAAGCAGGGGACCGAATTTGTTTCCATTTAAAGCAATATTCCATTTAGTTGCATGATTTAACTGAAAAAGAAAAAAATGATGTAGTCATAGATGTGGCCAGAAGAGGCCCTCCATCCCATCCCACTGAGAGAATCCTTGGAATTCACTATAGGTTCTTATCCTTATCCAACCTTGTCTCTTTGCAAAGAGATCCTTCTGAGTAAGTAGTCCCAGGTCTTAGAGACCCATCTAGCCCGTGGTTGCTGTCTCTGAAGGGTTATCTTTGTGAGCCCAGGAAATTTTGCAAAAACTTCCATGGTCCTGGGTCTCATTCTTCATCCAATTAACTCCAAGTGTCCTCCTTGTTTTCCTCTGTGTCGGTGAATACCCACTTTGGACATACCCTACTAGAGGTGGCACCTTTGTCAATTCCTAGGCACCTTGATCTCATAGCAGATTGCTATGAAGGAAGAAGCATTGTGGGGATGGAGGATAAGGGAAAGAGGCATAAAAAGAGATAGGGAAAGAACAAGATAGAGCCAAAGAGGGGCACCTCAGTGGCTCAGTTGGTTAAGCAGTCTGCCTTCGGGCCAGGTCACCATCTCAGGGTCCTGAGATCGAGCCCCATGTCAGGCTCTGGGGAGTCTGCTTCTCCCTCTCCCTCTGTCCTCTGTGCACTCGTGTGCACTCTCTCTCTCTGTCTCAAACAAATAAATAAAAATCTTTAAAAAAAAAAAAAAAAAAAGCAAAAGGCTGAGGGCAAGTTGACAAGGGTAAGATTTCCCTACATGGAGGATTATAGAGAGAATTCCTTCCGAGAGTGGGGAGTAATTAATCAGCTGTGGTTTCCTTTCCATCTCCCCAAAGCATAAAAAGGTCATGTTATCTGATTTATTTTTTTCCCTTTTGCTAAGGGATTTAGGGATATCAAAAAATTTTCAATAACCACCTTTGTGACAAAATAAGACAACACAGCATACTGCTCCTCATCTGATAGATGAGGAGAACTGAGGAATGGAGAGGTCAAAAGCCTGGCTCAAGGTCACAGGAAAGGCAGTTACCAAGTTAGGATAAGACCCTGGGTTCTTGACTCCAGCCCTTTACTTTATCCACAAAGTCAACACAAGCAGTCTAGATTTGTTATCTCACCCCCCTTCTTTCTCAAAGGCTGAGTGACAAAGAGTGCTTAGTGTGATACTGAGTGTAAATGACAGCACAGGAAGTCCATTCTCAGGGCAAGCTGTGAGACTGGCAGCTGAACGGGAGGCTGGAAAGCAAGTCTGTACAGAGCACTTTCAGTCTACACTCACTATCTTGCCCCTACTGTGGCCAGAGTCCACCAGGACCATGGGGAGGAGTTGTGAGGCTGCGGGGGACACCAGCAGGTTGAAAGTCCACTTAACTCATCAACTCCTGAGCATCTCTTAGCAAAATGAAAAGCTGTGAGTTAACAAGGAGGAAACCAGTCATCTACAGAACTGGGTATTTTGTATCATTTAAAATGTTTTTTATGCAATAATTCACATACAAATTATGGATTGTACTATATAATCATTTATATGACCGTATATGATTAGTATGCAGATTTTCAAGGAACACTGTTTCTGACACAGGACTAGCCTTAGAATTCAACTCTTTGAAACACGTTAATACAATTCTGTAAGGAAGTCTATCCAGTCACGTATCACATGTTCGAGGCTTAAAATGCTGAAAGTAAAGAAATGTTACATCAAAACAGGTTCAGTATGAATATCAACCATATATGGAAGAAACATTTATATGGAAACCACACCCACTGCTGCATTCACAGTTGTTTCAGTTGAGACATGGTGTATACACAAAGTAAAGAGTGTTGGTCTAGCTTATAGCACAAAGACAGGTTTATTTGTGCTGTTACAGCACTGTTATTTACTCGAAATACAAAGGAGAAGAAGTAGATGAAGAAAAGAATCGAAATAGAAAAGAAGCCTATAGTGACTGAATTCTACTGTAAATTGAATTTCATACTACCTTCCTGTAAACATACTTTTTTTTAACAAGCATTTCACTACAAGTGAATAATCTCTTTAACAAAATGAAGAAAAATAAACTTTTCATACATAAAGGACAGCATCCCAAAATACAATTTATAACTTCTTGTCTAATGCTAAACTGTGATCAAGAATTTTTTTTAATTTTTAAGTAGCAACCAAATAATTGTATAGTAATTGTATACATAATCTTGATATCTAATCTTGACTGTTTAGTTATATTTAAATTAATTGAAAGAGATGGAGTCATTACAAATCTGACAGATCTTCTATACATTTCTTTCTTAATTCTAAATGTCCACAAGTTGTGAAAAGCTAATCTCTGACATACACACTCCGATCATCAAATATTTCCATACAAAATGGATCTGTTCAAAATATCAGTCATCTATAAAATAAAGATAAATAGTAATCACCACAGACAGGAATTGTTTTACTTCATTTATTTATACTCAAATTTCTAATTTTTCTTAAGGTCAATCAGAAGTTGGCAGATTTTTCCAGAATCTAGAGGGCAAGCATAGTCAACGAGGGAGACACACACACAGAGAGACACAAAGAGACAAGAAAAATCCCAAAATGTACTTTCTTAAAATACTAGACTACTTCAGTTACGACATATGTACTAGCTTGGGGTTTCTAAATCAACAGACTGAAGAAAAACTGCCTTGTCATCAGAACTCCAAAATATATGGATCTCAGGAGAAACAAATATGTGAAGCTATAGATCTAAATCCAAACTCTCTGTGAAAGAAAACAAATTTTAGCTGTACAAGTTGAGCGACTTGACCAATACGTTAGAAATCACACAGAAACTATTCTGACAGGGTGGTAAACTCATTTTCCTTTCAAATGTGGGGAGAGAATAGATAAGGGACACTCATGGAAGCAAACAGAATGCAAAACTGAAAAGCCTAAATAGAAAAGACCGATGAAAGCATAACATTAAAAAAAGAAGTGTTTAGCTGTTAAATCATCCAAATTGCTTTGCCAAATTTTGACATGCTTGATTTCCTGTAGGGAAAAAAAAAAAAAAAAAAGCTTTTTTTTTTTTTTGTCTTTTGAAAAAAAAAAAAAAAACAACAAAAAGTGAAGAAAAATAACCAGCTGTTCCTTGTATAGTTCAGGAAACAAGTTTGATTTATTACTTTAAGGTTATTTTTGAATGAGCTGCTTGTGGCAGCCAGAGTGCAAGAAAAGTCACTGAGGCCTGTCCACTTGAAGGGCTCAAACAGCTTCCTGAACCGTCCTTCTTCACTCTGCACCTCCGACGGCTATTATTGACAACGTGTGACTGGGGCCTTCCAGGATCTTAAAACAGCGGGGATCCCGGCCAAACAATCAGGCTGTCAATTACCTTTTCCCCTGTTGTGAAAAAGGGACCCAAGACAATGCCACGGCTCAGCAGGGAGGTGTGCGGCTCCGAGTACGTAACCCACTCTTGCACCGTTCAGCATTCACAACCAAGTGAATGGTTGGTGCCTTCACTTTTGTCTGCGTGTGTCAGCTCAAACCAGAATTACTGCAAGGTAGATGTCTCCATGGAAGGATTTTTGCGTTCTTGCTAGGGCAAAATTGACCCTGTATACGGTCATCTCTGAGCCCCGTGGACATTACTCCCTAAGACCCAAACAGACACAAAGAGTATCCCGCTCCCGGCCCCCTTCTGTAGGCTTGTCCTCCGGGAACGCCCAACTCTCTCTACCTATATTGTGGCTTAAAAAACTTCCTGTGGCCATTGATGACTTGCTGTGAGGACTGTCCATCATCCCGCCCCTTTGTCTGGCAGTCACTTCCATTCGAATTTGACTGACTCAGGAAGCCTGAGTTATTTGTAAAGAACAACAAGGCTTTTCATTCATAATTTTAGTAGGGGGACAGGGTGCTAATGACTGAGCTTGAATAACTAGGGAATGTGGTATTCAAGGCAGGAAGAAGCCCAACTGGCTGCCAAATGAGGGAAGGAGAGGATGTAGGTGAAAAGTGCCTGGGTAAAAAGCCAAACAATGACAGGAGGATCACACAGATATACAAATACAAATCAGGTTTTTAAAAGGTGAGACAATCGAAAAGGTGGAAGCAGGAAGGAGGACAGGGAAAATCTAACAGGATTTCATTAACTTTGGGGTCAAGTTACATGGCACAGTTTACAGAATCCGAAACCCATAAAGTGTCTACGAAGGAAGTGATCTTTTCTTCCACTGCTGGTTCTCCTACAAAAACAAAAAGTCACAAAAAAAAAAAAAAAAAAAAGTAAAACTGGTTTTCACTCTCTTTTGGTACCTTTCATATGTTCAGACAAAGAGAGTTTGTTTTCCAAGGGTATTCAGCCTGGCAATCAAGTCTAGGTTCCAAAGAGCTCACTTTCGGGGTTTCTACTCAATTTTATGTGCATGCAGCATAAACACAATATGTAATAATTTAACATACCTGCTACTTCCCAGGAGGAGAAATGGTGAAAATGTAAATTTTTAGGTGAATGTGACTGTATAACTAAGTATTATGAGATTTATTTTTCTTATAAATAATAAACAATAAAATTGTGTTTTGGGTTTTTTTATTAAGAAATTAAGAGCATCACATTGACATTTTTACATGCATGCTTTTTATACATAGATTCATAGGAAATAATCCAAAATGACAATGCTGCACATTTTAAGTCTATTACAAAGCAGCAGAATGATGCATGCTGCTTTCTTCAAAATCAATGTAATTTCCTAAACGAAGACCGTTTCAGTCATTTAAAAAACATTTACTATGTCTCTTTTGATAGAACAAGTCAAAAATTGAACAATAATAAACGCTGATACATGAGGAAACAGCACAAATAGATTTTCAGGCAGGGAGACTCTAGGTTTATCTCACTCTACTGAGTCTATTGGGACTAGTAGTCTTCAGGATTACTAAGGCGGGAAGCCAAAGTTCAACTCTGGGCTGGGTGCCTTACCTTACCCTAAGTTCCTAGGTCACAAACTGACCCAACAAATATCCTTTAAAACTGAGGAGCTAACTACAACCACTATGCAGTTATTACCTGTTATTTCATTTGACAACCATCCTATTCTAATAAAAAGGAAACTGAGGTGCATATCATTCCAGTACTTTCCAATATTTTCCAACTATTTCCACAGAAGTATTCAACAAAAGCAAAAGACTGTGAACATGCTCCTGGAGCATTCCAAACTAACCTCAAGTAGGTCTCCAGTGGGTTTCATCATTATGATTTTCCTCGTCCTTATCATCGTCATCATCATCATTATTATTAGCTGCTTGTGTTTTAAGAATGTAAATGAATTGAAATAGGTGCACCATGGTTTCCTGTGGCCCCTGGTATATCTTGCAAATCCTTAGTGGTTTTTTTCCTCAGCTTTATTGAGGTGTAATTTTAAAAATTGAAATTATATTTAAAAGTATATAACGTGATGATTTGATTTATGTACACATTGTGAAATGATTCCCACAACCAAGTTAATTAACATGTCCATCACCATCCCTGGTTTCTGTTTTTTTTTTTTTTTTCTTTTTGGGGGGTGAAAACATGTAAGATTTACTCTCTCAGCAAGTTTCAAGCATACAATACACTTTTATTAACTATAGTATTCATTCTGTATATTAGATCCTCAGAACTTATTCATCTTATAACCGTAAGTTTGTACCTTTTGACCAAACTCTTCCCATTTTCTCCATCCTCTAGCCCCTGGCAACTACCATTCTACTCTTTGTTTCTGAGTTCAAATCCTTAGGTTTTTGAGAACAGGTTTAAATAATTTACCTCAAACTTAGGATTAATGATTAATTGCAAGTTTAATCACATTCTAATGATTCTAGATTAAAAACCAGGTGAAGACCACCATGTTCTTTGATCTACCGCCCCTTGGGATCCAAAGCTCAGACTGTAGGACCATGAATGACAGATGTCATCATTGGCTAGGACCGTGTCCAGGCTAAATCACAAAGTATGTATATTTTATTTTTCACTCCAGACTTCCTTGTCAACTGCGTTGGCACTTTTATGTGGATATAAATGTTAATAACTATATCTCTGGGGTACAAAAAAAAAGAAAAGAAAATATTGATTTTAGCATTTGGTAATTTCTTTGTTGTAAATATACCCACCTTGGCTGATTTTCAATCCTAATGTCACTAAGCGTAGAGATGAGAAGAGATATCCATGATCAGCTCTCGCAAGCAGGTATGAGCCTGTTCTAGCATCGTCATCTATCTATACCTTGTTTGATGTCTATTCCATTTTCTGTCCTTGTTCCCAGTGAGCTATGAATCTCTATTATGGTTTCACTATAATAATATAATGACTTTCATTTACTGAAGAGTTATTATGTCAGACTTTGAAATCTCTACGTGCATTATTCATTTAATCCTCACAATGATGCTTGGACATAAGAATATTTTTATCCCCACTATGGGGAAGGAAACTAAGGCAGTAAAAGATTGGAAAACTTATACAAGTCCCTTTCTGAAATCAACCTGAATCAAGCTCTGTGTAAGAGATCTTATAATTTGATTTTTTTAAAATCTCCCAGTGGAATTCTAATATGCAGCCAAGGCTGAGAAGTACTGATTCTGAAAACAAAGCAAGAACCCTTGCTATTTGAAAAAAATAAATATAACAACTTTCCAATCGAATATAGCAAACTATATATGTTAGGCCTTGGATAAAGCTTACTTCACACTTCTAAAGGATTTTTAAATAAATATTGATCAACTATTAACCATAAGTGAGATTTGATGGAAAGTGGTCATTAACATATACTAGAGGTTTTGGGTAAAATCCCCATTCTTACTGAAGTATGCTCAATCCTTCCCAATTCCAGCTGAGTTGATTTATAACACTTGCTGAACTGTAATGCTAGCGACCAACACTTTTTGCCCTTTAATTACCATGGGCTCAGGATATTTGGTATTATCTTAAATTTCAGAAGTATCATGATCCACTAATAACTGGAAAAGTGGTCAAGAAGGTAGGACATAAAAACAACTTATCTTAACAATTCTATCAAGTTCTGGAGCAAAGCATGCGAAAGACATGAAGACAATCATTTTTTACCACCAAACCTGGTCCTGCTTGAGTTTGAAATGCCCCTATGATGTTTTGATTATACTTATGGGATCCTTTAGTGCCATTAAAATATTTCACTTTCTGTCTAGAACCCTCTTAGCTGAACTCCACTATAACATTACAGTACTACAAACATAAGGGCCTTTTTCACCCACACTCTAGTATATATTCAGAGAAATGTTATTTCTTTTTTTAAAAAAAAGATTTAATTTATTCATTTGAGAGAGAGAGAGAGAGAAAGAGAGAGGGTATGAGCCAGGGGAAGGGCAGAGGGAGAGAGACAAGCAGACTGCCTGCTGAGCAGGGAGCCCAATGTGGCACTTGATCCCAGGACCCTGAGATCATGACCTGAGGTAAACTCAGATTCTTAACTGACTGAGTCACCTCAGGCACCCCAAGAAATGTTATTTTTCTTTAAATATTTTATTTATTTCTTTGATGGAGAGAGAGAATAAGCAAAGCAGGGGGAGCAGCAGGCAAAGGAAGAGGGAGAAGCAGGCTCCCAGCTGAGCAAGAAGCCCAATGTGGGGCTCTATCCCAGGACCCTGGGATCATGACCTGAGCCAAAGGCAAATGCTTAACCAACTGAGCTACCCAGATGCCCAGAAATGTTACTTCTAATAAAACACTTATAATTTGTACTGCCAAAATAAGAAAATGACACTCTTGTTACCTGGGGCCCAAAGAAATCAACTAGCCCACTGCCTTGTACAGAGGCTGCCTCCTTCATGAGCCTTGTTAGTGTTACCTCCACTGGGCCGATACACCCTCAAGCTTCAAGAGCACCCACTTGAAAACTAGCTTAGCGGATTCCTTCCAATGGCTTTCTGATATCTTCCTGGCTACCTGACTCATCTCTTCATTTAGATTGTCAGCTCCTTGCTGTCAGAAACTAACTAGTTCTCATCTCAGACTCATTGAGCAAAGTGATAGAGCCAGCAGCTCCCAGACCTAGGCCACGAAGACAGGAATTCTGCTCCCAGAAGGCCACATCACATTAATATTAAATAAGACTACTTGATACGTATTTGCTGATATTAAATAAGAGGAAGTAGTTGATATTTGCTTGATTTCCCAGAATCCTATAGAATAGGACTTGTTAAATTGTGCAAGACTCTAAACCTAAGAATTATGTTTGGTTGTCATTATTCCGAGTCATGTGCAAATCCACCTTTATACAATCACAATAATCTAAGGAATTTAGGACAGTGAAATATCATAGCATTCTAGTGTACAACAAATACCTCTGCACATACCATTTAATGTAAGAGAACATATATCTTCCTCCGAACAAGACATGGAGCTTCAACATCATTTCAGACACAAGGCTCCATCCCCAAAATATACAGTTAAATTCAGTGTGGGACAAGAGTCCGAATCTTGAAGCCAATCTCAAATAAAAAGGAACTCAGGATCCCTGGGTGGCTCAGTGGTTTGGTGCCTGCCTTCAGCTCAGGGCGCTATCTTGGAGTCTTGGGATCAAGTCCCACATCGGGCTCCCTGCATGGAGCCTGCTTCTCCCTCTGCCTGTGTCTCTGCCTCTCTCTCTCTCTCTCTCTCTCTCTCTCTTTCTCTCTGTCTCTCATGAATAAATAAATAAAATCTTAAAAAAAAATAAGAAGGAACTCACATTTCTCAAGCCTACAGATTTCTTGAACAAGGAATTCAATGAGTACACGTTCTCGTCAGAAACAACCACATCAGCTAAATAGGTCCCTTCTTCCCTAAAGTGCTTTACTGACTTTGAAGAGGTCATACATGAAAACAAAAAATCAATGTAAGGTTAAGGCTTCTATAGAAGTACTATTAGTAGCTGAATAGAGCTAAATAGAGTCATTAAAACTGGTTCTAAACCAGGATTCTTATTTCCATATAGGTACAAATAAATAAGATACATAAAGAAAATTGTGCTTACCGATTTTAAAAATTTTGAAAATAGGGAGGCAAAACAGCTAATTTTTTCAAATAAACTACCAAACACAAGTTAATTGTAATGATCATGGTGACTAATTGAAAGCGCTCCATATGGTAGGCTTTCTAGATGCTTTATATCATCCAATCCTCCCAGCTACCCCTTTACGGATGGGAACTAAGGTTAATCATCTCATTCACTCTTCACTCCTTCACTCACAGCATTTAAAAATAATGTCTGAATTCCTTATTTGTGCTGTGGGTAAAGCAGTAGGCAAAACTACTTTGATTCCAGACCTCGTGGAGCTTAGAATACAGTGAAAGGACAGTTATTAATCAATCACCTAATCACATGTCTGTAACAGAGAAGCTCAGAAGAGGAAAGGGGGAGATTTAACCTACTCAGAGAGGTCAGAACAGCTTCCCTGAGAACAAGACAACTGATAATGTGAAAGAGGAGTAGGAATCATTATGGGAAAGGCCAGAAATGTGAATGAGAGGAATAGCCTATACAAAGGGCCTGTTGCAGGGTAGATGTACTTTGGAGCAACTAAAAGGTAATAGTTACAGCTGTGGGGCAGACAGCAGAGGAACTTGGTATAACAGGAGACTGAGATGCGAAAGGGGCTGGACGGTAGGACCTTGAAATTGCGTTAAGGACTTGGATTTTTATCCTAGGAGTAACAAGAAACCAGGGTGGAATTTAAGAATTAGGGGATCCTGATCAGCGGCCTAAAGTGGCCCAGACCAAATCCAAATCCAGACCTCTGGAACTGCCAAAGCTTCCAGAAGCTATTAAGATACTTGAGCATTTGACCTACAGTGTCATTTTCTTTTAGGAATTACAGTGAAAGAAACCAAAGACTAATAATTTTGAAGATTTAATTTCCAATTTTTCAAATGCATGATTTTAATATCTTTTTAGGTATAATGCAACTATGTCTCTGCCTGGTGTCAAACCAAGGTGAAAAGAATATTTCTCAAAATGGCAAGGAGATTTTCACATAGAACATGAAAGTCAAAATTATTCACTATTTGGTGGCTTGCTCTTGAAACTAAACAAAGTGCTATCTTCTTTTTTTTCCTTTTTTGAGTTTACTTATTTATTTATTTTCAAGTAATCTCTACACCCAACATGGGACTCGAACTCACAACTCAGAGATCGAGTCACATGCCCTGTTATCTGAGCCAGTCCGACACCCCAGGACTAACTTTTAAACTTGAAACTACAGATTAGTGCTTAATTTTAATTATTCATATAATGATACTTTAGCCAAATGTAGTTTTCAAAGTAAGAAATTCATAAGAGTTTACTTTCACCTATAATCTCTAGCCACCTATCATCAACCTGTTTATTAATTGCTTTATTAAATAGTTGAAGAATAGGTATTCCCTACCGGCTTCCTTCCTATTACATAATACTTCCATAAAGATTTATTCTTTAATTTTATACTATTTACTATTTTAGTGAATAAAAATCATGGCCTTACCAAACTTGTTTTAGTCACTTCAAATAATTTTGCAAAACACAATGATAATTTCCAAGCTAGTGAAATGACTCTTAAATTCGGCCATTAAAAAAAATAAATTAAAAACTCTTAACTTTGCTGTTACAAAATTAAGACAAAAAGTATTTCCTTATTTTAAAGACACTCATTAATTTCATTCGTTCATTGAAAAGCACTATTGGGAGTCTAATGTTCACAAAGATCAGAGTGTGTGTTTTCTTTTTTTATGATTGCAAAGGTGAAGAATCTTTCTAGTTTAGTTTCAGGCCCATAACAAAGAAAGAAGTACATGGCAGCTCTGACGGACACTCCCCCAGATACTTGGAATAGTCTAGCCTCTTGAAGAGAGTCACACTCAACACAGAGTGTGTATAGAAAAGCAGTTTTATATAACGCCGCAAGATTCTCAGATGATTCACAATTCCCTGTAACTTCAAAATGTTTCATGTCCAAAGAAACAAACAAATTAAATTTGCATGCACTCTTAATTCCATTTACCAAGTTAAACATTTTTAGATTTGACTTGTTTTCTGAAATTAAGTCAGGGCTTGCTGGAATCCTCTGTACTGTGGCATCTGGACCATCAGAATGACTTTAGTGTCATCTGCTTGACTATATCTTCCTTAGAAAACAAGTTGAACTTCCTATGCTCTTTTGATCAAGTGTCCACATCATGAAAAGTGTAAAACCCAAACCTTCTGTTTATTCAGAGGTTACAATCGTCCTACTGCTAGTAGACTTGGCCAGTAATATACAAATACTCATTTTAATTTGTGATTTTCACTTCTATGAAGCTTTAGCGTGGGCTTAAGAAGATTCCAGAACAAAGTGTATCGAATGCTAAAAACAAACAGAAAAACAAATAAAACCTCAGGCTATTCAAGCAAAGGCAAAGCAACAATGCAGTGTTTTCACTGATTAGAATTTCTCTGCACACATCAGTCCTACAAAGGAAAAAGCTTAATCCGGAGTTCCAGGGACAAATATATTTGAAATATAATGAGAAAAATCATGCTGGCCAGCAAAGAAATTCTGTTTTGCCTTGTTAGAGAAATTCAGTCCACTTCTGACTTTGCATAAATTGTAGTAGTAATGTGCATGGATCTAGCAAAAAGATTGATTAGCCAGTAGAAACCACCGGGTGGATTCAGGTTGAATATAAAATCTCTGAAAAAAGACAAGACTCACAGGAGCCTCCAGTTCAAAGTCAACTCATCAAAAACCACTCCTCTTCCCCTGGGATAACTCCAGATCTTTCTTCAAGTTTGGTTAGGGATAAAGGATATCATTAAAGAAGGTTAGATGCAGAGATAAAACTGTTTCCAGTTCTTCAGGCTTTATAGATAAGAACTCTAGTGGTCTATTTTGAATTCCTTTGCAACTTTTGAGTATAGCTACTCCCAATCCCTCCTACAGGCAGTATCAATAGAATTTAGAACATCAAAGCAATTCAAAAATGAAATGACCACAAACATAGCCACCAAATCAAAAGGTCCATTATTGCAAAGCCCCTTAATTTTATTTATTTATTTTTTAAAGCCCCTTAATTTTAGAAGGTCTCTCCTAGAAGAGACCATGCATAACCTAAGTTTTCTATAGCATTTGGGATGTGAGGAGAAATGAAGGTTGAAAGACCCAAATTGTTACTCTTGGAAGCAGTATACACTATTGTATTCTGGGCCAGTTTTAAGTGTGAATACAAAAATAAATTGCCTTGATTATAAAACTAACAAAACGACCAAATAATCAATAGTTGTTAATTCTCCTTTGTCTCAAAAAGACATCATACTATTGCAAGATTTCTTTATTATCAAAACTGGGTCTGAACCCAGTAAGGCCAAGTGGTTTGGTCAATTTTACAAAGAAACTGGAACTAGAGTTGTTTAAACCTATGTTCTCCCATGATTGCGACAAAAATCAGAAATTTAGATGAGTCAATGCAACCTTGGAATTCTGACTTAACTCAGCCAACACACCTACTGGTAAAGAAGCATGTCTACACTGCCTGTATTGATGACTTCTCCCCAAAATCAGAGGCGGCAAAATTCACAAAGGTTTATACGCTGCTTCATTTAAAAAAAAGGAATTAAGGATAATTATATTTATAAAACGAAGTAAATCCAAGTAAATGTGGGAAACGAAATGAATGCAGAGATGAGATCTTAAATGTATGACACTGTTCAATAGCTGGAACTAAGAAAGCATGTTACTTGGTGCAACCTGAGAACTTAGAAGCGAGTGAGAATTGGTGCAGCAGGAGTTTCCACGGATTCAGTATTTTTCAACTTTGGGCAAACGGCAACACCTGTTCGTGCATCGGAGTTGCCTCTCTAGAACTTTGCACAACACTTTTGAAAGTGGGGCTCCACTGAAATTTTCCACAGCATTCTTTCATAATTCTGAAGTATCTTCCAGGATTCATCCCAGTTATAATGTTGAAACGCAATGTGGCAATTAATTGGGGGTACACATCACAGGAGCTGCAGCAAACACTTCATTGTGTGTGTATATGCACATGCACATACATAAACAGCATTTCTCTCTGGGATCATAACGCATCAAGTAAAATTTGGAGCACAATATATCGTTCTATACATTTACATCTGAAAAAAAAAGTGATTTCACTAAATAAAATAAACGATAAAGACGGAGTTACGAAGGACCCAACAGGTTCTTGTTTTTATCTTGTGCTCAAGGTATAGGTTAAATGCTTTTCCAGTCAGCAGGCCAGGCCGGAGGCTGTGAGGACAGGAAGGAAGAGCTAAATTCCATGGGATTCTAACTCAGGAAAGAGAAGTATAAATTCCTAGATTCTTGCCTATTGACTCAATAAAAATAAAGTGCTCTGACTAGCCGGAAGCTCCTAATTTAAATTCCCAGTTTATGCTTTGATTCAGAACAGTGTGTCTTCGCAAAGTTCCTGCAGGGCTGGGAGGGAACCGCGGGCACCGGTGTCTCCTACGGAGCAGCCGCCGGGTGCAGGGCTTTGAGAAGACGAAGAGAAGGCGCGTCCTCCACCTGCCGCGCACCTGCGGGCAGCGAGCCCCCCACCAGCCGCGCACCCCTGGCTTTGGCCCCCACCTCCTTCCCATTGCTCAACGCCGGTGTTCCCTCGAGCCTCGGGACCTCATCTCGGATTCCAAACGGAATGCGTCCCGGGAGGTGGCAGGGAAAGCTAGCTGTCCTCGATTCACCGTGAACCAGCCGGCCTAGTAGACACTTTAAGCTCCGTGGCCTGAACTCGCCCTCGCCCGGCCCTGGGGTAGATAGAAGGCAGCGCGGGCCCCGGCCCCGCGCCGGGCGGGCGCCCCCTGGTGGCCGCATGGGCCGTACACGCAGCGGCGCCCACGTTCACCCCGAAGCTCAAAGGACCTGGGCGTCGGGCGAGCTGCCCGGGCCGGGGAGGCCGGGTAGTCCCTCGCCCTCGGCGCCAGGGACGCGCCGGAGCGGGCCGACCTAGCCTCGTGCACCCTCACCGAGGGGTGGGGGGTGGGGGGCGTAGGCCAACACCCGGAAATCACGCATCTCTTGTTCCGAACCCAGGGCGAGTGGGGAGAGCCCTAGAGAAACATGGAGAAGGCAGGGCGCGAGCGCAGCGCGGCGGGGAGCGCGCCCGGGACGCTCTAGACACGGCAGCGAGTGCCGGAGTGGCTGCAAACGGGTGTGAGCTGGAGCTGCCCCCGGTCCTGCAGAAGGCAGCGCGCCTTCCCAGCAATACCGCAAGAACCCGAACCCCGCACGAGGGCAGGTGCTGTTCGGGAGGCTTCACCGTACTTCCCTGCAAAGTGAAAACAGTCCGTAAATTATTAGAATCCAGGAGTATCAGGAGTGTGTGTGTGTGTGTGTGTGTGTGTGTGTGTGTTGGGGTGGGGGGCGGGGTGGGTCATTGCCCACCGGTGCGCCCACGTGCAAGCACGTTTCTTAAGTAAATGAACGGCAGTTAGAGCCCTGCGTATCTACGCGTTTTCTATCTTTTTATCTCTACTTTTTTTTTTTTTTAAAGTGGGAGCACACAGACCACCTTCGAAATGTACAAGCAGGAGCTTCCTGGGAAATGTTCTAGGTGACAAGGGCGAGTCGGAAACGAAGGCGGCCTTTTGGTTAAGTGGAGGGACTCCGCCGTGAACAGCGAGCCCCCTGCCCTTTCAGAAGCCCCGCGTGTCCGCCTGGGGTCACCGTGTGGGTGATTAAGGAATTTTAAAAAGGCTCCGCCCGTAGAGTTCCCTTCAGCTAGTGCGTCCAACAGCAGATCTTCCATCGCTTAGCTGAGTCTCCTTGGAGTAAATAAATTAAAAAAAAATAAATGAATGAATGAATGAATGAATGAATAAAATCCGACACTAAACTACGAACTACAGAGTGACTCCATCAAAAGCCAATCTCGGTCAGGGCATAAAGTGCTTGAAACCCGAATCCGCATTCCGTTCCTCCGGTCCGCGGCTCCGAGGCGGGGGGAGGCGGTTTGCGCTGGTGCCTGGTGTATAATCGGGTTAATCCGGGAGACAAAGAATAAACCAATAGCCCTCCCACCTCACTTCCCGCTCCCCCTCCCCTCCCCCCGCTCCTCTCCCCGTCGCCCCCTCGAGGGGGAACCGAAAAGGGGAGAGGTGGGCCGGAGAGCGGATCGCGGGGAAACTCTCACAACCGGCAACTCGTTGTTTTCGTGCTAACACTGCGTGGCCCGGGTTGGCCTTGGCTGCCCCCCCTCCCCCTCCCCCTCCCCCTCCCCCTCCCCCGGTGGCAAGGAGAGGGTGCCCCAGGTCGGGTCCGAGCCTGAGGCTCGTCCTCGTGGCCTCCGGGGAACCCTTCGGGTCGGGGTTTCCTTGAAGCTGGGTAAAGTGCCCCCGCCGTGCGCAGCGCCCGGGCGGCAGGACCGGCCTGGGGACGCGCGGGGCGGCGCGGTTGCCCTTTTGAGTGCCTCCTGCGGCTCGCAGCGCTGGCGGGCGCTGAAGTGTGAGTGAATGTAGCCCCGCGGAGCCAATGAGCTGGGACCGGATGCGATATATCCTCTGGGACAACAACTGCTCTGTTCCGCCTCGGATCCACATGACGCCATTTACTGCTGCCGCGGCCGCCGCAGAGCTCCCTGCCTCCGGAAAGACGAGGGCGCGGGCCAACGGCGAGCCCCCCCGGCCGGGCCCCAGACCCTCCTCCTCCGCCGCCGCCTCCGCCTCCTCCTCCGCCGCCGCCGCCTCCGCCGCCTCCGCCCCCTCCTGCGCACCCACCGCCCCCGCCTCGGCCTCGCCGCCGCGCCTCCACAACGCCCAGTCTGCAGCGCTGAGAGCCGCGCGGCGCAGCGCGAGCGGAGGAGAGGGGCCGGCGGAGCGCGCAGCGCCCAGGCCCCCGCGCCCGCGCCCGCGCCCGCCCGGCCCGCGCCCCCGCGCCCCCGCGCCCCCGCGCCCCCGCGCCGCCGCCGCCGCCGCCGCCGCCGCAGCGCCGCTTGGCCGTCTGGCTTTAGACTCTCTCCGAGGCGGCTTTCTTTTTCTCCTTCGCTCATCTGCCGGGAAAGGAGACCTGCCGTTGGCGCTTCGGCCTCCAGTTCATTGAGAAAAAGGAAATACTCCGCGTGCGTGTCTAGAAGGGGGGGCGCCCCCAGCCCCGAACCCCGGAGTGAGAGCTTGCTGCTCATCGGCTGGGGACTTGGCTCCGGATTTTCCTCTCCTTTTTTTTTTTTTTTTTTTCTTTCCTCCCGCCGATCGCTCGGAACTTGGACCGAAGCAGAGTTTGGAAAGAAGGGGGGTGGGGGGAGTTTGCATCGGGGCTGGATTTTATTTGCACATCGCAGGAGGCAGCGAATCCCACGGAGAGGGGTTGGTGCAAAGCCGCGATCACGGTGAGGCACGTTTGGCTCTTCCCCTCCTGGCGCCTTGGCCGGCGCGTTGTGGGCAACATGGAGTAGGTGCAGCCGGCCCCGGAGTGGGGTCTGTCTCCACTCAGGCCTCCGTTTCTCCAGCCCCGCAGGTTCCCGGCGGGGACCCCGGGGAGCTGCCCGGCCCCGGGCCCGGCCTGGCTCAGCGGGGGCTGCAGCGCGCGCCGGGTCGGGCGTCCGCAGCCCCGGGACCCCAGCGCCCGCGCTCTGGGGGGTTGGGGCGGCCGCGGAGTCGGCGCGGGGAGCGGGAGACGGAGGCGGAACACTTTGTGTCTTCCAGGTCCCGGCCGTAGGCGCCCGCATTTCTAACCTGTTCTCCGGCGGGGGGGTGGGGGTGGGGAGGGCAAGTCCTGGGCGACACGGTCCCGGGGCAGGGGCGCCAGCGGGACGGAGGGCGCGCGAGTCGCTCGCCTCCCGGGGGCAGCGGGACCCGCCGGTGAAGCCTGGGCGGGGGGCCGGGAGGGGAGGGGGGCCGGGCCGGGCCGGGCCGGGCGCCGGGGCTGCGGTTCGGAAGTGCAGCTTTCTCCTTTTTCCGTTCTCCGCGGTCGGCCTGGGTCACACTTTTTTTATTTTTGGAAGATTGGGCGGACCTAGCACAGGAAGAAAGTCCTCGAGCGGTCGCTATCGTTTTCCATTACCTGAAAATAGGTGGCAAAAGAGGTTAGGGTTTTTGGTTTTTTGGTTTTTTTTTTTTTTTTAATTTACTTTGATGGGCTGATCTACTTTTTTGTTGCTGCTGCTGCTGCTGCTGCTGCTGCTGCCTTGAATTCGGAATCTTGTGCGTTTTTACCAAGCGGTTTCTGGGTCTGCCCCACCCTTGTGCTGAAGCCCTTGCCCCTTAGTCCTTAAGTCTGATCACACACTTCATGGGGGTTTCTAAGCACTTTCGGGGTGGGGGGGTAGGGGAGCGAGGGGGGTGGGCGGCGGGTGCTCCGGGTGCGAAGGAGGCTAGGAATGGGCAGTAATCATTTTCGATTAAACACACACAGACAGACACACACCCACACCCACCACCACCCCTTTCAAAGATGCTGCTCTGCACTGCGAGCAAATCCTGGCGGAAAGTTTCCAGCCTAGGGGTCTGCGTCCTGCACGCCCTGTGCAGTGGGGCCCTGGGACTTGACCTTTCTTTAAAAAGCAATTTTCCTTTCACTTTTTTCTCTCCACCCGAAAGGAGATGGGGTGTGCAGACTGCAGCCGGTGCCCCCTGGGCCAGTGCCTGGCGGAGTCGCCCAGGGTGCGTGGCTTGTGTGCTCAGCCCCGGCAGCGTGTCTAAGGCTTGGCTTTCGGCGCCAGGGCTTGAACCCTGTGCCGGACGTTCGCTGGCCTTTGCCAGGTGGACCTGCAAGTGGGCTGCGGGACCTCTGGGTGCCTGGGGCTGGGGTGGCTCCCTCCTGGAGCTGGAAGGCAGTTCTCTGGAGTGGAGGGTATCTTAGCCTGGAGGTAGGGAGGGGGAAGTGTGCCCCGGCGTTTCCAGGCACGTCCCCTTCGGAGGCGCCCGCACCCCCCCCCGCCCCCGCCCCCGCCTTCTAGTGCGTCTTGAGGTTGTGCGCAGCGGGGAGGGCAGCTTGGCCCCTGGGCTGTGTCGGTCTCCCCGGGGAAAAGTCCCCCGGGGCTCCGACTGTGTCCCACCTGCTGGGGACGGTGTTGGGACGCAGATAGAGCCGATAAACGGAGTGAAAGCAAAGATCGACGTTGTCTTGTCCGCCTTTCTGTTGGAAGGGAGATCCGGTTTCCAGCTCTGCCTTCTTCCGAGTTGGGAGGCGTGTGTCACCTGCCTGTGTGTGTCTCTTAACAAAAATCGGAGACTGGATAAAGGTCCACTTTTGCCCGTTTTTGTTCATTGTAGACTTGGCAAAGGGGGGTGTGTGTGTGTGTGTATGATAGTTTTGAAATTTACAGAGGGATTGCAATTTAAGTGATTGCACGTCAGAATGGTAGATTTGAGACGTGACAAGAATTTTTGAAACCCTTCCTGTTATCCCCAGTCAGTTCAGGTTCTGAACTATTAGGATTTTCTAAAACCGGGAGAACAGTCTTTTAGCTACAGAATTAAAGATACTCTCTCAGGCTATCAAACTGTAAAGTATTTGATCCTCGAGTTGTTGAGCATTTGAAAAGCAGTTTCCGTCTTGTTGCTGCTTGGTTTGTGTTCCTGGCACACCTAACAGGGTTTGAATGGATTTGCATTTCACTTAAAACTTTTGCTACTATATAGTTAATAATGTTTGTTGTGAAATTTGTAACTTCCTTGGAGGGGCGAGTATTTGCTTTTTTTGCAAGTCGCATTCATTCTACGGTATTCTAAAAAGCTGCAGAATACTGGATAAATTATAGTTAAAGGTATTTGATGTAAAAGCAGACAAGAAAGACTTTCTATTTCTAGGCTGCATTTATTGCTGTTTAAGGCAAAAATGCCCGCGACAAAGTTAAACCTATCTCAGATTTTGAAAAAGTTTTCAACTTTCGCATATGTTGGCAGCAGGGTTCTGTTCTAACGTTATATTCCTGCAGCCTTCCCATTGAACATGAACCTTGCAATTTTATGTTTATTTGAATAAGGAATCGTTACCTATGTGATTGAACCAAGATTAGCTTCGCGTCTCTACACATCGCAAGATTAAAGAATCGTCGGTACCCGGCTTTAATTTTTTTACTTTTTGGTGTGGCATTGATCCTATGGCTCTTCCACCACCCTCCGTGAGCAACTCCCATTTCAAATCCTGTCTCTCTGGGGGAATGGAAAGGAAAGAGTTAATTCAGGTGGGCGGAGAGTGGGAAGTATCCTGGAGTGTAAACCAGCTCTTTCCTCTTGGTTTCTGCAGGAATTCAGATGTGTTCTAAGCCCGCTGGAGTGACCACACTTCCAAGACCTGATGGAGGCCAGAGCTCAGAGTGGCAGCGGGTCGCAGTCCTTGCTGCAGGCACCCCGTGACGTTGGCAGGCAGCGTGGGGAGCCTGACCCCAGGGATGCCCTCACCCAGCAGGTACACGTGTTGTCTCTGGATCAGATCAGAGCCATCCGAAACACCAATGAGTACACGGAGGGGCCTACTGTGGTCCCGAGACCTGGGCTCAAGCCTGCTCCTCGCCCCTCCACTCAGCACAAACATGAGAGGCTTCACGGTCTGCCCGAGCACCGCCAGCCTCCCAGGTTCCAGCACCCACAGGTCCATTCTTCTGCACGAGTCCCTCTGTCCAGGTCCATCAGCACAGTCAGCTCCGGCTCTCGGAGCAGTACAAGGACAAGTACCAGCAGCAGTTCCTCTGAACAGAGACTCTTAGGACCATCTTTCTCCTCTGGGCCTGTTGCTGATGGGATAATCCGTGTGCAGCCCAAATCGGAGCTCAAGCCAGGTGAGCTTAAGCCACTGAGCAAGGAAGATTTGGGCCTGCATGCCTACAGGTGTGAGGACTGTGGCAAGTGCAAGTGTAAAGAGTGCACCTACCCTAGGCCTCTGCCATCAGACTGGATCTGCGACAAGCAGTGCCTTTGCTCAGCCCAAAACGTGATTGACTATGGGACATGTGTGTGCTGTGTGAAAGGTCTCTTCTATCACTGTTCTAATGATGATGAGGACAACTGTGCTGACAACCCGTGTTCTTGCAGCCAGTCTCACTGTTGTACACGTTGGTCTGCCATGGGCGTCATGTCCCTTTTTTTGCCTTGTTTATGGTGTTACCTTCCAGCCAAGGGTTGCCTTAAGTTGTGCCAGGGGTGTTATGACCGGGTTAACAGGCCTGGATGCCGCTGTAAAAACTCAAACACAGTCTGCTGCAAAGTTCCCACTGTCCCACCCAGGAACTTTGAAAAACCAACATAGCACCATTAATCAGGAATATGACAGTAATAAGGATTGTTCCTTTTTTTTTTTTTTTTTAACATATACGCAACCAACTAAGCAGTTATAATCTTGGCACTGTTAATAGAGGGTTGGGATATCCTTCGCTGTTTGCAGTGAAATGCTTTTTGTCCACGTGCCATTTTAACTGATGTGCTTGTTAGAACTCAGCTAATGGAGCTCAAAGTATGGGATACAGAACTTGAGTACCCATGTGTTGCATAAGCTAAAGCAACAGACACTCCTTAGGCAAAGTTTTTGTTTGTGAATAGTACTTGCAAAATTTGTAAATTAGCAAATGACTTTTTTTCCATTGTTTTCTCCAGAGATAATGTGCTATATTTTTGTATATACAATAATATTTGCAACTGTGAAAAACAAGTTGTGCCATACTATATGGCACAGTCACAAAATATTATACTAATATGTTGTACATTCGGAAGAATGTGAATCAATCAGTATGTTTTTAGATTGTATTTTGCCTTACAGAAAGCCTTTATTGTAAGACTCTGATTTCCCTTTGGACTTCATGTATATTGTACAGTTACAGTAAAATTCAACCTTTATTTTCTAATTTTTTCAACATATTGTTTAGTGTAAAGAATATTTATTTGAAGTTTTATTATTTTATAAAAAAGAATATTTATTTTAAGAGGCATCTTACAAATTTTGCCCCTTTTATGAGGATGTGCTAGTTGCTGCAAATGAGGGGTTACAGATGCATATGTTCAATATAAAATAGAAAATATATTAACGTTTGAAATTAAACTGAGCTGTTTTGTCTTATTTTACCTCTTCTTTGTTTTTGTTTTTGAAATGAAAGAAACCACGTTGTAAGGCTAGCACTTCAATGAAAAAGTTTCACGGATCTATAAGGTTCTTTAAAGGAGAGATTTGGGATTTTTTTTTTCTTCTAGAGATAATTTGTAGCAATCAGGAGGGAAATAACTGAGCATCTGACTCGGCTATATTAATCATGAGAGCTTGTTTTGGCTGTATCATTGTTCCTATTCTTCCCCTTTACAGATCTGTTGGCTTTCCTTTGTTTTGTGTGTTTAAAAAAAAAAAATCTTAAAACTAATTCATTCTGGAGACTTCTCTTAAAGATTAACAATTAAGATTTTTTCTCTCTATACGGAATTAAGATTAGCCATGAGGCTAATTCAAGACCAGAAAAACGAGTTTAGTTCAACATTTATTGAATGTCCTCTGTGTATCAGGCACGCAGTATACACAGATCAATGCTTGTCACTGAGGCAAAAATGTTTTTTTGACTTAGCTGATTATGGCTATTGTTTTTCCAGTCTATATGGTTTTAGACTTAGGTTTATCACTATGATACCAGAAGTGTCTTATGTTAGAAAAGACCTGAAAATTGTAACTTGTTGATTCAGGTGTTGTATATTATAAAATTTCATCCTTTATTGGCCTAATAATTGAAGCCCAAGGAACCCAATTGAAAGACCCTGTCTTATTTAATCAAATCACCCAGAAAATTGTTCAATTTCACTTTGGGAAAACGATGCAATATGGCAGAAAGCCAGTGTGTTTGCATTTGTCTTTGGGAAGCAAATACACAGCAAGCTGCTACAGCCCATCCCAACAAATACTAGGTTTTCTTACTTGTAAGAAGTCACTTCGTTAATTAGTCACTTTTTGGATGATGATTTTTTTTCTTCTGAAGCACAATCTGGTGCCAAGAATTACCGGAAGTCTAGAAAATTATTTACCTGTCATTGTTTAATCTTGTTTCCTGTTCTGAGGCTCTTAAGAGGTCTTATCCTAGTACAGGTTTTCTGTTTTGTTTTTTAAAATTAGCTTTCAAGGAAAAGTACAGCCTCTTAAACCAAGACAGTGCTATAAGGACCCTCAGAGTCCTCTAAACTTTCTCCAAAAAACACAAGATTAATTTAGAAATTATCTTCTCTAGTTTCAACTTCAAGATACTGAGTGTTGCAGTTCTAATACTCTTAGATTTAACCCTGATGACCTATGAGAAATCAATGTTGAAAAATGGCAGCGTTCCTTATTCATCGTATGGTTTTCAGGATTTATAAAGCACAAAAATTGTGACTAATTAGCTTTATTCATCAAAAACTGCCCTATGCACTAATTCGGTATAGAAATTCCAAGTCATTTTTTTCAGCATACAAACAGCTTTCCAAGTGTTCTATAGACACCTTGCATCAAATGTAATTGAGTGTTTATTGGAGAAGTAGATTAAGAACCCTCCCCTGTGGTTATTCAGAGTTGTGTGGTGTGGCCTAGGAATTTGTATTTTTAAAAAAATCCCTCCACTAGGCCTGTACAGTTTGTGAATCTAGGAATTGCTTTCTAATTCAGTGCTTTAAAAAAAAAATGGAGTGGCTATAAAGCATAATTCACTAGTTTGAATATAGAATATAGTAACCAACTAAAGTTACAAGATTTATGTCAGTATATACTAAGTCCTGCTGAAAATTAAATAGGAAAATTGGATATCTCAGGAAGTTTCCAATGAAACTATTAAATGTTTAGTATATATACCAGTATAGAATGCATTTACAGAATATGAAAAATTAAGTGTTTATATCTAAACACTAAAAACAGCTGGTACTCTTCGAGTGTGGGGAAGAGTTTTTAAATGTTGAAGGTCATCTTACTGAGATGGAGGAATAACCAATTCAGCTTCTTAATCTCTATAAAGTTCATGAAGATTCATATATAAATACAATGAGTTTATATTCCAGGGGCAATTTTGATATGATAGGTTAAAAATATGATACAGCAAACATGTCAATTGCTAAGCATTTAGGGAGAACTTAGCTATATTTTCTGGTTTCTTGCCTTTTTTTTTCTTAGTTTTTTTTTTCTTTTTTTTTTAGAAACCTGTACATTCTCTATACTGAGATTTATTTAAGAATGACAATGTGATCATTGTTACTTAAAAAATTCATTTATGTGTATCCAGGAGGAGATTTTTAAGGCCCTGTCAAATTTCTGCTGTGTTGGCTCATGTTCTGAGAATTGTCAGTGAAAGAAAGCCAAAACCAAGTGTAGGTACTCCCAACCAAACTTTTGGCATGACTTCTTTCCTCAATACACTTTATCTCAAAGCTCACTTGCCTCTGGGATGTATAAATTAAGATATTGATGATGCCAGATAAATGAATTTGATCTTTGCACAGTGTTGTGAGGTAACTGATGCGCAGTTGATGAGTTTGATGTAATTTATTAACTCGAGCAGATAGGTCAAACTTTTCAAAGGTTTATTAGGTTTAGACTTTCACTTGCATTTATATCTACAATTGGCTATTTACCTCCCTCTCTTAAATGTGCACAAGAACCAGATAGAGGTATAAAAGTCTCAACTTTGTAAACTGGTTAAACTGTAGATCAAAAACAGTTTGAAATCTTGTGCAGTGTATTCACATTATTTTAGAAAAGAAAAATAAAAATAGGGCATTAACCTGTTACATCAAAATTGTATCTCTAGCTTCATCAATATTATATCAGTTTTAGTTTTCAATATTCGTTAAGGCAAAAGTTATGTTAATTTCTATTTTAATTAAGACCGTTGTCTTCTTTCTCTGTGTGACATACCTAGAGTGGGTCTCTGTGACATACCTACGGTGGGTTTACATTGATTGAAGACCAGAACAGAATTTTAAAACAAGGCCTAACTGATCAGAGTGATGTTATACATCTGGAATCTTTAATCGCTGGTTTGGTCGTTCATGGGAGGATAAAGCTGTCGGACTATATACATCCTGGATATACTATACTTGGATTTTATTTGGGTGTCACACCATCACCCTCCATACATCATGAGACAACTATGTGAATAATGAGACAAAATGTGAATACTAATGGTAGTGCACCTCTGGTGAAAATTAAACTTGAAATATTCACTTAGAGTCAAAAAAAAAAAGAAAGAAAGAAAATAGAAATACAGCAAATAAGAAAACATTAGCATTGACATTTATCCATGGCTAGCAAATGTTTCACATCTTTATCTGCATTTTGATTGACCTGAAGAATTTTTAAGAGCCAGGCTTATTTGGCAACTAACTTTTTTTTTTCTTAATAAACTGTAAAAGAAAATTAGAATGAAATCTGTCTCCTAGGCCTCTGGTTTGTCTAGAGGAGACATGTAAGACTTAAGTGTACCTTAGAGGAGTTAATTTCTCAAAACCATTCTAATGCACAGAGAATAATTTGCCTTAATACAAGGACCCACTTGGAATGGAATTTAGGCACCAAAATAATTTGATATTTCAGTTCATTAGAAGGTCTACTTTTCTCCAATCACAAGGCTAGTCCATGCAATTCATAAGGGAAATGTTGCCTACTTTAATGCGACATAAGACAGGTCTTTCACAGCAAAGGCACGACGAGCAAGGCACTATGAGAGTACAGGAATTGGAGAAGCACTGATACATTCTCAGTAGTGGTTTGGGTCTCCAGGTCTTTGCAATGCTTACAGTTACTGAAATAGAGTTTGGCTAAGAGAGATGCAGCAGAATGAGCGTTACTCATTAAGCATAACTATGTTCACCATGCTCATGTCCTAAATGCTACATGAAATATAGTGACATTTGATTAATATTTAAACAGCTATATCTTACTATGTTTATTCTCAATCTTGAGATTCATGATTTACTAAAAACCTTTCCCAAAAAAAAAAAAATACGGATACAAAAATACATTTTTAAGATATACCACTAAGAAATAAGTTGAAACGATTTATCAATACTTGTTCCAATTTTTGCTGAAACTTACCTCTTATCATTAACCATATTTTTAATTTGTTTCTGTACCTGGAGAAGGATAAATGCTCCTGAAGAATAAATTGGGGATAATCAAGCAGAGGAAAAGAAAAAAAAAAAAAAAAAAAAAAAGCACCTGTGATAGTGTGAAGGGAAGTGGTTGAGCTTTGGAGCAATTCCGCCTTTGCCAAAAAACAATCCCTGAGACCTGGCTGCTCAGGTTCACGTGACTCTCAAACCCTGGGTGACCGTCTCTAGCACTTAGGTTAATACAACTTATGTATTTTGAAATGGTTTTGTGCTCCAAATAGCATCTGGCTTCTTGACTTGCATCAACAGGGCTTACAGTCAAGCAGGGCTGGGGTAAATACCGTATTTGCATCAACTCTCATTACTACAAGTTCTTAATAGGCTCAGTGTACTCTTTGAAGCTCAAACCTGGTTTTCCTGCTCAAAAGTGGGTACAAAGTAGCCCTAGTATCTAGCTGCTAATACCAGGAAACTGTTCCTGAGACTCCTGTTGGAAAGCCATCTTTTTTAAGTTCAGAACAACATTTAAGGATGCACATCTAATGGTCACTGTGAACATTATAAAGCCTAGTGACCAAGAGGCCTGGCATGCATCGAGCAGTAACACATACAGAGCCTCTAGGTACAATTAGTACTTGCTCTGTTGGCAAGCTACTGGTTAGAATGTCCCAAGGGATGTCTGTCTGTGACCTGTCATTCTGCTAGTGAGGAACTGTTCAGGGGCAGGAGCGACCACACAGCTTACATCTGCATTCAGGTCTAGATGTCACCTGGATTCTGACCTACACAATTAGGATATAGCCTCATTGATTTAGTTCCAAATATTCATCAACACTACACCTTTAAGCTTAAATTTTGGAAACGGATTCTTTTACAGACTATTGGTCTGATTATAGTCATCTGTTAAAAGTCACAAGAAAAGAACCCAATAGTGTGTCTTCTGGGCCTCTGCCCTGCCACCCAAACAATCAAAACTATAGACCCAACTTGTTACTGAGCTAATGTTTATTGTGTATCTTCAGTGTAAAGGATGTCACGGTAAGTGGGAGAGAAAAGCCTTCACTAGGTCTGTGATTGAGAACTAGTAAATTAAGACTGATGCTTATAAGCCCTTTGGAAGCTAATAATGTAGAACTTAAATTTGAAGTCATAGCAAATGGCTGATAGTATTACTGACTTGCCATTCTGGGCAATTCAATCCCTCAAGGGACATTTGGCAAGGTCTGGAGACATTTTTGATTTTCACTACTGGGGGTGGGAGGGACAAGGTATCCGTATCCCACAGGTAGAGGCCAAGGATGCTGCTAAACAAATAATGCTCAGGACAGTCTCCCATCACAAAGAATGATTTAGCTCCAAATGCCAATAATGCTGAGTTTGAGAAATCTTGTGGGATTGAGGAAACGGGGGAGTAGTGGAAGAATGTAATATATCCTTCTGACACATGGCAAGGAAGGCTGTCTGCTGTCTGAGGGAGGGTGAGATCAAAGGACACTAAGAATGCTAGAACCAAAGTTTTGGAATTTCTATTCTGACTGCTAAGCCTCCGAAATTCTTCTAATGAAAAATGTCCTACATTTGTAAATTTTTTAAAAAATTTATTTATTTATCCATGAGAGACACAGAAACAGAGACATAAGCAGAGGGAGAAGCAGGCTCCGTGCAGGGAGCCCAATGTAGGACTCGATCCCGGCACTCTGGGATCACACCCTGAGCCAAAGGGCAGACTACTCAACCGCTGAGCCACCCAGGCATCCCTGTAAATTTCTATATATGTCCAATATACCTACTTGTCTGTAATACTTGAAGTTCCTGAGCTTTGGAGATAAGTCTCTATGCAAATGCCCTCCTCTGTTACTTATTAGCTGTACAGCCACAGACAAGTTACCTAACTTCCCTAAGCCTAATGTCTTCTCTGAGAGATAATAACTCTTGCCCCAAAGGTTGTTGTGAAGGTTGAAGAGAAATGTGTAAAATATTAACCCTTGAGATTGGTACAAAGTACTAAAGAAATATTTACTATTATTTTGTGTTTCAGTTGATTTTTTTTTTTTAAGCCTCAGGTGCAATGTCAAATACTGGAGATATAAGACAGTATTTCCTATCCTCAGAACTTGTCTGTAGGACAACCAAACAAATATTTACTAAGAAGTGTAACACATGTGATAACAGACTTAAAATACATATGTAGAAGAAGTGATTAACTCCATCTTGGGTGTGGTACATGGTATCAGGCAATTTTTTCAGAGGCAGGAAAAGGAAATTGAATGATTCTGTAAAACCGAGGGGGTGGTGGGTAAGGAGTCCACAGACAGCCAGGTTTGAAAGAGGAACAGACTCTTTCTTAAATGTAAAAGAAGAAAAGAGAATTAATATGAAGCCAAATGGATTGATAAATTTCAGATAAATATTTCTTCATAAGAGATTTTAGTCCTGAAAATTAGCTTCATATATATATATGAATATATATGAATATATATGTATATATATATATATACACGCACACATACTTGTATATGTATATATGCTTGTACTCAAGAGATGCACATCTTGGGAATTTATTGATGTTATAATTGTTTCTGATATTTCTTAATGGATATAAATCTATTTCAAGTAGCTAACTGACTTCACTGTCCCATAAAATTCACAAGATCCTTTGTCACCAAAAAAACACACCAAATGAAAACCCTACTTCAATATGATTCTGTAAATGAAATTATTAGCTATCCTCCTCCAGTTTTAATTAATTTGTGTTATGAATAATATATTTTATCTTAAGCAATTTGAAAGCTCTTGGAGAAAAGGTAGATTATAACCATTTTATATAATGCTCTAGTTAAAAAAGATGTTGCATTGTTAAGATTAAAGATCTTTTCAGAAGCTCTTTCTTTCTAGACATATCTTTGTTAACTGGGTACTACCATGTTATTTTCTTCCCACTCACCTATGTAGTTGACAAATTGAAGCATACATTTAAAATAAATTTCTGAAAAAGACACAGGTGAGTCTCTTTATAAAGCAATGAAAGTTTTCATATAACAAATAACTCCAAATCAGACTATCCATAATTAAGCTAGAAATCTGAAAAGCAAAGTGTATTGAACTGTTATTGTTAGATATTAGCCACCTCTAAGATGTTAAAAGTGTAACATTCGTATGTTTTAATAGGAAGGACATTGGCTGTGTATTTTGAGCAAGTTGCTTAACCTCTCTCTGTGACTCTGTTTCTTCCCTGCACATAGAAGGTGATAATACATCATGAGTGGTCTGACAGTGAAATGAGATACTACCCTTTAAATAAAGTAACTTGTTAACAAAGAACTATTAAATAGATATTGTTAATAATGTAATTATATTTTCAATATACTATAATTTCTTCATAGAGAATGTGTGCATACATATATGTGTGTATATGTGTGTCCATATGTTGGTGTGCACATATAGACTGCAATATTTCTTCTAAAGCAAACAGCTATGTCAACAGATTTATAGACTTTAGTTTTATCCAATGTTAATTTACTTTGAAAACACTAGTAGAAAGAAGAACTTTGGGGGCACCTGTGGGGGGTGAGTTAACGGTCTGCCTGCAGCTCAGATCATGGTCTCAGGTCCTGGGATGGAGCCTGCTTCTCCCTCTCCTCCCCACTCATGCTCTCTCTCTCTCTCTCTCGCTGTTACTCTCTCAAATAAATAAACAAAATCTTTCAAAAAGAGAAAATGTAATAAAAAAGGAAAGAAGAACTTTAAGAATTCATTCGTAGACCCAAGTACTATATATTTCTATTGGTAGCCTCATAATCGGATTTATGGCAATAGTACCAATTTAAGTGTTGGGAGGGGGTATGGGAAGTGGGGCTAATGGTAGTTGTCCATTTGGGGAGAGCTCAGCACTGGCATATAGAGGATACTCAGTGAAGATTGTTGACCAGTGAATGACTAAATGAATGAACTCAATGGAAAGTAAAGGTATACTGAAGCTGTCTAAGAAAGGAAAGATATGAATAATAATACATGGTAAAATGTAAATATCAATTGAGTGGTCTAGGTATAATACAGCTCTTCAGTTCTAAGAACACTTGTATGCTCATTTATGCATCTCTGAAACCAGAATGCATCTGACAATGAATGATGTTTTACACTCGTCATTGGCGAGGTAGCAGTCACGACCTACTTATCATCCATTGTTTACAGTGCTTAACCTTGATCATTGCTATTCATATTAGTTCACTACAATTGGGTTTATATACATTGTTGATTCTACATATTTTAAGTTTGTCATTTAAAATGTCTTCGTGAAACAGCATGGAAATGAAAAGTTATCATGTACTCAGGAAACAAGGGCATTAAATTTTGTGTTATTGGACTTAAATTTAATAGTAAATTAAAAATATTTGTTATTGGAGAAATTATTGTAATCAAAATTTTCTTGCAAAAAACAAATAAGTGCTTTATAGGAGGACCTAAGAAAGGGAGAGACCCACAAGTACATGAATGGATGAGAGAAATTCCAAAGCAAAGCTAAGGTAATATGACTGATTTATGTATCGCACCAGTCTAAGATTTTGTCATGAATTTTTCAGCAGCATATTCATTTTTTTCATGGTTAAAAAATATTGGTGTTTGTTACAATGTGCATGGTGTCTTAAATTTTTAATCTGGTAGCAATTTGACATATTCACAGAAATGAGCAATGTTCAACCAGGGTACTGAGGACAGATGAAATTTTGCCACGCGCTTGAAACAAATATGAGTGAAAAGGTGTTCTGGAAAGCCAAAAATCAGGATTGAGCAAATCCTGTTCAGGGGAAAGAGAATGGATGGTTCTGGCTGAAATGCACATTCATGTAAGGGAGAAGTGATAATGACGACTGGAAACAGATTTGGCCTCAATTCTGAGGAATCTGAATGTCAAACTAAAGAACCTGGATTTTATCCTAACAGCCTCCCAAAATCTATTTTTGGCCATTCCATAACATTTTCCAATTGACAGTAAAAATGATCCTTCAAAGGTGTATTGTAAACATTTTGATACCTTTTTAAACAGATGTGATGACTTCCTTTTGCTCTTTGAACAAAGTTCCAGTTCTTTCCAGACCTGAATGATCTGGTTCTTCCCACTCTGATACTTATTCCTCTGCCCCTTTACACCATGGTCCACCTTCTCTCTTTTTCTAACATCAGTTTCCTTTCTTCCCTCCACACATCTTTCACAAAGAGTATTTTCTTCACATGGAATCTTCTCTTACCTTAACCCTCATTCTACATCCATTCATCTGGGAAACTCTTACTCTTCCTTCAAGAGTTAGTGAAAATGATACCTCCCAGGGAAGGTCCCTCTAACCCCTAATCTAGATAACATTCCCTTATAATTTGCTGTCATATCATTCAGTCTTCTTCTTTCATAGAACATAATACAATGTAGCTATATGATTATCTGTGTGATTATTTGTTGACTATTTCTCTCCATTAGACCTTTTTAACTTGGTTTACTGCCGAGCCCAGCGCCTGGTACATAGGAAGTACTCAGTAAGTATTTGATGAGAAATGAATGAATGAATTCAATAGAGAGTAAAGATATACTGATGGTTTCTAAGAAAGGAAAGGTATGAAGTAGTAGATATTTTGGAAAACTCAGCTGATTATATCTGGTGAAATAAATTACAAGAGTAAGAATTTAGCTGAAGAAAAACTTAGGACTTCCTCCTTTCATGGCTATTTGTGGGGGCAGCTGTACTATGTTACTGCTCTTCCTTATTTACACAACTATCCTTCTACTGAGCTCATTGTCAAGTTTTTTTTTTTAAATATATATCTTTTTTTATTTATTTATGAGAGACAGAGAGAGGCAGAGGCACAGGCAGAAAGATAGGCAGGCTCCATGCAGGAAGCCGGATGTGAGACTCGATCCTGGGATCGCGGGATCACACCCTGAGCTGAAAGCAGATGCTCAACCACTGAGTCACCCAGGCGTCACCATTGTCAAGTTTTTAAAGACAGAAATGAGAGGAGCAGTGGGTAGAGCATGTTCTTGATCTTAGAGCGAAGAGTTAAAGCCTTATGCGGGGTGTGGAGCCTACTTAAAAAATAAAAAAGAAATGAAACGTTCTTTCTGTCTCCTCTGCTTATCACATGCCTGGCGCAAAATAGGTGTATTCTAAATATCATTTAAATAAATTTTCTTTAAGTTGATTTATTTATTTATTTTTTTAGTAACCTCTACACTCACCGTGGGACTCAAACCCACCACCCGAGATCAAGAGTCATCTGTTCTTCTGACTGAGCCAGCCAGGGCCCCCTGGAATGGGATTTTATTAACACAATCCAACCATTACAGAGATGAGTCTATTATGATTTTATATGTATACATTTCTTATCTTAGATGCTCATGACTCTTCAAAATATTTTTTTCTTTAGCTGAGCAGCTTCTGTACTTATTTCATGAACCCAAATAGAAATACAGACTAGGCTTTCCTAGTGACAATAAGTTAGACTACATTATTGGAAAGAGTTTTATCAATTTTTTTTGAACTTTTGGTGGTAGTCAAATAGATCCCATAGCAATTTGCCTTATTAACTCCATCACTGTGCCCAAAGCATTTAACTAGCCTGAAGTGAAGTACCCTCAAATGCCATGAAGACACACACAAAGTCTAACAGATACACTTATAAACATAAAAAGCAAAGGAAAAGGGGGAAAAAAAGAATCTTGAATTTCTAATCATCCTGGGTAGGACTTCTCTAACTTCACTGTGTACACCTATCACCTGGAGATGCTGTAAAATTTGGATTCCAAATAGGTTAAAGGGGGGAATCAGAGATTCTGCATTCTAACAAACTCCTGGTGATGCTAGTTACACAGATCCTGCAGATTTTCTGATCAGCCTTTGGATAGTATACTAGTGGTTGTCCTGAGAAACAGAATCAATAGTATACACGCACACTCACACACACACACACACACACACACATACAGATTTATTTTAAGGGACTCACCAGTGAGTATGGAGGCTGACAATTCCAAAATCTGCAAGATGGGCCAGGCTGAAGACCCAGGGAAGAATTAATATTCCTGTCCAAGTTCAAAGGCATCTGCTACTGGAATTCTTTCTTTCTTTTTTGGAGGAACTCAGCCTACTGGGGGCATTAACTGATTAGATGAGGCTCACCCACATTATGGAGGGCAAACTACTTCTCTCAAACTCTAATGATTTAAATGTTAATCCCATCCAAACAACACTCTCCAGAAACACCCAAAATAATGTGTGCCCAAATATCTGGGTACCATGGCCTAGACAGGATGACATGTAAAATTAACCATCACAGGTAACAAGGATCTTGGGAAACACCTGATTCTTAATTAAAATAGTTATATCCGATTGACTTTGCATTTAGGCCTTTAGCAATGCATCATATATTCACTACCTTGTGACAAAAAAGTGGGGATTTAAAAAAATGGGACCCAAAGCCTGTTGTATTAAGCAGAAAGCCCTATTTAGAATGTAAAAATGTATTTCTCTTCTGAAAATTGACATTTCAAATATCACTAAGTACATAAATAACTTTACAAAAGAATAATTTTTTAAATATTTATTTATTTTAGAGAAAGAAAGAGAGAGCACACAGGGGGAGGGTCAGAGAGAGAATCCTCAGGCAGACTCCCTGCTGAGCATGAAGCCCAAGGTGGGGGCTCAATCCCAGGACCCTAAGTTCATGACTTGAATAAAAATCAAGAGCTGGTCACTTAATTGACTGAGCCACTCACGTGCCCCACGAAAGAACAATTTAACATCTCAATCACCTATTAGATCTTTAGTGGGTCTCTAGGCAAGCAGCAAAAAAGTCATTTTGATGCAATATAAATGTGACAGTCAAAATCTGGAACTTGATAGATGGCATCTCATGTTGATGTCTCCGCTTGCTGACTGGATGGCTATGGGGTGATTACTTTATATCCTGGATCATCGATTTACTCATATATAAAGAAGGATTAAGACTATCCTTTTTGTTGGGCAGCCCAGGTGGCTCAGTGGTTTAGCACCACCTTCAGCCCAGGGCATGATCCTGGGGGCCCAGGATCGAGTACCACGCTGGGCTCCCTGTGAGGAGCCTGCTTCTCCCTCTGCCTGTCTCTTTCTCTCTCTCTCTCTTTCTCTCTCTGTGTCTCTCATGAATAAATAAATAAAATCTTTTTTAAAAAAAGACTATCCTTTTTGTAAATTGTTTTATTATTAAAACTATGCTATATCACCATGGTCTTCTTTAAATTTCTTGAAGTTGGACAGGGCAAGGGATATTGTATCCCCATATCTACCATGTGCCTTAGATTTGCAATATTTGTGACATGAACATATGCCAATAAACAAAGCACTTAATAAATGACAGTTTTGGCTGTTAGGGAGCCACTTCACTTCCATTACAGGGTTAAGTAGGATAGAAATAAAATCATTTTAAATTAAATATCATTATGTACCAATGTACCCTATCTTTGTTTTATTGCTTGAGTTCTAGATTCAAGCCTGAATATGGAAATTGGGGCCACATCTGTGCAAAACATAGTAATCATTACATTTTATTGAATAGAGCCCTACTGTTGACCTGTTGCTCTCACATACACTATCTCATTTTGATTTTTGATTCTCACAGCTAACCCTGAGATGCCTGTAGGACAGATAGATTCATAGTACTATTCTACATAAGAAGAAATTGGAGTTTCTGCAGATGAGAGAATTGTTCCAAATCATACAGTAAGTGAAAACATCTTCAAGCCCAGACTTTTGATTCCAAGTCTCATGTTTTGATTGTATCATAGTTGTTTCTTCCTATCACTGCTTTCAGAGAAACATCTCTTAAATGCATTCTCAGTCAGTGACTCAGTCATGCAATGACTTGATTTCCACTCAGGTCATGATCTCAAGGTCATATGATCAACCCCCAAGTTGGGCTCTGTAGGGAATCTGCTTGACGATTCTCTCTCTCTCCCTCTGCCCCTCCCTTTGCTCTCTCCCCCTCTCTCTTTCTCAATTAAAAAAAAAAATGTGTTAGGCACTGATGATATTTTTGTTCTGGCATCTTCATAGATAGGTATCAAATTATCATTTAAAATTTGGCTGTTACAAACTATATTCTTACATGGTGTCTAATATTATTTTTATTGTAATTGCCATCACCACTGCTACTATTTCTTCAATGATTAGTGATAGATTTGGAAACATAGCTAAAGAGTAAGCCATGAAAGTACATTTTCTATCCTCTCTAATGCGTTGCATTTTAATGAACCAGAATTGAGAAAGTTGTTGAAAAAAGAAGAGAGAGAGAGCACAAGCAGGGGAAAGGGGGTTGGGGATGAGCAGAGGGAGAGGGAAAAGCAAACTCCCCACTGAATGGGAAGCCTGACATGGGGTTCTATCCCAGGACACTGAGATCATGACCTGAGCCAAAGGTATACACTTAACCTACTGAGCCACCCCCCGTGCCCCCATACCATTTTATTTTAATTGACTTTCTTAGTCCTAATAACTATAGAACACAATTGTGACTGTTCTAATCAAATTCATCTAAAAGTGGGCAAAGTGTTATGAATTTAAAAATGAAAACCCTAAATTTCATACTCTATTCGAATTTGGTAGAAATGCCAAATAAATTTTGCCCAAGGAATATACTAGAGTTATAGTTATAGGCTTCCAAAATTCTAGGATGGTTACTACTGTAGTTGGGTTTTTTTTTTTTCCTCTTCTGTAGGAAATGAAAAGATGTTGACCTACTACGTGTGGCAGATCCATTTTTATTGTTTTAATTTGTGGTTAGTCTCATACATTATTAAACTCTAAGATTCAGATCTGCCAATGTGCTTTTCAAAAGAACAGAAAAATTTAAACTTTTTCCAAGGTCAACAGATTTTCAGGTACATTTAGATACATATAATTATCTGCCCATCTTGTCACCCCTCATCCGCCCAAAAAAACAAGTCTCTCCTAGGACTTCATTTTTTTTACAAGAAAAGTCCTTGTGCATACATTGAAGGGAGAGATAAGATATGGACTTCAAGTAAAAGGCCAAACCTTCCCTTAGTTATCCAACAAAATCCTTGCCACCGAGCCTAAACTTTAAGTAGCAATTTTAGCAGTAAATAAATTTTGCTAATGTTTATTAGATTGCTAGCTGGGGAGGTTCATAGAAGGAGTAATTCTAATTAAACAGAGAGCACTGAAGAAAGTTGAAATGTTTCAAGAGCAGATTTTGTCTCCCATGCCTCATTAGGATTATAAAAATAAGGATAACCTTTCAAAAGACTGTTTTTTTTTTTTTTTTGCTATAAAGTGGTTGTCTAACCAGCATTTTCAAATTTTGCATTCCTTTTTCAGCAGCAATGTGTATTTTTATTGCCCAAATCCAAATAAAACCAGGCTAAATCACCACATCTTATTTTAAGTTAACAATAACTTACCTCACACTTAGATACATCAAAAAGCTGATTTCAGCCATTGTAGCAGAAAGTACCCAGTGGTTGATATATAGGGCTTGGAGGAGTGGGCATCGCGCTAATTCACCTTCTTTACCTCGCCTTCTCTATGCAGATCTCATACACCTTGCAGCCCACAAAGTATAATTGGTAAATAAAAGTAGATGAAAAAGGTGGTAGAGTTACAAAGTAATTGATTTGGTCTGCCTGATGGTCATCCTTTTCAATTCTGAGTTTAATTGCATAATTCATAAAATTAAAACAAAATGGGTGGGGCCCCTGGGTGGTTCATTCGATTAAGCGTCAGACCTGGTTTCGGCTCAGGTCAAAATCTCAGGGTCATGGGATCGAGACATGAGTTGGGTTCTGCACTCAGCATTGAGTCTCTTTTTCCCTCTCTCTCTGCTTCTTCCCTTGCTCACACTCTCCCTCTAAAATAAATAAGTAAAATCTTTTTTAAAAAATGGATAATTGAGTTTTGTGGTAATAATAAATTATGAAAGTTAACAGATAAAAATTGTGTGCTTGCACTTGTTGTGTTTCTTTCTCCACTATTATAAATGAGTTAGCAATAGCTCGATAGCCCTTGCCTGGATTCTTTGACCCGTGTTTGTTCACAGGTATTAAATACATGAGAGCAGGGGCTCCCTGGGTGGCGCAGCGGTTTGGCACCTGCCTTTGGCCCAGGGCGCGATCCTGGAGACCCGGGATCGAGTCCCACGTCGGGCTCCCAGTGCATGGAGCTTGCTTCTCCCTCTGCCTGTGTCTCTGTGCCTCTCTCTCTCTCTCTGTGTGTGTGTGACTATCATTAAAAAATAATAATAATAAATAAATAAATACATGAGAGCATTTAATATAGGAGAGACTGTAGTATTTTTTTAACATAGTATAATCATGATCATTGAAAAGAAGAGCTTAGACATTGAGGAAGAAATCACTTTCAAATTTTCAAAATAGATTGCTAGGGGATCTCTCTGCAAGTGGAAGATATAGGAAAAAAACCCTGTGTTAGTGTCTTCTCCGAGGATCAAGTAATTAATCTACCAGGTATCACAGCCAGAAGGAGGACCAACGGTCTAGTTCTAGCTCTCTCACTCCTTTATTCAGTTACTCCCCACTCTGATTGCTACATGTGGAACCAGAACAAATTATATACAGTTTTGTCATAGATTTTGTCAACATCATCAAGGCAGGTTGATCCATTACAGGAAATATATGTTCTGGTAGGGAGCACACCTATAAGATGATTGTTCTGAGTCATCTTATTTATTAGTTTATTTGCTTATTTTACTAAGGGAGTAATTTCCTACAAAAATAAATAGTCCAATTTATTTATTCCAGTTTATTCACTGGTATAGTGTCCCAGAAAAAGACTAAGATTTTGAGTCTGCAATACCCTAATTTGATCCCTGCTCTACCAGAAGAAAACCATGTAACCTTGGGTAGAGTATCTTAACCTCTCTGAGTTTCCTTATCCTTACTGAGGAAAAAAGTAATACTTACCTCTCATGTTTTATAAGAATTCATGATAAGGTTTGTGCGTATCTAAGCATAGCCACTAGCTCATGTGGGTGGTGGATAAGTATTAGTTCTTTTTTATCTCCAATTCTCTTTCTATCTCCCAATCATATCAATCTCTGATGTGACAGCCTGTATCTCTCCTATTAACATGGTTTTGGTGTTTCAGCTTTAGATTTGTAGTTAAGCAAGACATACAAACAGGCTGAATGGTGTGAGTAATTCTCTTCCCACAATAGTGCCCTTCTCATCCTGCTCACAAGGAAGGATTGCAATGAAAGTCAATACTCTTTTGAGGAGTCATGTTGTTTCTCTCTTTCCCAGGGTGGCCAGCATTCCCAGTAGTTGCTCATGCGTCAAAGAGGCAGCCCTACTAAACTCTGGATGTATCCCTGGATGTTGCTTTTGAGACACTAGGATGTAGGCATTATCTGAGGCATGATCATATGGTAAAGATTCTCCAAGTTCAACCAACCTGAAGGTCCTGCATAGTCTCTGCCAAATAAGATTAATGGGAGCCCTTCCTTTTTGTAATTACACTATTTTATGCCCTTAGGGACAATAAACCTACACCAAGTTTCAGGGCTTTATCTTGGACCATGAAAAGGAGTTCTGAGGACCTAGCACAATCAGATCGACTTGCCATACATACAACACAAGGGAAGTATGGGGTCCTGAACCACCAGGTGGACATAATTCATCCTACAGCCAGCCTAAAATGAAACTTCAGTAACTGAACTAGTTTTCTCTGTTTCCTCACACCCTCCACATACTTTGCTTCCACTGCCATGAATGCAATCTAACAGAAAAACAGGAGCAAAGGGAGTAACTACATATCACGTCCTCAAGTATGTCCTATCACAAGATCATTATATTGCTTGTATTACCCCAGATTTGCTCCCTTCCATTTTCACTCTTTTTATCATCTGTAGGAGTTTGAAGTTTGTGAGTACAAATTGCTCATTGAAAGACAATGATAAGGGTGCTGTATGTCATGGAAACCCAGAGTTTCATGAAGCAGTTTAGCAGACAAAATTCCAGGACAACGAATGCCACATCAAGAAAGAGTGCCTTACAAAACAAGTTATTTTTGTTAATTGCTTGATTGCCCAAAGAAAGGCTTTGTTTATCTGTATAATGCAGTAAATTATTTGTGCAAATGCTTTGCACCTTCCTTGTGAGGCTGTCACTCTGCACAAGGCATTTATTTGAATATTCTTCATAAATCAAAATATGTGGAGTAAATGGAACAACAGTGAGGAGAACTGGGTTATTATCCTGATTCTGTCACTAATTGTGTAACAGCAGACAACTCATTCAATTCATTTTTGCTTCCTGTGAAGGAGGAAAACTGGATTAATACTACATGGCCACCAAAATCCTTTACTGAAATAATCAGTTCAGATTTTTAGCAAAGGGAAATATAGAAATTGGGAATAGCTAAAATCTTGCATTGCTTTCCTGTCTAGTTACCAAGAAGCAATTCACCTTCAATTTCTTTAACCACTCATAGCATCCCAAAAGTGTACTCTTAACCCTCCATATTATCCAGAAACACAGTATACTAAATTTTCAACACAGAATGAATGGATATCCTATAGAGTACATTGTGCTGGATTTATATATTCCACAAAAAATAAAAATAAAGGCAGGCTGATTGTCATTTTAAAGGACATTTCCTCAAATGAAGAGCTTTTCCTTAGAAAATATATTTCTTTTGAATAAAATGCTCTACTGCTTAAAAAAGGCAATTTTCAAGAGATAACAAGATTGTTTCTCTCATCAGTAAGTGGTTTTTTATTTTAATTTTTGTTTTTTTGCTTTTATTTAAACTAATATTTATGGCCAGATTTCTTCTTTTCATCTGAAAGGTCAAGAGAAGTAGTCTCTAAAGGGGTGGGAGCTCCTTGGGTGTGTATACAATGAACCACTGGTGTGTAAAATGAGCACACATGGCTTTGTTTACTTTAAAAATAATGAAAATTTATCTTAATATTTAATATAGGGATCCACCCTAGTGACTTGAAAAGTCTCATCCAAGTGTCAGACATTCAATTCATTCATGGCGAGCAGGATTCTGAGGGAGAGTGGAACCATTGGTACTTTGCTTTCAGCACGCTCCCACGTATGACAGTCATGTTCTCTGGGTTAAGTGCATTTGCCTATTATATGAGCCAGTTTAAACTAACTTAACCAAATAAATAAATAAATAAATAAATAAATAAATAAATAAATAAACTAACTTAACCTGGGCAGCCCTGGTGGCACAGTGGTTTAGTGCCGCCTGCAGCCTGGGGTGTGATCCTGGAGACCCTGGATCGAGTCCCACCCTCTGCCTGTATCTCTGCCTCTCATTTTCTCTGTGTCTCTATGAATAAATAAATAAAATCTTAAAAAAAAAAAACTAACTTAACCTAATACTCAAAACCTAAACAACAGCTTAAAATTTAATTCAAATAATGCTAGCACAAGTAAAGAGTAAGAAAATGACATAGCTTTTTTTTTTTTTTTTTTTCACAGCAAGTCCAGATTTTTCATTGGTCAGAATACACAGAAAAACAGTGAGCCTGAAAGGGAATTGAGGGGGAAAAAAGAGTGTGTGAAATATAGACTTAGAATCACTAGTATTAACAATGAAACATACTTTAAATGTTTATTTTATATAATAGTACTTTGTGACATGTCTTTTCCCCAACATTTCCAACTGTTAAACCCATTATCAATATTAACTGAACCTAACCCAGAATTAGATTTTGAAATCACTTTATCATAAAACATTAAATCAATTTTAAAATTAAATATTTATTCAGTGATGGTGATTTTATTAATGGTAGTAAGAACAATTTTTGCACTATTAATAATACAATAAAGAATAATTTTAAAACATGCCTTACCTTATTTTTATTATATGCTTTTTCACTTTGAGTTTTGCTATATTTTATTATACAGAAAATGCATTAATATAAAAAATATTCCCCTGGAATGTTTATAAATTACAACTTCGTATACTCTAAACATTTATTGGTGAGCTCATGAACAAAAATATTTGGTTATCACTGAGGTAGAGAAAAATTTACAGCATGACTTGGAGGAGGCCTTTTATTATCTATGGGACTTTGGGAAAGTATCTCAGGTTTCTTATCTGTAAATTGGGGATAATAGTAGTACCTGATACATACAATTTTTGTGAGTATTAAATGTGTATATATTTGTGTTTGTGTGTGTGCCCTTTAAAAAGTGTCTGCAAATAGTATGTAGAATGTTAATGTGTTAGACATTCATTCACTCATTCATTCATTCATTCATTCATGTTGTTACTGCAACATTTCCCAAACTTTGTTCTAATACACTTTTCTGGAAAAGTGTCCTTATAAATTTGGGCAATGCTGCATATTTGTCTTTTCTTGAAGATTTGCAAAACAAATTACTATGTTAATAGTTTGAGACTTCCTAAAGTAAAGGAACCTTTCTCATTTTTATTTAATTCTTCATTTTTCAGATGCATTTTGCCCCAGAAACCTTTTTCTATGGAACATATGAATATGTCTCAAAATACAGTTTGGAAAAACTGTCTTTCTGATTATTTATGTCTTGTCTTAATACTGTTTTGCCATCTATATGCTGTTGTGAATATTACAGTTCAAATCGTTTGATACCAATCCTCAGTGTCTAAGAGAAAACTCAGGTACGAGTTCTGATTCTGACCATAGCATCTCTCTTTAGTGTAGTGGTTCACAGAAATAAAAAAAAAATATATCGGGACAACTCACTCAAATAATAATAGCACAGTGGATACCCCAATCAGAAAGAAAGAAAGAAAACACCAAAATAATAATAATGATGATAAATAGTAGTAGTAGTAACAGCAGCAGCAGCAGCAGCAGCACAATGGCTTCATTTGGGAGGTGAGAGGGGATTCTAATATCATTGGACTCAAATTCTTACTTAGACTGTTAAAATAAACGAACTTAAACATGCCTTGACCTCTCTTTTATAGAGCATGAATCAGGTATGAACATTGCTGAACACAAATTTAGCAACAGTCTCTCCAGGGAGAGCTTGCAAAGTACAGTAAACCGCTATTAACTCTGTCAGAAGAATTAAATTTCCATTTCCGTCTCTGGTGCTTAAAGTCAGGTCAGTAGAATCCTCATTCCCCTTCTCTCACGGGAAAGTCACATTTCCTTTCAATCTCTTGTAAAAAACTTTTCTAAACAACTGTCCACATTAGCTAGTAAAACTTCTAAACCTTCCTGCAGAGGACATGAAGAAGCTTTTGAACATCCTCATTTAAAATGTCACTGGAATTTTCCCCAATTTTTTCTATTCTTTTTTTTTGTGTGTGTGTGTTTTTACAATATTACCGTGGATATTCATAATGAAAAACATTTTAATATTAGTGTTTCTGAAAAAATGTGTAATATTTAATGTGAAAAACAAAATATAATGGAAGAACCTCTTTAAATTGCTTTAAGAAAACTTAATAGCCTTAAATGAACAGAACTATTTCCAGGAATAACAACAATTCTTAGAAGGGTTTTTTTCCTCCTTTTTAAAAAATAAAATAAAGCATAAGACTGTGTTTCATAAATCACTGAGATGTATAAAGAAAAGGAGCTAGGTAACTTCCTCAATTAAAAAAGAAGTCTTTTTAAAAACTTAAGTTATCTATTTGTAAGAATAAATATAGTGTATCTGAAGTATAAATAATTATAAGTCACAAACAATTTATTCCTCAGAGGGGCAATTTCCAAATTTTGAACAATTTCCAAATTTTCAACACTGTAAATAATATATAATTAAAGACTCTTTTCTTTAAGTTGCAGGGATGATGAAAGGTATTTTTCTTCTGAAATGCTGTCATAACTAGTTTATAAGTTTGCTCAAGTTAAAAGCCAGAGATTTCATAATTAGATGATTAATGAGTTCGTTTCTTTAGTTCATGGGTCAGATAGGGGTCTGAGTTAAAGATTTCCTAGGGTTTATGAAAAAGAAAATGCATCCTTCCACCTCCTTTTCTGCCTAAGAAAGCCTAAGACACCCCTCCCTATTTCCCAAACACAGCGGTCATTTGGAAATCTGGCTTGGAAAAGGTCAGAGCCTCTTCTCTTCGCATAGAGAGCCTTCTACAAGCTTCCTTTCCGAAACTCAGAACTGATCACATAACTCTGCTGCTCAAATTCAGCCACACCTGTACAACCTCTACAAGTGGACACTTTCTGTACCCAGCTCTACTAGCTACAGCCCAGTACTTCTCCTACCCTTCCCCCTCCCCTCCCCCACACTGTACCCTTTCCAAGTACCTCCAAGTTCCTAAATGGACATTCATCAACTACTATGAAAAACTTCTGGAATTCCTGTCTTCCCTTACACTCCTCAGATGCATCTTAAATTCCATTATGAATCCCACCTCCTCTAAGATGCCTTTCCTTATGCCCTTTGTCAGAATGAAACTCTGCTTTCCTAGACTCTCACAGCATCTGTTTTGACCACTGGTATACCTTGGATTTTTCCAGGATTCTAGGTTGTTTATTATCTCCTCCTACTACAGATTCTCTCCCTGGGTCAAGTCATCTCTCCCTATTAGCTACTATTAGCTACTATTTAAATAAAACTGATTCCAAAATTCACATTTTCAGCTCAAACTACTCTGAGCATCCCAGTAAAAGCTGCTACTTCTGGTTGCCTGGCTGGCTCAGATGGTAGAGTGTGCAACTCTTGATCTCAGGGTTGCAGGTTCAAGCCCCATGATTGGTGTACAGATTACTTAAAGAAAATAAAATCTGGGCAGCCCGGGTAGCTCAGTGGTTTAGCGCCACCTTCAGCCCAGGGCATGATCCTGGAGACCTGGAACTGAGTTCCATGTCAGAATCCCTGCATGGAGCCTGCTTCTCCCTCTGCCTGTGTCTCTGCCTCTCTCTGTGTGTGCCTCTCATGAATAAATAAATAAAATCTTAAAAAAATAAAATAAAATAAGATCCTTAAAAGAACAACAACAACAGACTCTGCTCCTTGGCCTGCATGCCCTGTATTGAATGATATTATCATTATCTTCCTAGTCACTGGAACTATGTTCCAAAATCACTTTGACTTATGTCTCTTCCTTACCCTTCACATCCAATCGGTTCCAAGCCTGGTCAATTTAATCTCACAAATGGCTCCCTTTACTCCACTCCCAAGGTCAGACACCAAATTTTGTTCATTTCTTGTTTGGAATATTGCACTAAGCTCCTGGCTTGTTTTCTCTTTCCAGTTAGCCCGTGTCTATTTTGTCTTTCGCTTATTGCTAGATATCTTTCTAAAATAACAATATTATTGAAAAGGTCAATTCAGAGACAGTTAGAATTCAAGATCTGGACAGGCAAGTAAGGATATGCAACTAATTGTATGTCCTTGGAAGAGATACATATCTCTTTAAGCTTCAGTTTCTTTAAGGGACAATGGAATAAAAATGGTACCTATCTCATAGGATTTTTGTAATAACCGACCAGTTATTACAAAAAAAAGTCTTCAAAACAAAATTCATTCCACAAACTACTCTGCCAAAATGCTTCAAATATGAACTCTTGTTATATTATTATTATCGCCACTATCATACGGGATAAACTTCTCAGGGCTGAAAAGGTGAATTATTAACCATCATTAAATAAAAAATTCTTTAATAAAAATAAATCAACTAATAAGAAGCAGGTTGATTGCAAGTCAATGCCTACAATTTGGAACATTTGCTCTTAGAACTTATAGTTGAAACTACTATTTATTCCTTGTCCATAATATTTTAATTTGTTGTTGGTCCTCTCCCAATGTGTTGCACACAAGCCTCTTTTAGCTGTACTGATGGTTGCTCCTATGATCTCCAAAGTAAATTCAACACATGTCAAGAACTTTATGTTTTAGGGCTCATCAATCCAAATACAAATTCCAAATTTGATAAAGTAAATTCAACTTGTTTGCTGTGGTGAGGTAAGGTGCTCTCAGAGCATTTGATGCATATTACTCTGCTATTTAAAAATCTAAGTTCTTCATTATCATATTCAAAAAATCAAGACACTCACTGGGTATTATACTATATGCTGGCAAATTGAATTTCAGTTAAAAAAAAAATCAAGACACTTCCATGATCTGGCTTCACTGTACATGTCCAGAGTTCTCTCTCTCCACTACTCCAATTCCTCTCCCCAGTGCAAACACACTTTAACATGTCAGCTATACTTGTAAGATCATATGTTTTCTTAACTTAATGTCTTACCTTATGAGCCTTATGATCCCAGAATCCTCTTCTTCCCTTGCTTTTCCTAGTTATACATTGCCTTGTTCTCCTAGATCCATCTGAAATGTTAGTTCTACAATAAAACCATTTCCATGACTAATTTCCCTACCTAGGCACAATTTTCTTTTGGACTCCCATGCACCATTTTATTCATCACGTACATGAATAAATCACATCACAGTGTAGTTAGCTTTATATATCTGAGTGTCCCCCAAGTAGATCATTAGCTGCTTGAGGATCACTAATCTTTGTGCAAATTGTGTAGGATAGCACTTGGTATATAGATACCAACTGAATGTTTGTTGAATGGAATAAGTGCTATAGTAATGTTTAGTACCTCTTTTATAAATTGACTTTTATTGAAGCTACTTCCAAGCAAATTTTCTCAACTAGATTGTCAGTTCCTAGTTGGTAAAGATCATGTCTTACTCTTCTTTCTTTTTCTCAGAGGCCCTATAGCATTTTCACCATAGTAGGTGTTGAACTTATTTGGATTAGTGGCTTAATAGCAATTGTCTTGACAATTTGGGGATGTTTAATTGTCAAAGATTTGAACAGATAAATGGGTATACACAAGGTGGGTGGTACAGGAAAGGCATAAGAGATAAACAAAATACCTGGTTTCATAATCCACTAACCTGTATAGAGAATGAGGACACTCTTGGCCCCATTTGGCACAGTCAGAATATTCCCCCTTTTTTCTTCATTTTTTTAAAAGATTTTATTTATTTGTTTAACAGAGAAACAGAGAGAGAGAGAGAGCTACAGAGCACAAGCAGGAGGAATAACAGAGGAAGAAGGAGAAGCGGGCCTGCCGCTGATCAGGGAGCCTGACATGGGGCTCAATCCTAGGACCCTGGGATCACGACCTAAGCCAAAGGCAGACACTTAACCAACTGAGTCACCCAGGTGCCCCACTATATCCCCTTTTTGAGCATTCAAAACATCTAACTCATGTGATAAGCCCAATGGAGGAAATAGGCATAATCTTCCCTCCCTACCAACCCACCTCCAGGTAATACACTTTCAAAGACCTCAGCATTTCTATTTCTGCATCAGATATACAAGTTAACAATTCAATTTTATAATACACAGGGTATTTCAAAGTAGTTTAATTCAATTTAATATAGAGGAGGGGAAAGCCAACGATGCTGCAAGCAAAGAACATAATTTTTACTGAGTTGGGGTTAGTTTATTAAACAATCTGAAGATCTAGATAAAATTAATGGTCTTTTTTTTAAAAAAATATTTTACTTATTTATTTATGAGAGACATAGAGAGAGAAAGAGGCAGATACACAGGCAGAGGGAGACGAGGTGGGACATACAGGTGATCCTAGATCTCCAGGATTGCCCTCTAGGCTAAAGGCTGCGCTAAACCGTTGAGCCACCCAGGCTGCCCAAATTAATGCTTTTCTAAGAAAATGTGAATTAGAAAGATTTATTCAAGGAGAGTAAAATATGAATAGATGGGCAACCATACAGGCAGTTGGAAAAGATTGCTAAAGATTTATACCTGAAAGAATGTCAGGTATCAGTAAACTTATAGGCTATTCTATCTATACCATAATTATAAGAAACTGTAATTCCTATGTTATTGAAACTTCCAGGGCACACGAAGTGTTCTGGCGAGTAAAGGAAAGAAGTTTCTCAATTTATTTTATGTGGATAGTAAAATAGTATTAACAAAGATGTCTCACAAAAGAAAAACATAGGTCAAACCCATTTGTAGATATCAATGCAGAAATATTCAAAATAACATTAGAGAATTGAATGAGGTGATTGATTAAAACAAATGACTCATTACCACACAAGGTTTCTGTCCAGAATTCAAGATTAGGTCAACATATTTTAAAAGACTAGAGCGTAAAAAAAATAAAAATTAAAAAAAATAAAAAGACTAGAGCATGAGATTATTTTGATATTTATGAAAAAGGCCTTTAGTAAAATTTAATACCCAATTATAATAACAAATTTAAGAGTCAAAAGAAATTTCTGTAATAAAGAATATATACCTAAACAGATGATAATCATCAGAATGAAAAAATGAAATCTTAGAAAATTTCTACAGAATCAGAAACATATCAAGGATACCTTCTATGTCCATTTGTTCTTTCAGTGATTATTTGTTGAATGCCTACTATGTGGCAAGGTCTGGAGATTCAGGGTGAACTGAAAACCTCTGTCCTCATGGAGCTTACATTCCAGAGAAGAAGACAAGTAAGATAATCAAATAAAATGTATATTAGAAAAAGATGTATATTAGATAGTGATAAGTGCTCAGAAGAAAAATAAAGCCATGAAGGGTTGCAGGAAGTGCTGGAGGGTATATGGTTGCAGTTTTAGAGAGGTAAGACAAAGAAGGCCTTACAGAGAGGTAGCATTGAAGAAAAGACCTCTAGGAAGTGAGGAAAAAGATAATAGATATTTGGAGGAAGAAGCCCGAAGAAGAGTAAAGAAATGAAAGGCCACAAAGAGGAGCAGAGAGGCTGAAGCAGGATGAGCTACAGGAAGAGTTGAAAGATACTGGGCTAGGAGACAACGAGGACAGATCATACAGTGAGTACCTTGTAATTCATGGAGTGGACTTTGAGGGAAACTTTTGCAGGTTTTGAGTAGAGAAGTGACAAGAAAGGAAGAGAAGCATTTATATGTTATACACAGAACACACAGGGTCAAGGGCAGAAGAGAGTAGACCAGCTGGAAGGCTATTGCAATACTGCAGGGAAGAAATGGAATTAGTTTCAATTTAGGGTGGTCACAGTGGAAGCACAAGTGATCCAATTCTACGTCAGAGGTTGAGCTGACAGGATTTCCTGATGGACTGGATGTGTAGTATGAGACAAAGAGAAGAATGAAGAACTTCCTCCAGATTGCTGGCAGTAGCAACCAAAAGAATAGAGGTACCCTGAAAAAAAAAAAGGATTACAGGTGTACCCTGAGATAGAAAAGAATGGAAGAGAACCAGGATTGAGAGGAAATACTCAAAGTTTAGTTTGGGACATATTAAGATTGAGACATCTATTAGATTCCATAGGGGAAATATTGAGAAGGCAGTTAAGTATAAGATTATGTGGCTTAGAGGAAAGTCTCTGTTAGACATATATTTGGAGATTGTATTTAGTCATTGGATTGGATGAATGGCTAAAGGCAACTAGTCCTGGGAGGCATGCTGTTGTTTATTAATGGAAATTATGGGAAAGAAGAAACAGAAGAGACTGCAAAGGAGCAGCCAGAGATAGAGGAGGAAAACTAGGACAAAGTAGTGTTTTGTAAACCTAAGAAAGAAATTATTTCAAGAAGCTAAAGAATAATCTGTAGGGTCAAATGTTGCAGATGGGACAAAGAAGATGCAGCCTGGGAACTGACCATTGGATTCAACAACGTATTGGTTACTAATGATGTTGACTGGAGCAGTTTGTGGTAGAACATTGGGGTTAAAGAGAAAATGGGAAGAAAGACATGAAAGTGAAGGGTTGCAGGAAGTGCTGGAGGGTATAATGGTTGCAGTGAAGAAAGACATTGACAGTGGTGGGCATAACTAAAAGAAGCTTGCTAAAGAGGGAAGGAAAGAAATGAGTTGGTAACTAGAGGGAGAATTGGGGTCCAGAAAGGTTTTTAACATATGAGAAATGATAGTTTAATATCGTAGAAATGGTATGGACAATGATCCAGTTGAGAGGAGAAGTTGTTGAGGAATGGCAGAGGACTTCTGGATCATTGCTCATAAGCAGTGAAAGGGATTAGAAATAGGAAAGTGCTGACCTTAGCTGGGAACAGGGACAGATTATTCAAAGAATTGGGAGAAAAGGTAAAGAATGATGGTGCCAGACACAGGTGTGTAGTTTGTGGAAATTTATGGAAGTTCTCCCCTGATTACTTCTCACTTTTCGATGAAATATAAACCATATTACCAGCTGAGAATGAAGATGGGGGAAATAGTTCTTGTTAACGTTTGAAGAGAAGGAAAAACTATGAAAGAATCATCTGGTCTCCTAGGTAATACAGAACATTTCTGTGCACCACCCAGAGTCTACTGGTGCATTTTGTGAGACTACCCAGTAGGGATATATGTTTTTCTCCAGCTCTGTCCAGATGTGCTGTGCAAAAAAAAAAAAAAAAAGTAGGTAGAAGGTTGTATTTAACCATGTTTATGGTTTAGTTAGATGAGTACAAAAATTGAGAAGGGGGCAAAGGAATTGAAACTGTATGCAATTATAACAATTGGCCTCAAATTTAAGCTGAGTAGAAAGAAAGTGAATACTAGAGGGGTGTAGATGCGCTGAATTAAAGTTGGCTACAAATTCTTTGCTACTTTGTCTTCTGACACTGTGATTAAACCCTTCCTTCTACCATATTGAACCTGAGCTGGCACGAATGATAGAAATGGAATCCTAGGACTCATGACAGTCCCAGATAAACTTCCAACCTGTAGTCAGCAATGATTGATTTGGATGTCCAATCTGATCGAGTGTAAGATAATCATGGCCACAGTCTACTTACATCTGCAACTGCATCCAAGACCACAAGTGAGAATTGTCCAGCTGTGCCAAATCCAACCAAGGAATTATGACAATAAAATTTTGTTCTAGGACGAAAAACTAGGTATAGTGAGGACATGGTGGGATCAATGGGTTGTTTATCCCTGTGAGGGTGGAAGGATTGCTGAGGCTGGAACGCTAGAGGAAAAAACTGGAAAGGTTAGGGCTTCGTAGTTGAATATATGAAACTGAGTTATAGAGGGTTTCAGTTATTGGAAATGACAAGGTCTAGAGAGCACCAACCAAAGACGTAGAATACTCATTACAAATGAAATTGAAAATGTTCGAGGAGCTGTATTTCAGAAAGTTGAAAAAAAAAAGTATTTACTCTTATAACACATTTTAATTTGGACTAGCCACCGTTTCAAGTGTTTAATAGCCATAGGCTGCTAGTGCCTACCTACTATGTTACACAGTGTGTAGGTCTGGAATAAGACCTTGGGGACCAGGTAGCTGAGTAGTGTGGAAGCTATAGGTTGGACATGTCAACAATTATGAAAAAAGTAACTCTGGAGAGGATGGGATGTAAATATCCTATTAACAACAGCAAGAAAAATTAGTCATTAACTTAATAAAAATATATAAAATCTATATGAAGAAAACTATAAAAGTATATTGATATTCTAAAAGATTTTTTTTTTAGGAAATGAAAAAAGCTATCGTATTTATGAATGAGAAGCCTAATTTTTTTAAATTGGAGTTCAATTTGTCAACATATAGCATATCACCCAGTGCTCATCCAGTCAAGTGCCCCCCTCAGTGCCCATCACCAAGTCACCCCATCCTCCCGCCCACCACCCCTTGTTCGTTTCCCAGAGTTAGGAGTCTCTCATGTTCTGTCACCTTCACTGATACTTTCACTCATTTTCTCTCCTTTCCCCTTTATTCCCTTTCACTATTTTTTATATTCCCTGAATGAATGAGACCATATAATGTTTGTCCTTCTCTGATTGACTTACTTCACTCAGCATAATACCCTCCAGTTTCATCCACATCGAAGCAAATGGTGGGTATTCATCGTTTCTGATGGCTGAGTAATATTCCATTGTATACATAGACCACATCTTTATCCATTTATCTTTCGATGGACACCGAGGCTCCTTCCACAGTTTGGCTCTTCTGGACATTGCTGCTATCAACATTAGGGTGCAGATGTTCCGGTGTTTCACTGCATCTGTATCTTTGGGGTAAATCCCCAGCAGTGCAATTGCTGGGTCATAGGGAAATTCTATTTTTAACTCTTTGAGGAACCTCCACACAGTTTTCCAGAGTGGCTGTACCAGTTCACATTCCCACCAACAGTGTAAGAGGGTTCCCTTTTCTCCGCATCCTCTCCAACATTTGTTGTTTCCTGTCTTGTTAATTTTCCCCATTCTCACTGGTGTGAGGTGGTATCTCATTGTGGTTTTGATTTGTATTTCCCTGGTGGCCAGTGATGCAGAGCATTTTCTCATGTGCTTGTTGGCCATGTCTATGTCTTCCTCTGTGAGATTACTGTTCATGTCTTTTGCCCATTTCATGATTGGATTGTTTGTTTCTTTGCTGTTGAGTTTAATAAGTTCTTTATAGATCTTGGATACTAGCCTTTTATCTGGTATGTCATTTGCAAATATCTTCTCCCATTCTGTAGGTTGTCTTTTAGTTTTGTGGACTGTTTCTTTTGCTGTGTAGAAGCTTTTTATCTTGATTAAGTCCCAATAGTTCATTTTTGCTTTTGTTTCCCTTGCCTTCATAGATGTATTTTGCAAGAAGTTGCTGTGGCCAAGTTCAAAAAGGGTGTTGCCTGTGTTCTCCTCTAGGATTTTGATAGATTCTTGTCTCACAATTTTGATGAATTCTTATCTCACACTAAATGTTTTTAAACTTTTCTTTATGAAATATTTGTCAATTTCTTTCCATTCTGATAAAAATGCCATTTTGTTAGTTTTGTGCATTAATCCTAATAAGTACACGAAATTAGCAAAAAAAATTTTGAAACAGCATATAATGAGAGGAATTTGCTTTGTCAGATATGAATTATGCCTTATAAGTATGGTAATTAACTGCTGACACTAGTGCAGTAACAAAGACAAGATCCACAAAGCAGAATAGAATACAAAAATAGACCATGCATGTATGAGTATTTATACTATATATAGGGGAGAAAAACAACAACAACAACAACAACAAAACCCCTCTTCCTCTATCTTCTTATGTTCAGTAACTAGGGCCTGTAAATTAAACTGAAAAACAAAACAAAACAAAACAGATTCAGAAGAGAAAAAGTATACAGATTGTATTTGATGGTAATATTTTAATTATTACATTCATGGGAGCCTTTCTAGGAAAGAAGACCCAAAGAGGCTTATATAGCATTTTAATAAAGGGTGATCAATTTGTGGAGAAGATAAAGGAAAGGGCGTTTGGTTTTCTAGGGCTGGCAAATTACAGGAAGGTAAACTCAGGGGGAACTAACAGAAGATAAAGTTTATTTCAGTAATGTTTATTTGTGCAGACACATCTCAGTGCTTACTTTATATCTTCAGTGATGATGGTTATGTTTCCTCCTCCAGGTATGAGAAAGATTGGAGAATGATAAACTTTACAAAGAGAAATCCATGCCCTGCTTTTAAGCAGGTAAAGCCAGAGCTCATTTTTATTGCACTTTATACATATGGTGTTTTTTACCAACTGACAATGGTGCATTGAACAAGTCTATTGGTACCATTTTCCAAGAGTGTGTATACACTTGTATCTCTGTATCACAGTCTGATAATTCTCACAATACTTCAACATTTTCATTATTATTATATTTGCGATGGTGACCTGTGATCAGTGATCTTTAATGTTACTACTGTGATTGTTTCGGAATGCCATGAATCACACCCATGTAAGATGGCAAACCTAATCAATAAAGATTGTGTATATTCTGACTGTTTCACCCACTGGCCATTCCCCCATCTCTCTCCCTCTCATTAAGTCTCCCCATTCCCTGAGACACAACAACATGAAATTAGGCCAGCTAATAGCTACACAAAGATTTTTAAGTGTTCAAGTGAAAGGAAGAATCACACATCTCTCACTTTAAATCCAAAGCTAGAAATGATTAAACTTAGTGAAAAAGGCATGTTGAAAGCTGAGATAGGCTAAAAGCTAGGCCTCTTGTGCCAAATAGTTAGCCAAGTTGTAAATACAGAGGAAAAGTTCTTAAAGAAAATTAAAAGTGCTACTCCAGTGAACACACAAATGATAAGAGAGCAAAACAGCCTTATTACTGATATGGAGAAAGCTCTAGTGGTCTGGACAGATCAAACCAGACATAACATTTCCTTAAACCAAAGCAATATCCTATATCTATACAAAATAAGACAAACAAACATGCACTCCTTAACATACCAGCAGTAACCAAGAAATGTTACCATGGACTGGCAAGAGAAGGCCATGCATACCACCAGCAAGACCCAAGTGGATTAAACCAGCAGGGTCCAGTATATGGAGACAGCAGACTGGAACTGCGGAAAGGATTCCAAGCATCAGGGGAATTTCAGCTCAAGCTGACCTACTAATCCCTGGGCTGGAAAGCCTGTTGGATCAGGAGCTCAACCCAAAAGAAGCAAAGCTCAGAAATGAAAGAGAATTTACCCACAGCTCTTGGAAGAAAGATGGTGAACTCAAAGGGTTTGCAGGGCACCACACCTGTGTTTCTCAGTTCCTGGAAGCCATCAAAAGTCCCTATCAGGGGATGCCTGGGTGGCTCATTCAGTTAAGCGTCAGCCTTCAGCTTAGGTTGTTTTCCCAGGGTCATGGAATTGAGCCCCACATTGGGCTCTGTGCTCAGCGGGGAGCCTGTTCCTCCCCCTGCCCGTTGCTCTGTCTGCTTGTGGTCTCTCTCTCTCTCTCTCTCTCTGTCAAATAAATAAAATCTTTAAAAAACCAAAACAAGACAAAAAAGAAGTACCTATGGGTCCCACTGTTGCCACCAAATCTATTAAACAACAAGATTTCAACTGAGTAAATTCAGAAATCAAATTGACTTTATTGAATTGGGCAACATCCCGTCTAGCCATAGAAAAGAGCTGTGCCGAGCTGTAGAAAACAAAAGGTTTTTAAAGGTGGAAAGGGGATGGGAAAATAATGCATTGTTTCAGGCAAAGACACCTTCCTAAGGGGCATGAAGTACCCCAAACTGAAGAGATGAGCATGTGTCTGGTTGCAGGGCACACAACATAAATTAAAGGTATTCAATAAATAATTATAGTACATGATTTATTATCTTTATCAGCATTAAAGCAAGGATTGGTCTGTCCAAATTAGGAAATGCACTCTTAAATAAAACAAAAATTAGCTCTAAGTGATAATGTTCAGTTTTAGAGTTGTTTTTTTTTTTCTCAAGCTGTGCATTTCTGCGTCTCTAGGTTGTTTCATAAAAAGACTCTAAGACATCTTCCAACTCTAGTTCTGCTTCTAACAGCTGAGGTAGCATCAAGCTTAAACACTTCGATTTGTGTTTGAGAATGGGGATGCACGTTGCTGGTTGCCTGGCTTACAGCGCTGATTTGGGGATACACACATTTTGGGATATCCAAAGCTTCGCAATCTAGGAAGAGACATGCTCTGCCATCGACCTCATAATTATTACAAAAAACTGTGGCTAGTCTCGGCTGTTGATTGCTAGATAAGGTAGAGCTAATTAGAAAATAAGATTCAAGCTTCCAGCCAAACTCACCTCCCAAGTCAAAACCCAGCCAAGTGTAAAGGCAGTAAAACATGATTTGAATTGAGCTGAAAGTAGTGACCAAAGGGCGGGGCGGGGGGGGGGGGGTGGGGGTGGGCAGGGAGGGAATAGCACTAGTCAGCTAATGTAGACCTCTTTTTTTTTTTTTAAATAAAAAGTCTGCTACTAAATTATTCAATGTCACAGGCTCTCTACAGTTTTTTTTTGTTGTTGTTTTTTGTTTTGTCAGACGTAGGCCTTAGTGAAACCAATATCTAATTTTATCATTATACCTGATAAAAGGAAACTCGATACCTTTTTTTTTTTTTTTTTAACCAGGGAACTCTTGATTGCAAAGCTCTATTATTTGGTGAGGGGTAGTTTCTAGAAGGCAAAGAGTTAAAGACGTCACTTTAAATGACAAAAGCTAAACACTTTACCCCACTTTCAGTCTCTCATCTATTCATCCTTTTCATTGTGAACGATTTCAGCTTTCTAAGCTCTTCAACTACCTGCCCCTAATTTGTATTCCTAGGGAGAGGCCTGGCTGGTTATTTTGCATTTGTGTGCTAATGTTGATGAGCTTCCTTCTCTGGGGGAGGGGAGAGGAGGAAACCGCAGGGCTGGATGGGGGTGGGTGTGAAGGTGCAGGCTTTGCCCAGAGAGTCATGCTGAATTTTAACCTTGAATGCCTCTTACGGAGCTTCTAACAAAGTCTTCCCGATTTTGAGAAATAGCACACCCTGTTCAACTCCTGCATATACACACATTTGAACCAAATGTTAGCCAAAAGTGAAATATAGATTTAGAAAAATTATTTAGTTATTATAATAATAGCTAAAGGATAATGATGTGCAAGACCTTTCAAGCAAGCATATGACATTTCAGAAGAACTCTTATTATAAGTCATGAAAGAGACTTAACTGGTTTTGGTGGGAAAAAAAGGAAAGAAAAAGAATGGTAAACATTTTATCAAAATAAAGGCAGCATTTTTTTTCTGCATCGTTAATAGATTACGGAAATGTTCACAAAATCTTTCTAGTTAAAATGATCATCTCAGACATCTTTGTAGTTTACAAATATTAATGCCCTAATTTATTTCGACCCACTATTCCTTTCTGTTTCTGAGGGCACGTCGGTCAGACTGGATGAATTAAATACTTCTGCTATTTGTAAAGCAAAATAACAGTGTACTCTCATAGTAATAATGGAGTAAACACCAGTGCAACTAAGACAGCTCCATAATGAATAATTGGTACATGTATTCTAGCTTTTAATTAACAAAAGGGGGTGCTGAAACACCCACTGGAAGGAGTGGCTGTGACCCACGATATAGGTATACTTATTAACCAGCAAGTCAGGGGAAAATTTCATTTTTCTACCAGCTTTATCCAAATTCAGAATTCTAATAAAGGCATAAGGTATCACTGCCTTTGCTCCATCAGTAGTCTTAGAGGTTGTTGTGGGCTGTTTTTGAAAAAGAGAGTAAATCGTATCATTTAACACAAAGAAAAACTTAAGATGCAATCCTGACAAGGCTTTCTGGGCAAAAATGCAAAAGAATCTTGGGGGGAAGAAAAGACATTAGTTCAGGATATTGCAAATTAGTGAACAGAATTCCGAAGTAAAAGATCAGAAACCCCAGATCAGTGTTCAAACTTAGCATCTAATAGAGGCTCCTCAAATAATCATTGGACTCTGACTTGGCATGTCTTGAACTCTATCTATCTCCGGGTTTTAATTTCTCAAATTAGACAACTATAAAAGGCAGAATAACAAAAATGTTTTTAAAAGATTTAAATGGCTTTAAAAATATCAAAGGGGATTATTGTCTTTTTCCTACTAGTGCAAATAGTTATTGGTTGATTTACTCCAATGTCCTCTGCAGGTTTACTAATTTAACATGGTAATATTTGCCCTCCATGTTGTGTTTATTTTCATCCTGGGAACACGCTTAATGGACTCATCTTGCAACACCAGTGAGCTATATGTGACAAATACAGGAATTCACAATAAATGAAAACAAATAATACCTAGGTCTAAAGCCTCTAGTTAACCTGACAAACATAGTCATCAAAAACACAAGAAAGAACTGTGCTTCTTATTTGATCATCCTAGCCAGCCCTGGGATGAAAGTCTAGGCAACTCTAAATGAATTTTCCCTGTAAGATCAAGTCAAAGTATCTGGCATGTTGGTCCTTTCCTCCATTGAATGAACTAATAACTGGCCATTCTATTCATTTATTATTTATTCCATTATTTATTCAGTAAATATTTGTTAATACATTTTTTGCCAGATACTATGTCAAGAGGATCCATACTTTTGTGGCATTGCAAACAAATAGAAGAGGCACATCTGCAATACTATTAACGACTAAGTAATAAGCAAACCTGCAGGTGTGTGCACAAGAAACTATGGAAGTTCATAGGATACATAAAGAAAAAGCAAAAAACAAAAGAAAGCAAGATTCTGGAGGTAACAGAAAAGGTTTTTCAGAGAACATTCACAAGCTAGCAGCCCAGACATTCTAATATGCAAATTTTGATCCCTGAGAACATACAGTCTCCCAAGAATAAAGATATTAGAGAAGCGAGCAAGGATAGAGAATAACCGTTTTCATTAGAGTAATTGTTAGATTTGGAAGTGACCATCTTAGAAACAGTTTGCATCATTCGAAGTGCTTTCATGAAAATGAACTATTTCCTAACACCTCTTTTGATGAGCACTGAACCAACAACAAAGTTGGTTCCCATGTACCTCTACAGCCTCAAGAGAACACAACTATCAGAGAGTATTTATGGTAAATATCGTTGGTCCTCGAACCAAAGGAAGTTTCTGTCCTTTAGGAGAAAAACTCTTAGGTGAAGATTTTAAATTACAATTTGAGGTATATTAATAAACAGAACAACCATGTCCCATGCTTTTTTGCCCACTTTTCTGTTCCCATGGCAAGGTTCCATCTTACATTAACATTGTTACACAAATTATAGCAACCTTTCAAATAGATTCCCACTTCTTTTCTCTTTCCTGCTATCGTCTATCCTCGCCGCTATGTGCATGATCTTTAACAATAACAAATACGATACTCTACTCTTCCCAGACCTCAGTGGGATCCCTGCTTTCTAGAAAATCAATCCCCAATCCCTTTGCCCTTATGAGTCTTCTCAGCCTCAACCAGCTGTCACACAACCTCATCTCCTGAACCTTGCCATCTCCTGGAAGTTCAGGTCCTGTCTTCACTTATAATCTCTTTTCTTTTATGACTTGCAACTTTGAACAGATGCTCTTCCTCACTGAAAATGCAGCTCCTCACATTTCCTCCTCCATCATGTCACTTCCCTAACTCCCTTACCCTAGTTAGTTGTGGTTTCCTCATACTTCAAACATGACTCAATCAGAAAAATAAATTTTTTAAGACTTTTTTTTTTTTTAAGATTTTATTTATTTATGAGAGACACACACACACAGAGGCAGAGACACAGGCAGAGGGAGAAGCAGGCTCCACGCAGAGAGCCCGACATGGGACCCGATCCCAGGTCCCCAGGATCAGGCCCTGGGCCGAAGGCGGCACCAAACTGCTGAGCCACACGGGCTGCCCCTAAATTTACAGGATTGCCAGTAGTTGCTTACATGTGTAAGATTAACAACAACAACAAAATCCCAAAACCCTATGATCTGGTCTATGTCCAGGTTCCAAGAACAGAGATTTAAAAATTGTTAGAATTCTATGAGTATAGGAATGACTTTTGTTATTTAAGGAGCCCCTTTCACCATATCTGAACTTACACTGATGAAGTGGGCCTTTAGTTTTAAGGGAGGGGCTGACACCACCAGAAGTAAGTGACTCAAAGGCTAGAATTTGTAGGCTTAATTAGAAATTTCTGGAAGAGGAGAGGGAATGGAGATTGAATTCAATCACATGGCTGGTGACTTTATCAATCTACCTAAAGAAACTTCAGTAAAAATCCTGGGCATCTAAACTTAGTAGAGTTCCCTGCTTGGTGAACACACGGGCATACAATGAGAGTGCCATGATACTGCCGCTATTTGCCACAGCAGCTGCCCTATTTCACGTTCCCAATAGCAACATGCAAGGGCTCCAATTTCTCCACATCTTTGCCAAGACGTGATTTTTCTTATTATAATTATTTTAATTATAGCCATTCTAGTAGGTGTGAAAATGTATTTTTGCATTTTGATTTGCATTTCCCTAATGATTAATGATGCTGATCATCCTTCCATGTGCTCATTAGCCTTTTGCATATCTTCTTTGGAAATTGCCTATTCAAATTATTTGCCCATTTTTAAACTAGGTTGTCTTTTTGTTATTGAATTGTGAGAACTCTATATATATCTAGATACGAAACCCTTATCAGATGTATGATTGACAAATAATTTCTTTTTTTAAAGATTTTATTTATTTATTTATGAGAGACAGAGAGACAGAGAGAGAGAGATAGAGAGAGAGAGAGAGGCAGAGACACAGGCAGAGGGAGAAGTAGGCTCCATGCAAGGAGCCTGACATGGGGACTGGATACCGATCTCCAGGATCACGTCCTGGAATGAAGGTGGTGCTAAACCGCTGAGCCACCCAGGGTGCCCGACAAATAATTTCTACTTTCCATGGGTGATCTTTCATTCTTTTGTCATGTGAACATTTGGTGTCATGTATAAGAAACTATTGCCAAATTCAAGGTCATAAAGATTTATACCAATGTTTTCTTCTAAGAATTTTGCAGTTCTAGTTCTTAAATTTGTTTCTTATTCATTTTGAGTTCGTTTTTTATATAGTATAAGGATCCAATTTCTTTTTAAAAATTTTTCAGGTGGATATCCAGTTTTCCCAGCACCATTTGTTGAAAAGATTGTTCTTTCCCCATTAAGTTGTCATCATTGTTGAAAATAATTGAGGGTTAATTTCTGGACTCCCAATTCTATTCTATTGGTTTATCTGTTTATCCTTATGCCATTATGATACTGTTCTGATTACTATAGTTTGTAATAAGTCTAAAAATTGGGAAGTATGAGCTCTCCAACTTTGTTCTTCTTCTTTTTTTTTTTTTTTTTTCAAGATTGTCTTGAATATTCTGAGTCTCTTGAATTTAGGATGGATTTCTCCATTTCTATAAAAACAGTTTGGGGATTTTGATAGGTATTGTATTGAATTTGTATATCTCCTTGGATAATATTCTCACCTTAACAATACTAAGCCTTCTAATTCATTAAAAACGAGATGTCTTAAAAAAAAAAAAAAACGAGATGCCTTTCCATTTATGTATGTTCTCTTTAATTTATTTCAATAATGTTTTATAGTTTTCAGTGTACTAATCTTGATTCATCTAGGGTAAATTTATTCCTAAGTATTTTATTCTTTTTTGATGTTATTGTATATGGAGTGTTTTAAAATTTTTCTTCCTGGATTGTTCACTGCTGGTGTATAGAAATGTATATGTTATTGCATTTGACTTTATATCCTTTAACTTTGCTGAATTTATTACCTTTCACTTTTTTTGGTGTGTGGGCTTTCCACATATAAGATTAAGTCATCTACACACAATAGTTTTATTTCCTTTCCAATTTGCAGGTCTTTCATTTATTTTATTATTTTATTATTTTATTTTTTTGTCTAATTGCTCTGGTAAGTATATAATTTTAAGAATATTTTTTATATCTTCTTGATGGCTTGTAGCTTTTGTAAGTATGTAATGTCATTCTTTGTCTCTTAAGCTTTTTTCTTGTTTTAAGTATCTCTACACACAATGTGGGGCTTGAATTTACAACCTTGAGATCAAGAGTTGCATGCCTTACCAACTGAGAAAGCTGGATGCCCCATTTGTCTCTTAATAGTTTTGCTTTGAAGTTTGTTTTGCCTGTAATAATTTGGCCCTCCTACTCAGTTATGGTTACTATATGCATGAAATATTTTTTCTATTCTTTTCCTTTTTTAAAAAAAAAAATTTATTAAAAAAAATTTTAAGTAAGCTCTATGCCCAAAATGGGGCTTGAACTCATGACCCTGAGATCAAGAGTCCCATGCTCCACCAACTGAGTCAGCCAAGCACTCCTCCATTCTTTTACTTTCAACCTCTTTGTGTCTTTGTATCTAAAGTGAGTCTATTAGCAACAAAAAAATATTTTTTGAATAAAATATCTATTCTGCCAATTTCTGTTTTTTAATTGGAGAGTTTAATTTATGCATGTCTGAAGTAATTTGCTGATAAGGAAGGGCTTACTTCTACCATTCAGTTATTCATCTTCTGTATACCTTATATATTTTTTTCATTCAATTCCTCTATTAATGACTTTTTTGTGGTGAATTTTTATAATGTATCATTTTGATTCTTTTCCTTTTTTGTTTTGTTGCTATTTTCTTAGTGATTACCTTGGGAATTACAATTAACATCTTAAATTTATAACAATCTATTTCCACTAATACCAACTTAGTTTCAATAGTATGCAACACTCAAACCTTACCTGTCTCTGTCTACACCCTTTATGTTATTATTGTAACAGATTACATGTTTCTATGTTGTGTGGCTGTTAACATACATTTATAATCATTGTTTTATATATTTGCCTTTTGAGTAATAAAAGAAAAAAAAAGAGAAGTCACAAACCAAAAATAAAATAATTTAAGCTTTTATATTTACCCATCTACTTATCTTTATCACTGTTCTGTATTTTGTGACATGGCTTCTAGTTATTGTCTGCTATCCTTTCATTTCAGCCTGAAGGACTCCCATTGAGCATTTCTTTTAGGACAGTCTATTGGCAAGAAACTCTCTTAATTTGTTTATATGAGAATGTCTTAATTTCTCCTTTATTTTTGAAGGACAATACTGCCAGATATAAAATTCTCGGATAACAGTATATTTTTTTCAGTAGTTAAAAAATAATGTTATCCCACTGTCATATGGTCTCCATGATTTCTGATGGGAAATCAGCTGCTAATTTTATTTATGATCCCTTGCACATGACAAGTCCCTTCTCTCTCTCCACTTTCAAGATTCTCTCTTTGGTGTTGTCTTTTAACAATTTGACTATGATTGACATCTTGATGTGGATCTCTTTGAGGTAAATACTATTTGGAGTTTGTTCAGTTTTTTGAATGCATAGATTACTGTCTTGCATCACATTTGAGAAGTTTTAGCCTTTATTTCTTCAAATATTTATTCTTCTCCCTCTACTCTCTTTTCTCCTTCTGAGAATTACATGATGCATATGTTGGCATATTTGATTATGTCCTACAAGTTTTGTTCATTTTTCTCTATTCTTTTTTCTTTCTCACTCCTCAGACCGGGTAATTTCAATTTCCTTATCTTCAAGTTTACTAATTCTTCTGCTTGTTCAAATCTACTGTCAATTCCCTCTAGGGGATTTTTTTTTTTTTATCTCAGTTATTGCACTTTTCTGCTCCAGAATATCTATTTGGTTTCATCTTATAATTTCTACCTCTTTATTGATATTCTCCATTTGTTTATATGTTGTTTGCCTGATTTCCTCTAGTTATTTGTCCATAGTTTCCTTTAAATTAAGCATATTTAAGACAGTTGTCTAGTCTTTGTCTGCTAATTCCAATATCTGAGCTTCCTCAGGGATAGTATCTGTCAAATTATATTATTATTATTATTATTATTATTATTATTATCGAGCCATATTTTCCTGTTTATTTGTATGCAGTGTAATTTTTTGTTGAGGATTGGAGAGATTATTATAGTGTAGTAAACCTGGAGATCAGATTTACTCCCTCCTGAGATGTTACTTTTGCTCCTTGTTGAAGGTTGTGGTTGTCCATTTGTATAGCGACTTTTATTATTTTTGCAAGGTTTCTGTTCCTTATTATATGTGACCACACAACATTTAGTTCCATTATCTCTGTAATCAGCCAGTGACCTATTTCCTTAAATATCTGAATTATATTCTTTATGTACTATGTATACATATGTATATGTATATACATACATATGTATAGTACATGTGGCTAAATCTTCCAGTGGAATCAGTTGCCAGGGACTTCACTGCAGTCTGAGGGGAAAAAAAACAAAGGTAAGTATCTGCACTTATCCTTCAGATAACTACCAGATCTTCCAAAACATATAATCCTAAATATGTGAAAGATAATGTCCTTACTGCCCACCTTAGAATTGTTCAGTTGCTCTAGTACAGGCTGCCATCTCCTTGTTCAAGTGGGGCTGAGGAACGAAATATGATAGCTGGTACACACAGGTCACTCTCCACCAAAGTTCAAAAGCCTCTCCCTTTATCAAGTACTCCTCTGGTTATTCTAAGTGTCTGATCATGTTCCCATGTTCCAAAATAAGTGATCCTGACAAGTTTTTTTGTTTGTTTGTTTGTTTGTTTGTTTGTTTTTTCCAGTCCAGTTTTTCTTTTGGTAAAGGGATTGACTTTTGGGACTTCCTGGTTTGCTATTTTTCATGACATCACTTACTGTATTGCATCTTAAGTGTGAATTTTATGCCAATCTTAGGCTGAGATTTCTAACACTTTATTAAGAAATATTTTATTTTTGGGTGGCTTAGTGGTTGAGTGTCTGCCTTTGGCTCAGGTCTGATCCTGGAGTCCTGGGATCAAGTCCTGCATCAGGCTCCCTGGGGGGAGCCTGCTTCTCCTTCTGCCTATGTCTCTGCCTCTCTGTGTTTCTCTCAGTAATAAATAAATAAAATCTTTTAAAAAATTATTTTTATGTAACATCTATACCCATCATGGGGCTTGAACTCAAAAGTCTGAAATGAAAAGTCCCATGTGGGATCCCTGGGTGGCGCAGCGGTTTGGCGTCTGCCTTTGGCCCAGGGCGCGATCCTGGAGACCTGGGATCGAGTCCCACGTCGGGCTCCCGGTGCATGAAGCCTGCTTCTCCCTCTGCCTGTGTCTCTGCCTCTCTCTCCATCTCTCTTTCTCTCTCTCTCTCTCTCTCTCTGTGACTATCATAAATAAATAAAAAATTAAAAGAAGAAAAAAGAAAAGTCACATGTTCTGAGTCAGCCAGGCACCCCGCTAACACTTTTTATAGACCAATTCATCTGGGAATCTTCAAATTTGTAAGTCTTAGTGAACTTTACAATAAATTCTTTTTGTTAACCCTAAGTGTTATTAGTTTTCCTAACCATTATCAAAAGAGGTAATTTAACTGGATAGTATAGATATATTTCCTTTTATAAATCTTTCTTCATAAATACAAACAATATGCTTTTTTTTTTAGTTTGGTTATATTGTGGTTTGAATCAATCAAAATATTAATGCAGTTAAAATATATGTCAATCTTCATGGGGATGCAGCCTAAAAGATTTTCTGTTTAGTACTCATTAACTATGCAAATCTATCAGTTATCTGTGGGAATTTTGTAGTGAGTACTAGATGTATTAATTTCTAGATACCTATAAATAGATTTATTTGTTTTAGAACTATATACGTTATTGAAAGCATATAGAAGATTTTGCTAGATTGGAGGCTAAAGTTAGCAAATCTTTATTCAGTGCTGTTTGTGTGTTAAAGCAAAAATATGCCAGTGTTTGGCTGATTGTGCCCTTATACCTTAGGGAGATGATCTTGTATGCTTTAATGTGTGATGTGGAAGGAAAGGAGGCAGATATGAAGGAAAACTCTGTCTTATAATCATAAATAGGATTGGGCTCAGGTGTTTTAGCAAATGAGAAAGAAGTGGCTTTGAAATTATAATGACTCACATGTCACTCTGGTTCTTTCATAAAGAATCTGAGAATTCTTATCCTTCATAGTAGCATGTGTTGGAGGACAAAATAGGATATATATATATATATATAATGTAAACCAATAGTTTGGTTATAAAGACCTTATTATTTGTTTGTGCTATGATAAGGTTTGAAAGAAGTTTCATTTTATAGCTCCTGCTGTTCACTCAATAATTTACTCAATTATTCAATCATTCATTAAAAATTTATTAAGAGCCTATTGTGTTTCAGGCATTAGAGATACAAAGGTGAATACAATATGGTCCTTGAAACTTCTAAATTAGTTGGCAGCACAAAATGGCACAAATGAAACAATTAGCTAATATGATAGTATTGGAGGCTGACTTAGAAGTGGTGCCATTTTATGTATGAGCAGAGTTTAACACCAAAGGAATCTATCTTTTATGTAGGCAAAGCCTGAGCTATTTTTAAGAGACTAAAGGGGGTTAATGCTTCAGCATTTTCTGGAAAAAATAAAGAGAAGTCTGTCTTGCTTATTAAGCCTAAATTCGCCTGATGCCCCTTATAGAAGCTCCTCAAAGAGAAAGGTCTTGTATCCTGGAAAAGAGAGGTGACCGAATAGGATGGAATCACTGGGAACAAAATTGTCTAACTTGGTTATTTTCAATAAAGTATCTCTGAAATCAGGGGAAAATGAATTACTTAATCCTTACTGTCTTTTCCTGGGCAGGTAGATTCAGAAGCAGCTGTTACTCATCATGTCAGGTGCGTGATGATATTATTATACAAGTGGCATAGCTTTATTCTTCTCCTTGTTCATGTGAGTGCATAAGAACCAGGCTCTAGAGTGAAGAAGGCTTCCAGAAGGAGAAAAGCCTGATGACAATATGAGAAACCAAGCAGGGTGAGAAAGGTATTCACCTGTGTGATGGCCTGGTATCAGTGTCACTGCACAGGAAGGATTTCAAGTTGGGCAGGCAGCTTGTTCAGCCCAAGTAGGGTGATGACAGCATCTACGTGATGATGGTGGTTGGGAGGTGGGGGGATGGAGGGGATTGTCACCTTGGTGTAAGGTGTGAAGTCCAAGCAAAGTAATGAAGTTTTCCCTATGGAGAAAAGGCCTGATGGGGTTTTGGAGCTGAAGCAGATGAGGAGGGCTTCTACATGTGGGGGTCTCCCAGAGAGGGGTATTATACCCTGATTAAGAAGGGTTATAGTGGTGATAGGATTTTTGTTTCATATTGTGTGTTGTTCAAATATATAAATATATGAATAAAGTGAGATAAATTCTTACTTTCTGATGAGGAAGTTACAAATAATAAAAGTGGAAAATTACAATTAACCCAGTGATATTGGATTGGAATAGGAGGCATTGGTGTGGACTCATTGATTTCAATGTAGAGAGATATATATAGAAATAAAACTAGATGTTAACATGTATGTATATACATACATATATTCCCTAGTTCTGTGAAAGGCCCTGAAGTTAGTACCCCACTAGCAATGAATACATCTAGCATCCAAATCTGGTCTTCTAAATATCATTCTCTACACAAAGGAACTAGAGAAACTTGAAGAAATAGCTGATTCTATGACCTTTTTTTCAGAAAGCAATTATACCAGAAGGTAAGGAAGTGATTAAAAAAAAATAATAATGCTATACATCAAATGAATGGATACAGAAGCCAGACTACATGGCTTCCCATTGGCCAAAATAAAGACAAAAATACATAATGATAGTAATGGATTATAAGTCATTGAATAAAGTAGAAATCTATGGGATGATACCAGTGTAATAAATGAATAAAATGAAAGTTTAATGAGGACTAGGATATTTCCTACCTTCAAATAATCTCCCCCACAACATACTTTTAATCATAAAGGAACAAAATAACTGGATCTATTCTCATAAAGAAGATTATTGGGCCAATTGGTAAATATTAAATGAGGTCTGAGGATTAGATAGTGCTAATTTACCAATTTCTCAATTTTGATTACTGTATTGTGCTTATGTCAGAAAATGTCCTACTTGTAGGAAATATATATCCACCATTTGGTGGTGATGGGATATTAGACCAACTACTAATTCTCAAATGGTTCAGGAAAAAGGTTCTTTGTTCTGTACCTACAACTTTTAAATATGTTTGAAATTCTAAATAAGATCATATTTTACTTATTAAAAATAAGATCTGGGACCCTGTTGTCAAGTTGCTTTTTTTTTTTTCATTTTAATTTTTTTAAAAGATTTTATTTATTTATTTATTTTAAATATTTTATTTATTTATTCATGAGACAGAGAGACACAGAGAGACACAGAGACATAGGCAGAGGGAGAAGCAGGCTCCATGCAGGGAGCTGGACGTGGGACTTGATCCCAGGACCCCACAGGATCATGCCCTGGGCCGAAGGCAGGCACCAAACTGCTGAGCCACCCGGGCTGCCCAAAAATTTTATTTATTTATTCATGAGACACACACACACACACACACACACACACAGAGGCAGAGACATAGGCAGAGGGAGAAGCAGGCTACCCACAGGGAGCCTGATGCAGGAACTAGATTCCAGGACCCCAGGATCATGCCCTAAGCCAAAAATAGACACTCAACCACTGAGCCACCCAGGTGTCCCAAGTTGACTTGTTTTATATCCTAGCTTCAGTTTTATGAGCTTGGTTAAATCCTGTAGACTCTCTGAGCTGCTGTTGCTTCTTCTGGGAAAGGAGTATCATAATAGTAATTTCTAAAACGATCATTTTAAAATTTCAATAAAAATGTCTTCACATGGTTTCTGGTTCTTAGGAATTATTTTTCTTCATTAGAGGTTATTTTCCTTACTCACTTTCAGGGAATAAAATAAAGGGCTTAATTAGTTCATATATGAATGACTAAAAATTAGAATGCTTGTAGAGTTCAATTTTTCATATTAAAGGGTGGAGTGTTATACATTCTGTAGTCACTAAATAAAGAATTTCTCTTTCAGGGCTCAGTGGTTGAGCATCTGCCTTCAGCCCAGGGTATGATCCTGGAGACCCAGGATCTAATCCCACGTCGGGCTCCCTGCATGGAGCCTGCTTCTCCCTCTGCCTGTGTCTCTGCCTCTCTCTCGGTGCCTCTCATGAATAAATAAATAAAATCTAAAAAAAAAAAAAAAAGAAAAGAATCTTCTCTTTCATCTTTAATTTTGAATCTAAGTTACGTTTCAGTTTAAATCCATCAGATGAATAATATAATTTAGTTTAACCATATTATAGTTTCGAGTACTCTACATGTTTCTATAATAACAATATTGGGTACCACCAAGTTCCAGTTACGGAAATGCCCATGTATAAAATACACACACACACTTTTACTGCCAGGAATATTCAAACACTATGGATGTCACAATGTCAGAAACTATGTCCAAATCAACAACAATAGATGACAAAATACATTTTCATATTTATATGTTTGCACTTGAAATTGAGAAAATTCAATGCCTTGAAGGAGAGGAAATATGTCTTTGTTTTTTTGGTTTTGGTTTTTGGTTTTTGCTACCTGGCAAATTACCACAAACCTGGCCTAAAATAAAATCCATTTATTATCTCACAGTTCTGTAGACACAGTTTTGGGTGGGCTTGACTTGATTCTTTGCTCAGGGTATCACAAGATGGAATCACAGTTTTCTCCTAGGCTGTGTCCTTATTAGGAGGCTCTGGGGGTGAAATTCCCTTCTAAGCTTGTTTTTAGATCATTGGCAAAATCTAGTTCCTAGCACATATAGATAGGACTAAGTTTCCTGTTTCCTTGATGGCTATTGTCTGGAAGTCACCTAGAGCTCCTCCAGATAACCTACATCTCTTCTTATGTAGCTCGGTCCATCTTCAATTTTGGTGGGTCAAGTCCATTACACTTTGAATCTCTCTTAATTTTCTCTTCTGCTACACCTAGAGAAAGTCCTTTCCTTTTATAGGGCTTGTATGGTTAGGCCCACCTGCATAATCTTTTTTTTAGGTCAATGGTTCCATGTAATATAGCACAATCGTGGGACTAAGATCACATTCATAGGCTCCAGTGACTAGGGTCTGGAATCTTGAGGACTATCCCTAGAAATTTAGGCTACTGATATAATTTATTCTGATTAAGGTTTAGATACAGGGGGAAAACAAATTAATGGATTATTCTTACAGGCAATTTAGAGACATATTTTCTTGAAATGTTGGTGGCATAGGTATATATACATAAATGATAAGAGGAAAATATTGAATCAATGTGGAGAGAATCTTCCTCAATCTTATTTCTCTTGTGTATAAATACAACATAAGTAATTTTGAGGACATTTGAAATTATACACTGCATATATATACACGCTTCTACTGACAATACAAAATTATTTCAACTTTAAGTTAGAAGTTTAGGTTTAGTTAAAAACAGAACCACTCAGTATTAAATGCTTAATGTTTTTCTTTCAGACCTTCTCTGGTTCCCATTCTAAACTGCCAATTTGGCTAATTATTATCTACATAGATATAAAAGTCAGTGGAGGAAAAGAAAGATGGTTTACTGGAGGAGGCTTTAAGATGATTCTAGAATTAACTGTTGTCACAGTTGTCCCTACCGATTTTGTCTTTGTTGCCATAATGACTAAGGTTTCAAAACATATCAGAGAATTGCATTTTAGGAAGTGGAAAATGGGCAGCCCTGGGGGCTCAGCGGTTTAGCGCCTGCCTTCGGCCGGGGGTGTGATCCTAGAGACCAGGGATCGAGTCCCAGTTCGGGCTCCCTGCATGGAGCCTGCTTCTCCCTTTGCCTGTGTCTCTGCCTCCCCTCTCTCTGTGTCTCTCATGAATAAATAAATAAAATATTTAATTTTAAAAAAAAGTGGAAAATGATAACTCAACTGGGCAATTTACAGATGCATGAAGCAGCAAAAACAGTGGCCCTTAGTATACACAATAACCTGCATGTCCAGGGGCTTTCATGTAACACCCCCAGGAATGCCTGAACCTGGCCAGCCCCCACCCCCACCCCCGTGGTACTAGAGCTCACAGGCTTGGCTTAGGTGGGGTTGGAAATGCCCTAGAATGGCTCTTTGTTGATTTTCCCTCGTGCTAGAGCCTAGTGTTGCTGTGAAGCAAAGTGCTATTGAATTTGCTCACTCAGGCAGAACACTCAACAGGAAGGAAGGAAGCAGCCATTCTTTCTGGTCCTATTGTCTGACCACCCGGCTTAAGCAATCAAACAGCTCTGTGGCCATAGCTGGATGCTTACAAGTCTGTCATGGTTTTTTTTTTTTTTCTTTTACCCCTGGTGGGTACTTGGGGCGGGGCGGGGCGGAGGGGAGGGTTGGCTGGCAGGGATGGATAGAAACTGGCTCTTTATGGTTTTCACTTATTTTTGATGATTTGATGACATCTTTTTATGGCTCACCCTCAGGTACCTATTTTCCAACAGCAAAATGAAAAAAGTCAGAATGGATGAGTGTATGTTTTGGAAGTGGAGTAAAGATAGCAGTATAGTGGGCTTTCTCTATGGATGCATTCTGAAAATGGGAAGAAGTAATCATTTTAAATCACTAATAGATTTTGAAATTAGTCATCTTTTTTTGAGATTAGTCCTCATTTTTGAATAAGTTTTTAATGTGCTGCCAGCTTCATGTCTTTAGACAAGTTGTCTTTGTGCTTCAGTTTTTTTCTTTTTTAATTAATAGAATAAGGATAACAACCTAACCTTGCTTATTTCACAAGGTTTGTATAATAGTCAAATGTGTGAAGAAGTGCTTAGAAAAATATGGCATTATCCTAAAATATAGCATTAGGATTCTCCTGAGGAAAAGAATGCTACAATTAATTAAGATGAGGAATAACATTTAATAACTTAATAGTACTAAATAAAAATAATAAACTTTGTCATTGGCCTGTTTCTAAATTATTGACAGCTACCTTTAAAGTCTGAAAAGTTTCTCCAAAACCCAATAGCCTAGGGATTGCCATAAGGAGACGGTTAGTAGAAATCTACACTTGGCAGCATACTCCTATGCATAATTCTCAATTTCTAAGTGCAGTTTTAAAATGCATTAAAAGGCCAAAACTTCATATGATTATTCTTCTTTTACATATGAATTTTAGGAGAAATGAAAATTTAAAAATCAAATACAATCTGAAGAGTAATTATAGTTAAATTTCGTGAGGGAAATGGTGCCTTCATTAACATGAGCTTTAAATTTAAATTTTTTTCTTTTTTTTTTTTTTTGGGTTAAGAATCCTAAGTAACTATAATGATTACAGCTATTCAGAAGTCATGAGGAGTTTAAATTACTCTGGGTTATTTGGGGACTTTTTGATAGTTTCTGAGGAAACCATGCCATAATCTTTAATAAGTCATCACTTTTAACATTAAATGGAGAGAATGGCAGTGGCTTTTAAGGAGTGAGGCAGTCATCCAGCCTGGGTGATATCCTCTAAGGAATACAGTTGAGGAAATATTCTCATTTGATTTGAATGGATTTTTCCCTTTTAGGGGCCAAATGTCAGTGGAAATCTGTGGCTAGCTTGTTAGTTTAGAATCAGAGGGTCTCGAGCAGAGCTCAGATAGGCACACCGAGATAGCACCTGGTGATTTTGGGTGCCTCCTCTCTTTGATTTGCCACTTTTATAAGATGGGCAATGATGCTAGGCTCTCTGGGCTGTGCCCACTATTCTTCACATTTGCTATGTGAAATATTTGGCACCATCCATGTAATTTTCCCAACTAGAAGTCAAAGATAATTCTTTAGAAAAAATTGAGGACCCTTGAATGGAGAATCTGTTTCACCTGTTCCTTAAGGATATCCAGGCTATGAGAACAGTGCGGGGAGCTCACAGCCCTATAAAGATGAAAATAGACCAGTAATTTCTCAAATGTAGGTTAGACTTAGATACTCCCTTGTGCTATGATTTATAAGGGGGCTTGGAGAGCATCCAATTCTCGAAAACATATTTGCCTAATTAACCCAGTGTCAAAACTTAATCATTTTGAGGTTATTCCCTTGGGTTATCATTCCTCTGGGTTAGGGTCACTTTTTTAAAAAATGGTTTTGTTTTCCAGGCTCTTTCTTAGGGGTGACTTGATGTGAAAACACCGGAGCCTGCAGAGTAATGAAAGTTCTGCTGAAAAAGGAGAAATTACCAGAGAGAAGGCAGAAGCATTGAAAAAGATGTTCTTAAGTAGGTTCCACACCCGACATGGGGCACAAACTCACCACCTTGAAATCAAGAGTCACATTTTCTACAGACTGAACCCACCAGGCACTGCAAGAGGTTTCTTTAAAGTGCATTACGGTGTTCCGGAGAGGAACAAGTTGATTCTAAGTAACTTGTCTACCAGAACAAAGTATAATTTTTTTTTTTTAAAGAAAATGAAAAAGCTACAATGTAAAATTCACAATGTCCAGAACTCAACATCAGTCAAAAAAGTTACTATACATGCAAAGAAATAAGAGAAATATGACCTACAGCCATGAAAAAAATGGGCAATAGAAAGAGACCCTGAATGGCAGATAGAGTAGGATTATCAAACGATATTAAAATGGTTCGAGGTTTAGAAAGGAAAGCACAAGGGTAATGAAGACAATGATGGAAGATATAATGAGAAGCAAATGGAAATTTAGTTAAAAAAGTAATATCTTACATAAAAATTTCACTGCACATTATATGATAAAGAAGAAATTATTATTGAACTTGAAACATATCACTAGAACTACAGAAAATAAAACACAAGGACTTCTGGTTTCCAGTTTCTCATGTAAGGAGCTTGGATGTCTCCACTCCATTTTAACAAGTAAAAAAACTGAACAATCTGAAGAATCAACAACTTTTCCTAGATCCTTCAGAGAAGCAAGGTTTCAGGACCGACTACTGCCCCAAAGTTGGAGACATAGTCGTTTAGAGAGAATCACAAATTATCAGAGCAGAAATGCACAAGCAGTAATATAATCAGGCTCAGCTAAAGGAGGGAGAATGGTTTTATTGGATACTACTTTACATTGTTTGCATTTTTAGCATATATCATTCTAATTAATTAATCAATCAATATTTTAATTCTAGTATAGTTAATATGTAGTGTTACATTACTTTCAGGTGTAGAATTAATGATTGAACAATTCTATGCATTACTCAGTGCTAATCATGATAAGTGTACTCTTAAACCCCTTCCCCTGTTTTGCCTATCCCTCCACTCATCTCCCCTCTCGTAACCATGTTTGTTCTCTATAGTTAAGAAGCTGGGTTTTTTTGTTTCGTTTTGTTTGTTTTTGGCTCACCTCATTTTTTTGGTTCATTTGTTTCTTAAATTCCACACATGAGTGAATTTCTCTGACTTCTTCATTTACCCTTATATCCTGTAGATTCATCCTTGTTGTTGCAAATGGCAATATTTCATTCTTTTTTATGGCTGAAATATTGTGTTATATCTATCATCTATCTGTCTATCATCTATCTATCTATCATCTATCTGTCTATCTTTCATCTATCTATTTATCATCTATTTATCTATCTATCATCTATCTATCATCTATCTATCTATCTATCTATCTATATCATCTCTTTCTCTATCTTTACCCATTCACATATCCAGACAACTGGCCTATTCCATAGTTTGGCTATTACAAATAATGTTACAAAAAACATGGGTGTGCATGTATCCCTTTGAATGAGTGTTTTTGTTTTTTTTTGGGGGTAAATAGTAGTGTGATTACTGGATAATATCATAGTCTTATTTTTAGTTTTTGAGGAACCTCTAGAATGTTTCCCATAGTAGCTGCATCAGTTTGCATTCCCACCAATAGTACTTAAGTATCCCTTTTTCTCCACATCCTTACCAACACTTGTTTCTTGTGTTTTTTATTTTAGCCATTCTGAAAGACGTGAGGTGATATCTCATTGTGGTTTTGATTTGCATTTCCCTGACAACTGTGATATTGAGCATCTATTCATGAGTCTTGACCATCTGTATGTCTTCTTTGGAGAAATGTCTGCTCATTTCTTCTGCTCATTTTTAATTGGATAATCTGTTTATTTTCCAGTATTGACTTGTACAAGTTCTTAATATATTTTGGATACTAACCCTTTATCAGATACGTCATTCACAAATATCTTCACCCATTCAGTAGGTTGTGTTTTAGTTTTGATGACTGTTTCCTTTGCTATGCAGAAGCTTTTTTTTCTTTTTTTTCTTAATGTATCCTCAGTAGTTTATTTTTGCTTTTGTTTCCCTTGCCTTAGGAGACATATCTAGAAGATCATTGCTATGGCCAATGTCAGAGAAGTTACCATCTGTCCTCTTTCCTAGGATTTTTATATTTTTGGGTCTTACATTTAGGTCCTTAATCCATTTTGAGTTTATTTTTTTGTATAGTGAAGAAAGTGGTCCAGTTTCATTCTTTTGCATGTAGCTGTCTAGTTTCCCCAACACCATTTGTTAAAGAGCCTGTTTTTTCCCCATTGCATATTCTTGCCTTTTTTGTTGAACATTAATTGAACATATAATCATGGATTTATTTCTGGGCTCTCTATTCTATTGATCTATGTGTCTATTTTTGTATCATCTTGTACTAGTACCATACTGTTTAGATTACTACAGCATTGTAGTATAACTTGAAATCTAGGATTGGGATATCCATTAGTTTTGTTCTTCCTTTTCAAGATACTTTGGCTATTTAGGGTCTTTTGTGGTTCCACATAAATTTTAGTACTATTTATTCCAGTTCTGTAAGAAATGCTATTGGTATTTTGATGGGCTTTGCATTTAAATCTATAGATTGCTTTAGTAGTATGGGTAGTATGGATATTTTAACAATATTTGTTCTTCCAATCCATGAGAATGAAATATCTTTCTGTTTGTTTGTGTCATCTTCAATTTCTTTTATCAATGTTTTATAGTTTTCAGAGTATAGGTCTTTTACCTCTTTGGTTAAGTCTATTCCTAGGTATTTTTTCATTCCTAGGTATTTTATTATTATTTTTGGGATTGTTTCCTTAATTTCACTTTCCGCTACTTCAATATTAGTGTATAGAAATACAACAGATTTCTGTATATTGATTTTTGTATCATGCAAGCTTACTGAATTCATTTATCAGGTCTTGTAGTTTTCTTGGTGGAGTCTTTAGTGTTTTCTATATATAGTATCAAGTTATCTGTAAAAAGTAAAAGCTTTGCTTCTTCTTTACCAGTTTGGATGCCTTTTATTTATTTCTCTTGTCTGAATGCTGTGGCTAGGGCTTCCAGTTCTATGTTGAACGAAAGTGGTGAGAGTAGATATCCTTATCTTGTTCCTAGTCTTAGAGGAAAGCATCTCAGTTTTTCACCAATGAATATAATGTTAGCTGTGGGTTTTCCAGATATGGCCTTTATTATGCTGAGGTATATTATCTCAAGACCTACCTTGTGGAGGTTTTTTTAAAATCATGAATAGATGTTATACTTTGTCAAATGCAAATGATCATTTGGCTTTTATTTTTTCTCTTATAGATGTATCATGTTAATTGATTTGTGAATATTGAGCCACACTTGCATCTCAGGAATAAATCCCACTTGATGGTGGTGAATGATTTCTTTAATGTATTGTTGGATTCAGTTTGCTAATATTTTGCTGAGGATTTTTGCATCTATGTTCATCAGAGATACTGGCCTGTAGTTCTCTTATTCTGGTGTGTCTTTATTTGGTTTTGGTATTAGAGTCATGCTGGCCTCATAGAATGAATTTGGAAGCTTTCCTTCCTCTTCTTTTTTTTTTTTTTTTTGAAATAGTTTGAGAGGAATAGGTGTTAATCCCTCTTTAAATGTTTTGTAAAATTCATCTGTGAAGCCATCTGCTCCTGGACTTTTGATTGTCCTGAGATTTTTTTTTTAATTTTTATTTATTTATGATAGACATACAGAGAGAGAGAGAGACAGGCAGAGACATAGGCAGAGGGAGAAGCAGGCTCCATGCACCGGGAGCCTGACGTGGGATTCGATCCCGGGTCTCCAGGATCGCGCCCTGGGCCAAAGGCAGGCGCCAAACCGCTGCGCCACCCAGGGATCCCTGTCCTGAGATTTTTGATTACTGATTCAGTTTCATTGCTGGTACTCAGTTTGTTCCAATTTTCTGTTTCTTCCTGATTTAGTTTTAGGAGTTTACATATTTCTAGGAATTTATCCATTTCTTCTAGGTTGTCTAATTTGTTGGGATATAATTTTTCATAATATTCTCTTATAATCCTTTGTATTTCTGTGATATCAGTTGTTATTTCTCCTCTTTCCTTCCTGATTTTGTTTGGGTCCTCTTTCCTTCTCTCTCCTCTTTCTCTTTTGAGTAAGTCCAGCTAAAGGTTTGTCAATTTTGTTGATCTTTTTAAATATCCAGCTCCTTGGGGCACCTGGGTGGCTCAGTGGTTAAGCATCTGCCTTTGGCTCAGGGAGTGATCTGGGGTTCTGGGATGGAGTCCTGCATTGGGCTCCCCAAAGGGGAGCCTGCTTCTCCCTCTGCTTATGTCTCTGCCTATCTCTGTGTGTCTCTCATGAATGAATAAATAAAATGTTAAAAAAAAAATCCACCTCCTCATTTCATTGATCTGTTCTACTGGGTTTTGTTTTGTTTTTTGTTTTTGTTTTTTTAGGTCTGTTGCATTTATTCCTGCTCTAATCTTTATTATTTCCTTCTTTCTACTGGTTTGGGTTTTGTTTGTTGTTGTTGTTGTTTTCTAGCTCTTTCCAGTTTAAGATTATATTGTTTATATGAGATTTTTCTTGCCTCTTCAGGTAGGCATATATTGCTATGAACTTCCATCTTAGAACTACTCTTGCTGCATCCCAAAAATTTTAGACCATTGTGTTTTCATTTTCATTTGTCTCCATGTATTTTTTTTTTACTTTCTTTTTTATTTCTTGGTGACCTATTCATTGTTTAGTAGCACATTATTTAATGTCCATGTATCTGTGTTCTTTCCAGATTTTTTCTTGTGGTTGATTTCTAGTTTTATAACATTATGGTCAGAAAAGCTGTATGGTATGAATTTATTGAGACTTGTTTAATGGCCTAATATGTGATCTATTATGGAAAATGTCCCATGTGCACTCAAAAACAATGTGTATCTTGCTGTTTTAGAATGGAATGTTCTGAATATATCTGTTAGATCCATCTGGTCCAACATGTCATTCAAAGCAAAATTCCCTATTATTATTATTGTATGACTATCAATTACTTCCTTTTTAAAAAAAGATTCTATTTATTTATTTAGAGTGTGCTTAAGTGGGAGAGGGGCAAAAAAAGAGGGAGAGAGAGTATCTCAAGCAGACTCTGCACTGAGCATGGAGCCCGATTTATTTATTTTTATTTTTTAAGATTTTATTTTTATTTATTTGACACACACACACACACACACACACACACAGCACAAGCAGGTGGAGCAGCAGGCAGAGGGAGAGGGAATAGTAGGCTCCCCACTGAGCAGAGAGCCTGATGTGGGGCTCTCAATCCCAGTACCCTGAGATCATGACCTGAGCTGAAATCAACAGTTGAATGCTTAATCAATTGAGCCAACCAAGTGCTCTTTATCACTTCTTTTAAGTTGGTCATTGGCTGCTTGATGTATTTGGGTGCTCCCATGTTGGGTCTATAAATATTTACAATTGTTATATCTTCCTATCAGATTGTTCCCTTTATGATTATCTAAAGTCCTTGTCTCTTATTACAGTCTTTGTTTTAAAGTCTATTTTTCCCCTTATAAATATTACCACCTGGCTTTGTTTTCACTTCCATTTGCATGATAAATGTTTTTTTTACAGCCTTTCAGTTTTAATCTGCAAGTGTCTTTAGGTCTGAAATGAGTCTCTTGTAAGCAGCATATAGATAGGTCTTGATTTTTTTTTTAAGATTTTATTTATTTATTCATGAGAGACAAAGAGAGAGAGAGAGAGAAGCAGAGACATAGGCAGAGGGAGAAGCAGTCTCCACGCAAGAAGCCCAATGTGGGACTGGATCCTGGGACTCTGAGATCATGCCCTGAGCCAAAGGCAGATGCTCAACTGTTGAGCTTTTTTTATACATCTCGTTACCCTATGACTTCCGACTAGAGCATTTAAACTCAACGTAATTGTTGATAGATATGTTACTTTGTTTTGTATTGCTTTTTTGTTCCTACTCTTGCTCTCTTCTCTCATGGCTTGCTAATTTTCTTTAGTGATATACATGGATTCCTTTCTCTTTACTTTTTGCATATCTATTACTGGTTTTTGATTTGCGGTTATCATTACACTTTTATATAACATGTTTTGCATATAATAGTCTATATTAAGTTAATGGTCACTGAAGTTTGAATCCATACTTTACTCCGTTTCCCCCATGTTTTAAGTATATTCTGTTATACTTGACACACATTTATCGTGAATCCCTTGGCTGAATTTTATAGGGAATCTGCTTTCTCTTGTGTACTATTATTCTATCTAATGTTTTTAATTTCGGTTATTTTGGTCTTCATCTCTGATTCTTTTTTATCTTCTCTAATTGCTAAGGGCTCACTAATGTTTTCCACTCTTTTCTCAGGTTCAGTCAGTATCTTTATGACCATTACTTTAAATTCTCTATTAGGCATACTTATCTCCATATTATTAAGGTCTCTTGCTATGATTTTGTCCTATTTTTTCATTTGGGACATGTTCTTCTGTCTCTTCGTTTTGTCTAACTCCCTATGTCTGTTTCTATGTGTTAGGAAAGTCGGCTTTATCTCTTGTTTTTGAAAGTAGTGCTCTGCAGTGAATTGTTCCCTGTTCAACAGAACCTGGTATTTCAGGGGAACCTCCATGTGTGTTGCATGCACCCTTCTATTGTGCCTGAGCTGCTTTTACCTCCAATCCAGTTGTCTGCAATGTTTTCTCTTTGCCTGTTGTGGGCACAGTTTTGTCCCTGTGTTGCTAGTGAGCCAATCTGGTACTACCTTGGCTTGAATTGAGTCAGACCAGGCATTTGCCAGAGATTCAGTAGCACTGGACTGCAAGGTGCTTTCCTTGTGTCGTCCCCTGAGAAGCTTTCATTGGTCAGTGCAGCCTGTAGTCAGACCAGCTGTCTGCTCTGAGCCCAATACTAGGGCTACAATCAAAATAATGTGTGTAATCTTCCCCTCTCCCTGGGGCAAGAGTCACTTTAGAGTGGTGCTGCTCCCTGTCAGGGGTGCTTACACACTGCCAGGCCTATGGCTTCACTTTGGATGGACTCTGGTCAAGAGCATACTGGAGGGGGTAGTATCATAGGGGAATGTGTGGGTGGAGTGCACAGTTAGCAAATTAGGCACAGCACTAGTTTCTGTAAGTGTCCATGTGCCCAGGCTGGGGGAGAGGGGAGAGAAATGGTCCCTGTCAACTCCTTTGTTCTTGGAGAAGTCTCCCAATGATTCCTGGTCATCTCCGATAGGTTCTGAGATTAGTTAACAAATCATCCTGTATACCCCAGCTGTTTTTCAAACTGCTATTTCTGTGCTGTATCTCTGTGGGGCTGTTTGTTTGTGCTATCTCTTTAAGGGTGGGGGCTTTACATTCTTCTCGCTGTCCCAGAGCCAAGCCTGCTGATTTTTAAAGTTCCAGGTGTTAAAAATCCCAGCTGATTGTAATAATTCAAGAAAGTAGGGGTGCCTGGATGGTTCAGTTAGTTAAGCAATTGACTCTTTTTTTTTTTTAAGATTTTATTTATTTATTCATGGCAGACAGAGAGAGAGAGAGAGAGAGAGAGAGAGAGAAGCAGAGGGAGAAGCAGGCTCCTTGCAGGGAGCCGGGGACTTGATCCCAGGTCTCCAGGATCACCCCACAGGCTGAAGGTGTGCTAAACTGCTGGGCCACTGGGGCTGCCCAAGCAATTGACTCTTGATTTTGGCTCAGGTCACTATCTCAGGGTCCTGGGATCAAATCTCACATCAGGCTTCAGAGAGGAAGGGACTCTGTTTGAGGATTCTCTCTCTCTTTGTCCCTCTGCCCCTGTCCCCACTCGTGCTCTCTCTCACTCTCTCTCTCAAATAAATAAATAAATCTTAAAAAAAGGAATTCAAGAAATTAAAACCCTCTTCCTTTCAAAGCCAAATGTTATAGGGATATGTCTTCCCTGTTGAGGTTCCCTGTGCCTGGGGGGCCTGATGCGAGGGTGTTTTTCTCTCCGGTTCTGTGCCCACAGTGTCCCTCCCTTCCACAGACAGCACTGCTGGTCTTTTTAGCTTCCAAATGTCTCTGTCTTTGATGCGGCTTTTATATTTAGCCATGGAGTCTATTCTGTCAGTCTTCATTTCTCTTTCTGGGTTATTTTATGTTATCTAGTTGCATCCCTAAACTCTTAGGGTCCTCCTAAATGCAACTCCTCTTCCTCAGAAGTTCTGAATGCTCTTTTAAAAAATATATTTTAAAATAGCTACCTAACATGATTTTTTTTTTATGCTGAATACAATATACTTTATTGATGGTACAGGACAAGGTAGGTCTCCTCAAACTCCTCCCCTTCTTCAAGGAGTCTGGGATGGAAACTGTGGAGGTCAGGAAATTCTCAGTGTGTTGGGAGATGAGTTGGGGCAAGGATTTTACAGCAACTGAGGGCCTCTCTCTTCCTCTTGCTGTTCCTGGGGCTGATGGTCCAGGGGGCTCTTACTCCTTGGAGGCCATGTGGACCCTTAAGGTCCACCACATAGATGCTGTAGCCAAATTCATTGTGATACCAGGAAATAAGTTTGACAATGTGGCCACTGAGAGCAATGCCAGTCCCAGCATCTAAGATGGAAGAGTGAGTGTCACTGGTAAAGTCATAGAAGACAACTTGGTCCTCAGTGTAGCCCAGGATGCCCTTGACAGGGTCTTCTGATGCCTGCTTCACCACCTTCTTGATGTCATGATATTTGGCAGCTTTCTCCAGGCAGGAGATCAGATCCATGACTGACTCATTAGGGGTGGGGACACAGAAGGCCATGCCAGTGAGCTTCCTGTTCAGTTCAGGGATGACCTTGCCTATAGCCTTGACAGTGCTGGTAGAAGCAGGGATGATGTTCTGAACAACCCTTTAGCCATCACATGACAGCTTCACAGAGGGGCCATCCATGGTCTTCTAGGTGGCAGTGATGGCATGGACTGTGGTCCTGAGTCTCTTCATAATGCTGAAGTTTTTGTGGATGACCTTGGTCAGAGGGGCCAAGTGATTGGTGGTGCAGGACGCATTGCTGATGATTTTGAGGGAGTTGCCATATTTCTCATGGTTCATATCCATCACAAACATGAGGGCACCAGCAGAAGGAGCAGAGATGATGACTCACTTGGCCCCACACTTCAGCTGAGCCCCAGGCTTCTGCATGATAGTGAAGACCCAGTGGACTTCACAACATACTCAGCACCAACATCACCCCATTTGATGTTGGTGGGATCTTACTTCTGGAAGATGGAGATAGGCTTTCCATTGATGACAAGTTTCCTATTCTCAACCTTGACTGTGCCATGGAATTTGCCATGGGTGGACTCATACTGGAAACGTAGACCATGTAGTTGAGGTCAATAAGAGGGGTCATTGATGGTGACAATATCAACTTTGCCAGAGTTAAAACAGCCTTGGTAATTAGGTGCCCAATATGGCCCAATCCATTTACTCCAACCTTCACCATCATATCTCAGGGATGCAGCTGGCATTGCACCAGAAGATTTAGCTGTCTGTTGAATGGGGAGGAGCAAAGAGCCCTAACATGATTTTTAAAGTCAAATGAAATATGCAGAATCCTCCACTCCTCCACTACAGCACTGAGACAAATGCCTTTCTCCCTAGTGACCATTTGTTGAAATATTTCAAGAGTTGTTTTAAGCTACAAAACTCTTGTTTTCTCATTGTACCCATTATTGCCCTCTTGGTGTACGAAATGTCAATGTTCCTTAAAAGAACGTATTGAGGGTTGAATATAGTGATTTGGATAGCACTGTTCTTTTGTGCCAAGGACAGCAAACATCCTCCTCTGTGGATGTGGAGACCACAGATCAATTCAGTAGTCCAGTTGAGGGCAATTTGTAAATCTCTTATGACTTGGCAATTCCATTTCTATTGAATTGTTCTTTACAGCCACTTTACACATGTTTTCAACTTATAAGACTCTTAATATGAATTGCTTTCATCTTCTATTTCTGTTTCAAAATAAAAAATAATTTTAAAAATAGAAAAAAATAAATACTTTTAGCTATTTCTTCTTATCAGTTAGCTTTACACCATCTCTCCTAAGCAAAAAAATCTTGCCTGGGGGAAAAATAAATTAAAATAAAATAAATGGGGATGCCTGGGTGGCTCAGCAGTTGAGTGTCTGCCTTTGGCTCAGGGCGTGATCCTGGAGTCCTGGAATCAAGTCCCGCATCAGGCTCCCCACAGGGAGCCTGCTTCTCCCTCTGTCTATGTCTCTGCCTCTCTCTGTGTGTCTCTCTTTAATAAATAAATGAAATCGGGGATCCCTGGGTGGCACAGCGGTTTAGCGCTTGCCTTTGGCCCAGGGCGCAATCCTGGAGACCTGGGATCGAGTCCCACGTCGGGCTCCTGGTGCATGGAACCTGCTTCTCCCTCTGCCTATGTCTCTGCCTCTCTCTCTCTGTGTGTGACTATCATAAATAAATAAATAAATAAATAAATAAATAAATAAATAAATAAATAAAGTTGTTTAAAAAAATCAATAAATAAAAATCTTAAATTAAATTAGATTAAAACATTTGATTGGCTGCTCTATCAGAGTTTAAAAAGAAAAAGCCCATCTGCCCCCACATCCTGTTGCTTCCCTCACGTGAAATCCTAAAATGATAGGTAGTTCAAGGGAATAGAGTGCTCTAATCCACAAAGTCATATAAACATCCTTGACCTCCAGTAGTGAATTCAGTAATTTCTTCACTGGTGGTCTAATATCTCTCATCTCCTTGACTTTTTACTATGTTCCCTTCCTTTATCCCCATTACTAGCAACTTTATACAACCGATTTCTGTGCTCTGGCCCTCATACTGCAGATCAATACTGGAAACTTATGAGAAAGTGTTGACTAATCTGTCAAATTCCTTTTCCCCTCCTAAAAACCTTTTATTAATAGTTTCTGTTCTATGGCTATAATTTTATTGTTTTATACCTCTCCGATAACCTTTTTTCCCCATTTGTACATTTTATTTATTTTTTAAAATGTAAATTCAATTAATTAATATATAATGTATTATTAGCTTCAGAGGTAGAAGTCAGTGATTCATCACTCTGATATAAAACCCAGTGCTCGTTATATCACATGCCCTCCTTAATGTCCATCACCCACTTACCTCATAGCTCACCCCCCTCTCCTCCAGCAATCTTCAGTTTGTTTCCTGTGACTAAGAGTCTTTTATGGTTTGTCTCTTTCTCTGATTTTGTCTTGTTTTATTTTTTCTTCTCTTCCACTATGATCCTCTGTTTTGTTTCTTAAATTCCACATACCTCTCTTATGACCTTTTACTTCACAGTCCTGATTTCCACCCTGTTGGCTATCATGGGACATGTGTAATTTGTACTTGTTTCTGAAATTCCAATGATTTTCAAATTTTGTTCCTCCTTAGTTTTTCCCTTTCCAACTTCCAATCTCCCAATTTATTGAATGTTGTCACTAATTAAGGAGATAACTATATTTTTTTTTACTCTTCCTCCTACACACTTGCACATATATACATAGATTACAACACTCAACAGGATTTCCCACTAACAGAGGATAGTTGGAAGAAAGGCAGGCAAGGGCAAGGGGCCCCTGTCCTAAGAGGAAACTGTCCTTAAAAGGAAAAGACTCCATTTGTTATTCTACACCACCTGAAAGGAGATCTCTAACCTTTCTCATGTAAACAACTATCTGAGGTAGATGAGCTGCATGGATCAAAACCTGATTGGGTGACAGGTGCATGGAGGGTTAATCAGATTAAAATAGCCCACCAACAATCTCATAAAACCCCCTAGATTTAAATGCCAAAGGATTGGGACGGCTGGGTGGTGCTGCAGTTAAGCATCTACCTTTGGCTCAGGGTGTGATCCTGGAGTCCTGGGATTGAGTCCCACGTTGGGCTCCCGGCATGGAGCCTGTTTCTCCCTCTGCCTATTTCTCTGCCTCTTTATCTCTGTGTCTCTCAAAAATAAATAATTTTTTAAAAAAATCTTCAAAAAAATAAATGCCAAAGCACAACCCTCTTGGGTTCCTACCCTCTTTGGGAGCTTTGTACTATTCCTCAATAAACTTTGCTTTGCTGCCCACCAATGTTCATCTGGTCTACCTCTTCATTCTTCCAAGTAGCATGACCAAGAACTGTGGTCACTAAAGGAAAAGAAATTCTGAAACACCACTATATATATACATATACATGATATTTTATAGTGTATTTGCTTTTGCTCTGTGTGTTTAACTCAATTTTATCTCTCCCCCTCCTGCCCCTCAAAACAACATCATTATGAGATATTTTATGTTCTTCACAAGAATTCTACATAGGACACCCAAGCCATAGAACAGTATATATTAATGTGTATCTTTCTGTACATTAAAAATTTTCAGCAAAAGGCAGCCCTTTCTGCCCATAGGTCCTGTCCCTGTGCTTTAATAAAAACACATTTTTGCACTTAAAAAAAGTGTTCAGGGCAGCCCAGGTGGCTCAGCTGTTTAGCACCGCCTTCAGCCCAGGGCGTGATCCTGGAGACCCGGGACCGAGACCCAAGTCGGGCTCCCTGCATGGAGCCTGCTTCTCCCTCTGCCTGTGTCTATGCTTCTCCCTTGCTCTCTCTCTCTCTCTCTCTCATGAATAAATAAATAAAATCTTTTAAAAAAGTGTTCAGTATGAGATAGTTTTTATGTTTGGTATTTTTTTTAATTTTATTTTTAAGTAATCTCTACACCCAACATGGAGCTTGAACTTACAACCCTGAGATCAAGGGTTGCATGCTCTATCAACTGAGCCAGCCAGGCACCCCACGTTTGGTACTTCCTACCCAATATTCATTATTTCATTTATTAACAAACCTTTACTAAGTGCCTTCTATGTTCAAAGAATTTCAGTAGTTATTAAGGGGAGATAAATATGTCTGAAATATAATTATTTTCCTATAAAAGCCCCAAGTCAGGCATAATTAGACAAGATCACAAATAATTTCAATTTAAAGAAGTGGTAAATTACTCATCTTTTTCAAACAACCCATGTCACCTATATGATGAGCAGTACTGAATACTAGAGTGAAGTTCAATAGCGTAGATTTGACATGGCCACAGTCAATAGAGTTTTTTGCTTTCTCTAATCTATACTTCTCAGCCTGGTATTGAATGTAGAGAAAATTAATTAGGGGAGTAGCAAAGGATTTTGGACTCGCATGACAGGAACAGTGCATCATGGGGTGAAGAGACTAGAAAACTAGACAACTAAGTACGGTAGGATATGTGGACCAGAAAGGGATTGGCATGTTAGAAGAATGAATAGGGCATTCTCCAAAGAAGATATACAAATAACCAATAAAGTATATGAAAAATACTTAACATTACTCATTAGAGAAATGCAGATTAAATCCACTATGTGGGCAGCCCAGGTGGTTCAGTGGTTTAGTGCCACCTTTAGCCCAGGGCCTGATCCTGGAGACCCGGGATCGAGTCCCATTTCAGGCTCCCTGCATGGAGCCTGCTTCTCTCTCTGCCTGTGTCTCTGGCTCTTTCTCTCTCTCTCTCTCTCTGTGTGTGTGTGTGTGTGTGTGTGTGTCTCTTGTGAATAAATAAATAAATATTAAAAAAAAAATAAACCCACTATGTGATACTACTTCATACCCATTAGGATGGTAACAAGGAAAAATAAACAACAACAGCAAAAACAAATTAGAAAATAAAAAAATTTTGGTGAGGATATGGAGAAATTACAACTCTCATACATTTCTGGTGGGAATTTAAAATGGTGCAGTCTCCTTAGCTATTCATAATAGCCCAAAGGTAGAAAAAAACCCAGTGTCCATCAACAGATGAATGGATTAGAAAAATGTAGTATGTGCATAAAATGGTACATTATTCAGCCTTAAAAATCAATTAATTTTGATATATGCCTCAACATAGATAGATCTTGATAATATTATGCTTTGAAGTCAGATAAGTCAGACACAAAAGGACAAATATTGAATGATTCCACTTATATGAGGTACTTAGTATAGGCAACTTCATAGATTCAGAAAATAGATACTATCAGGGGCTGAGGGAAAGTGGGAAGAAGGAGTTATTGTTTAATGGATACAGAGTTTTGCTGAGGATGAGCAAATGTTTTCATTTTGGGTAAAGATAATAATAATAGTTATACAATATTGTGAATGTTTTAAATGCCACTGAAATGTATTCTTGTGAATCATTAAGATGATGAATATTATCTTACGTATATTTAACCACAATAAAAAAGTCTTAAAATAAAATACAAAGGAAAAAGAATATATAAGGGTTAAGGAAAAATAGGCTTAAAGTAGAAGAAAAGCAAATTTCACAGGTTAAGAGAAGGGGAAAATGGAAAGAGTGAATTCAATATTCTTTTATACAGAAAAGATTTAGTATATGGTAGAGACAAAGGTCACGTGGAGAAATGAGTAGAAAGAAAATAATTGTAGAACATTTTTTTGGGGGATGAAATTTCCACTATGGGATGTGAAAATGAGTATTATAGTAAGGTTGTAGCTTGACTGCTCACTAAGCATTGCCCTCCATGGAACGCCCTAGAGGCAGTCTGCAGGTAATTACTGCTCTGTGCAAGGGTTATAAAGGCCTGACTCCCATGCCTTACTTTGGGACTCTGAAGGGCCACCCAGCTCCAGAACTCCAGGTAGGACTGGCTGAGGCCTCTGTCACTTCCCTCTCCCCGTTCTGTTTTTCCTTTTGTTGAGTCCTTGTTTCTTCACTCTTACAGATGTTTTTCTCTCATGTACTTTCCAACAAACTTTCTATACGCAAATATATACCTTAGAATCTGTTATCTAGAGAATGTAGCCTAAAACAAATATTGGGTTACAATCCTAACCAGGTGAGAAATTCACATTCCTTTGCTGATATAATCATTTGAGAAAGGATAATTTTGTCATAACTCAATTTTGACAGCTGGAAAAACTAGGTTAGATTTTATTTTTAAGAATCACCACCATTAATTTACTTATTCATTTATTCCTCTAATATTTGTTGACTGTCTACTATGTGCCAGACTCTGTGCCAGGAAAATAGTCAAATAAATGAGAAACTCTAATACTACTTATTAAATAATAGGATATCAGTACTCTTCCAGAAGAAACTATAATTAAACCTCAAAGTTTAATTCTGTCAAAGTAGTTATAGTTCTAATTCCACAGGGAATAGAATCTTCCATTAAAATGATCTGCTGTTAGAAAACTTTATATAATAAAGTTTTATTTATCCTTAATAATAAAGGATATATTATCTACACAAACCTAAGGAGAGGCAAAATCATAAGCACAAAAGACAATAATTATTAGAGTATTGTCTTGACTTACTTGTTCATTGTTGCCACCAAAGTTAAACTTGGACATCATATAATTTTATTCTGTTATCAAGAAAAAGAAGAAAATAAATTTAACAAATGATTTTATGCTTTCTCTATAATCTATACACATTAAAAATACTTGCTTACAGGGGTGCCTGGGTATCTCAGTCAGTTAAGCATCTAACTTTGGCTTAGGTCATGATCCCAAGGTTCTGGGATCAAGCCCAACATCAGGCTCCCTGCTCAGCAGGGAGTCTGCTTGTCTCTCTCCCTCTGCCCTTCCTTATGCCGGTGCACATGCCCCCCCCCCCAATAAATAAATAAAATCTCAAAAACAAACAAACAAACTTGCTTATGACAAATCTCAAACGTACACAAAAATTGATAGGGAAACAAGTGATCTTCTCAAAACCTTTAACTACCTTCCTTTGTAGCCAATCTTGTTTCATCTATACCTATATCCGGTTCTCCTCCTCTCATATTATTTTGATGCAAATCCCAGCCATTGTATTGTTACATATGTTTCAGTGTATCTCTGTAAAATGTAAGGACTCTTAAACCCACATTCAGAATAAAGTTACCTGTCTGTAGAAGTAAGATATATTGAGGGGACCACTAAGGAATTGCCCAGAAGAGTTAGAAACTTTCCATATCCAATCAACATGCTCTTAATGAATGTGAGCTGTAGGCATTGAGTGCCAAGAGGTAGCAGGTTCCAGGTATGCAGGTGCTTTGTCAGCCCCTGTGAAAACTTTGGTTACTACTTGTAGTAAGATATGAAGGGTTTTAAGCAGAGCAGAGATACAATACTAATCTCATCATTTAAAAAGGATTACTCTGGTTGCTGCTGTGTTGAAAATGGACTATAGAGGTTCTGGAGCAAGAACAGAGAGACCAGTTAGGATGAAGTTTCTCACAATTTATTGTGCATATAAATCACAGGGAATCTTGTTAAAATGTAGATTATGTTTTACTAGATCAAAGATGAGGACTGAGATTCTGCATTTCTAACAAGCTACCAAGTGTTGCTCATGCCCATGGTGTAAACACACCAAACATTGTTTAACAAGAAATTAAGAGGTAATTACAGACATCCACATGCTAGATAATGTGGCTCAAAATGGGTAGAGGTGGAAAGTAGTAGGGTTGTAAGAAATGATGGGACTGTAGGTTTGGATATGAGGTATGAGAAAAGACAAATCAAAGCTCATTCCAAAGTTTTTAGCTTGAGACAACTGGAGAGGTGGGGAATCATGTAGGAGGAACATTTTGGCAGGAAATCAGAAATATTATTTTTGACATCTTAATCTTGAGATACCTGTGAAACCCACAAATGATGAAAATGAGTAGATGATTAGATGCATAAGTCTGAGGTTCAGGGAAATAGTTAAGATTGCAGCTGAGATTTGTGGGTCTATATACAGCATTTAATGTCATGAGAATGCAGACCATTTAGAGAATGAATGCAGTTAGAAATAAAAAGAGGTTCTAGGAAAGAGCCTTTGGACCATATTACATTTAGGGGTTAAAAAGATGAAGATAAATTAGCAAAAGAAACTAAGAAAATGCAGCCCTGATTAGGAGAACTAAGTTAATGTGTGTCTTGGAAAATAGTATGAAAATGAAATTAGCAAGACTACAGTGGGACTGACAAATATAACCTCATCAGGCTCGGATCTAGGATGCCCCATAAATTTATACTTAATTTTGAGCATTTTAAATTGAAATTGAAATTTCAGGTCATGAAGCTGTCTCAAGAACAGTTTAGGAAGGAGGGACTATGTATTTACAAAGCTGACATAGGATCTAAATAGCAAATCATTTGTACTTAGATTTAGTTAATTCACTGAAACAACTAGACTTCGGTAAATAATTGGTATGCATTTTTCTTCTTATCTGGAAGAGACTGTTTACATAAAATTGTTATTTTGGCACTATGCATAACTTAAAAATAAAACGTCTTTGTCCCATCAGATAGCATGTAATCTTTTATATTGGGTATTACATGATGTTTTTGTACTGATCACCTGGGACCTCTTTTTAATTCTACTGTGTGACCTTGGTCTCATCACCTGCCTCAGTTTCCTCACTAATAGGAAAAATGAATCCTTATCTAACCAGGTCACAGAGTTGTCAAAACAATAAAATGATAACAAGCTTATATGGAGATATCAATATTCTAGGAATAGTGTATGTTTATGGAAATAATAGTAATGAAAGAATCTCCTTTACCCACCTTCTCAGTTGAGTGATTCCTAACTACATCTTATGAAATTAGTATTTTTTCCAATATTATATGAAGGGCTCACAAGTGACTATCTTGAAGTTATTTTACCATTACTTAATCATCTTGACCCATATGAACACTAATTTCACATGGTTCAAGTTAATTTTTCAGAGTTTTTAATAGTAGGAAAGAGAAGATATTTGATATTCTAGAGTCTGCTGGGTTTTCTTTTTTCCATCATAGCAAATAAGAATATTTCTACTTAGTCCTAAATGGGAAGTCTCCATGTTTCTTTTCCATATCCAGAAACAAACTCTCCACTTCTGTCCCTGAGTCTCTAAAATACTCAAGAGACTCAGCACTCAAGACTCATCAGCTCAAGATTGATCATAGGAAGATGGAAAATGAAAGAAAGAACAGGTGAGAAGAAGCAGTAGCAGCATAAAGGTATTTCTCCCTCTCCTTTTCTTCCTTCCTTGCTTATCACTTCTTTTACAACTGTTTTTTTTTTAAAACAAATGAAATTAGCTTTATGTGTTCCAGACTAAAAATGGTAAGTGACAAAATATAATTGGTGTATCAGTCAGGAAAAGCTAGGTTATGGTGCAGCAACAAACAAGTCTCCAAGTCTCAGTAACAGAAAACATTTTTTTCCCCACCACAATTATTTTACATGTTTAAGTTGTTCTTCAGGGGCTCTTTACTCATGGTAATCACTCTGGGATTCAGGTTATTGAAAATACCATCCTGATAAGAGCTTCCAATGTTATTAAGGCAGTGGAAAGGGACACTGAGAGTCATACATGAATACTTAATATTTTTCACAGAGATAACAGATCACTTTTGCATACATTTCTTCAACTAAAAAAATCATTCATTTGTACCTAATTTACCATGTGCCAAGAAGGATGAGCATTGGATGGCTCATTTGTGGGCATCCTCTAGTGACTGCCACTAATATCTAATGAAGGAGTGGGGTGATAATAATTGTTCTCACTCAAAGGTTATTGTGAGGATTTATATTAACACATAAGTTTACATTAAAGTAAGCTTTATTATATGAATTAAAATTTAAAAAATTCATACAATAAGTATTTTTATAAAACTAACAACTTACATTGAGACCATGATTGGTTAGTTATTCTCTGGGAGACTTACATGTAAGTCTTACATGTAAATAAAAGATAAGGATTACATGTAAGTCCTTATCTTTTATTTATGTCATTCTACTTCTAGGTGTATAAAATCATTAATATTTCAAGATAATTTTCATGTTTAAATAACTGGTGACTTCCTTTCATTGATGAAAATAGAGCTTGGAGGAGAAAAATCAATTTTATCACTCCTAATACACACATACAAATTCAGAATGTATTTTCTTATTAAATATTGTTTAGATGGAATGTTAAATCCTCTTGCAAGGAATTATACATGATCTTTATGCATTGTAAATAAAATAACTTGTCTTTGTCAATTGTCAACCAAGCTTTCAAAAATCTATTCCATCAAGTACTTCACAATGAGTTATGTAGATAACAGAAAAGCCATCTCTGTTGTGTGTTAACATATATATACCTCTGAAAAATTTTGTTAGGAGGCAGTTAAAGTCAGTATTGGATAGCAGGATGAAGCCAGTTCCAGTCCACAGACCTGACTAGTCTAGACTGCGGAAAGTGTCTATGAAGGTAAAATAAAAAAACTGTGCAATGAGTTTCATCCCTGTAGACAGTATCAATCTTGATAAAGTTAAAAAAACAAGGCAGGTTTCTTGACCTTGTTTGACCTTGTACTCTTGACCTTGACCTTCTTGTACAAGAAAAGTGTATTTCTTTTGCATTGAATTATCTTGATATAGTTTTAACTCTCCACTATACTTCAGGAGTTCGTTCTAAAGCAAAGTTGTAGTTTGGCAAGTAACCACCAATCATTTGGATAGTAAAGTAGACAATTCAGGTCATTGCATTAAGTAGGATAGCTAGAAATCTGTAGGCCTGGCTGGAATGATGAGAGTGAAGAACTACAAAACCTTTATGCATCTGCACTTCATGGGTTAGATTGCTCTGTCTTGCAATTTTCTTCTAATGAGGTCTTTTTTTCCAGATTATGCCAACCTGAGGCACATAAGAAATGATGTGATCACAAAATATTCAAATCCTAGAAAAGCTTGTTGCTTTTCTAAACTTTATGAAATATGGAAGGAGATTCAGGCATATTATAAACATGGTAATTTGTAAAAACAAATTAGAAAGTAATAATTTTAATACATATAAAGTCAAAGATGAATATAACCAGATGTAGAAAACCAGTAAGAGTCTGAGGGCAATAGAATTTTGCTACATCAAGAAGGGAAAAACCACATTCTCCGGAAGTAAATATTATTATTAGGTATTTTTTCCCCAGAATCTAAGGAAATTTATAGTAATGTATTTTATTCCCAGAAATTAATAAAAATAAATCACACAATTCCTAGAAAATACAGCTTAAAAGTTGCCATTACAGAAAGGAAATACTCTATTAGTAATTATTACCAAGAGAAGAATTTATTTCCTTAAGTGAAAAATAAAACTGGAAAGTCAAAAACTTTTGATTTTTCTTTTTTAGAAAAGGAGTATTTCTAACAATACTTTGATGGGCTGGAAGAGCCTATGAAATTAAAATTTTAACTTTTTAACAGAAAAGATCATTCTTTTTATTGTGCAAAGTTCTTAAATGATTGTAAGATTGGAAAAAGAAGGTCAAATAGAGAATAAATATCATTTCACAGATATAATTTTTTATTACCAAAAAAGAATTGACTGATCTAAATTCCTTCAGAAGAATGCCCTTTGAAAGATGTACATACAGCTGCTACTGGACTGTAAGAAGCTCCCCTTTTGAATCAGAGAAAACTTTATTGTCCTCAAGATGGTGTGTTTTTTTCTTCTAATAGTCCTTTTATTTCTTCCTTGCAATTGAAGATGCTAATTATTATAAGCTAATACACTCAGATTTTTATAAAAGCAGATGTTCTGAGTTTTAAATTCAAATTATATTGTTAGGAAGCATCCTTTTACTCATTTTTCTTCTCCTTGTCCTCCCTCTGCCCTTTATTCTATTTTCAATTCCTTTATTATTCACAGATCTTTTCATAGATTTCCGTCCCTCAGAAGATTATGGTCTTCCAATGTTAAACCACTTAAATCTGTCCTGCTAATGGAAATGCTTTTTTTCAGTGGTTAAGAATCACATTGCTTTTGACAAGGCTGAGTCTAAATTTCCTCCCTCATTCTTTTATGTAGCTTTTATTTTTCTCACTGTACACGTTTTCCCCCAAATGCCATTTTATGGTTTGCTTTCATAATTGCCAATATTATAATACCTGTTATTTATATGATATTATTCAGCTTTATAAAGCACTTTCATTTCTTTATTTATTACATTGTACTTCTTCTAAATGTATCTTTTAAAACTTTTTTTCTTGTGGCAAATAAGTCCTAAATGAAGTATAATATCTTTGTAGGCCATCTCTTGCCAAAATAGTTTTAACTACTTTTAGAATTATATTAATCCTGGAGTTTAAATAATTTCTGAAATATATTAATCCTGGAATTTAAAGCTATAAAGCATGAACTACTATCAAATATTTCATCCCAAAGTTACTTTAGATAAGGTATGTTTGTTTCTTTTTTTTTTTTTTTTCTTTTTTCCTACAGGCTATTAGGGATATTACTAGTTTCAGTTTGGAAGAACGATCCCAAGATGTTAGCTTCTTTAAAAGTTAAGTATTTCTTGGGGGATATCTCTGGCTCTACATATGTGATGGTCACACACTGGATCGATTTTAAAGTGAATGCTAACTTATGAATATAACGTTAATATTTTTTTTTATTCCAGCAGGATTATCTTCTTGGTCCTGAAGAGTACTATATCTTTATTGAGGAAAAGTAAACATTAAAAAATTTTTTCTTATAAAAACAAATTATTACAGTTAATTTTCATTATGAAAACAGAACAAAATCAATTTTAGTTTGTCTATAATAGTGAACACAGCTTGTGATATTTCTTTTATTTTATGAGATTTGAGGAGAACATATTCATAGCTGAATTTGTTATACTGAAATCTCTCTTTAGACACTTGAGACACTCTGTCTACTATTAGAGTTAATGGGAGGTGGAATTAGCCATGATGATGTGTTAGCTGTTGGATAGCATTTTTATTATCATTTTTCTAAGCCCTTTTTCTTATTTCACCCTCCTAAGGATTTTTTGAATTAGGTTCTGTATAAGAAATTATGCTTAACCTTAGCAGCTTAAAACATTTATTATCTCACAAATTTCTGAGGGTCTGAAATCTGCAAGCAGCTTACCTGGTTGGTTCTGGCTCTGGGTCTCTCTCTAGAGGTTACAGTCAATACACCAGCTGGTGCTGTAGTCATCTTGAGTCTTGACAAGGTTGAAGGATCTAATTGCAAGTTCACTCACATGGCTATTGGCAGACTTCACTTCCTCACTGTCTGTTGGCCAGAGACTTTAGTTTCTGGCCATGAACCTCCTCATAGGCTGATTTAATATTAATGGCAAGTGGGAGATTCCAGATGACAGAGACAAAGAGATGAAAGAGGAGATGGAGAAGAAGAAGAAGAAGAAGGCATGATTATCTAAGAAACCATAGTCTATTTAGTAACCTAATCTCAGAAGGGATCTACCATTACTTCTGTTGTATGCTCTTGGTCACAAATCTGCCCTGATACGATGTGACAGGGAACTACATATGGGTGTGAACTCCAACTACATATGGGTGTGATGAAGATCACTGGAAGTCATTTGGGAGGCTGGCTACCACAATAGGCAATCAAGGCATTATAAAGATAAATCACCTGAGGCCCTGGAAAACAATTGCCTTGTTGTAGATCATACACATAAGTTAGTGGCTTTGACTACAGCAATAGATTTTCTACATGAGAAGCTTATGTTTTTCACAAGTTTTTTTCCCTAGAATCATTGGTTCCTACATGATGATAAAAAGGTACCAGTTAAAAAGACTAAAACAATTTTTTAAACATTTTATTTATTTATTCATGAGAGGTACAGAAAGAGAGAGGCAGAGACATAGGCAGAGGGAGAAGCAGGCTCCTTGCAGGGAGCCCCATGTAGGACCGGATCCTGGTACTCCAAGATCATGACCTGAGCTGAAGGCAGATGCGCCCAACCACTGAGCCACCCAGGAGTCCCACCAGTTACTGGATTCCATGAGACGTTTTTCAATTTATGACTGGCTAGTTTTTGAAGTAAACTAAGTGAGGCCTTCTGTATATGTGCCATTCCTTTCAGCCATACACTGAACTAGAGCACCATTTATATAGAAAATGTAATGCCTCCTGTTTAATTTTGGGTCACACCCTCCTCCCTAATTTCATTTTATACACCAGCCAAACCAGAAATTGTATGGAGAGTTGTAACTGCAAAGGCCTTTTGTTTTTTAAAGATTTTATTTATTTATTCATGAGACACACAGAGAGAAAGGCAGAGACGTAGGCAGAGGGACAAGCTCCCTCACAGGGAGCCTGATGTGGAACTTGATCCCCGGACTGGGATCATGCCCTGAGGCAAAGGCAAGCACTTAATCGCTGAACCACCGAGGCATCCCTGCAAAGCCCTTTTATTTCATGAGTGCAAAGATATTTAAGTTATACAAGAGAGCAATGCAAATGGTGTCTTTGAGGAAGCTTAAATGTGGTTAATGTTTTTATCTATGAAGCAGTAAGTAAAAAATATGTGGTAATTAACAGGAGAATTTTCTGAATTGTTCAGTCAAACCATTAAAAAAACAAGTTTATATAACTAGGAACTTACTGTAACCAAATTAATCATTTACTATTTCCATTGTAAGACTCTTATCATCAACACATTGTGTTAGTCATTGTACTCCCTGCTAATTATTGCTTATAACTCTTCAACATCGTAGTTGTGGTCCTCTGAAATTGAATATTTACCTCTCTCAACAGCTCCCATTCCTCAGTTCCTGTGATCCATGTTTGCTGATTCCTAACATTGAAAGGGTTTTCACATATCTGTATTCCTCAGTAGTTTCGTGCATGCATCCACTCCTCTGATAGATGCAAACATACCAGGCACAGGATTAGATGATGGGTGACAATAAAGAAGAAGGCAGACCAATTGCCTCCTGTCATGGATTTTTTGTTTTCTCTGTGGCATATATTCCTGAAGAAATAATTATAGAAAAACGTATTAAAGTATAATTTTAAAAAATTGTACGGTAGAAGCAGATGAAGGGTCACAACATTATACAAGGAGGGGATCTAACCTGATGTGCATAGGGGGAGAGCAGTTGACAGAGTCTCCCTTGAGGAAGTTTATAATGGCCAGAAACTTCTGTGAGAGGATCAACACAGGCAGATGCTCAGGTATGTTTAAAGTTGGTGTTTGTTTTGGACATGCAATTAATTTAAGTGGGAATTCTACAGCCAAGTGCAAAGTTATAGATATTATGTTACTATCCTTTGAACATTACTGTAAATATTTGAGCATTAGCCAACTGTTTCACACAAATAGGTAAAAATAAGGCAGGAAGTTAAGCACAGAATTAAAGATAACTTGATATACTTGGTTATGATTTAAGTACTTACTCATACACTTCATAAACTTTTGTTAAATGTTGTCTCCTGGTAGCAAGAAAATGAATCTTGGAATCAGAAAGTTTGGAGTTGAATCTTCACTTTGGCATTACTGCTTTGGGGAACAATCTGAGGCTTTCTGAGATTTAGTCATTGAGATAATGAAGATAAAGTACAGTTGACCCTTCAACACATGGGTTTGAACTGCATGGATCCACTTATATGAGATTTCTTTTCAAAAAATACAGTAGAACAATGTAAATGCATTTTCTCTTCTTTCTGATTTTTTTTTAAAAAAATATTTATTTATTTATGAGAGACACACACAGAGAGAGAGGCAGAGACACAGGCAGAGAGAAGCAGGCTCCATATGGGGAGCCTGATGTGGGACTCAATCCTGGGACTCCAGGATCATGCCCTGGGCCGAAAGCAGGCGCTTAACCTCTGAGCCACCCAGGCATCCCTTCTTTCTTATTTTAACAACATTTTCTTTCCTCTAGCTTACTTTAGTGAAAGGAAACAGTATGTAACATGTATAATATTCAAAATATGTTGCTAGCCAACTCCTTATGTTGTTGATAAGTCTTCCAGGCAATAGTAAGCTATTAACAGGTACATTTTTAGGGAGTCAAAATTACATGCAGCTTTTCAATTGCACAGGGTTTGATGCCCCAACTCCCTCACTGTTAACTGTATTTAGCAACAGCTGGGACATTGCTAGTCTTTAATCCATGTGGCTATCATCAACATCATTATTACTAGTATTATTGGCCAAGGTGAAAAATAAACCAGATAAACTTAAGCCATAGTACTTGTTACATAATTCTATTGTGGAAATGCCATTAAAGTTTCAGGATCTCAATACAGGACTCTAGAACTACATTTGTAATTATCATTATCCCAGAATACTGGACTACTGTGTGCTCTGTAGAGAATGTGGTAATATATTCTAATTCAATAATTAGAGGTATTGAAGAACCACAGGTTATGCATAAAAGAACAGGAAATGACTAAATAGCCTTGATTTTGGAAACTTGTATTTATGGTTATGCTAATGTATGTAATTAGAAACTACTTCGTGAAACCTGGAGTGCTGGGACTTGGTGGGGAGAAGGACGCAGAGGTTTCAAGAACACTGTCAGCCCTGCTACAAATATTGGCCTTCAGAGCGTTGGTGACAGACAGTAAGCAGAGGTGTGGCTTGGGCAGGTTGTGTTTTAGATGGCTCACCAGGGGGTAGGGGAAGGTGGCCTGAACCAGAAGCAGAAGAGCTGGTGATAGATCCCTTAATAAGGTGGGTAAAAATAGCTGAGGAACTGAACTGATGAGATTAAAAGCATTATTATAATTATCACTTTAATAAAAGTAAGCAATGGTGATGGCCTGATCCAAATGAATGACTCTTTAGGAGACAAAACTGGAAGGAGGTTTGGACGAACTGGATGGAATAAAGGAAGGAGGGGTGTTTAAGGAAATGGATGACTCTGAGATAGCAGTGGTATTGACAGAAAGGCAAGGGCAAATTTAGAAAAATATATTTCAAGCGTAAAAGTCACCCAGACCTGGTGATTAAATGGAAGGGTGGAGGCAAATGACTCACGGAGTCTCTAGGGAGGTGGCACCTCTCTTGAGCAGCAGAGTGTACCTAGAAATACATTTGGAAGGGAAGTTTATAATCTCTGCTTTAATCCCATCTGTTGACTTTTAAATGCTTATGGGACATCCATCTGATTATAACAGATGCGACATGACATGCATCCGTCCTAAAGATATAAGCCTGGAAAATATAAATGGATATGTGATAGCTGGCCATAGGTGAAGGACATCTCTCAGGAAGCATGGATTGAGTGGGAAAGCAGAGCATCCTCAATTTATCCCAAGCCCTTATTCATCCAATCTGTTTGTTTACCAAGAAACATCTTTCAAATGGGTCCCCTTTATTATATTATCCCATGCTAGGATCCTGACCAGGCCCTTTGCTCTTTCTGTCTTAGAGAGTCTCCTGAAAACATTATCTGTCTCTAATTTCCTCCTTTAGTGCCATTAGAATTTTCTTTCTGTAATCATCTAATTTGGTGATTAAAGCCTGGCAATAATAAAAAATAAATAAATAAAAGCCTGGTAATACCTCTTCATTGGGTACAGAGCTTACACCCAACTTTGTAACATGAAAATATAGGCTCATCTCCTTCTACACCTTCCTGCTTGCCCAAGTCCTCACCAAACTTAACAGTATCTCCTGAGCACATCATGTATGAATAGCATGCAGTAGTATCATGATCTACTACTCAGCCTTCAAGTTCCACTCAAATGCCATTCTGTGTTCTGACTTCTTCTCTGACTTTTGAATGCCCATCCTATTCCCAATTCAGCCTTGTCTGTGTATGTGCACATCTATGTCTGTGTTCACCTTTGTTCACATTTTTATGAGCCCTTTAAAGATAACTGCATTATCTTTTTCATCTTGCTGTCCCATTGCTGGCCCATAAAAATCAACCAGGACTTACATGAACTTTAAGCACAATTGAAGTTTAAACTGTAACTGGTGATTTTAAATAATATTAAGCATTTTCCTGATTTAAAAAAAGGCTCTTAGAAAAGCATTGGGCACTTTTTATTCCTTGTTAATTAAACAGAAAAACATTTTTTCCCTACTTATCTCAGGGCCATCTATCTTTAAAAGGATCAAATATTGGGGTGCCTGGGTGGCTTAGTTGGTTAAGTGTCTGACTCTTGATTTTGGCTTATGTTGTGATGTCAGGGTCCTGGGATCAGGCCAGTGTTGAGCTTCTCGCTCAGCAGTGAGTCCACTTCAGGATCCTCTCTCTCTCTCTCTCTCTCTCTCTCTCTTCCTGTGCCCCTCCCCCTGCTCACAAAGGTTCTCTCTCTCTCAAATAATCTTTAAAAAAATAAATAAATAAAAGGATCAAATGCAGTACAGAATAAGTTGGTATATGTAAATTTTATAGAAAATTAACACAACTCAATAAAAACAGCCCTTACAAAATAATTACTATTACCTTATTTGGTTATAAAAATTGTACATATTCTTTGTAGAAAAAAATAGAAATGATGTAATTCTAGCACTACTTCTCTCCCTCTTCCTTCAGGCTTAGGAATGGGAACAGCTCCTGTCTGTTGCTAACTAAAAGAAACACCCTGCTTTCACCTTTATAATTAGAATATTTTTAATTACACAGTTTAGTGTACTATTTCTGTTCTGGAGCATTAACTGATAGACCCCATCATTCCTTTCAGTTTTCCTAATAGAACTCCAACTTGGTTTATTCATCCACCCTTCTGCCTCGAGCTCATGTGACTCAGAAAAAGATGACCTCCATCTTCAGCTCCAGGATGAGATCCTCATTGGTATATGCCATCATGAAATTCTCTTCCCCCTTACTAGGTATAGGCCTGGAAAACCAGGCTTAAAACAATCGGGGTACATGGTGACTGCCATCATGCCACATTGGATGAGTATAGAGCTTAAGGTACCCTCAGTCATACTACAAGGGGAAGTTTTATTTTATGGCTGAGGAAGCACTTTTATCTCCTATCTCTTCTGCTGAACTGAACAAAGGAGATGACTATCCTAGTTGTTGCTGGCAGCTCTTTTCCAATCATGAGGGAAGCCAGCCCAAGGATGAAATTAACACAAAAAAGAGGGCCAAGAGAAATGCCAAGACAAAACTGAAGACTTGGTCACACCAAACCTGGAGTGTGGCTTAATTCTAGATTCCTGTCCCATTAGATCAGGTGTTTCTTATTTTTAAAGCCCACTTGAGGAAATTCCTGATTCTTGCAGCATAGAATTTCCAAACTGCTATGATTTTGCAATAGCTAATATTTTTTGAGTGCTTCCTATTTGACATGCACAGTACCGAGCACAATAAACCACAAGGTAGGGACTATTATTAACCTTATTGTCCATATGAGGAAGCTAAGGCTTTGAAAGTTTCATTAATTAGTCTTGGCCACATAACTATTAAGTGCTTCAGTTGTAATCCAAATCTGGGTTTGTGGCATTTCAGCCTTCCTCTATGTGCAGCACGGCACTCAGTTTGACCTGCACTCACTTTTAGACAAGTGCAGCATGACCATACCCCAGTAGCTCACTTTCAAGCAACTAAGGCATTGCCAGAAGATTCACCTCCAGATTACCTCATATTCTGATAATAGAGATAAGTCATGTTGATGTACAGAGTTAAGTGTAGGGCAAAGGGTAACAGTAAAGAAATGCATAGTTAAAACTCAAGTAAGGGGGACAATCTGAAGGTGAGATTACTACTGTTCACCGCGGTGATGATAATAGCAATCTATAGAATTCATGCAAATGCACTGGGAAAATAATCAGGTATAGGCTTAAATAGAATTCTAGGGTCTGTGCCAAGGGAAATGATTTGTAGATGATCTCACTTGGTAAGAATATGCCAATATCATACTTTCAGTACAAGTTTTAAATAAAGTTTGAGATTATAAAAGGCAATCAAGATACAGATTAAAATCTGAGTAAATGAAATTGAAGTCTTGTATTTACTTGACCTTTGTTTTAGTATCAATACATATATGTAAGCTGAATCGAATTTCCAATCACGTCTGAATTAAACCTTCAGAAATTCAGTCTAAGACTTTGTTTCATCAGTCTTGCCTTCTCCAATAATAATTTGTATTTGCTCATAAACATAGATTTCTTGGTTCTGATTGAAGTGGCTTTTTTTAAGCGTTGAAAGGAGAAAAATATTGGCCTGAACCAAGCTTTTGTCTTCATGTGGCTGCTGTTTAAGTGGTGTGACTGAATCAGATGAAGCAGCCTCATGTAGGCACTTTGACACAAAGAATTTCAGAGCCAAGTCTAATGACAGCATTTACTCTTAATATGGATGATGTGAGAACAGAAACATAATGTTTATTAGCAGCCCTTACGAAAACAGTAGCTAAAAGAAAGAGCAAAGAAGATGAAAACGGGAAGTACTCAGCAGAGAGCTCCCATTTTTCTTGTGAAATTAATTCACATTATAGGGTGTGCTGCCTTGAATGAATTTCCTTCCTTTTACACTCCCACTTAGCTTTCCTTTAAGTGTCAAATGAAGCGGGTGGTGGAAAATGCGGTGCACCAGTCATTTTGACATTCCTTTGCAAATTAATCAGGCTTTGATAGTACAGGTCGGCTCTACCAGGCAGGGGGGCTTTCAGCTTTGGGAATCTGGCAGGAGTTCAAGAGCAACGTGTTGCTTTGAACTCACTTGTTAGCCTGCAAAATAAACACCATCCACCTTGCAATAAAAAAGCATCAGCAGGAGAAAAAAGAGAACATTCGAAACCCCTCCCTTGAGACTTCAAAACCCTCACTGGGGCTGCTAAATTAGGACAGGAAAAATAAGGCCTGCTTGTGAAAAGAAAGGAGGGGAAAAGAACTATCCTTCAACAAACACACACAAAAATTACAATCACTGAGAACTAATTATGTTTTCATGATCACAAATGCATTGAGAGTCTGAAAGCTCACGGACGCATCCTGATGCTGCTATAAAATGTTTCCTGGCTAATTATTTGCTAGTACAACTGTTCACTTCCTGTGGTGGATTTATGCTAAATCCTGTTATTAGTCTTGCTCTGCAATTGCCATTGTCTATGACTAGAAGCAAGGCTGAAAGGCTACAGTCAGCCTTTTATTACACAACATTGAATGGAGATTTGACCCAATGTCCGACCACTTCCCCCCTTTGGTTTTTATGTGAGCTCGCTGAGCCTTTTCCTATAAATCACAGGATTCCAATGAACTTTTACTCTTTTTTTCTCTCCTTTCAACTCTACTACTTTGTGTGTGTGTGTGTGTATGTGAGTGCACACTTAAAAAATAAACCACGCCATTTCTTTTTCTCTTTAATGGTAGTTAAAACCTTTCATCATATACAATTTTTAGTTCTTGCTCCAAAAAGATGTATGCAACCCATTTTTGATGACTTGATTTAGGTCAGTGCCTGAAATGGGGAGTGGTAAAAAGAAATAAGACAAAGCAATCATTAAAATAATTCACATTTTAGCAAGGATATATTCATAAATATGAATTATTTTAAATTCATAAAATGATAAATTTTATAAATTCATAAATATGATAAAAACAAAATAGTTTCAGTAGAAATCCAACTAAACATTTTCTAGAATATTTGATATGTTGGGCATTAAAAGCAAATTTGATTACACCTTTAATATAAATTCTCCTTCAGATAAAATTAACACAAATATCATGAATGATCTAAGAGAAGTTTTCTCAAATATAGTTTGTCCTTTTTTTTTTTTTTTTGGTTCGTACTATTCTAAATCTTCAAGATACAAATGTAGTATATTCTTGATTTGTGGTGCTACTATATTTAAGAATTTAACCACTATATTTGAAAGCTGTCCTCAGATTTAGAAATCAAATGTTAAAGATTTGTGGAAATTATAGGTTTTTTGTTTTTTTTTAAATTTTTTTATTTATTTATGATAGTCACAGAGAGAGAAAGAGAGAGAGGCAGAGACATAGGCAGAGGGAGAAGCAGGCTCCATGCACTGGGAGCCTGATGTGGGATTTGATCCCAGGTCTCCAGGATCATGCCCTGGGCCAAAGGCAGGCGCCAAACCACTGCGCCACCCAGGGATCCCGGAAATTATAGGTTTTTAAGAGCAAAGTAGATTATGAGAAGGAAAAAGTTAGAATGATAACAAAGGCTTGATTTCCAGATTATTTACTCCATTTCCCTCCTAGTTTTTAATGGTTGCATGCACATCTCTGTTATTCACTCTTTCTTTAAAAATTGTCAAAATTACATCTGCAAGAATTCACAGGAGTAATCCTTGGCAAGTTTTAACATTTTCTCACAGATCTTTTTCTAACATTCATTTAGATGCTTGAGAATCTATCTTTATTGCAAATAGCATTTTCCCTGAAATTATGCTAGAAAATTCATCCAGAGGCACATATGTTATGTCCAGATTTTTTCTTTTTAATTATAAAGTACTTCAGGCAACCCAAAACAGACACTAGTTAAATAAACTACACTATAACCAAACTATGGGATATTACAAAGCCATTAAAAAAAAAAAGAAGAAGAAGAAGAAAGAAAGAAAGAAAGAAAGAAAGAAAGAAAGAAAGAAAGAAAGAAAGAAAGGAAAACAGAAAGAGAGGGGTAGGTCTATAATGTATGAAAAGATGTCCATGATCAGTTTTGAATGAAAAGAGTTAAGTAGCAAATAATGTGTATAGAAAAATGTCATTTAAAAAAGAAACCTATATAAATGTACCCAGAAGAGTTCTAGAGAGTTATGTACCAGCTCATGAACAGGCCATTCCTAAGGACACATAAAAGAAGGACATAAGGGGGTCATTGTCACTATTTGCCTAACATAACCTGATAGTATTTGTTTTTTGTTTTTTTCAAAACACACTGTTCTTTTAGTAATTTTTAAAAATAATAATTATAGGCAGAGCAGCACAACAAAAAGAAAATGTAATCAAGACCCACACAGCTTTGATTTGCGTTGGTGGTGGGTGTCAGCAAATCTTTTATTTCTTCAATAATATATTGATTGAGTTGTGTTAGAAACCTATAAGGGGATGGTTTCTGAGAACACATCTCTTTGAAATGGTCTGTGGAAAATGGCCTATTATGGCCCAAGTCCTCCTTCACTTCTTATTTCCCTCTAATAAAAAGTAGAGATGTACTGAGAATGCTGGCTGCATTCCACAGCAGCAAATAGCCCTGACCTTCTGAGGTCATGTGTCTCCTTCACACTCAGAATGGAGGTCAGAAGGACGTTTGGATAAACAGAGGTAAAATTGTATTCCCTCAGTGTCCCATCACACTCCATTACTTCCAGAGCACTTTTATTGTGCATACATCCCTCTACCTCTCCACACATCCTCCTACACTCACACTCACTTCCCATCTGTACTTCCTGTTCCTCTTCCAGTCATGCAAAGTCCCTGATCTGATTCTTTTTTTTTTTTTTAAGATTTTATTTATTTATTGATGAGAGACACAGAGAGAGAGAGAGAGACAGAGACGGAGCTCTAGAGGCAGAGACACAGGCAGAGGGAGAAGCAGGCTCCACACAGGGAGTCTGCGGGTCTCGATCCCAGCTCTCCAGGATCAGGCCCTGGGCTGAAGGTGGCACTAAACCGCTGAGCCACCCGGCTGCCCCTTGATCTGATTCTTGTGTTGAGTGTGTCTTAAGATGGATGGTGCATCATTTTCGAAGAAGTCTAGAACCCCAGAGCATGGAATGGTGGAAATAACTTGGGCATTGACTTTGAACCTTGACTTTTTTTTGTCTATATAACATTATATGAGAGGTATTCTTATACAAATTTTAGACATTTTAACATACAAACCTGCTTATGCCAGGGTTAAGGTAATTTATGTAATAGTACCTCTCATAGGTTTATGTAAAAAATAAATGCCTACCACCTTACCTAGCATATAGTGCACAGTAAATGAAGAGTGAAATAGGTATTAATATTACAAATGGCAGCTCTTGATAGTTTTTTTTTTTCCTGAAATATATTTATATAAGTTTCCCTGGGATTTTAGCAAATAAGTCTCAGGATCTGGTACTTTCTTTATTCTGCTTCACTGCCAGCTGTGTGAATTATATACTATACCTGAGGGTTGTATATTACATTTATTACTCTTTATAAATAGGAACAGTGTCAATATATGCTCCTAGTGTTAATTTCTATGTAAAGTCACATATCTGAATTCCACTGATTGAACCAGGCAGATTCTTCCCTAATTCCTTGAACCTTGGAAAGATCATGACCCCTGAATATCTCTCCAATTAAGCTTCTGTAGAATATTTCCTTCATGTTAAAATATTCTCTTTGGGAAGTGACAATCTGTGCTAGCATATGAACCCATTAATATCATGGTAGGAGTTAGTTCTTGAGATTAGCTAGATATAGCAAATTAGAAACCAATGAGAAAATAACATATTTGTCAAAGTCCATTGCCCAGTAGATGGATTTGTAGAGCATGGAAGTACAATGGGCAGACTTGGCTTGGAAACTGCCTATAACCTTCCCTTGCTATATGACCTTGAGTCCATAATTTATTCTCAGTTCCTTCATTTGTGGAAAGGGAGCAATGATACCCATCTAAGAATGTTGCTGTGAGGATAAAAAATGAAAGTTTTTTTTAATCATGGAAGGCTCTTGGTAAATATTACTTTTTGTTCCATTGAACTTAGGGCCTTAACTTCCTACAATGGCTTGGCTTTGATTCAGAAGATATGTGCCTGAGAACTGATTATATTCCAGACATTATAATAAGTATGAGAACACAACACATAAATGGATGGATGAAGGAACGACTGAAGCATTCAAGGAGCTCAGATTGAGTAGGTGAGCCAGATGAATAAACACATATTTATGCATTACCATGATAGGAACTATGGGTAAGCACATAGCTTGGGTGCAGGGAGCATGGACTGAGGCAAATATATTCAGAGGACAAGACCTTTGAAAATAAAGAACTATGCAGAAAGGGAATGGGAAAAGAGTGGGCTAGAATATAAATAGAATGAACCACACAAGCAAAAGAATCAAATTTAAAAGAAAAATGAAATCCCGATGCTTTGGGAACACTGAAAACTGGTACAAGGGAAATCTGTGCAGGATGTAGTTGGAATTAGGCTGAAGTAGTCATGGGTCATGTTATGAAAGGTCTTATATATTATGTTAAGGATTTGGGGCTTTAAACTGAAGGCACTAAAGAGAGATCATTGTGCAAGAGAGTGACAAGATCTGTTTTGAATTTTTATAAAGATCATTTCGAGTATTGTAGATGGATAGGAGCGAGTTGACTGAGTGGGACCAATCTGAGAATTGTATGTCCAACAGCAACCCAGTTCAGGTTTGGTCATTGAACATTTGACAAATATTTATTGAGTATAATCAGTGATTCAGAGACCAAGTCAGGAGAAACATGAGAAAAATAGAGGTGACAATCCTTATATCAGACAAATTAGATTTTAAACCAAATACTGTAATAAGAGATGATGAAGGACACTATATCATAATTAAAGGGTCTATCCAACAAGAAGACCTAACAACTAAATATTTATGCCCCTAACATAAGCACAGCCAATTATATAAGCCAATTAATAACAAAGACATACATCAATAATAATACAATAATAGTAGGGGATTTTAACACCCCACTTATGGCAATGGACAGAACAGCTTTGAATGACACCCTGGACCAAATGGACATCACATATTCAGAACATTTCATCCTAAAGCGCTAGAATATACATTCTTCTCAGGTGCACATCGAACCTTCTCCAGAATAGAACACATACTGGCTCACAAATCAGTTCTCAACCAGTACCAAAAGATCAGGATCCTTCCCTGCATATTTTTGGACCACAGTTCTTTGAAACTGGAATTCAATCACAAGTGGAAATTTGGAAAGAACTCAAATACATGGAAGCTAAGAGCATCATATTAAAGAATGAATGGTTAACCAGGAAATTAAAGAAGAATTTTAAAAATTCATGGAAACAAATTAAAATGAAAACACAACTGTTCAAAACCTTTGAGATACAGCAAAAAGTCCTAAGAGGGAATACAAGCCTTTTGCAAGAAACAAGAAAGGTCTCAAATACACAACCTAACTCCATCTAAAGGAGTTGGAGGAAAAACAAGAAATAAAGCCTAAACTCAGCAGGAGAAGAAAAAAAAAAAAAGATTAGAGCAGAAATCAATGAAATATAAACCCAAAGAACAGTAGAATAGATCAACGAAACTAAGAACTGGTTCTTTGAATTAATAAGAGTGACAAACTGCTGTTCAGATTTATCAAAAAGAAAAGAAAGAGGACCCAAATAAATAAAATCATGAATGAAAGAGGAGAGATCACAACCAACACCAAAGAAATACAAACAATTACAAGAATATATTATGAGCAACTATATGCCAATGCCAACAAATTAGGCAATCTGGAAGAAATGGATGCATTCCTAGAGACCTATAAACTATCAAAACTGAAACAGGAAGAAATAGAAACCTGAACTGACTTACAACCAGCAAAGAAATTGAAGCAGTAATCAAAAATCTCCCAACAAATGAGTTCAGGGCTGGATGGATTCCCAGGGGAATTCTACCAAACATTTAAAGAAGAATTAATATCCATTTTTATGAAGTTGTTTCAAAAAATAGAAGTGGAAGGAAAATTTCCAAAGTCTTTATGTGAGGCCAGCATTACCTTGATCACAAAATGAGACAAAGACCCTGCCAAAAAGAATTACAGACCAGTATCCCTGATGAACATGGATGCCAAAATTCTCACCAAAATACTAGCAAATAGGATCCAACAGTAAGTTAAAAGGATTAATCACCACAACCAAGCAGGATTTATACCTGACCTACAGAAGGGGTCCAACATTGGCAAATTAATCAATGTGATATGCCACATTAATAAAAGAAAGGACAAGAACCATGTGATCCCCTCAATAGATGTAGAAAAAGCATTTGACAAAGTACAGCATCCTTTCTTGATTAAAACTTTCATGGTGTAAGGATAGAGGGAAAATACCTTGATATCATAAAAGCCATATATGAAAGCCTACAGTGAATATTATTCTCAGTGGTGAATAACTGACAGCTTTTCCCCTAAGGTCAGGAACATGGCAGGGAGGTCCACTATCATCACTGCTGTTCAACATGTACTAGAAGTCCTAGCCTCAGCAATCAGACAACAACAACAACAACAACAACAACAACAACAACAACAAAAGGAATCGGAATTGGCAAAGAAGAAGTCAAATTTTCACTTTTGCAGATGACATGATACTCTATATGGAAAACCCAAAAGACTCCACCCCAAATTGCTAGAACTCATACAGGAATTCCACAATGTGGCAGGATATAAAATCAATGCACAGAAGTAAGTTGCATTTCTATATACTAACAATGAGACAGAAGAAAGAGAAATTAAGGAGTCAGTCCCTTTACAATTGTATCCCAAACCATAAGATACCTAGGAATAAACCTAACCAAAGAGGTAAAAGATCTGTACTCAGAAAATTATAAAAATTCATGAAAGAAATTGAGAAAGACACAAAGAAATGGAAAAGCATTCCATGCTCATGGATTAGAAGAACAAATATTGTTAAAATGCCCATGCTACCTAGAGCAATCTATACATTCAATGCAATTCCAATCAAAATACCATCAACTTATTTCATAGATTTGGAACAAATAAACCTAAAATATGTATAGAATCAGAAAAGACCTTGAATGGCCAAAGAAATGTTGAAAAAGAAAACCAAAGCTGGTAGCATCACTATTCTGGACTTCAAGCTGTATCACAAAGATGTAATCATCAGGATGGTATGGTACTGGCACAAAAACAGACATCTAGGTCAATGGAACAGAATAGAGAACCCAGAAATGGACCCTCAACTCTATGGCCAACTAATCTTCCACAAAGCATGAAAGAATATCCAATGGAAAAAAGGCAGTCTCTTCAACAAATGGTGCTGGGAAAACTGGACAGCCACACTCAGAAGAATGATTGGACCAGGGATCCCTGGGTGGCGCAGGGGTTTGGCGCCTGCCTTTGGCCCAGGGCGCGATCCTGGAGACCCAGGGTCGAATCCCACATCGGGCTCCCGGTGCATGGAGCCTGCTTCTCCCTCTGCCTGTGTCTCTGCCTCTCTCTCTCTCTCTCTCTCTCTCTCTGTGCGACTATCAAAAATAAATAAAAATTAAAAAAAAAAAAAGAATGATTGGACCATTTTCTTTTCTTTCTTTTTTTTTTTTTAATTTTTATTTATTTATTTATTTACGATAGTCATACAGAGAGAGAGAGAGAGAGAGGCAGAGACACAGGCAGAGGGAGAAGCAGGCTCCATGCACCGGGAGCCCGACATGGGATTTGATCCCGTGTCTCCAGGATCGCGCCCTGGGCCAAAGGCAGGCGCCAAACCGCTGCGCCACCCAGGGATCCCGGACCATTTTCTTATACCATAAACAAAAATATACTCAAAACGGATGAAAGATCTACATGTGAGACAGGAATCCATCAAAATCCTAGAGGAAAACAGGCAGCAACCCTGTGACCTTGGCTGCAGAAAATTCTTGCTAGACATATCTCCAAAGGCAAGGGAAACAAAAGCAAAAATGAACTTCTGGGACTTCATCAAAATAAAAAGCTTTTGCACAGAAAAAAAAAAACAAAAAAAACAAACAAACAAAAAAAAAAAACACTCGACAAAACCAAGAGACAATGGACAGAATGGGAGAAGATATTTGCAAATGCCTTATCAAATAAGCTAGTATGAAGCTCAACACCCAGAAAACAAATAGTCCAAACAAGAAATGAGAAGACATGAACAGACATTTCTCCAAAGATTTACAAATGACCAACAGACACATGAAAAAATGCTTAACATCACTTGGCATCAGGTAAATACAAATCAAAACCACAATGAGGTACCATCTTACACCCGATCAGAATGGCTAAAATTAGTAAGTCAGGAAATGACAGATGTTGGCAGGATGAGGAGAAAGGGGAACCTTACACTGTTGGTGGGAATGCAAGTTGGTGCAGCCCACTCTGGAAAACAGTATGTATGTTCCTCAGAAAGTTGAAAATAGAGCTACGCCATGACCCAGCAATTGCACTACTGCGTATTTGCCCCAAATATACAAATGTAGTGATCCTAAGGGGCACCAGGACCTCAATGTTTATAGCAGCAATCTCCACAATAGCCAAACTATGGAAAGAGCCCAGATGTCCATCAACAGATGAATGGATAAAGAAGAAGTGGGGGTATATATATATATTACTATTCAGCCATCAAAGAACAATGAAATCATCATTTGCAACAATATGGATATAAAGGGTATTATGCTAAGCAAAAGAAGTCAATCAGAGAAAGACAATTATCATATGGTCTCACTCATATGTGGAATTTAAGAAACAAAACAGAGGATCATAGTGGAAGAGAGGATAAAATAAAACAAAACGAAAACAGAGAGGGAGACAAACCATAAGAGACTCTTAATCATAAGAAACAAACTGAGAGTTGCTGGAGGGGAGAGGGGTTGGGGGATAGGGTAACTGGGTGATGGACATTAAGGAGGGCACATGATGTTATGTGCACTGGATATTATATCAGACTGATGAATCACTAACCTCTACCTCTGAAATCAATAGTATATGTTAATTAACTGAATTTAAATTTAAAAAATGAGAAACATAAAAAGGCAGTAGAAATAGGGATAGATGAAGAATCAGTTATGAAATAGATTGATATGTAAAAGATAGAGGGAGAAAGGGGAGAATTTGCAAGTACTTCAAGTATTCTCATTGTGCATGCTCAAGTATGTAAATTTAGTGTATGGAAATAGCATTATTCCTAGGACTGTGATTTGATTACTTGATTTTTGGAATACAATTTTCCATTTGAAATACAAACATATACCATAAAATAAGCTCCTTGAAAATGCAATATTTAAGTTATGTTTGATGGAATCATTTTCCTTTCTATAAAATGAACAAATTAAGTCAGACTCTGCCTATCATTTGTATATCCCTTGTATCCATTAATTCTCTATGGAGAAATTGGCAGAATTAATCTGTTAGAAATTGCTTGCAATTGCTTTGATGAATCATTTATCTGCCTTGAATTTATTTCTAAAAACATATTAAAGAGAGCAAGTCCTACCTAACATTATATCAAAGTCACAATAATTATGATCATTATAACAGTCAAAAGAGTCCTTTCTCAATTCACTGTAAAGCTCTGTCTAGTTACAGATACCATTAGCATCCATTGAGTGGCAACAATTGTTTTGGTCACTGAGGAAGAAGCAAAATGTGTAGGACCCAGTCCTTTCCTCCCAAGAGATTATAATCAGTGGGGATTCAGAGAAGACGACAGAAAAGTTTTTTGATAAAAGGGCCAGATAATAAACATTTTAGGCTTTGTGGGCAAGGAGGCAAAATCAAGACTATTACATAAGAGAGTAAAATTTTCTACAATTTTGCATTGATAAAAATTTAAATAATAACAATATAGTGTAGTTTTTGTAATATAGGTCTACTAATAAGAATACAATTCTTTTTTCAAAGGTGATAACATTTTACTTAGGGTTTAAAATTAATTCAAAGTTAGTTCTCTATCATTGTAAATGTTTATCCATTAATGATGATTTGTAAAATGTGTATGAGATTATATATATTTCACCTTTAAAAATATCCTTTCAGACAGAAGGTATCCATTAGCATTTGACTTTAATTGAGCATATTCATCATTTGGGAGGCATTTATAGCATTTATAGCATTCTATTAGATTCTTCTCTTGATATTTTTATTTTAGCATGTGACTACATTGCAGATTATTAACTTCCACTTGCATGTTGGAAGCTCCTCAATTACACATTTCAATGGATTTTGAAATATGGAAATTTCCTTCACATTTAAGTCATGTTTCACAAACGTTACTGGAGGTCAGAAGATATAGCTACTACACATTTGTGTAGGAATAGAATATTTATTTTGTGAAAAAAAAGTTCTGCTAAGTTAAAGCTCCTTGCTTTAACCTTTGATAGAATGGGAAGTGAATAGAATAGCATGACAGTACAAGTGATTCAAATAGTGTTACTTTTTGTCAAAATGATTTTATTACAGTACAAGTTTCTCATATAGTATTATTTGACCTGGTAATTTTAGGTTGAATTCATAAAGAAACAACATCAAGTCTATAGCAAAAGTTAACTTCCAAGAGTTTGAAAACAGTGGTTGAAGGTAATTCTTATTTAGAAATTTAAAAATCTTGGCACTGAGCTTACAGAAGAAGGAAAGAAGAAAAGAAGAAAGAAGAAGAAGAAGAAGAAGAAGAAGAAGAAGAAGAAGAAGAAGAAGAAGAAGGAAGAAGAAGAAGAAGGAGAAGAAGAAGAGGAAGAAGAAGAAAAGAAGAAGGAGAAATAAAGAAATCACAATAAAACTTTCTCACTGCTAAACTATCAGATTTCTGTGTGATAGGCCAAGTCAGAAAATTCATGGAACTGGGGCACCTGGGTGGTCTGCCTTTGGCTCAGGTCATGATCCCAGGGTCCTGAGACTGAGTCCTGGGATTGAGTCCTGCATTGAACTCCCTGCTCATGAGGGAATCTACTTTCCCTCTTTCTTGGCCTCTTCACCAGCTTGTGTACTCTCTCTTACTCATTCTCTCTCTCTCAAATAAATAAATAAAATCTGTTTAAACAAATTCATGGAACTGATGAAGATGGTTAGCCCACAAAAGTGAACGAAGTTTGCTACTGACACTACTGGTTCAGAAGCATAAGGTAGATTAATTTTCTGTAAAGCTCTGCTGATGAAATAATATAGTGAATAAACATAGGCTTTAACATTTTGTATTTTCACAAACTTTCCACATATTTTCAACTAAATCATTTTCTGCTCCATGTACATTTTTACCACTATTAGTTTTAATATGCCTAAGGGGATTCCAATTCAGGTTGTACTGAATTAGTGTTTTCTCAACATCTTTGAAAATATTCTTGCCTATAGTTGTTATATACTAACTCTTGATAGAGGCTAATTCTTCAGGCATTTCAAACTCAACATTGCCTCCTCAGATAAAAAACAGCTGAGCAACACTTTTAGCATCTGTCAGTTCATCAAAAGCCAAGGGAAATTATTCACAATCATTTGTTTTGTATTTTATTTGGCAATTGATGCTGCCCTCAATATTCTCAATTTTTTGACTAAGCATTCTCACCAATAGGTTACTATTCTAAGATAAGCTTGTTTTCTCCAGACATGTCACTTTGGCTATTGTACCAATGTCAATTTAATTACATTACCATCAATAAATATGTTTTCTTACATGGCTAACAAATACAACTTTTTTGTTTGCAGCTCATTGTAATTTTATTTTGTGAAAAAAAAGTTCTAAGATGAGGCTATTTTAACTTTTCTAATTTCCCTGCCTTCTGCTTTCCTTCAAGTTGAAAATATTGCAATTAGTACTTGGTCTAGTAATGTTGAAGCATACTGTATTTTTTTTTTTAGTACAGCTATATTGTCTTTAAATAACAAATACAGTGCTTTGCCATTTAATTGCATAACAAAATAACCCACACTCAGTTGTGCCTTAAATATGTGACATTCAACATCCACTTTTTTTTTTTTAAGATTTTATTTGTTTATTCATGAGAGACACAGAGAGAGGTACAGACATAGGCTCCCCGCAGGGAGAATGATGTGGGACTAGATCCCAGGACTCCCAGATCATGACCTGAGCCAAAGGCAGACTATCAACCACTGAGCAACATCCACTTTTATTTTATTTTCTTGTTTTGACATGATGGATTTATGTTAGTAATAAAAACCACAATAAAATGCCTCAATACAGAAATATGTATGACACTTGCAATGCTACTGAGCTATAACTATGTCACTGTTATTTGTACTGTGCTTAGCAGCAGTGTGAAGTGAAGTGAAAGTGTGCCACAACTACTCACCTGTGCCTTTTTAGCATGAACACATTCAGATAATATTGATTTTTAAAATTTTTTTTAAAGATTTTATTTTTTTTAAGTAATCTCTATCCCCAACATGGGACTTGAACTTAAACTCTGAGACAGAGTTGGATCCTCTACCAACAGAGCCAGCCAGGTGCCCCCTTCCAGGCCATATTGAAATTAATGAGTGTAGCTGTGTGCCAATAAGTCTTCATTTATAGCACTAAAATTTCACTTTCATGTAATTTTTGTGTGTTGGAAATACTCTTTTGATTTTTTAAATGACTTAAAAACACAAAACTTATTCTTGGTTGGTAAACCATATAAAAATTGGTGACAGGCTGGATTTGGTCTTCAGGCAGTAGTTCAATAATCTCTAGTCTAGAATAGTGCCTGCCTGGTGCATAGTAGGTGACAAACAAATATTTTTGGTTGAATGAATAGTTTGCAAACTGTGGTGCACTTATGAATCATACTCACTTATTAAGGCAGGAATTTCTGATATCCCCCTCTTCTCCATCTGACTTAGTGGGTTTGACAGGCCTCAGAGCTACATTTTTAACAAGTACACTTGGCCACCTGATGCTGGCAGTCCTCAGACTATGCACAGGAAAACGGCCGTTTTTCTTAATTTCTTTAAAATTTCTCTGATAATTTTCCTCTTTAAAAACATTTCTACTAATCCTTGATAAAAAATGGCAGCGCCTTATTTTTTTTTTTTAAATATTGAAAAATCTGTGCTGTTTGGCTCAGTTGGTAAAACATGTGACTTTTGATCTCAGGATTGTGAGTTCATGCCCCACATCGTGTGTAGAGATTACTTGAAAATAAAATCTTTAAAAAAATATTGAAAAATTCACTTTAATATTTGAATTAATTGTCCTGTGAGCAAAGGGTGTATAAATGTCATTGGACTGAATGTAATTATCAGTAGGTAAAAAAAATTTAATATATATATGTGTAAATGTATACATATATATGTATAAATGTATATATATGTATAAATATATATATATACATATCTCCTATATATATATACAATATCTCAAGATGTAATGGTAAAAATACTTCAAACCTGATAATTAGTCAGTTTCCCTTGGATCTGGGCAAGCAATTGTCTAGTTAAGGATGATTTACTAAACTTCATGGGCTGTTTTCCAGGACTATGGGCATATGAAATGGGGAACCATTTCAGATTTCATGAGAGATCTGTAAACAGATTTTTTCATTATTTCAAATTACAATTGGCTTTGAAATATGCATGTAGGTAGTGTGCCATATGCTGGGTATGACTTGAGAAGTTCTAAAATAACACACAATTTTTTATGTGTTAGATGACAATGTCAGAAGATTTTGTCTCCAATAAACCTTAATTATCACACACTTCATTAAAAAAATGGATATTTGTACCATCAGCCCATGGAAAATTTAAACATTGTTAAGAGGTTGGACTAAATGACTATCAAGAGGACTTCTAATGCTGAGATTCTATACCATCATGCGGCTTTACTTTTCCCAAATATCTGGTTCAGATCCTGGGGTCAAAACCAATGATATAGGCAAAGCAATTTTCAATTATAGAAGATAGAAAAAAATAATGCTTGTATGTCTGCAAAATTTTAAGAGAAAAAAAGTAAAGATTGTGTACTTCATACTACATTATCTAGAGTATGTGTTATATTATATTGAGGCATCAGAATAAGTTAGAGAATTGGAGGGAGTCCTAGAAATGATGGTGAACAGTATTTTACCAAGGAAAACATCATGTCATTCAACTACTTAAAATCACTGAGACTTAAATTTTGATGCAAACTGTACAAAACAGAAATATAATAAAGTACAAAACAGAAATATAATAAAATTACATACGTATCTGAATCAGATAGGAGGTTATTACATTAATTTTGGATGATTGGCTAGAATTAATCTCAGAAATGTCTGTTGAGACTCAATAAAATATAAAATGTAATAGATGACTCTCCAGCTTAGTGACTCCTAAATGAGAGTAGTCTAATGTAGTTTATCTGAAGAGAAATAGTTTATGTGATGTAAACTTGGAAGGTTATATAATATATTGAGGATTAATGTATTGGTAGAAACTGAGGAGACTATATATAACTCACTGTTCACCATGAGACTGAGAGGATTATATTAGACCCTTAAGCCTATCTAGCTGGCAGATATTACTGCCTTATTTTATAGAAACAGATAGAAAGCTTAGGTAGGTTAGCATACTTGTTCAAGGTCATGTATAAGAGACAGGACTTGGATCCAAAGCCCTTCGTCCCACCATATGCCATTAAAAATATGATTTCTTGACCTTACTTTGGTTTGTATTGAGCAATTATTTTAGTAGATAGCAAAGTTTCCATTTTATAATTTTCATGAGTCATTTAGATATAAAATGATAAATGAGTCATGCTCTACTCCCTTCCTCCCCAACTTCCCAGTTCTCCTCTTACCTCCCACATATTCATTAATACACTGCATCCATGAAGGTAAAGTATTTTTTAAAAATATGAACTCCTGAGTCACCATGGCAATCAAATATAATAATTATATATCAAGCAGTGTTTTCTCTTCTTGTTGTTAGTCATAGAATAAGGTTGGTTCTCATCATTTGTTTATTCATTTTGACTACATTTGTTGGTTTCTTTCAAGATGATTGCTGTCTTTAGATTACTATTATTGAGATTAATTTCATACTTCAGTGTGAAATTTTCATACTTCTAACACATAAAAAGTTTCTCAGAGATACCCACATCGTAATCCCTGGAACCTGCTGATATGTTGAACCTTACACAGGGACCCAATGTAGTCAAAAGAGTCCTTAAAAGTGGGAGGTGGGAGGATGGAAGTCAGAGAAGAGATATGACAGGCTTTGCAGATATAGCGAGGTGTCGCATGTCAAGGAATGCAGATGACTTCTTGAAGTTAGCAAAAACAAGTTAATTAGCCCCTTTCTCCTACACCCCCTAGAGAAACGTAGCCCTGCCAACGCCTTGGTTTTGGTCTAGTGAAATGTGTTGCAGATTTCTGACCTCCAGAACTATGAAATAATAAATTAGTGTTGTTTTAAACCACCAAGTTTGTGGTAATTTGTTATAGCAGCAATAAGAAACTAATTCATTCAGCAAAACCTCTTACAAACAAATTGAGCAATATTTCACTAAGATATTGTAGTTCTGAAAAAAAATGATGTATTTTTGGTAAAGACCTCGATAATGTTTTGGAGTCATATTTCATATGAAAACTTCAGGAAGTAATAGGATCCAACTCTGATTGTCAGTACTCTACTGAGGACTAATGGTTTGCAACTCGGGTGATGGGTATCTCTGCATTATTATTGAGACCATCATCCTTGGAGCAGTGATATTGTAGACACAAATTAAATATGTTTCCCATGATGCACTTTCTTCCAAGGTTGACAAGTACCCACAGACACAATTTAAAAACCATAGTGTGCCAACCCTTATGTATGAAGGGAGTCCTATCCATAAGACAATTTTTAGGAGAATTATAAAGCAAAATGGTAAGATTAAAAATTTTAGAGATTCAAAAAATGTTTAATAACCACATTCTATTAATATAAAATATTAGAAATCTCTGTTAGTATGGATATAAATTTTTAAATAAGATAAAGTCAAATTTTAAACAAATGGGATTAATTTATTTAATTAAAATTAAGAACAAATAATGCTTAACATTTAAAAGTCTTGTTTCTCAGATTTGGTTTAGAACTCTGGGAGGAATTGGAGTCCTGTTATTTGGAAGGTCCGTGTCCTGTATTCTTCATTGGCCAGTGTCAGCCAGTGTTTATTATTAGCTCAGGCAGTAGAATGTAAGCCATAAGGAGACCTAGACTTTCCATTCCTCTCCAATGTCCTTTAGGTGGCAAAAGCCCTCAGTGATGTTTCTCCAGAATCAAATGCAGTATGACGTGGAATCTAAGTTAATTAATCCTGAACTACTTCTCTGGCAGAGATTTAAATTGTTATTTCAGATCCACATTTTCTTTTTTAAATATATGATGAGAAAAATGCAAAAATCTACCATGATTTTTATGGATTTGTGGTAAAAACATTACTGCTAAACATAACAAGTCAAGAACTCCTTAGATTTCAGTTTGAGAAAATGCGTATGCTGTTATTATTACTTTAAAGATTACTTGCTGTATTGTCTGACAACAATCTTTCACTAAATGCAATCTGAGAGGAAAAGGAGATTATATCTGCATTTAAACAAAATGCAGCATTCAATTGTTGAGTCTAGCTCTATGGTTGAAGGAAATCATCAAAACATAGACAACTCATTCTTTTTGTTTTATGAAATTTGTGATTTTAGCATTTACAAAGAAAAGATTGTGGAAGATAAAGCATTCATGTTTCTACTGATGATTAGTGACTGCAACTAGATTTGTTCTTTATGGCCACATGAGCAGTAAGATCAAAACTTGTCTGTGACTAGTTCTTTCTATTGATATAGTTTGAAAATCTTTAGCAGTTTGTGCATGAATTAGACTTGAAAAGAAGTATAAGTATTCAGAGAAATAAATGGTAGCAGAAAAAGAGCTTCCTAACTAAGTCTGAAAATTATCATTAACAATCTAGATTTCTAAGACAATATATTAATATGATTTTAAGTTCCTAGCTGTGCAAATTGTTACTAGTGTCCTGTCCAATGTCAGTAAGATTTTCTTTTTATACTATACATAGATCTGACTTTATTGCTCATCTGGTTGGTAGGCTCAGCTAAATAAAGTTGTAGTGAATAAATGTGTGACTTTTCTCTTTCTTAGCTGAACTATTTTATTAGTTATTCTTTCTATTTATTAACATCAATATTAATTTTTCTTATTTAAATTTAGAAATATGCCTATGCATGAGAAATAATAAATGGGGCCAAATTTTTAGTCAAGGATTACAGCTAAATACCTATGTATTTTAACAACTAGTGCTGTAGCCAAAAATGTCTGCCTGCATTCTTTATTTAGGTGGCATTTCTCGTGAAAGATTTTATTTGTATTGCTGCAGTCAAAGAAAAGGGCACTCAATGGCAAGTTGGAGATGGAAAGTTTTCTGGAAGAATAAAAAGCACATGTTCTGACCATCACCATCTATCTCTGTTTAGATTTGAACCCTAAATTTAAAACACTTAAGAAGCATCTAAAATTTAATATTGCTATTTATAATATAGCAACTTCTGATTCTACGAAGATACCCAAGTTGCCAGGAGTTGCTAGAAAGCAGTTCAGTTATAGAATACAGAGGAAACAAGATATCTTCACTTCCAACACACATTGCAGTGGAATCAATCTCTCTTATGTTCTGTAATGACTATAATTTTGTACCTATTTCAGGAAGGCTATTTAATATAGGATAAATTGGTGTCAATCAAAATGTGTTCAAATAGTTCATATATGTTCCTATGGTAATATAATAAGGTTCCAAATAAATTCCCACTGTAATCTTCCCACATCCACATAGGAAAAAAAGAAAAATCTTTTTTGTTTGATTGACTTACTTCTAAGGCCATTCTTGAGAATAGGATCTACCCCTTCCCCAAACTTAAAAGTCCAAATGTGTTTTGGATTATCCTCTCAAACACATACAATCCAGTTAACTTGTTTAAAACATATTGATTCCCCTCTAGACAGCTTCTCCTCCATCTGGGAGGAACTGATTTCTACCTAACTATGTAAATTTTTGCTTTTCCCCTGGCCAAACAGACTCAAATGAAAACACACACACACACACACACACACACACACACACACACATCCAGAGTGTATGTTTTCACATTGAAACTGAAGATGTAAATGAAGGCCCGCAGTCTCTGTCTGGTTCTAGTTACAAGGTCTGTTTGTTGACATCACAGATGAAGGCCTGCTGGGTCTCTGGCACTGTCTACTTCATTTCCCCTCTAATTAGGCTTTGCCCTCAATTAAGTTAATGATGCAACTTTTCCTATAGATCATTTGCCCTTTCAATCAATTAACAGAATATGAGGGTGCATCCCTCCTTGGCTTGGGATGCATTTGCCTGAGGGTAGACTGCTCAGCTCCCAGAAGTACCACATGAGCAAAAGCAAGATGTTTACTACCATATCACATATTATCCCTAAGAAAATCAGTCCTAATGGAAGCCTTAACAAAACTTCATTTCAATATTGATATCTGTCTGGGTAAAGGATTTATCTTAAATCCTGGATCAGGTCAAAAATATTGATGGATGTGTTGTGAATATAAGGCGGTTCAAAATAAATTTAGAGTCAATATTTTAAAGGAACAAATAAAGACTACTGTAAGATCAAGTAGAATTAGGACACACACACACACACACACACACACACTTAAGTGACCTAGACAAATTATTAAAATTTCCAATATTAAAAAAAATTTCCAATATTAGTGGAAAAAAATGATCTCTCCCAGACATCGGTCACTTTTCTTAGTCTATATTTAAAGATTATAGAATGGATTTTATTTTAAAATAATAAAAATAACCATAATGAAATTATTGTAGAACTTGAAACGTCATCCATATCATTTGAATGACACAAAGATCAAGACTTTAAGATAAAGTTTACTAATGGTTTCTTGAAATATGTGAAAATTAGGTTAAGAAAAAACATATATGGAAGTTTAGCATTTTATTGAAAGGCAGGACTGCAACAGACGTAGAACTGTCACAGGGTTCTAAGTAGAAGAGAATACTGACTTAATACAGATCATGAATTTTCCCCAGAATATTGTTTGTTTAACAGAATATGGCCATTCACTTATACAAAGGCATGTTTATGTGTAATGTGTGATATCTACTTTTAATGAAATAGTATTTGGCTTTTTTTTTAAAGCCAAACTTACTTAATTTTTGGTAAAAGTAATTAAGAATTTTATAAGAAAAATACAATAAATATTGTTTGATGTATTTGTCACATACAAGGGCATGTAGTTACCCACTATATTTTTCTTTTTTTAATAATAAATTTATTTTTTATTGGTGTTCAATTTGTCAACATACAGAATAACACCCAGTGCTCATCCCATCAAGTACCCCCCTCAGTGCCCGTCACCCATTCACCCCCACCCCCCGCCCTCCTTCCCTTCCACCACCCCTAGTTCGTTTCCCAGAGTTAGGGCCTTCATGTTCTGTCTCCCTTTCTGATATTTCCTACCCATTTATTCTCCCTTCCCTCTATTCCTTTTCACTATTATTTATATTCCCCAAATGAATGAGACCATATAATGTTTGTCCTTCTCTGATTGACTAATTTCACTCAGCATAATACCCTCCAGTTCCATTCACGTGGAAGCAAATGGTGGGTATTTGTCATTTCTAATGGCTGAGTAATATTCCATTGTATACACAAACCACATCTTCTTTATCCATTCATCTTTCGATGGACACTGAGACTCCTTCCACAGTTTGGCTATTGTGGACATTGCTGCTATAAACATCGGGGTGCAGGTGTCCTGGCGTTTCATTGCATCTGTATCTTTGGGGTAAATCCCCAGCAGTGCAATTGCTGGGTCGTAGGGCAGGTCTATTTTTAACTCTTTGAGGAACCTCCACACAGTTTTCCAGAGTGGCTGCACCAGTTCACATTCCCACCAACAGTGTAAGAGGGTTCCCTTTTCTCCGCATCCTCTCCAACATTTGTAGTTTCCTGCCTTGTTAATTTCCCCCATTCTCACTGGTGTGAGGTGGTATCTCATTGTGGTTTTGATCTGCATTTCCCTGATGGCAAGTGATGCAGAGCATTTTCTCATGTGCGTGTTGGCCATGTCTATGTCTTCCTCTGTGAGATTTCTCTTCATGTCTTTTGCCCATTTCATGATTGGATTGTTTGTTTCTTTGGTGTTGAGTTTAATAAGTTCTTTATAGATCTTGGAAACTAGCCCTTTATCTGATACATCATTTGCAAATATCTTCTCCCATTCTGTAGATTGTCTTTGAGTTTTGTTGACTGTATCCTTTGCTGTGCAAAAGCTTCTTATCTTGATGAAGTCCCAATAGTTCATTTTTGCTTTTGTTTCTTTTGCCTTCCTGGATGTATCTTGCAAGAAGTTACTGTGGCCAAGTTCAAAAAGGGTGTTGCCTGTGTTCTCCTCTAGGATTTTGATGGAATCCTGTCTCACATTTAGATCTTTCATCCATTTTGAGTTTATCTTTGTGTATGGTGAAAGAGAGTCGTCTAGTTTCATTCTTCTGCATGTGGTTGTCCAATTTTCCCAGCACCATTTATTGAAGAGACTGTCTTTCTTTCAGTGGATAGTCTTCCCTCCTTTGTCGAATATTAGTTGACCATAAAATTGAGGATCCACTTCTGGATTCTCTATTCTGTTCCATTGATCTATGTGTCTGTTTTTGTGCCAGTACCACACTGTCTTGATGACCACAGCTTTGTAGTACAACCTGAAATCGGGCATTGTGATGCCCCCAGCTCTGGTTTTCTTTTTTAAAATTCCCCTGGCTATTCGGGGTCTTTTCTGATTCCACACAAATCTTAAAATAATTTGTTCTAACTCTCTGAAGAAAGTCCATGGTACTTTGATAGGGATTGCATTAAACGTGTAAATTGCCCTGGGTAACATTGACATTTTCACAATATTAATTCTTCCAATCCATAAGCATGGAATATTTTTCCATCTCTTTGTGTCTTCCTCATTTTCTTTCAGAAGTGTTCTATAGTTTTTAGGGTATAGATCCTTTACCTCTTTGGTTAGGTTTATTCCTAGGTATCTTATGCTTTTGGGTGCCATTGTAAATGGGATTGACTCCTTAATTTCTCTTTCTTCACTCTCATTGTTAGAGTATAGAAATGCCACTGACTTCTGGGCATTGATTTTGTATCCCGCCATGCTACCAAATTGCTGTATGAGTTCTAGCAATCTTGGGGTGGAGGCTTTTGGGTTTTCTATGTAGAGTATCATGTCATCGGCGAAGAGGGAGAGTTTGACTTCTTCTTTGCCAATTTGAATGCCTTTAATGTCTTTTTGTTGTCTGATTGCTGAGGCTAGGACTTCTAGTACTATGTTGAATAACAGTGGTGAGAGTGGACATCCCTGTTTTGTTCCTGATCTTAGTGGAAAGGCTCCCAGTGCTTCCCCATTGAGAATGATATTTGCTGTGGGCTTTTCGTAGATGGCTTTTAAGATGTTGAGGAATGTTCCCTCTATCCCTACACTCTGAAGAGTCTTGATCAGGAATGGATGCTGTATTTTGTCAAATGCTTTCTCTGCATTTATTGAGAGGATCATATGGTTCTTGGTTTTTCTCTTGCTGATATGATGATCATATTGATTGTTTTACGAGTGTTGAACCAGCCTTGTGTCCGGGAATAAATCCTACTTGGTCATGGTGAATAATTTTCTTAATGTATTGTTGTATCCTATTGGCTAGTATCTTGTTGAGAATTTTTGCATCCATGTTCATCAGGGATATTGGTCTATAATTCTCCTTTTTGGTGGGGTCTTTGTCTGGTTTTGGAATTAAGGTGATGCTGGCCTCATAGAACGAATTTGGAAGTACTTCATCTCTTTCTATCTTTCCAAACATCTTTAGTAGAATAGGTATGGTTTCTTCTTTAAATGTTTGATAGAATTCCTAAGGGAAGCCATCTGGCCCTGGACTTTTGTGTCTTGGGAGGTTTTTGATGACTGCTTCAATTTCCTCCCTGGTTATTGGCCTGTTCAGATTTTCTATTTCCTCCTGTTCCAGTTTTGGTAGTTTGTGGCTTTCCAGGAATGTGTCCATTTCTTCTAGATTGCCTAATTTACTGGCTTATAGCTGTTCATAATGTTTTTAAAATCATTTGTATTTCCTTGGTGTTGGTAGTGATCTCTCCTTTCTCATTCATGATTTTATTAATTTGAGTCTTCTCTCTCTTCTTTTTAATAAGGCTGGCTAATGGTTTATCTATCTTATTAATTCTTTCAAAGAACCAACTCTTGGTTTTGTTGATCTGTTCCACAGTTGTTTTGGTCTTGATTTCGTTGAGTTCTGCTTGAATCTTTATTAACTCTCTTCTTCTGCTGGGTGTAGGATCCATTTGCTGTTTTTTCTCTAGCTCCTTTAGGTGTATGGTTAGCTTTTGTATTTGAGTTCTTTCCAGTTTTTGAGTATTTGGCTTTTGATTGAGACATTAGATAAAAAGAAACAGTTCCATTAAGAAGTTTCAGAAATATTACATTACTAAGAGAAGCTAAAGGAATGGGTTTTGCAGATTTTGCAGAAGAGAAGATTGAAAAAGCCTATTTCAAATAATGTAAACATATACAAAGGAATGGTATTTAACTGGACTTCTTATTTCACTGAGTCTAGCAGGGAGGAGGTGTATATTATAGCAAGAGATTTAAATTAGACACTAGAAAAGCATTATACCTGAAAGGATTATAAACAATAAGCTACATATACAGCATGTTGAGGATTCTTCTCCAAAGATACTGAATACAAAGGATACATATTTCATTGTTTTAAGGGAATAATAAAAGAGACTTTTCTCCCCTTCAAAATTATGGCTTTGGTCACCCCTCAGGTTGCTTTCCTTGATGCTTATGGACCTTCCATCTCTGGTCTGTGCATGAGTTCCCAGGTGAGTATTATCTGCTTTACACTGTAATCTCCAGCAAGGCAGAGTCATCTCAAACCCTGTGTATACACAGCATCATACCTGGAGAGAGGAAGTGGGATGCACAGACATCTTTAAACTTTATGCAATATTTGGATTTGGGCCTTAAGAAAGCTAGGAGCCCTGGAAGGTTTTAAAGCACTCTGCCCTGAACAAATTCGGATAACATATGAACCACTCCAGGGTTATTCTTCAACTAAGCCTCAGGTAACATTTAAAACAATAATGGGTTCACCTGGTCATCACATTCCTATTTATTCAAGCCCAGTGTGTCTAAGCATTAACTCATTATTTCCCCTCAGAGACAATGTCCATCTTCTTTCTAACTTGCTCCATTGGTAGACACACAGAAGAGCAACAATCACTACAGACTACTTTTGGGATAAGAGCAACTGAGCCCACCTACCAAAGGTCCACTGAGATGCAGAGAAGGGAAACTAGCCCAGGCCACAGAGCCAGTAGAGGAGAGCATTGGTATTCCAGCATGATTAGAAATTGCTCAATAGCCCAGGTTCTTTTCACATAATCAAAGGTAAATGGAATTAGTGGATATGAGAAGAACAGAGGTGTTCAAGTGACTTTGGAATGTGGGGTCCACCAGATACGAGTATGAATCAAGACATGGAAAACCACCACAGAAGGAGAGGGATGATGCCTATGTCCTCTCTTTCACTTAAGAGGAGAGGGAGTCAAGGAGTAAAGAAGAAAATGAGGCTCTCAGAAACCATTCTTGGGGAGGCATGCACGTTTACACATAGGATGAAGGCATTTTAAGCAGCTGTGGCCTTGGGCACATCAGAGTTGCTGCTCTTGGTACTGAAGGCATAACCCAATGTTAGGACAATTAGACTGATAGCCTGTGGTCATTCAACATAATTTATTTGATCTTCAGCCAATGAATGAAGAATCAATTTTGTTACTTCCATTACTTCTTTAAGAGTTTAGAAGTAGATGGAAAGGAGACAGCCGATTCCCAATTTGTATATATGTGCACTGTGAATTCACTGATAATATTAAAAACAAACAACCCCTAGTGGGCTACAGTCTGTTTCATCCTCCTTCCTCTGTGATCATTATTTCACTTGGAACTTCATCTGGCCTTTTTCAAATTACTGAACTATCTTCGAGACAGGACTGGTTCCACTTCTTTAGTGGATTTGGAGCCCCGATGCACTAAAATTTTAAGTATACACCACACTTTTTCCTCTTTTTAGCTCTAAAATTAGCTAATGGCACTATGCTAGACAACAGGGTGATGGACCAATAAAAATTCTAGGTGCCAAAAAATGTGATGTCCTCTGCACTTTTATTTTCTTCCTGTGAATAAATAGCTTTTCCACTCATCTTTGGGTAGTCTTCCAAAGAGAAGACTCCTAAGGTAGGTTCTTGGTTGTTTGGTTGATTCCTTGATTCAGAGCAGTGACTCCTCCATACATCTTTAATTTGCACCATTTTCCTATTTATTTTTTTTTTGAAGTGCCTTTGGCCCGTGGTATTCTAATATTATTACAGGCTACACAGTTAGCCAGTGAAAAATTCACAACCAGTCTATGTTTATGGTGGAGAAATCTCTGGGAACATATCAGAGATCCTTGTGGTAAGTGTAAAGTGTACATCTCAATTTACTCAGATTGATGATGTCCAAAATATTAATCAGTCTAGAAAAGTCCACATTTTGCTGTTTTTCAAGCTAACTATTGATGTTAATTTTTTCTTTTTTGACTAATTTACTGTTTTCCTATCCATATAAAGACCAGACCAAGGCTAAACTGATTTTCTGGACAGATATTCTTTGACTTTTAAGCAGACTGCCTTCCTTTGGTCTTCTGTGGTTGTATCTGATCACTTGGCATTCCTTGATAGGGAGTTTTAAAGGTTTTCTAAGTCTGTACTTTCCCTGTCCTGAAGGTTCCATATATTTCTTCCCATTTCTTCTTCATTGTGAGGGGTGAGAAGGCTTTTAATGTCCTTTTGGGATCCCGCACCTTCCCCTGGGTCATTCCCCACAGTTTTTAACTAATGCCCCTAAAACCAATGTCAGTGGATTCAGATTATTTGAGAACTTACAAAAGCGGAGAAAAATCCACTTTTAGGTTTTATGTTGATAATTGACAAAAATCAATACAAATATATTTCAAATCATTTTGCCATCTTCGTATGAAGTAATTGATATTATGGAAATTTTACAGATGAAAAAATTAAGATTCAGAGAATTCATACAACGTATTTAAAGTCACACATTCATAAGTAGTAGAGCCATATTCAAACCCCGATATTTTGGTTCAAAGCACAAATATCACATGGTCTCCCAGAGAGAGAAAGCAGCTCTGGAGATTACAATTGCCACTCTCCCCTGGTGGCCCTGCAGACAGCTAAGTTACACAGATTATTTGTTTCTATGTCAAAGTATTCTCCTCACTGGTGCTTCATATTTTTTGTGCATTTGTATGTTGTCAGTTCACCTATCCTGGAAACAACTATGCTTCATGGTTGCTGGGATAGAAGTAAAACTGAGGGGTTCTAGACTAAATCTGATAACTTGGATTTTTTTTTAATTTAAATTCAATTAATTAAGGGGTGCCTGGGTGGCTCAGTCGGTTAATCTTGGGTCATGATCCTGGGGTCCTAGGATCTAGCCCTGTGTCAGAAGGAGCCTGCTTTTCACTCTCCCACTCCCCTGCTTGTGTTCTCTTTCTGGCAAATAAATACATAAATAAATAATCTTAAAAATTTTAAATTCAAAAAAAAAATTTTAAATTCAATTAATTAACATACAGTATATTGTTAGTTTCAGAGATAGAGGTCAGTGATTCATAAGTCTTAACATAACACTGGTGCTCATTCCATCACATGCCCTCCTTAATGCCCATCACCCAGTTACCCCATCCCTCCACCTACCTCCCCTCCAGCAACCCTCAATTTGTTTCCTATGATTAAGAGTCTCTTACGGTTTGTCTCCCTCTCTGATTTTATCTTGTTTTATTTTTCCCTCCCTTCCCCTATGCTCTTCTGTTTTGTTTCTTAAATTCCACATGAATGAAATCATATGATAATTGTTTTTCTTTGATTGACTTATTTTGCTTAGCATAATACCTTCTAGTTCCATCCATGTTGTTGCAAGTGGCAAGATTTCTTTTTCTTTCTTCTTTCTTTCTTTCTTTCTTTCTTTCTTCTTTTCTTTCTTTCTGTCTTCTTTCTTTCTTTCTTTTTTTCTTTCTTCTTTTTTTTTTATAGCTGAGTCATAATCCATTGTATATATACCACCTCTTCTTTATCCATTCATCTGTCAATGGACTTCTGGGCTCTTTTCATAGTTTAGCTATTGTGGACGTTGTTGCTATAAACAGGTGCAGGTGCCCCTTAGGATAGCTACATTTGTATCTTTGGGGCAAATATCTGGTAGTGCGATTCCTGGGTCATAGGATGGCTCTATTTTCAACTTTCTGAGGAACCTCCATACTGTTTTCCAGAGTGACTGCACCAGCTTGCATTCCCACCAACAGTGTAAGAAGGTTCCCTTTTCTCCTCATCCTTGGCAACATCTGGCATTTCCTGACTTGTTAATTTTAGCCATTCTGACTGGTGTGAGGTGGTATCTTATTGTGGTTTTGATTTGTATTTACCTGATGCCGAGTGATGTTGAGCATTTTTTCATGTGTCTGTTGGCCATTTATATGTCTTCTTTGGAGAAATGTCAGACAACTTAGACTGTTTAATCACTAAATTTGATTTTATTCTCAACTGAAGTCAATAAGTGTAAGTTCTTCACATAATTACTACACCATTCTTAGTTAAAGCAGTGAAGTGTTTCTTCTTTTCTTCTACTTATATCTTTTATCAGTCACACACACATTTAGATCATGTCTCATATATGTATGTATATATCTGTTTGCATATATGTATATACATATATACATATATAGAGAGAGACACACATATACACAGGAGGTATAAATCTATGTAAGATTTTATTGTAAAGAATTTTTAAAAAACTACTCCAGAACTTATGTATCCAAATGAGTACAGCTTCCTACAGAGTAGTTTGATATTATGGGAAGCCATATAAATCATAATGATTATATTGCCATAATTTCAATTTTTTCAATTCCTTTTTTGGAGTCTCTTTCAGAACCCTTGTGATTTCAGTGAAAACTTGAGTTTAGGGGACAAAGTGAATAAATTAGGTAAGTCTCTTTTTGTAGTGCTTATTGATCAGGGGGCAGCATAGTAAGAGAGGGCATGTAGTCTTTAAAAAGAGCAGTGAGTTTATATGGCCTATAAAGTGGCTCTAATTACAAGTGCAATAATACAATTGACTTCCTAAAATCAAGTGATCATCAATACTGTCCAAGCAGAGGCAAGGTAACTACCAGAGTTATATTTTCAACTATGACATTTTATTCTAATGCTAGATATTTAATCCAACTATTTGACATTTCCACATGGATAATGGCCAAAATCAAATGCATAGTTTCATCGCTATAAACATGCTCCTCTGCTCCTCTCAGTGTTTCTCATTTCAGAAATAGTAAACCATCTACCAAAAACCTATAGGCCATCCTTCATCTGTCTCTTATCCTCATTTTCCTGAGTATGCAATCAACCAGCAAATCCTATGAACTATAACTGCAAAATACATCTTACATCTATATTTTTTCCTCTCTTCTAAAGCTGTCTGTAGTCCCATCTGTCTCTTACCTGAATTATTTACTTGAACATCTTTCTAATTTGTCTCCTTGCATTCACTCCTGGCTCCATAGAATCTGTTCTATACACAGGAACCAGTGTAATTCTTGAAATTGAAATTCCAACATACCACTGGCCTGTGTATAATTCTTCAGTGGCTTCTTTTTCACTAAAACATAAAATGTGTACTCCCATTGTTGGCAAAAAGTTGGGGGAACTCTTATTATTTACTATTTATTTAAGTGTAGAGGCATATAATGCTTTATTTTATTTTTATTTTTTAATTTAAATTTTGTTAGTTAACATATGGTGCAATATTGATTTCTAGAGTAGAATTCAGTGATTCAACACTTACATACAACACCCAGTGCTCATCACAATAAATGTCCTCCTTAACACCCATCACCCATCTAGCCCATTCCCCCATTCACCTCCCTGTAACAACCCTCCATTTTTTCTCTGTAGTAAAGAGTCTATTTTATGGTTTGTCTCTCTCTTTTTCCCCCCATGGTCATCTTTTTCATTTATTAAATTCCACATATGAGTGAGATCATATGGCATTTGTCTTTCTCTGACTGACTTATTTCACTTAGCATAATATACTCTAGGTCCATAAATCTTGTTGCAAATGGCAGAATTTCATTCATTTTGATGGCTCAATAATATTCCATTATATATATATATATATATATATATATATATATATATATATATATACACACTACATCTTCTTTATCCATTCAACATTCGATGGACATTTGAGCTCTCTCCATAGTTTGGCTACTGTTGATAATGCTGCTATATCAGGGTACATGTATCCCTTTGAATCTGTATTTTGTATCCTTTGGGTAAACACCTCATAGTGTAATTCCTGGATCATAGGGTAGTTCTTTTTTTAACTTTTTGAGGAACTTCCAAACTGTTCTCCAGAGTGGCTGCAACATTTTGCATTCCCACCAACAGTTCAAGAGGGCATCTTTAAATATCTACCATGATATCCATGATCAGCTTAGCATTCTAACCTCATTTTGTATGACTTTTTCTCTCTGCCATGAAGCTTCAGCCTTGCAGATTTTCTTTTGATTCCTCAAATATGTCAAGCTTGATTCTGTTTTGTGTTCCTTGTATTGGTTGGTCTCTCTTCTTGGCATCTCTTTCCCTAATCCTCACATAGCTGGTTTCTTTCTGTGATTTCAGTTTCAACTTAAATATTACTTTTTTAGAGAAATCTTCTGCAGTGACTGAATGGTGGTCCACGTCCTAATCTTGGAAACCGTAAATTTGAATTATTTTGAAGAAGGGTCTTGGCAGATGTATATAAGGATTTTGAGATAAGATGAACTATATTACCCAGGTGCACCTAAAACCAATGACAAGTGTCTTCAAAGAGATATGCAAAGGAGAGACATGGAGAGATGAAGAGAAGGCTATGTGAAGACTGAAGCAGTGATTGGAGTTATATAACCACAAGCAGAAAACATCTTATCTTCAGAAGCTAGAGGACGCAAGGAAGAATTCCCTGCTGGAACCCTTGGAAGGAGCACAAACCTGATGACATCTTGACTTTGGATTTCTGGCCTCCAGAACCATAAGAGAATAAATTTATGTTGTTTTAAGCCAATGTGTATGTGGTAATTCATTATGGCAGCCCTAGGAAACTAATGCATATTCACTGAACATCCAATCTAAAGTAGCCATCAGGGACACCTGGGTAGCTCAGTCAGTTGAGCATACTATGACTCTTGATTTTGGCTCAGGTCATGATCTCAAAGTTGTGAGATTGAGCCCCTGAATTGGGCCCTGCACTCAGCAGGAGTCTGCCTGAGGATTCTCTCTTTCCTTCTCCCTCTGCCTCTCACCTCCTACTTTCTATTTCTAAAATAAACAAATAAATATTTTTTAAAAATGAAGTAGTCATGCAATCACTATCATTGTTTCATTTTCTTCAATGCGCTTACCAATGCTTGATTATTTTTCTAGTTTCCTTGATTTTTTTCTCTCTCACTCAAATGTAAATTCTAAAAAAGTAACTATAGTCTGTTTTGTTCACCACATATCTTTAGGACTATACTCATGTCTAAAACATACTCCATAAAAATTTGTGTAATGGATAAAGAAAGTGTATGCTAGGATAAATATAGAATACACTTTATAAATAAAGAATATATGCTTTGGGAGGATGGACTAAATATCTCTAAAATTACTTTCAACCAAGTGTTCATGATTTCATAATTTTAGTATTTCAAGATGATTTTTTGATATAAAATTAGAGGCCATTGGTAAAGGAATTCCATTTTAAGATCAGAGTTTTAAGGAAATTAGTATAGTATAATATAGTATGTGGATTCTTGTGGGAAGAAACTAGAGAATTTTATTACTTACAAGGGAAATAATCTAGTTGAGAGTGATGAAGGCCTAACTAGGGTAGTTGTGCAATGGACAAATGAGAAAAATATACTGATTACAAAGCAAACCAGTTTTTACTTGAATAAAATGGATATATGGTAAAGTCAATGTAACCAGTAAGAAGTTTGCATCTACTAGCTCAGGAAAGTTTCTAAACTGTCCATGAGCTGTGGTCTTGAGCTTACAAAACTGCATCACAGACTTACAGATGAATGTTTATATTCACCCAATAAATGAATAGTTCTTATTTATTTGCATATTTTTAGTGATTGATGATGTGTATGTCTGAAGGTTGAATGTACCTGGCTGATTATAAAATGAGTATTTCAGAGGGTATTTTCTGTGAATCAATGAGTCACCTCAGCTCCTTTAGTTTAATAAATTCTAACTGGATGCCAGAGTGTAAGTCATACAATTTATTAAGGCTATTATTGATGGCTATTTTAGAATAGCAGTAGAAATCCAGTAAATTATCACTCATGCCTACTGTATGCCCCATTCTTTAAAGGAGATTTTCTTGACAAATGGAAATTGAAAATGTATCTAAAGCATTTTTTGGGGAAATAGATGTTATTGGTTTTGATAATTATAAAGGATAAAATATATCAGTTATAATTACAGCTTTACTTTTTCTGGTATCTTCCTATATGTAATAGAAATAAATCTCTATTGAATTAGTATTTCCTAAAATTTGATTCTACTATATTAATCTAAATAATAGTCAAAGGAAATTAAGTTCCTGGGATGAGAAGCAGAAATGGATCAGTAATCACATTATGCAAAGAAATAGCGAAAGAGAGCATTCTCCTGCAGGAAGAGAAATTGCTGTTTGGTTTCATTGAAAAGTTCAAATACAGAAAAAGCTACTATAAGAGAAGTTTCAATTATGATGATTTTTTTTACACCAACACATAGAAATTTATGTTATGAACCATACATTTTTTTCTAAGTAATTACAGATAATTTGAGGAATGTAGATTTTAAGCTTAACTGTTGAAAGCCATGTTGCACTTTGTTTCTAAAGTATTTGAGAAAAATCCCTGCATTAGAAAATCAGAATGTTAAAATATACAAACAAGTCACCTTATTGGTGAAGGAATAAGCTTTGTGAATGAAGTAGGAAAACCTGGGACAGACTCTGATATGCTTCTCCTTGAAAAGGGCAGTTGGGAAGTCTCTAAGATCAGCTAATGAAGTTTGGAACCAGATGGCTAGATATTCAAGGAAGGTTTCAAAATGACCTACTAGAAGAATAGGCTGTGCTAGGGAATGTTGAGATCATTTAAAGGCATTTAGCTACAGAGTGAGAAGTGCTATGCTTGTATTTCATACTTGTACATGAACTTGTATTGGGGAATAAACTTCAACGAATAGAGGCAAAAGTGAATGGTAATGAAAGGACATAGTAGATATGAATTGAAAATCACTCCCTACTCATGTTTCCATCTAAGGGCCAATCCAAACACCCAGTCTCTGCTCTCCAAAATCCCAGTGTTCAGTTACACATGACCTAAGTTCTTTCTCCACCTTTGCCATGGCCCATTTGAATCTAAGAACATCTTATTTATAGCTCACATAGAATTAAAAATCTGTGTCCTGGCTCCAAAGAGGATGGCTCCTACATCCAAGAGAGGATGTAATCACAAAGTCTACATCTTCATAAAGACTGAGGTTGTGCAGAAACCAGAAACAAATATTAAACAAAGGAAGCTAGTTGGTGGACAGAAGGGACAGAAGGGACAGTAAACTTTTTCTGGCATAATCTGGACAGAGTAGGGTGACCAACCATCCCAATCTGCATGTGGCCATCCTGGTTTTATTAAGAATCCATCCCCAGCAAACTGGGGTAGTTGGTCACTGTTAGAGTCTCTGTCTCTTGGAGCCAAAAAAAATCCTGACTAGAGCAAATCCCACTTACAGAAGAGAGATAAGAACCAACAAATACAGAGGTTGATTAAAAAGTTTAAATTGCTAAGATGAGCTTCAGTAATTACATAACTACAACATTGTGAGTTGAAGAAATCATAATTACTTACAAAAAAATACAAATGTTAGACAACTTTTTGAGTTCACCTAAATTTACATTATATCTTTCTTAACACAGAAATGAGGCCCAGAAGAGTTGACTGCCTAACCTATAGCAAAGCTTTAGGTCTTACAAAATTGAATTCTGATATTTTACTACTTCATGCTGCCTTTAATGCTTGTTGTTCCTACTTTTCAGGCATTTTATTTTTTAAAAAATATTTATTGTTTATTTATTTATTTATTTATTTATTTGAGGCAGGGGAGAGAGAAAAAGGGAGAGAGAGAGAAAGAGAGTGCTGATGAGCAGTGGGAGGGACAGAGGGAGAGGGAGAGAAATCATCAAGCAGACCCCCTGCTTAATGAGAAGCCTGACATGGAGCTTGATCCCAGGACCCTGAGATCATGACTTGAGCCCAAATCAGAAGTTGGACGTTCAACCAACTAAACCACCCAGGCACCCCTTCTTTGCAGACATTAAAAAATTTTTTTGTATAATTTATGTTTCATAAAGAAAAGTAATCAATTGGTATTCTACTATTTTTATACTCTATTTTCATTTTATAAACTATATTATTTATATAGTTCATAAATCTTAAAGTAAGTTAACTGTGCTTTATTATACATAATATATTGCATTATGCACTATGTGTGTGTATGCTTTAAGTCAGTGCCTCTCACACTTTAATTTGCATATGAATCATTTTACCTGGAATCTTAATAAGATACAGATGCTGATTTGGAAGATTGGAAGTGAGGCCTGGGAGTCTGCATTTCTAACCATTTCACAGGGGATGCAAATAATATGAGGCTTTATGTGAGGTTATACCTAGCTTCCTCAATTACTTTCATTTGCAACAGGTTTGATCTTCCCCCAGATTAGAAGAGTGGAGAAATAGGGACAACCAAATTGGGTTGGGTTATGGAACAATAGGAAGCAGCCTGAGCAAGCTTGTCAGTGGTCCACTTGCATAAAAGTCAGATATAAATCAAAGGTTCTAGGACCCCATAGGTCAGGACAGTCCAAAACCTAGATACCCAGAGGTGTGGAGCATTTCTCAGCAGCAAGGCTTTGGCTGCACAAAGTTTTGATCAAACTACTGGTGCCAGTGACCTAGCCAAGGCTTTGGGGATGAGATGGTGAGTAAGTAATGGAATTGGTCCTCAAGGCACTCATAGTCTAGAGGGGGGAGTTTGAGAAGCAATGACTAACACCACTGTGAAGAAGGGTCATTAATTTAGGCAGTTAGTACCTGATGCAGTTGAAGTTCAAGTAGGCAGATTGAGTCAGAGTCCCTGAGGGACAGGAATATAAGAGCTGAGATGTAGGCACAGAGCATTCATATACCCAGGGGGTATAGGTGAGATTCCATATACAAGGAATTGCATGTAAAGCATGGGAATTTCATACCATGGGCAGTGAGGCAATATTTTATGAGGCCAAGGGTCCTTGATTAGGGCAAGATATATGGTCAGAGAAAGGGCTGAGATGGACCCCAAGTCTAGGCAAATCAGTGTGGGTACCATGCACCGACCAAACACCATGAGCAGCTGACATAAAATAAGAGAAACTATTAATGTAGAAGAGCAGCAAATATGAGAAAAGAGAAGACCTACAGCAAACAGCTAAGAAAAGTAAATCTCCTTGTCCCTTTATTACTCTCACTACCTACCCTCCAGATCACAACCCACTTTCCAGATTATAGCCAAAAGTAACATATATTTCTTGGTTTCCTTGAGGAGATGGCATATAACTGGGAGGATATGCCATTAAATATGTACTTCTATGCATGAAGACTTTACATCACAGGTATCTTTGGGTATTAGAGAATAAAGGATCAAAACAAATAATTCTCAGGCATTCGAAAGCAAAGCTAACTAATTTACAATGGAATGAATGAAGCCTAGGATATGAGTGTCAAAAAATGTAGCACATAGCTATTCCAGAAGAGGGGAAAAAGAAATAATTTCAAAGGGGCTAGAGAAGGGAGCAGAGATTCTCAGATGAAGTTTAAAGGGACCTGAAGAAATCAGACAGTAACTATTTTACCTGTGGTTAACGGGAGCACATGGTTCACTACAAGAGGGCATTTTTCTATTCAGGGCCAGGACTGAAGAACAGAGACACCCCCTGCATGGGATTAGCAGGGCGTACCTCTAAGGTAGAGATGTAGTTGTTATTCTATTGAGCAAGGCCCAATAGAAAGTATTCATTGGCTTGGGGCCTTGAGTTCATAACTGGTGCCAGTTATGAAGGATCTACAAAGGGGGGGAAGATCTTGTTTCTAAATGCTGATGTCAGAATTAGAACAAAATTGATTAGGGGTAACTGAAGATTTTTTTCTCCCATAGGAAAAGAATAGGGCTCAAAAAGCACACTAGAACTTGTGTAAAGTCCACATGAACAACCTTCAAATTGAGTAATGGATAATTGACAGATATGAAAGTCTGATGTAGCTTTGATTATAATTAACCATAATCTTATTGATATGACTTGTTGGATGGCAGGGAATGTACTAACCTTGGAGAGGTTGAATCAGGTTTGTGCCTGTCTTTGGCCATCTTCAGTATGGGCCAAAGTGACAGGAAGTAGCTACTTCAGGCTGATCTCAAGACATGCAAAAACATTCAAACTATGACTCCACTGGGGCTGAAAAGTAGCAATATTTATCATCAGAAGAACCCAACTGGTGGAGGAGAGACAGAAGTTAAAATTGAACTAAAGAACCAGACCACATGGAAAGGAACATAGCAAAATTTGGTAATAATATTGATTTTAATATGCATACTAGCTATCTTAACAAATGGAATTAACCACCAAGAGAGATTACTTTACAAATTTAGACACTAGAGAAAAACTGAAGACATAGATCAGAGATTATAAATTTGCCAGGTATGCTAAAGGTGGGAAGCCAACATATTCTTATGGCCTAAAGTGTATTTTTAAAAAATCAGAAAATGTTTTTTTCATGTAAAAATATAAGAGCTGGCTTTTCTTAAAAAAATTAGTTAGGGCATTCCCACATGGATACAATGGGCTGGACTGAATAGAATTTTTTGACAGTACTCATCATGGGCTTCTATGTTCAGCCCTGTCTGGACCCTGTAGAAATTCTGTTTTGGTCTATCCTCTCCTCACCTTGACAGCTGTTTGTAACCAAGTAGGCTTGTTCTAGACTAGGATGAGAAAAATGAAAACAGTGACTTAAACTGGGAAGGCATACTGTGTTTCAGTTCATATATCCACTCAACACATATTAATTAAGCAATTACTGTAGCCACCAGCTACTCTGCTAAGTCCTGGGGAGACAGACTTGAATAAGTTGCAGTCATTGCTCTCATGGGGCTTACAATCCAAAGGGAAAACAGATATTGTGTAAATAATAAGTGTATATGATATGATGCGATGCATAGTAGTATGCTGGAGAAATGCTGTATTTGGGACTCTGAATCTTCTGATCCAACCTGATGGGCCATGATGGAAGGATCCTGAGTCTCTAGGTCTCCCCAGGATTGCTTATGGTCAGCCCTGGGACATGACTTAGAGCTTATAGTTAATCACAGATTGTTTCTAAAATGATTCATGCTACTAAGGTGCTGTATACAAGGAAAAATGTGCTGAAGAAGTAGAACAACTAATTCTTTTTCAAAGTTTTGGTGTTTTGGTCCTATTTCACTAATGCTTCAAACAACCCACCATCTTTACACACAAGGACAACAACTCTGTTGGGCAAAGCATTGTGGTTATAAAATTAATATGTTTCCATTAAAAAGTATAAATTTAAAAAGATTCTAATTGCCAACACAGTTATCTAATGAGCTAGAAAAAGACAAAGAAGAATTTTCTTTTTCTTTGGAACGACAAAAATGCATGGGTAGCAATAATGGTATTGATTGAAACCAAATCTTGGAAAGAAATGCTGTCTGGAAAAGGAAAGGCATTGTTATTTGATCTTTATTATCTTCATCAAAGGCTTGTGTAATTCACAGTTTGACAGCATTTTGTGAGTAGCATTGACCATTTCACAAAGCTGTAATTTACCTTAAGAAGAAAACAACAATTAACAAGGTACATCATATAAAGATAACTGTGAAATGAAAGAAATGAAACAAAACAATGAAATCTTAAAAGACTGATTTTTTAAAATCAAAATGTCAGTTTACAAATGGAAATCTCCTAATAATGGCTTTTTTCTCCTTTGGGAAAAAGAGTAGTGTTTGAATATATGGACACACATACACATAATAGATCAAGTATGAACAACATGCATTCTTCAATGAAACCCCTGTAGATCATTTTGCATGGTTTTGCATAATGACAGTTAGATTGAGAGTTTAATTCCCAGTATAACTATTTACTATGCTTTTTTTTTTAATTTTTATTTATTTAGGATAGTCACACAGAGAGAGAGAGAGAGAGAGAGAGAGGCAGACACACAGGCAGAGGGAGAAGCAGGCTCCATGCACCGGGAGCCCGACGTGGGATTCGATCCCGCGTCTCCAGGATCACGCCCTGGGCCAAAGGCAGGGGCCAAACCGCTGCGCCACCCAGGGATCCCTTTACTATGCTTTTTACAGACTAAGCAGTTAGTACCAACAAAGAGTCTTGCTATGGTTCAGAGAATAAACTTAACTAAATGTAGATTAGAACACTTTAAAATTTCAGATTTTATAAAAAAAGATGGAAAACCTAAAGATTTCTTGACCTGGAATGAGCTATGGCTTTATAGTATCAAAGCAATTATTGTTCACAGATCATTCATTAGACTTGTGGTCACTCTGATCATCTGTTTTCCTTCTTCCTCTACTAAGCAGCCTCATTACAAGTACAACATTCCTTTGAAATGTTGTTTTATTCAAAAACTAATTTAAATTTTGAAGCCATGCCATTATACAATGTGTTTATTTGGGAATTAAAAAGCAATGTTGGAATTACTCGATTCTTCTTCCATAATAGTCAAATGAGTGGATGCTCTTGACCCATTTTCACCCTTTGGCAGTTCAGTAGAGCCGAGTCCTCTTCTCAGAACGATGCATGTAAAGCACTTAGCATAGGGTTGAAGACATTATTCAATAAATGCGAGCAGTTCACTAATTTAATAAAGTATGTAATTTTAATAAATTTGATTAGTGGTTCATTTCAAATGACAGTATAATCATATTCATTTCTTTTTTTTTCCTGTTTCTATGCTTCATCTCTATGAATATTTAGCAAGGATTCTACTTACATTTACAGAGTATAAAAAAGATGCAATCAATTTTAATAAAGAAACATCTACATTATGTACCTTTTGTTACAACACTTTTAGTATAATTATTTGAAACAAATTTTGGTTACACTTGAAAGCTAAGCATAATCCAGTTCAGAAAGACACTTCCAAATGACCCTTGATCTTTATTTCAATCAGTTACCATTAAAATAATTCTTCTATTTCCTCATGCTGACAATCATCCTGACAGGGGGTTAGAGCCACCAGTTGTGTAAGAGGTGGCTGTAGTTTAAATGAACCATTCATACAATAATTCAATGAAATCCAATATTTATAATTTTCCATTCCTTTGATTTTCATATGTTTTTAATGCCTATATATCTATTACCCATCTATTTATCTATCATCTATCTATCTCCTTTCTGGGATTGAGTTGGCCATGCTTACCATATTTATCCAACAATGTATAGAAAGATTTTGTAAAACAGTACCTTTTAATCTGGGCCACCTTGCAGGGGAAACTTCAATGAAATAGAGGAAGGGTCTGCCTAAAGAAGCATAATGATGCCTCACAAGCCACAGTGGCAATATTTAGTAGGGGAAGTGAAGAATTTATTTTCCAGCTGAAACTCAGGGGAAATTTTTAGGTAGAAAGTGCAAGGTATAATTATGTGGTTTGGAATTCCGCCAAGGCCCTAGAATTCATACCTCTTCACTTTCAAGATGTGTCACAGACCCTTTAATTACCTGAAGTGGATCAGGACCTCTGTTTTCTGTCTATCCCATCAAAAAGATGACACATTTTGTCACACATTTACCTGATGCCCCTTTGAAGTTTAAATTTTGCTGAGCAACATGCAGAAATCATCTTAACCTCTCTTATTGAAACATTTAAAAAAAAATCCTGGTTTACATGATGGCAATGTAGGGGCCATCCTTTGGTGGTAGAATGACCAAGGATGCCCATGGGGTTCACAGGCAACAGGCAAAGGCCTGAGATCGCTACCCACTAGGAATCAGACTGCCTGGACTTAACATCGACCTACTTGTCTACTTCCTATCTATAAACTCTTGGATGTGTTAGTCAATCTCTATTTGAGCTTCAGTTTCCTCATCTATAAAATAATCACCATCTACATTTTTAATGTAATATAAGTGACATAGTGATCAAAAAGCTCTTAGCCTCATACATGAAATATAGCAAACAGTCTAATAATGTATATATTATGATTGTTATTTCCAGGGCCTTCTCTAGGTCTTAAATCTTGTACCTAGGCTCTATCCTGTGGAGAAATGGTAGAAGCCCCATTGAGAAATATAAATTATAGTCTGGCTGAAGAGCTTTGTGTATCAGGCTAAAAAGTTTAGATTATTATTCTGCAAAGGGGAGGTAACCACTGAAAAGTTCTAATCAGGGGAATGACGGGATGAAATTTTTGTTTTAGAAGCCAAGCTCTGGTTGCAGGGTGGAGGAGGGTTTGGGAGGATAGAGGCTGGAGACAGTCCCAAATATACTGTAAACTTGTCTGTCTCCTCAAAGAGAGCATGAACCTAATTTAATCTAGGTTATTGAATTGTCCTTCAATGCTGTAATGCCCTCATCATCCTTTGAGAGACATAATCAATTTTTTTTTGTCTTTATATAAAATGACCCCAGAGTTCTGTTCATTTTTTTCTGCATCCCTTCCCTGAGGCCAGGTTGTTTTAGTTGTCTGGTGCCACATTTCAACATGCTTATTTATTATACTATTTCTTTTCTTTTTTTTATTATACTATTTCTACTTCTTATTTTTACTCCCAAGCTGTGAGCAGAGCATTCAGATAGCCAAATGTCTTAAGATGACATCTAGGGCAGCTCTGGTGGCCCAGTGGTTTAGCACCGCCTTCAGCCCAGGATGTGATCCTGGAGACCTGAGATCGAGTGTCACATCAGGCTCCCTGCATGGAGCCTGCTTCTCCCTCTGGCTGTGTCTCTGCCTCTCTCTGTGTGTCTTTCATGAATAAATAAATAAAATATTTTTAAAAAAAGAATAGTTGCTTGGCTAATAGAAATAGGGTTTCAATACAGAAGTATTTCTACTTACCAACAACATTCAATTTGTCAATATTTATAGATGTAAAACAAGAGAAGCTATGGATGAGAGCAAAAGTGCTTTGACTGTGGCCATCACCAGTAGTGTGTAAATAGTCACTTGAATGCTCCCACTGGGATGCAGGAGAAATGGAGCAACATCACTTACATTTCCCTGAGTTGATGCCCTACTCTGAATCAGAGGAACTAGGGATCAGGTCTTTGCCCTGCTTCTGAGCCACATTTTTTTTTTCACTGTAAACTACTTTCTTTCTATCAATGACTTAAGCAGAGGAGAAACAAAAAAGTTTTTCACACCTGTCACTTCTTTATGGCACAACACCATTGAATTCCTAAAAGATGCATGATATGATGTTAGAGGTTAGCACTGATGCATTATCACATAAAATTTTGGAAAAATCAGATCATGGATTTAGTCAGCCTAATGTGAACTGTGCAGATTATAGGGAAAGGCATCAGTGCTAATAAGTAAGGTAACAGGGAATATATAATAGAAATGGAAGTTGTCTGGCCTCATAAAGCTCATGTACTGATAGTCAAGGTGTAACTCCAGAGTTGAGATGTAAAGTCCTGATATTTGATTAAAGCCAATGGGAAAGGAACAAAAAGACAGGCACAGAAGGTCCAAAGGGAAATATCTCGTATGATCTAAGACAAGGGAAGCAGACAGTCCATAAACAGAGGACACAATGCTGGTGGCCTGAAATCCAACAAAACAGTAGGAACCTAGAGATTAGAAGACTGAAGAAGAAAGAAAACACACTTTGGAGAACAGATGTGGGACACTAGAACCTAGATCCTAGTAAACCAGGCCAGATCTTTTCTCACTATGCTTTCTTGCTGTAGCAGGAATCAGTTAAGAGTAGGACCCTCCTGAACACTGTGTTGCTGCTATATTTTCTGTGAAAGTCGAAGTGGAAGGTAGGATGGCAACTCTGTCTGACACCAGCATTGATGCTGAGGAGGTGGGTTGTGGAGAGTGAATGTATGGGGGAAGTCCATTAGAGACAGAGATGGTCCCAGAGAGCAATGAGGGGCCCCCACCACTTGGGAGAGATGCTAAAAGTCTTCCAAAGAAGGATGCAAGATCACCAAAGCCAGATTATACTTCTTTACAGTCTTGCCAAAGACCTATCCCTAGTTCTAAAACTATTAACTAGCTTATTAAGCCTTTCATTTTTAAATCTCTAATAAAGGAGTACACTTTCAGGCCCCACAGATACTCTCAGAAGATACTTTTTAAAAAGTTTTAGTGATGAATATGTGTCATCAGTAATAAAGGCAGTGCTATGTTCTCTGAAAGCCTAGGCTTGGAAATGGCTATTTGACATTTTCAACAATCATGTATAGTTTCTTACAAGTCAAGCATCAGTAATGCAATAATAGTGCTTTAGAATAACTCCAAAATCTGTCACAATTAAAAATAGTTGTCTGTCTTAATGTCTAATTTTGAAAGGAAATGGCTTTACTTTCAAATATGAGACAGCTGTAAAAAATTATATGTATAAAAAAATTATATGTATATACACATTTATGTACAGTATAGACTCTTCAAAAGAATTCTTAATGGAGAAAAAATATCAATCCATTCTTCAAAGACATTATACAATAATATGATATATATATATAATAATTCATCCACATAATTTATCTGATTATTTGTATGTTCAGAGCCTGTTATATTCTATGTAAACAGCATATCTAGTTATAGAAATATGCTTCTAAATATAAGAAACAAGGATGAATGCTTAATTCTTCCAATGAAACAATTTCAGTGCATTTTAATGGAATTCATGTCTAATATTTCAAGAAAGAATCATCCTGCTAGCAAAACAATCTCATACATAGCCTACTTTATTTCCTTTCCTTTCCTTTCCTTTCCTTTCCTTTCCTTTCCTTTCCTTTCCTTTCCTTTCCTTTCCTTTCCTTTCCTTTCCTTTCCTTTCTTTCTTTCTTTCTTTCTTTCTTTCTTTCTTTCCTTTCCTTTCCTTTCCTTTCCTTTCCTTTCCTTTCCTTTCCTTTCCTTTCCTCTCTTTTCTTCTTCTTCTCTCTCTCTCTCTCTTTCTTTCTTCATCATAAGTGCCATTATGCTGCATAGAACCTATGAAGAACAAATAGCTAAAAATCACACATCCAACAACTATTTCTTGGATGTCCAATATGGTGTAAGATACTGAGATTGATGTAGATACAACTATGGACAGGACACAAACCCCACTGTCATTATTTATAGGCCAGTATGGAATCAGACAGGAGAGAAGACATTTCATTAAAACACAAGGAGGACTGAGAGACATAGCAGAGTCACAGGATCCATGCTTGGTGGTGAGGAAGACTTCCAGTGCAAGTGGCATCTAAGTGGAGACCTGTGAATGAATATAAGTCACTACCAGTTGTTGGTATAGTAGAGGGGAAAAAAAGACAAAATGTGTTCTAGGCAGAAGAAATATATATAAAAACTCAAAAGTGATATAAAGTATGGAAAATTGAATAGTTGAGGCTTTGCATGGAGGTGTGTGTGGGGGTGCCTATAGTGCAATGGTGAGAGATAAAGTGGAGGAGTTTTATAATATATGCTATGGACATTATAGTGGAGTTTTGACTTTAAGAAAGGTGAACAATAGAAATGCTCATGAATATGTATATTTTAATCATGTCCAGATTATCTAAATATCTGGGATGCCTCATAACATCTGTTTTTAAGTCCATTTGTGAAAATCAAGACTAGTTTAGCAGCATAAGGAAGCATCCGGTTCACAGACAAAGATCTATATACACCACAGATTTGTATTTTTTTCTACCAATGACTAAAATAATGTTACAATACTCAAATGCAGACTCAACAGACTTGAGAAATATTTTGGAATTGTAATGTAATATACTACATGCCAAGCAGGCAGCTGAGTACTTTATATGCTTTATCTTATTCAACCCTCACAGTAATTGTATGATGAAGTTACTATTATCCTCTTTTTAAAGATGAGCAATCTAAGGCAGAGAGAGGTTAAGTAACATACACAAGGTCACACAAATAGAATAGTGGAACCCAGCCAGGCTACCTCCAGGGCCCAAGGTCTTAACCACTTCCCAGATCCTGGGTCACATTTTCAGTTGAATGACATGAATGATATGGAAATAAGACTACATTCAGAGCCAAAAGACAGAGTTTCATTCTGGTTGTATTCTTTAAAGTCAAAACAAGATAAAATAAAAGTTTTAGATCATTTTAAGGAATCAGAAAATGTGTAAAAGAAAAATAATATCAAAACCTTTCATAATCATTGACCCAGGGATGTGTATTAACATTACAAAGTCTATTGAATGACTGCTATGTGTGGATAACTAGACTTGGGCTTTTACATGAACCATCTCATTGGATGCTCACATATTAATTAACTTTTGAGGTTACTTTTATCTTTACTTTATACAGAGTAGGACACAGTGAACAAATAATTGATTCAAATTATATAGTAAATGATAATGTGATTAAATCCAAAATCATAATTTGATCTATTTCACTGCAAACTTATATTTGTAATCAATTTGCTGTATTGACTCATTTCTCAAAAGGTCTTCTCAAATATTTATTCCTAGGCAGGAATATTTATACATAAATGCAATTTTAAAAATAGAGAATACTGGACAAATACTTTTATAATATACTGAAACTTTCCATGTCAGTGTATATATATATGCATTAGTCACAAATATTTTTCTATGAACCATTTTTAATGGCTATATAGTATTCCAATAAATGAATTATGATTTGTAGACTATGATAAGTTTAAATATTCATGTTTTTTTAAAATAAATTTATTTATTTTTTTTTTAAAAAAAAAAAAAAGATTTATTTATTCATTCAGAGAGAGAGAGAGAGAGAGAGGCAGAGACACAGGCAGAGGGAGAAGCAGGCTCCATGCAGGAAGCCCGATGTGGGACTCGATCCGGGATCTCCAGGATCAGGCCCTGGGCTGCAGGCGGCGCTAAACCGCTGCGCCACCAGGGCTTCCCCATAAATTTATTTTTTATTGGTGTTTAAATATTCATGTTGAACCAAAAAACAAACAATCTGATTAAAAAATGGACAGGGGACCCAAATGAAGATTTTTCACAGAAGAAATGCAGATATCCAACAGAGACATGAAAAGATACTCAATATTCCTAGTCATCAAGGAAATGCAAATCAAAACCACAATGAGGTATCCCCTTACACCCTGTTAGAACAGCTAAAATAAAAATGATAAAAAATAACAAGTATTGGCAAGGATGTGGAGAAAAAGAAACCCTTGTGCCCTGTTGGTGGAAATGTAAATTGGCATAGCCACTGTGGAAAACAATATAGAGTTCCCTCAAAAAATAGAGATATCCTATGATCCAATAATTCCACCACTGGGTATCTACCCAAAGAAAATAAAAGCATTAACTGGAAAAGATATACACACTCCTATGTTTATTGCAGCATTATTTAAAACAGCCAAGATATAGAAGCAACCTAAGTATCTACCAATAGACAAATAGATAAGGAAGTTGTGGTACACACACACACACACACACACACACACAAATATTACATGACCATAAAAAAGTATGAGATCTTGCCATTTGGAACAACATGGAGAGACCTAGAGGATATTATGCTTAGTGAAAGAAATCAGACTGAGAAAGAAAAACACCATATGATTTCACTTATATGTGGAATCTAAAACTCAAAACAAATGAATAAACAAACAAAAAGCAGAATCAGACCTATAAATACAAAGAACTGGTGGTTGCCAGAGTGAAGGGGAATGGGAGGATGGGCAAAACAGGGACTTGGACATACAGGCTTCCAGTTATACAATGAATAAGACACAGGAATAAAAGGCACCACATAGGAAATATAGTCAATGATGCTGTACTAGCATTGTGTGGTGACAGATATAACTATACTTGTGAACATAGCATACTATACAGAGAAGTTTAACTGCTATGTTGTACATCTGAAACTAATGCAACATTGTGTGTTGTCTGGAATCAAATTTTTAAAAATTACAAAAAAAGAAAACAAAAAATATTTATGTTGATTCCAACTTTTTGCCACTTACTTCTATGTAAAATTCTTGTTTTGTTCCCTCTTATTTTAAATGGGGATAATAGTATTATTCTTGCCATCACAGGGTTAGTATGAGGACAGACTCAAATAATACTTAAGAGTAAGTCCAATCAGGAGAAGTAACGTATTATTATAATTTCTCCTTTCAGGAAGGAGATATGCCTAGGCAGTAGGAAAATGAAATGGTCATTTTGTGCACACAAATGAAATAATGACAATGTGAAAATTCTCTACTGTTCTACTTCATCAACTGTGAACTCTATTATCCAAAACAAAAATATGTAAGAAATTGTCATTTTGTTTAAAAATGAAACAGATTGCCAAAAATGCTGGCTGATTTAGTTGGTTTATGAAAAATAATAATAATAAAATAAGGGGATAACCACAGATTGTGAAATTGTAACTACCATCTATGCAGTTCCAGGGCTCCTTGGCAGAGAGAATGATAATAAAAGAAAAGAGTTAAACCTTTTTTGTACAAATAATATTATATCAGAGAATGGTTCCATAAATATTTTGGTTAGACATACACCTTAGCAGCAACATAAATTATATAAGCAAAACTAAATATATACTTCTGTCCTCTTCAAAAACCTTATTCAAGTATATACATTATAGATAAAAATAGATGTGTGATTAGGGATTTCTCATTATAGATTCAAAAGGACATGATCACATTTGTCTATAGAGCAACTGGCAGGACAACCCCATCCCCATTTGAACTGGTACATTAGTGTGTGTTTGGTCTTAAAGCACAGCAAAACCTCCAGCATCTCCCTCCCCTCTTCTTCCACACATTGTCTGTCAAGTGGACAAGCCCTCTTTGACTCTATAACTCTCAATGGCATCTTCATTGCCTTGCAAAGTAAAATGTGAATAGAAGTGTCCTTCAAATACTGATTCAAATTTAGAATCATAGATTTTACATCTGGAATGAGGATCAGGATTGACTGTTTCTCTGAGGATGTCAAGTGTTATATAGATCATTTCCATTTTACTACTGGGCACAGAGAGACTTGAAGGATTAAATGACTTGTACAGAGTCTCCCAGATAGGAGACCCAGAACTAAGCTTTCTGATTCCTTGGGTAATAAAATATCAAAACTGATGAAGTTAAGTTTAAAAATATATAAAAGGATAAAAATGTATTTGTCATTTTACATAACTCTGCTTTGAGCATATTTTAAGTGAGCACAGCACTGTTATTTCTACTTTACTCATAGGAAAATATGTTCTGCCACCAATTCTACACTGTTTTCTAGATTTGTAAATTAACAAACATGATGAGATGCATCTGTTTTCAGATACAGACAACCTAAGAAAAATGAATCAGAAAGTACTTTCTAAATGTATGAAAGTGTCCCTAAAGAAAATGCTAATACGCAATGGGGAGACTCAAAGCCAGGTGCCTGAGAATAGAAGACAAGGAGCTAAGTCATTCACATGAAAGTGAATCAACCTTCAGCCTGGGGCTGCTGGGTCATGAGAAATTAAAAAGACAGAAGATAATCAGGGGAGTAAGAAAGAAGAAAAAATGAAATGTGAGAAAGGCCACAAGAAAAAAAAATGTATATAAAAACAAGAGAAAGCAAGAAGACTAGAGCTCACCACAACAAACAAAAGGCAGAAGAGGAAATGGTATCAATTTTTAAAGTTCACATAAGAAAACATACCTACTTTTAATCAGATCCTCTCCATTTTCCCTTACAGCAATGTTCCATTTGGCTGGGCAGCTTGCTAACCGATTGCACATGCCACCTCCTCTGGAACTTTCCTTAAATTATCCCTGGTTTGAATATCTTTTGGAAACTTTCAGTAAATGAAAACATTGTTTTTCCTCCATTTGAGTAACTTCTCCCATAACTTTACAATTTAAGGATTTTTAAAACTCTTTTTAATTGCAAATAAATAGCTCATAGGATGCAAAAATATTTTATAGCCATTAAATTTATTCAAATGAGATTGTCGACTGCTCACTGTGTGCCAGACACAGTTTTAGTCATTGTATTCTTACTGGCCTTCAATCAAGTGGCTCTAAACACCTTTACATAAAGTATCATTTACATCAAGTATCATTCATTTAAAAAAAAATGTATAATAGTTTTAGGTCTGCAGAAGAGCTGAAATGACAGAGTTCCCGTATAGCTTTCATTCAGTTTCCCCATTGTTAATATCTGCCATTGCTGTGGCACATTTGTTACATCTAAGGACCCAATATTCTTACATTACTATTAACTAGACTCCACACTTTGTCTGATTTCACTTGTTTTCCCTAAAGCTTTTTTATTGTTTCAGGATCTCACTCAGGATACCACATTACATGTAGTCATCATGTCTCTTGGGCTTCTTTTGTCTGTGACAGTTGCTCAGATTTTCCTTGTTTTTAATGACCTTGACATTTTTTTATGAGAACTGGTAAAGAGTTTTGTAGAATGTTCTTCAATGTTGGTTTATCTGAAGTTTTTGTTGTACAGTGGAATTATGTGTTTTGAAAAGAATGTCACAGAGGAATATCAGAGACTATGTGACATCAAAGTGCTCTATCATGTTTACCTTGATGTTTACCTTCACTTGGTTAAGATAATGTGTGCCAGGTTTCTCCACTGCAAGATTACTATTTTTCCCTTTTCATATTTTATTTACTAAGTCAGCCACTAAGTCCAGTCAGCACTTAGCCCCTTCATACTGCTGTTACTTCTTAAATTCTCACCAAATTGGTGGCTGTGCTTTCCAAAGGAACTTCATAAAAATATCCAAAGGCAGCAAGTAGATATTAGGGAAGTATGTAACAGCTGCTGTAGAGAGGTAGAGTATAAAAAGAACGACTCTGTTAAATAGTACTAGCCCTTATCATGGTTTTACAATGACTTCAATAACAATAAACAAATAACGAACACATTTCAATCCCCTTTCATGTCAAAGTCAACCAACAATGAAGTTTAAATCCCGTAACTGAAGGTTCATTCATTTATTCACTCAACAAGAGTAGTAGTGCAGACACTAGGGTTGCATTAGATGGAGGTCCTGTACTTATGGGCTTAACAATCATTTTTATTTTAGAGAGGGGAGTGTTAGTGACTTTGTCTATAAGAAGGAAGTAAGTCAATCTGGTTGAATTTAATTCACCAATTTTACTTAGGCCTAACAGATACTAATGAGTTAGAGTCATATAAAGATTAAATTCATTGAAACATCATGTTTCAACTTGTCCTGTACTAATGGCCTACAGGCTTTTCCCTGCAAAGCTCCATAAAAGCAGCTATAGCTGAGTAATTCAGGCCCCGAATCCTGATAGAGGGCTGACATGGTGAAAATTGTCATCCATCTCCCATATCATGAAAGCTGCAACCTCAACATCCCCTGATTATGCCAGGGAAGGGCTGGTGTTACCCCAACCATGAATGCTGAGGTACAAGCCATGGCACCAGCCAGCCATATCACATAGATGCAACCATACAGTGTGGACCCCAAAATGTTTGCTTCCCTGACCACGAGTGCTTGACTAATGAATCAGGGCTAGAATGAAGGTCTCATCCATTAAATTTCTATTGGATCTCAGTCCCTGACTGTGCCAGGGGAGGATATTATTTCCTGCTCACTCAGTTCAAAGGTCTGAGGTTTCTCTTCTGGAGCCTGACAACCAGACCTTCTTGAGACCCTGTCTATTGCTCCAGGATGCTATCGGCAGTGGGAAAATTGCACACCTGCTATTATTACTATCTCTGAAAATTTCTCTTGTAAAGCCGGCTCTGGCAATCTTGGTAGTGCGTTGTTTGCATGTTGGTTAGATTTCTATGGCATTTCTACTATCATTGGTAAATGATAGTAGGCACAGAGAGGTTTACTCATGGGTTGCTCATGGGTTACTCATGGGTAAACTTTGCCAGTGGAGCCAAGACCTTGGGAGATACCAATCTAAGGTATACTAGGATAGTCTAGATAGCAGAAGTTCCCAGGAAAACATTGCACAGCTAAAGTAAAGACAGATCAATCTACCTTAAGTCTAGTGGAATTAGCAGGTGTAACCCAATTCCATAGGGATATGATTTGTAGAGCTGCCACCACAGAATGAGTATGGCCTCCCATGGCTCATTCTTATAGGAAAACAATTATCGAGAGATAACTACGTGTTAGAAACTGTAGGTAAGTACTTGGAGTATAAAGATAGAGTCTCTGCTCTCAAGTAACTATGGGTAGTAAAGGAGACCAACTGTGAAGTGACAAATGTTATATGGGTTATGCACACAATACTATGAAGCAAAGAAGAAGAAATAGCAAACATATTTGAGAAAAGTCAAAGAGGACTTCACAGAAGAGGAGATGACATTTGATGTGTACCTTAAAGGGTAGGTCTATAACCCATTTGAGGAAATGTCACATAGGACTTTCCGAGCTGCATTTAGTTAAGATACATCTATTTGCAGGGGTGCCTGGGTGGCTCAGTTGGTTAAGCTTCTGACTCTTGATTTTGTCTTAGGTCATGAGACTCTTGATTTCGTCAGAGTCATGAGATTGAGCCTCATGCCAGGCTCTGCACTGAGCATGGAGCCTGTTTAGGATTCTCTCTCCCTCTTTCTCTGCTCCTCCTCACTCTACTTGCACTCTCTCTCCATCTCTCTAAACACACACACACACACACACACACACACACAACCCCAACAAAATACATCTATTTCTAGTTGGTGCATGATGCTTTTCTCAGAAATGGGCCTTTATGTATATGGTACACCCTTGACATTTGCAAAGGAAACATCTTGAGATGTTCCAGAATACCTAAATTCACACATACTAATTAAGATACGAAGACTGAATAATCAGTCAGTCTTACTCACTGGCTAAGTACTTGCTTCTCCACAGGAACCACCTGGCAGCACACCTATATATGGCCAAACTCTCAAAGATTGAAAGTGCAAATGCCATGAGTCTAGCATGCCTTAAAGAAGGGTGGCAACAGGATCGTCCCAGTCCTCCAAAGAAGCAGTGATACATCAGGCCAGAGAATGAGAGATTCATGGTTTCTGAAGAAGATAACTAGGGCCCTTAAGGCAGAGTTTTCTGCAAACTCAGTTACCTGGAAGACACAGCAGAAGCCACCCAAAAGGAGATGGTGTCTGACCTCATATTACATGACCCAGTGAGTCATCATGGGCCAAAATGTATTCCTTTCAGCTGGAAAGAATTAATGTATGCATCATTTATTGAATATACTCACTGTGTTCTCGGCATAGTGCTACGAGTGTCACAGATACATTATCAGCGTTTACTTGTCACCAAAACCCCGTGAGTCAGGCACTATTATGTCCCCATTTCTGAGGAAACTGAGCTTGGAGAAGTTAATAAACCTAAGGTCATACAAAAATGGGAAATGATAGAATTGGTGGTTAATCCAGGACTGTCTATCATCTAAACCCTCTGCTTTCAGCTTTTTGATCCTTCTTCAACCTCAGTTGAAGATAGAGGAATATTAGTGGAGTTTGTGCGAAAAGGGAAAAGGCCAACACTCTTGGGGACTTATGATTGCCAAGGGGGGGTGTGGACATCCTTCTCCACCAAGGCCTTAGCCATACTTAATTCCCAAGCAGCTCAGAGATTAAGTAAGGGCTCCTACACCAAGCATTGTCAGGAATCTGAATTTTGTCTTTCACAGGTTGATGTGGCCCTTGACAGGAATTACACATGTCAGGGCTGAATATATGTTACTAGAAATAGATTACTTCAGGAAGTCAGATCTGTACAGTTAAAATAGATGTGAAGGAAACTGGAACTAAGATACAGCATACTAATCTGTGGCTGAATCACGCACCATAATTGAGACTTCTCATTTCCCACTCTTTCCTTCTTCATTTTGCAAATGTCTCTGTGACTCATCATCTTTGCAGCAACACTACTCCTTCACATTTCTTTTTCTTGCCTTGCTATTTTCTCCATCAACTCTGTCTTTTCACTTTTCTAGGAAGATTATTGATTATTGAAGTTATCAGAGAGTAAGGTAGAGGACATAGTTCTTGGAGAAACAAATCACATTAAATAAGTCAAAGTCTTCAGTAAAATCAGAGGTTATAATTTTGTTACTTATATTAATGAGAACATTATATACATGAATTTATTCAACATATATTTTGAGAACCTAATTTTTGGCTGAAACCATTCTAGGGGTTAGGGATATCAAAATAAATAAGACGCAAACCTTTTCAGGTATTAAGGACTGAATGTTTTTATCATCCTCAAAATTATATGTTAGAAGGTAGTCCTTTGGTAGTAATAAGGTGGAGTCCTTGTGAATGGCATTGGTGTCCTTAGAAGAAGGACCATGAGAGAGATGACCTATCTTCCCCTGCCATAGAGGATACAATGAGGAGATAGACTTATATGTCAGGAAGAGGGCCTTCACCAGGAACTTAACTGGATGGCACTTTGATTTTGAACTTCCCAGTCTTCAGAATATCATGAATATCTATCTCTATATAGTTGTTACAGGAGCTCTTCATTCAATCCAGAAGTTCCAGGAAAGTTTCTGAAGGAAAGGATGATATCTGAGCTCATTCATAAATATGAATTAAAATTAAGAGAAGGTAGAGAAGTAAGGGATAGGGAAAATTGTGTCTCAGGCTTAGAGAATTTAGTAGGTAAGCAAAGGTACAGAGGCAAAGAACCTACTACTATGTTTGGAGAATTATAAGTAGTGCAGTGTTCCTAGAACACAAAGTTGAGGGGGAGTGAGGCTGGAAAGATTGTCAGGAGCACATTAGAGAGAGCTTTTATGTCTGTTAAGGAACATATGCTTCATCCTTTTGGTGATGGGATGTTGGCCTAGAAGGATTTTAAGAAAGAGAATTCCCATAATCACGTAACATTTTAAAGCAATCACCTGGATGGCCAAGACAAGAAGAGATCTGACGGGTGGAGCACAAGAACCTAGGAGAGGTCTAGAGGACTTGCACCGGACCATTCTAGTGTGAGTGGAACAGACATAAAGCTGTCAGCATTTGAATATAGGAATTGTGTGAAGTGCCGAGAGGAATGCAAATCATTTCTGAGGATTTTCTTTAGTTTCTGTTTAAGAGCACAAAAGTGACCCTAATGGGAATGTCAAAATCCTACAGAGGTCTTACTGTTGTTTATTTTCACAGATTCATGTAGGACTCCAGTACAGCGTTCTCTTCCTTTGCTGTGGGTCCTGGGATTCAGCAGGCTTTCCTCTCTAGTAACTCTAGCATTCTATTCATTTTTTGGGAAACTTTTTCTCCAGTCTTCACGTGACATGGGTCTCAGCCTTCCTAATTATTTTCTTTGCTTTCTACCCAAAAGGACAAATATATCTTTTCTTCATAACACTTAACCATGATTGTAATTAATTGATAATGACAGTCCTAGTTGATTAATGTCTCCCCTTCAGTCGGTCGCTATTCTTTGTGACAAGCATCAGACATGAACTCTGTTCAACTGGAGCAATAAAAGGTATAGGAGACAGATTGATAAGATCACAGAAAAACCTGGGAAAGGAAATTGGTAGGAAGTCTAAAGCTGGGCAGCTAAGTGGTTCAAATCACACCATGTGTGCTTAGAACCTCACCACTGAAACTCCTGCTACACTGCTGAATTCAGGACACTCCTGGTATGGCGTTCCTGATTAATTTCTTATTGTTTCTGACCCATTATCATGTTCACATTTCTAGGTGAGAGCATGGTCCTAACTGCTGGAAGTCGGGAAAGGAAGATGTCTCTTTCATTAACTTCCTCAATGGGGAGTTGGGAAGCAAGTCCCTCTCTCCCTGCTCTAACTCTTTGGGGTGTCTTGCAAAAAAAATTAAAAGGGTATTTTATTTCTAAATTTTATATTTCTTTATCTCTATATTTTTACCTACACACACACACACACACACACACATGCACGCACGCAAGCACATATATTATACACCTGCCAGATAGGAAGTTTTGTAAGGAGTAGAGAGTGTTTCATTTACATTCACTGTTATATCTTCAGTACCAGGCAGAGTTCATACCAAACAAGTGTAGAGTAAGTCAGCAAATATTTCCTAGATGAGTGGGAAAATAAATGAATGAATGTGTCTTTTAAAAAAAGTATTTTAGGGGATCCCTGGGTGGCGCAGTGGTTTGGCGCCTGCCTTTGGCCCAGGGCACGATCCTGGAGACCCGGGATCGAATCCCACATCAGGCTCCTGGTGCATGGAGCCTGCTTCTCCCTCTGCCTGTGTCTCTGCTTCTCTCTCTCTCTCTCTCTCTCTCTCTCTATCATAAATAAATAAAAATTAAAAAAAATTTAAAAAAGTATTTTATTTCTAATCACTATAGGATTTTAATAAGTCTAAACTACTCGGTCCTAATCTACAACTTCTAAGACATGAATAGACATTTTTTTTTTCTGAAGAAGACATCAGAAGGCTAACAGATACATGAAAAGATGATCAACATGTCTCTGCATCAGGGAAACACAAAGCAAAACACTGATGAGATACCACCTCACATCTGTCAGAATGGCTAAAATTAACAACACAGGAAATAACAGATGTGGGCAAGGATGTGGAGAAAGGAGAACCCCCTTACACTGTTCATGGGAAAGCAAGCTGGTGCAGCCACTCTGGAAAAACGTAAGGGGGTTCCCCAAAAAGTTAAAAATAGAACCACCCTATGACAGAACAATTATAATTACTAGATATTTACCCAAAGTATACAAAATACTGATTTAAAGGAATATGTATACCCCAGTGTCTATAGCAGTACTATCAACAATAATCAAATTATGGAAAAAGCCAAATGTCCACCTACTAATGAATGGTTAAAGAAGAAGTACAATGAAATATTACTCAGCCATCAAAAAGAATGAAATCTTGCCATTGGCAACAAAATAGATGGAGCTGGAGTGTATCGTGCTAAGCAAAAAAGGTCAGTCAGAGAAGGACAAATACCATATGATTCCACTCATATGTGGAATTTAATTTAACGAATGAACATAGAGGAAAGAAAAAAAGAGGGAAAGGGGCAAACCATAAAACAGACTCTTAATTATGGACAAGTTGAGGGTTGCTGGAGGGAGGTTGGTGGGGAGGGGTAAATGGATGATAAAGATTAGGGAGGGCACTTGTGAAGAGCACTCGGTGTTGTATGTAAGTGATGAATCTAAATTCTACTATTGAAACTAATATTACACTTTATGTTAACTAGAATTTAAGTAAGAACTTGAAACATTAAAAAAAATGAACCTTGAGAAACAAAACAAAAACAAAAAAATAATCCAGTTAATAAAATCACAACTTTAGGGGAATCCAAGGAATATTAAAAGAAGAAAAAAGGTTTTTTAAATTAAAAAAAATTAGTCCTAAACTATTGTTCCTAACTCCCTTCTGAGACAGTATCTGGAATGTTCATATCCTCTTCTTATTTCATGGGGTTTCCCACCTCCCACCATCCCTACTTTTGAACCTCAGACTTTAGCAAAGGTACCATAGACCACTTAGTCTATGCTTCTCTTTTCCCTTGGAAACTGATCACGGCAATGTCCTCAGCATTCTTAAAGGCAACTAAGCTGTTTACCCTTCATTACTCTCCAGACTTGATAAGGCCAGGCTCTGGAGAGGGAGAAGCCTCTGGCTGAGGAGGGAGAAAGCCTGCAGCCCATTTCTTTCCAGAAGGTGGGGAAGATGAACAGCACCCTGGAGCATGTTTAAATGTGAGTTGGCAATGGATATGGTACAAGTTTAGAGCTATTTGGGATTTGAAGCAGTTGTTTTCTCTGACCAACAATAATATTGAAATTCTGGGAAAATACAACAATGCTTGGAGATGGATTATCTATCCTTTGACTTTCTTTCTTTCTTTCTTTCTTTTTTAAAGATTTTATTTATTTATTTATTCATGAGAGACAGAGAGAGAGAGAAAGAGAGAGAGAGAGGCAGAGGGAGAAGCAGGCTCCATGCACCAGGAGTCCAATGTGGGACTTGATCCCAGGACTCCAGGATCACGCCCTGGACCAAAGAGAGGTGCTAAACCGCTGAGCCACCCAGGGATCCCCCTCCTTTGACTTTCTGATTGCTTTAAAGTATATGCTAGTTAGGCAAAGCCAAATAACAACAATATAAAATATAGCACTTTTAGGACATTGGAAACTGAGAAGTCATAATAAAATTTATCTAACATTCAAACACTATTATGTTTGATGATAATATCGCCAGCCAGAAGATCTAGTTAACATGAAGTGAGCAGTTTAATGCTATTAATCTGTCTTCAGAAATAACTCTCCTTCTGTAGGATTTTTTAATCTAAAGAATTTTGAAAACATGCATACACTTCAAAGATTCCACTGATGTCCTTGGTCTTTTGATGCATATTATCTCTGAACATGTACTTGCTAAGTTTTATTACATAGGCTATATTTAAAAACTCCTCTAACTTTGGTTATTGGTAGTTGCTTGCTTTAACTGGGATTCATAACTCTCCCTGCTGAGAATAAAACTTGTTGTCAGAATAAAACACATTTGACTCTTTCTAAGTTGCCAAAATGTGAAGTCTTGTGGTTAGGTATTTTGGAAAACTGGCAGGTTTTGTTTACATATTGTGGTCTTTCTCCAAATTTATCCCACATCCCACACCCCACAAGTCTAGGACCCCTTCCAATGTAATTGCTGTGGCACAAGTGCAAGGCGAAAAGGCTTCCGCAGTTACCAGGTCCTTCCGTCTCTGAGTCAGACATGGCAAGCGCCAGAAGAGCTTCCCTTGCCTTAAAAAAAAAAAAAAAAAATGCTGACCTACAGAAATACCTGAATCTAATTTGCTGTACAAATGGAAACCTTTTCTTCTCTAGATTGGATGCAGAGAATTTTTTTCAGTGTTTATAATTTAACAATTGCTTAGAGCCTTTCATCTGAAAGCAATTTACACATGTTGGGCCCAATTATCCGAAACATGCTTAAAGCTTACCAGTATTTTTCCTCTTTAACCTTGATGCATTAGTCTCATTGGACAGGGCCCTTATACCTACGGCAAACCTTAAACCTAATCATGGAAGTGCTTTATGGATTAAAATGCTAGAAGATCCTTCTTGCCAATGAAAGAATAGTATGTTGGAAAATGACAGTGTTTCTGCATATTCTTCCTACAGAGATGAAAAACTTTGGTTTTCAACTAAATTCAACTGTTTCAGATAATATTCAGCCAGGAGAGATGTTGACTCATGAACCCACACTAGCTGTTACCTTAGTTGTGGAAGAAAGCAATGTTTCCCATCTGCAGCCAATATACTATCTTAAACTGGTGCCATCCAGCAGTCCAGGGCCATGCACTCTAATCTTTTGTTAAGATGGCTTATTCAGTCAATTCATTCAAGAAATATGTCTTAAGTCCTTACTCTTTGGCAGGCACTATGCTAGAAACTGGAGAGAAAATGATAAAAAAAAGCAAGATACTCGTGTGTCTGAGAGTTTATGATTATGAGGTAATATACACACAACTAGTTCATTATAATACTGTGATAACCACTCTAATGGGAACACTCAGCTCTAGAAAGGGCATGTGACCAAGATGGAGGCCATTAAGGAGGGCTTAAAAGAAGTGAGAGCTAAAATGAGGTAAGAACATGTGTCAGATGAAAACGAGGGAGGAAGGATGTTCTGGGAGAGTAAGTGGTAGCGTGTTTGAGAGCCCAGCACTCTGTGTTTGAGAAACTGGAAAACTTTCATTTAGCTGAAGGGTAGAGTTTAGGATTTCATGTGGTAGAAGACGTTGCTGAGAGATAAGTAGAATGCAGTTCATTAGGACTTTGTAAACCCTAAAAAGGAATTTGGACATTTTCCTAAAGGAAATGGGGAACCATGAGAGGACTGGGTACGAGAATTGATGGGGATTGATTGCACTTTTGTAATGAATGTTTCTATCACATTGCGTGGAATACGTTAGATGGGGATTGAAGCTGGACTTCTGCGGTCATAAAGGAGAGAAGGATGTTGGTCTTTCTGAATTATGGTGGTGACCATGAAGGTGAAGAAATGTTATTCAAATGAGAATCAGTCAGGCAAAACTGTGGCAGTGACTGAGAGGTGTGAGAGATCGTAGTCAAGAATAAGGCTTAGGTTTTGCCTAGTCACTTCCCTGCTGTCACAAATCTAACAAAGTTCATGAATTCTCCCAGGTAATTAATTTTGTGGAACATTAACGTATGGAATCTCCTTCATCCTCTGCACTCTTGAGAGTATTCAAAATATTAGACACCCAGATATTCTTGCATAGTTAGTAAGCAAATTAACAGAAACCCAAAATGTAAGAGATAAACTATTTGAAATGTTAAGGGGCATAAGCACACTGAAAAATTCTATGTAACTAAATCTGACTATATAGCAACCTCGTGTGCAAACGTCCTGTCCTTGGGGCAATCCTCCTTCTAAATCCAGAGATGTTCTTATCCCCCTTTACCTCCATTCTCTGTGCCAGAGGATGTCCCTGTTTCTCTCCGGGTGAGCACCTTGGCTACTTCTATAAATCTTCAGTTTGGAGAGAAACCTGGTGGTCAGTGAATCTTCAGAGGGATTGGTCTGGCAAGGGTAGATGAGTCCTTTGAGAATCTGGGCCTTCCTTTTCCTATAGTTGCTGTGTCTGCTCAGGCACTGGTGGTCATGGCAGCCAGGTGACACCAGGTGAGTTTCTGACACTCACCTGGCCACGTGAGTTGGATCTTATCCATGGGGTGTCACACTGCGCCTAGAGGCAGCAGCAGAGTTTGGAAGGGAAGTTATGACCAAGTGAAAACACTGATAATGCTCTTTATCTGTGATAGTGGACCTATTGGTTATTTCATTCATCTATACAAATAAGGACAGATAAATTCAAGCTATACCCATCATTCATTATGTTCAGAAATGTTAAAGTGATTATGAAAGGCTTTACTAATCATGATTCATTTTTATTTGTATTTTTCTGCTTATTAGACTAATATATGCTCATTTAAAAAAAAATGACTGAAGTAAATGACAGCTAGTAAATGATAGAGCCACAGAGGTCTGAAGGGAGATGTTTGCTGTTTGGCATCCATTTTTGCGCCAGCACTTTCAGGTAGTCAAGCTGTGCCAGAGCCCTGGGGTTCCATAGACATGTCTTTGCCTTGCCTCACCACCACCCCTTCTGGCCTGCACTCAGACCCAATCCCAGCATCCCAGCATTTATGGTTTCCTACAATGGAGATCTGCAGAATATTGCACTTGACAAAAAAAATCACAGGAAAAAGGTTCAAAGTCACTATTCTTTACAACTATCTTTCTCAAGCTCTGGGAGTTCCTGGCTCTGGGAAGGTCACTGTATCTCTTGAACTCCGGTTTCTTCAACTGCAAAATGAGATCACAATTTTCTCTACTATGTCACAGGATCCTTGAGACCATCTAATTAGGTTATTTGTGTTACAGTGAATTTTAAGAATCAACTTTATTGAGGTATAATTTTACATCCAATAAACTGAATCCATTTTAAAGTGTACAATTTTAAAAGTTTTGACAGGGTATGCGCCTGTGAAACCATTGCCACAATCAAATTACAGAATATTTTCATCTCTCTAGAAGAATCTCTGTACTCCTTTGCAGTCCATCCTTCCTCCTCCTCCTTCTCCTGAGCCCCTCTCCCCTGTTCTGAAAACTCTCTCTGCTTCCTCTCAATATAGATTCGTTTGTATTTTCTAGTATTTTATGTAAATAAAATCATACAACAAGTACTATTTGCCTCTGGCTTCTTTCAAGTAGTATGACAATTCTGAAATTCCTTCATTTGTTGTAACAGTGAATCATTTCTTTTTGTTGCTGAGTAGTATTCCATTGTATGGATATGAACTTTATCTATTCACTTGTTGATGAACATTATTTCCTGGTTTTGGCTATTGTGAATATACCTGTTATGAATATTTGTGTACAAGGTTTCCTATAAACCCAAAGTGCTATTTAAATTGTAAAATGCCATTTAATATAAAGTTTTCTGATTCAGATGTTAAAATAGCTCTAGCTTTCACAGGGAATTTCTGTTTCATGTAAGAGCAATTTTGTTTATCGATTTCTTGGGACCAAACATGGAGTCAATACATATAGCACTTCTCTGAATGCTGTCAATATTCAGCTTCATTTCAAAAGAATTTGCAACATTTCTTATTATAGATATGTGAGAATAAAATATATTTGAAATACAAAATTGGAAAGTGATACAAATTTTTTAAAAATCATAGAGCCCTTTGTAAAAATGTAGGTTTTGATCAATATTTGCTCGTACTCCAGCTGATATTCCTGTGACACATACACTGAAGTCCCTTTGGCTCCATGAGATCTGGGCCCATAAATTGAGGAAGGAATATACGCAGCATTTGTGTTAATGACAATAGAGTTATTGTTCAGATCAAACGCATCTCAGTGGAGCCTTGCCTGGGGAGTCAGTATTGACATCTTACTTTCTCTTTGACTATTAAACTTAAAGGAATATCTATTTGATTCTGGCTTCATATTTTGGAAGCTTCTCAAGTTATGTTGTTCCCAAAGAAGTAGATATAAACTAAATATATAGTTATTGATTTTCTAAGGGTTAAGTGAATCCAGTCCTCACCTCCTCCTTGAAGCTCTTCAAGATTGCCAAGAAACGTAATTTTATCCTCTCTCCTTCCCTTATGTGAAAACAATGCTTTCCTTATTCAACAATGTTATGTGAAATTCTCTAAAATGAATTTTTATTTTCTATTTCAAACCTTCAGATGCTCATCTTTTCTTTGTTAAAAAAGCAGAAATCATTCCATATATTTCCAATAACCATTAACCAATCTAAGGCAGCAGTTCTTAAGCTGTTTTCAAGCCCCTGTACACAATAAAAATTACTGAGCATCCCAAAGCACTTTTGACAATATGGCATGACATATCTATCAATATTTAACTTATTAAGTCTTAAAGCTGGGAAACGCATTAAAGTATTTGTTTATTAATTCATTAAAAATAAATCCACTACCTGTTCAAATCAATAATGTGTCCAGGAAAATATTTTCTAAAGCAAAAATGCAGTGAGAAAATGTAATGGTATTGTTTACCATTTTTAAAAAAAACTCTTTAATGTCTAGCTAATAGACAACGTCTCATATGTGCTTTTGCATTCAGTCTGTAACATCTTATCTCATATGACCTCTGAGAAAATTCTCAGTGCTAATGAGAGAAAGAGAGGGAAAATATCATAAAATGTCTTAGTGGAATGATGAAAACAGTGTTGACCTTGCAGATCCTCTGAAATATTTGGGAGATACCCTTCCCTCCCCAGGATTTTCTGGATGAATTCTGAAAATTGCTGTTCTCGTCATTGCTATAGTATAATGAATGTTTTACCAGCAAACATATTTGTTCAATATAAATAAAGTTAATGGAAATCAGTATGCTTGGATTTTTTCATTTATCAAGTCTGCATAATCAGTTATAACTAAAAAGCTCACTTGTTGATGATTATGGTTTTGTAAGTGGTTCTGCTGTTAGCTATCTGGGTGAGTGAGGCTCTCTAGGTATGTAGATATAGAAATATGCAGCAAGGTGAGAAAAAAAATGCAAACTCTCACAGAACTTAACATTGTACATTGTAATAAAATTTTTTTTATTGTCTTAACTGCCAATATTGACTTAACTTTGTCGACAGCTGCTGGTGTCTTTTTATCAATGTGATCTCATTGTCCAACACCATTCCTGGATTCTTTTTTTTTATTAATTTTTTTTATTATTTATTTATGATAGTCACACAGAATGAGAGAGAGAGGCAGAGACATAGGCAGAGGGAGAAGCAGGCTCCATGCACTGGGAGCCTGACGTGGGATTCGATCCTGGGTCTCCAGGATCGCGCCCTGGGCCAAAGTCAGGCGCTAAACCGCTGCGCCACCCAGGGATCCCTCATTCCTGGATTCTAAGCATAAAATCTGTTGAATAAGATAGAGGATACCTTGCAGACCTATTGGTGATGAATCTAACTATAAACTATGACTTTAATACTTTATAGACAAAATTAGTTCCAAACTTAGAGGTGAAAAACATTAAAAATTGGAGTGCACAGGTATCTAAGTACACATTGTTACTTTCTTTTATTATTATTATTGTTGTTGTTGTTGTTATTTATATATTCACGAGAGAAACAGAGAGAGAGGCAGAGGCACAGGCAGAGGGAGAAGCAGGTTCCATGCAAGGAGCCCGACGTGGGACCTGATCCCAGGACTCTGGAATCATACCCTGAGCCAAAAGCAGATGCTCAATCACTGACTCACCCAGGCTTCCCCATATTGCTACTTCCAATTTGGTTGGTGCTGGAATGGACATTGCCACAATGGGGTGCCCTTGGGAGCATTTTTTTTAAAGATTTTTTTTTTTTGTTTATTTCAGAGAGAGAATGGAGGGGAAGGGCAGAGGAAGAGTCTTAAACAGACTTTGGGCTGAGCTCGATCCTACAACCCCAAGACCAAGACCTTAGCCAAAACCAAGAGTCAATGCCTAGCCAACTGTGCCACCCAGGCACTTGAGAGTTTTTAAGAGAAGAGTTTCAGAACAGCCAGAGGTCAATTTCTGCAAGATCTTACAAATGCAGCAATCCAGACAAAAAGAGAACCAGGATGAGCTTAAACAGGATTCCAGCAGTAAGAAAAATTTGGAAATGCCAAGTGGGAAAGAAATAGGAAAAAAGGGGAGGCCAGAAAAATAGATTAGAGAGTGTAAGGAGGCCAAGATGTGGTATATGAAGACACAGGAATGAAGAGAGGGTTTGATTTAGGACAGATCTCCCCTGATATCAGTCATCTGTTAAAGTATACTTTTCTTTCTTCTTTCTTTCTTTCTTCTTTCTTTCTCTTTCTTTCTTTCTTTCTTTCTTCTTCTTTCTTTCTTTCTTTCTTTCTTTCTTTCTTTCTTTCTTTCTTTCTTTCTTTCTTTCTTTCTTTCTTTCTTTCTTTCTTTCTTTCTTTCTTCTCTTTCCTTTCTCTCTCTTTTTTTTAACTGTCAGCCACTTTATCCTGTCCTGCTGAGTGCAAGCTTCAAGTCTGCCTTTAGATCTGCATCACCCATGGAATCTAGCCTCACATATGGTGTTTCCTAGAGCAAGTCCCTAGAGGGCTCCAGGCTTCTGCAGGTCTATTGTTAGCATAGTATAGTCCTGACTCTACAGAGTGCATCATAACTCCTTGTGTCTTTTCCTGGGTGTGCACTTTCAAAGTGGAGTCATACGTGCATGGAATTTCCTGAATGACTCTCAAGGGCTTATAATGACTGCAGCCAAATGTTGAGTTGGGAGAGGTTCCCAGAAAAATATGAGAATATCCATAGTACAAACTGTTGCAAAGCACAAAATGCTTATTTTTATTAGTCACATATCATAGTTACTGCATCTCCCCACTGCCTTCTGGAATGAGATCTCAAACTGAAGTCTGAAACTAAGTTCTCTATGTTTTCCCCACATGTGTTCTTCTTTCTGCATTTCTACCTTCCAGCTAATTTTAGTACCAGACCCCTAGTCATACAGATTAGCCGGTCTGATGCACTTCATCCTTTCTCTTGTTTCCTCAAATACAGAGAGTTGTTACATCTGCTTCTTTTGCATTTGCTCTCTTCCTCCCAAGTGACATCCTGCATCATCTCCCATGTGGACTATTGCAATGCTATGAATCCCTGCTCAATTTCACTTCCATAGAGCAGCAAATACTTGTGCTGCAGCCAGGGTAATCTTCCAAAAAAAAATCTCAGATAATGCTGTATCCTTATTTACAACATTTTCATAGCTTTGCACTGTTAAAGAAATAAATTCTAACTCTACAGGCTGGCATCTTGCTTCAGTGTACATCCAACCTTTTCTCTTATTGCTGTCCTATGTGAGAAGAGCCTGTCAAACTAATCTTATCCTTCTCTGAGCATACATGAACTTTCTGCCCTCTTGTACTATTTCTGCTCATCTTTTTGCACTGTTCCTCTCTTTGGATCTTAGTTCCAGCTAGGGACTTGATTCTCAGTAAGTATTTGTTCAATGTTTGGAAAAAGGAGTGAACGAACCTGTCCTTTCTTCATTAATTATAGATTAGTATAAGATGGAGAACGATAAGCTAGGTGTTGACATAAGTAGCATGCTTTGGATGGCTAAATAATTTTGTCCAGAGGTAGCTGCCTGAAGGATCCCTGGAAATCTGAAGGGGAAAGAGATGTTTTTGATAAACTTCTTATTGCATTTCTCCCCACCCTGTTTGATCTCCATTTTTTCCTTCTTCCAAATTAATAGTTACAGCTAGATGTATTGATGCTCAGCTAGCCAGTATGTTTTCCAGCCTCCCTTGCAGCTAGTTATGGCCATAGGACTAAGTTCTGGCCAATAATTTGAGGATAGGATTAATGGGTGCCATTTTGGGGTATACCCTTAAAATAACTGAAGGTGAGCTCCTTTAGGCCCTTCTCCCCTTGCAGATACCTGGGAAATGGTGCAACTGGAGTTCAATCTTAGGTCTACAAGTGAGGCCTCATAGAAGATGACAGAGATATTTAGCAGCCTTAGAATATCCACTGAATCTGTGGATGGTAAAGCATCTATAGTATGGGAGTTTTATATTATAGACACTAGCTTGTACCCTAATTAATAAACTCTCTTTTTTCCTTAAATATGGCCAATTTTGTTTGGGATGATAATGTGTTCAATTAAAATTCATTACCTCCTCAGACCCCCTTGCAACAACAGTGGCCATAAGATCCATTTTTGGCCATGAGATATGACTGGACTATTTATGGGAGGGGCTTCAAGGAAATATTGTTTTCCTGATAAAAAAAGGATAGACTAGACTAGCATATGTCATGATTTCCCCCTTTGTCTTTCATCATTTTCCTGCCTGAGAACCATTTATGATACTATTGTTGTAGCCAATTCCCTATGGAAAATTCATAGTCTTCATCTCACAATGGCTAAGATATTGTTAGGCTTTAGCATTCCAGGTTATCAAGTAATGAATCAATGTTATCAATATTACATATGACATTTTAGGTTATCAATGTAACAAATGGACACACATTTAACTAAAACACTGATTCATGAATTTGAATCAGGCAAGGCTTTGTTCCTGAGAACAATCCTGGACTCACAACCTTGGGGTTTCTAATTATTCAAGGAAAAGTAGAAACAAACAAAGAAACTTGTAGTTGGATTTTTCTACTTATGGATGAACTTATTCTCAAGTAATTTAAGAGGAAAAAGAAAAAGAGATTTGAAAAAACATATTAAGCATTGGCTCAAGATGAGAGAGCAATATAATGTGGTTCCTGAGGAAAATAATTGTAAATTTAGGCTACCCAAATAGAAATGCATTCTCCAAACTAAAGAAGACGTACTTTTATTGTATTTTCTTGAGGTCAAGACATAAGCCGTTATTAAAAAGATTAGGTTATGTTAACAGTTTTCAAATTAACGTCAATTTCAATAATTCTTCCAAGATTATTAAATATGAGTAAAACCAATAAGAACTTTATAAGAACTTTCAGGGCAAAGCTGGTCCCTATGATACCTGTGAAAAGAGGGAAATGAAAATTGTTCAAGTGTAAATCCTCTTTTGAGATATCATAAAATTTGCATCAGTGATATTCTTTACTTTCTTTCTCTCTAATCAGTAGCTTTAGTGGGTCTAATTTCAAAATATGTCCTGAAGTGGTCCATAGCCTTCCACATCTTCATGTCTACTTCCTAAACCAAATGAGCATCATTGCTCATCAAGACACCTGCAACAGCCTCAATGGCCTCCCTGCTTTTATGCTTGAGCCCTACGTTCTTTATGACCACAGTGCCAGAGTCATTACTTGTAAATGCAAGTCACATCATATCTGCATCAGTTGCATTATATAATTTGTTCTAACAAAACAAAACATTATAGTGGTTTAAGACAATAGAAGTTTATTTCTTGCCTGTGTTCCTAGTTAATGAGAAGCTTTCCTCTAGGCTAATTTCATCAAGTAGCACTGACATGCTAGGTGCATGAGAGTCCTCTATTTCCAGCAAAAGAGGGAATAGGGAGGGTGGAGAAGGCACAGTCTTCTATTACCTTGGCCTAGAAGTGACACAGAGCATTTCTGTTCACATTCCACCGGTGAGAACTGGTTACTGTGGCCCACCCAGATGCTACCAAACATGACATTCAAATCTCCTGTAGACGAGCATACAGTTGATGTTATAACTAGAAAACCTAATCTAATTATGGCTTATAAAACTTCACATGAATTCTACTTCTATCTCCAACACTCCAACATCATTCTGTATCATAATTACCAAGAACGATAACCTCAATCCTCATTGATTTCTTTCTGTATCTTGAGCACAGGCTGTTTTCCACCTCAGACCCTTTGTACTTGCTAATCCCTATGCATAGAGTGTTCCTCACCAATGTTTGCAAGGTTCTCTCTACACTCAGATCTCCGTTCAAATAGTACCTCCTTATGGAGGCCTCTCCTAATCATTTATTGAAGTAGTCACTCACCTGATCACTTCCAATGATATTATCTTGTTCTATCATTTTGTTTACAGCATTTATCATAATATGTATTTTATTTACTTACTTGTTTATTCTTCCTACCCTTTAGGCACTATGAATGCTAAAACCTTTCATTTATTGTACTGTGCTATACTCCACTGCCAGGCACATAATAAATACATAATAAAATCTGCTGAATAAGTAATACAATTACTTATAGAATATTTATTTATTTATGTTATAGGATATTTTAATTTTTCAATTCCTTAAAAGGAAATAATTTTTTAAAAAGACTTTATTTATTTACTTTAGAGAGAGAGAGTGCACAAGCTGGGGAGGGGCAGAGGCAAAGGGAGAAGGAGATAAGTATTATACGTTAACATAATTGGGAATTGTTTTCTGATTGATGGATCAATACCTTTAAGGTTTATTCTATGATATAATTAAAATATATTTGGAGTTCTCATATAAAACATATATGGAGCACACAGATAAGTAAATACATCAGCAAACATATATTCTATTTAGGTAAGAATTATAATGAGTATAATATAAGAGACATAAATATTTAAGTAAGACACTATAAGCCCATTGAAACTAGATGCTATGCAGAATAAAAGGGAGAAGAACCATAAATGATTGAGGGAACATGGCAAGGTTCTGTGGAGGAGGTACTTCGGGATGGTTGTCAAGGAGAGTTAGATTTTTTTTTTTTACATTAATAGGATTCTATTCTCATCATCTTTCTTTTCTGTCACAGGCAACAGAAAGTTCAGAATATTATTCTAATCATCCGCAGAGTTGTGTATGATCAGACTCATTCCGGGTTTTTTGTTTTTGTTTTTATTTTTTTGTTTTTGTTTTTGTTTTTGTTTTTTTTGAGAGAGAGAGAGAGCTCCAGTGCTAGCAGGGGAGCAGGGAATAGGAAGAAGCAGAGGAATAGAAGAGAGAATCTTAAGCAGACTCCTCACCTGGCACAAAGTCCATCACAGGGCTTGATCTCACAACTCTGAGATCTGACCTGAGCCTAAATCGAGAGTCTGACACTTAACTGACTGAGCCACCCAAGTGCCCCAAGACTCATCCTGTTTCTATGAAAATATCAGCACGCTGCCTGGAAAGAAAGCATTCATATATTTGACAAAACCTCTCAGACTGGCCAGTCACAATTAAAGTAAGTACACCTCCACCTGGTATATCCTGGAGACCCAGGGCAACCACTCTTTGCCTTTTCACTTGGTATTTCCACAGCTATAAAATGGGCATGACTACAAATTGCGCTCCTTCCTGCAAAGGGCTTTTGTGAAATATCATGAGAAAATATTTATAAAACATTTTGAATTTGTGGTTAAAATATTCCTGGAATATCTCAGTGAATATAGAATTTGGGGTTTAAAGATCAAACAATAATGTCTGATAAATGATGTATTTCAGTTTTGGCATCTTTAATTCAGCTTTCACATTTCCTGGAATTATTCTCACATTCAGTTTTTCTTTTAACTATTTTTATGATTTTTTTCTTGAGAAACTATATTACTGGTCTCTTAAATGTTCTGTAAACTGTAATCTGTCTTCTGGTAAAATTATTCAGTGGTGATTGGATTAGGTTCCATATGAGTAGCATCAGCAATTGTGGCATGCAAGACAGAGAGAAGACTCCTTATCACCCACTGAACCGCCAGGCCTCCTGCCTGGAACCAACTGCATCACTTTCCTGAGTCTTAACTCTGGTCACATGACTCTTCCTCTGGTCTCAGCCTACCTCCAACCCAGAGCCCTGAAATCTCTTTCCATTTCTACCTGCCTTCTCTTCTTGTCATCCCATACTCTAGCCCTGGATAGGCTATCACTTTACTCAGCTCCTTTGCCCAATAAAAGGAAATATACATCAATTTATGGTTTTTAATAGTTGACATGAACAAAGATAAAATTAGAAAATGAATAGAAATGGTTAACAAATGCTTTAAAATCTTGGTCTCAGTATAGTATTAACTAATAAATCTTAAAATTTAGAGGATCAGTGTCTGGTTTCTTCCAGGTAAATAACCATGAGGCAACTATATATACTCTAATAATCTAGGCAAAGTCATGCATCTGTTCTGCCAATACCAAGGGCCAAATAGGTTTTTAATCATTGTGCTAGCCTGGCTATTCAATGAAGAATTGGACTTGATGCCTGTACTCAAAGGATAGCATAGGCTAGTGAAGGGTAAAGGCACACTTCAATACATCAGGTTAGAGATATAAATGCAGCTGAGTGGTAGTCTGACCATTAGGTTTCTAGATGGGTTAAGAGAAGATTCCCAGGGGAGGTGACATTTGAAGTCCATTTCACTGGGTGAATATGATTGAGAGAGACTAGGAGGTTTGAGGTGTAGAGCACTTCAGGCAGAAAGAGGCATGGACTTTGAGCGCATTTGTTGACTGTAAGTGAATCATTCTGAGCTGAAATGCTTTTTGTCTTCAAGAAGACAGAAAGAGGAAAAATTTAATTGCATTCTGATCAGCTGTACCTACTCTGACTTCTTCTCTTCCTCTACAGGGAAGCCTCATATGCAGTAGCTGTGTTATATAATAACACATATTTGTATCACATTTACAATTACTTAAGTGCTATGGAAAAATTGTTCTTGTCTGATCCTTACAGAAAGCCTGTGAGACAGAGATGATATTATGGATCACAATCATTCAAAGCATGGCCACTGGAGTCCAACGGGATGGTCTCAGATTCTCCCAAGTTGAGGGCATCATTTAATTTCTCTGAGACTCAGACATTTTTTTTTTCTATTTGCCTCTTACATGCCTGTGATGTCACACTTCCCCTGACTGATCAGATCTCCTGTCACCTGACATCCCACCCAACTGTAGGAAATCCAAAATAAAATTAAAAATAAAATCTATTTTAATTTTGTCATTTTAATAATTCTTATACTTTGTAAACCCACTGTATTTTTGACAGTGTCTTTCTCCCTTGCAATCTGTCCATTGTTACCTTTATTTTTAGATATTTTTTTCCTATCCTTTTCTTGAACAATCCTAATTCATTTTTTCTTTCCTCCTAATATCTCACCATTTCTTTTAATTCTTGTATTTCTATTTTGTAGTCTTGCTTCACAGTTGTGATTATACCATTAAATTATTTACTTATTTATTTATATTATTTTTAAAGATTTTATTTATTTATGTGAGAGAGAGAGAGAGAGATTGCATGACCAGGGGGAGGGGCTACAGGAGAGGGAGAAGCAGACTACCCCACTGAGGAGTACCCTGCTACAGGGCTGGATCCCAGGACCCAGGAATCATGACTGAAGCTGAAGTCAGACGCTTACCCAGGCACCCTAAGTTATTATTTTTTAAATCAAAGTACAATTTACTCTGTATATATTGGCACTATTCTAAGCATTTTATAAATATTGTTCATTCAGTCATCAGAATAACCCCATGTAATAGGTCTCACCTGAACTCTGTTCTACAGACTGAGGAAAATGAGACACTAAGATATGAATTAACTTACTCTAGAGATTTGTAAATAGGCACTCTGCTTCCAGACTCCATACTATTCATGACTAAGCTATGCTGCCCTCCAGGTGCATGCTCTTTCTAATTTATTGTTTCCTGTCTCTGTTTTCACTTTTTTTCTTGTAGTACCTCATTTTTGTTTTTCTTGTTGCACTCATCATTGAAAAGTTATGTGTTTCTGGACCAATGACTGCAGGACTTTCAGATGTGGAGGAGTTGCCAGAGCTGAGGCACAGGCTATGGCATTTTTGCACATTGGTTGGCATAGCTACCGCTACTCCCCAGTCAATGGTACCAGTATGGGTGCAAGATAGTGCAAAGACCATCTTGAACTCTGTGGTCAGAGGATAAGCTGCTTTCTTGGACATACGGCTGCTTTATGAATGATTATTTTTTAGATCTCTCCCTTCAGTGTCTCAAAATTAATTCAGGTCCAGGGTTGCTGCTTCTGCCAGTCAGTGCCACCCAAATCCTGTGTGGTAAACAAGGATCTAGATTTAACAACCACGGTGCACTGCTCATGTCTAAGGGTTGTCATCTTGCTCTTTCTGATAATCTGCAGAAGCTGGCCCCCTGCCTGCTGCTAGGGAATTCACTCCCCAGGCATTTTCTCTCAGCTTCCTCCCACACAGCCCCTGCTCTGCCCTGCTCCGTCTCCAGGGCTTTTGGCAGCCCTACACCTATTTTGGGCTCTGGAGATTTGAGCTGTCTCTTACTTCTGCTGAAAATGGAGTTTGCATTTTTGTTTCCCTTTCTCCTTGTTGCTTTTGGAAGTTCTCCAGCAGGAAAAGGGGGATATGCTAACTGCATGGACCACATTCAGACCACAAGTGCCCTCTTTACATTTTTATACTTCCATTTCTTCCTCAATCAAAGACCCTTAAATTAAAGTTACTAGACCTCTGACAAGGATGGCTAATAAAATGATTATAAAGTTTTTCATGAATGAACTGTTATTACTGAGAGAATGGAAGAGCGTATTAACACTGCTGGCCTCATTTGATTAGGCTCACGCAGCCAGACTCTATTGAAATCACTTTTTACCCTATTCGCATTGATGAATGTTACTAGTATGCTGTTTACTTCCTCTACCGGATTACAAATGAATGCAATTAAAATTCTAAAGCAAAAAACCAAACCCTCTTGCCCTCATTTAATGCACATCTAAAGCATCTTGATTTTGTACACAGTATCTATTCATAATATGCAATGATATAAAAATGCTGTTCAGTTGAAAGGTTCTTTTGTGGTTATTATTGAATTATGGAAGGCAAAATATGGTTCTCCTATGTCATTTTAATACAGTATGAAATAAAATGGAAAGTAGAAAAACAAAATACGCTCCTGATTAATAATCAGCTAGACAAACATTTATTTTAAGGTCATTCTATCCATCCTCAAGATATTCCAATAAATTGAGTTCTTAATTTTATATTTTTGCTGTATGAATGCTTGGATTGAAAATCAGAAATCACTCTTTTTCTCCTCCAAATTTTAAAACTATCCAAAGAGAAACTGCTCAGAGCCATGATAATTTCAGAAACTCTCTTGAAACACTCACATTGCAAAGGAGGAGAAAGAAAATTGTGTGCACTTCATTGTGTCCTTGGCTTTTGGATTTGAAGACTCTTTTCTAAATTCCAGGTAAAAATACTATCCATGTCTCTGTATGAACATTATTTAAAACTTTATATAAATTCCTCTCCATGCTTCATCCCATTTGATTTATATAGCTAGGCTCTAATATTCCATTTCCCTTTTCATTAAGCAGTGACTTCAGAAACTAAAAGAATTTGTAGCAGGAAAGAGCTAATTTTAACGATGCTAAATGAAATTGATATTTAAGTTGAAACATGGCCTTCTTCACCTCTCAATCCCCCATAATTCCTCTTATGCCTTAATTATGGTTTGTCAGGCCTGTAATTTGGCTATAATTTGCTTCTCTGAAAAAGTTTAAGAAATGAATCATTTGTTTTTAATCCTTATTAGTGAGATTTTTTTTTCCTCTCAATTTTCTCACCTTCTAATTTTCAATACAAATGATGAATCATGAAATCACTGGGATTTTCCTAAGCATGTTTGGCAACCTCTTCAAATTTCTTGCCTATAAAGAAGTCTAATTTTGGATTTTTATTACAGGAAGACATCATTTATTGCTTGAATAAAATATGTGTTAGTGAAACAGATTAAGAACTTCTATATGATGTAAATAGAAAAAAGTTTATATTGTTAGATTATGAGGGATTTTTCTTTTAATATCCTTTTATCTTATTTTATTTTGATAATTACTGCCATATGTTCACTCTAAAGCTGCCGAAATTTAAATAACGAATAAAGTAAAAGTAACGTCTTTTACAATCAGTTTCAGGATTATATGTTATATGATCACCAATAATGCAGAACACTGTGAGTGCTTTGTTTTAATTCGAAACTTTGAGTATTGATTTAATGTTAGTAGGTACTCATTGTTAAATGAACAAATGAATGAATGATGTTAGGATCTGAGGCAAGTAGGGTGACCAACTCATTTCAGTTTTCCTGGGAGTGTCCCGTTTTCAAACTGAAAAGGAAACCGTTTCCCTTATCCTGGGAAACTCTCAGCTTTTGGCAACCTGAATTATTGGTCACTCTCAAAAATCTAAGTTTACCTTACAACCTTTTGTTTTGTTTTAGAACAAGGGTCAGCAAACTATGGCCCTTGAGCCAAATCAACCGATAGCCTGTTTTTGTAAAGAAAGTTCTTCTGGAATACAGCAATATTCATTCACTTATGTATTGTTTATCGCTGCTTTCCCACTACAAGGATAAGTTACAACGGATCATATGACCTGCAAAGCTAAAAAACTTACTGCTGTTTTCTTTGCAGAATAAAACTTCTGTATTTTTACATTCCATGTCTTAATTTATACATTTCATGCAACCAAGAGAGCATCATTTTAGGAAATCAGCTTTGAAAATGTGTAATTAAACCTGATCAAATATATTACTTATGATTTGGGAGTAAAATAAAATATATTCACATTTTATGACCTGCTACTACATACCAGCTAAGTTTTAGAAATAAATGTAAAAATAAGAAAGACACTCTGTTCCCTTGGGGAGCTCTTTCTATAGTCAGGAAAACAAGCAGGTAATGCTGGCAAAATATAAATAAAATGTAAATATCTGCAAACGCGTGCAGGTGAAGTATTTTAGATCAAGTAGGGTGATATTTTAAGATTGTGACCTACCTTTTATTCATTATCCCAGAGCAGAAGGAAAGGAATAGCAGGAGTCTAGGTTCTTTCTTATTTTCTTGACTGAAGATTGAGACTTACATCTGCCACATAACACTGCAGCTACTACACTGTCAGTATAAAGTTTTTCTTCAACATTCTCATGTGCTTTGATGTTAGTGTTAGCTTGATGAAAATGGAACAAGCAGTCCCATTCAGAATAAAGTTTAGATTCAAACCAAACTCATTAAAGATGACACTTAGGAATCAGAGTTACTCACATCCTATAGGATTTCTTAGTGAAAACATAGACTCAGAAGAAAAAAGAAGAGAAAGGCAGAGAGAAGGAAAATAAGTTGATCCAGATCAGAGAAATAACGAATGAAAATATTTTAATAACAAAGGCTTATTAACATTTTATTTTATAGTATTCTTTGAATCTGGATTCAACTACAGCTGAATTCTACACCTGTATAATTTTAGCGATGTGAATGACTAAATCCCATTTTCTACTTATGTCCATTTAAGTTGATGCTTCTGTCATTTGCACTAGGTAAATCTCAACCCATGAATAGTGTTTCTCAAAAATTTCCCCTGAAATGGCAGAGGAAAACAAGATGAATATGTGGTAACTTGAAAGTATAGCTCAGAGAAACTCAAAGTATGTATAAAAATTCTTTCAAATCTCCCTTTTTTTTCTTAAACTTGGTGGGAATTTTGCATCCTTCTCCATAATATCTGTGATATCTTTTAATAATAAAAAAGGCATGCTGCAGAAAAAAGCAAATAATAAGCATAATCTACATGCCTCTTTACATAAAATTTAAGAAAAACATTTTGCAGTTGGTAATATTATTGCCATTTTACATATAAGGAACCTGAGGCTTAGTGAGATTAAATAATTTATTCAAGGTCACTGTGCTATAGATTTAAAAAAAATAGTATTTAGTCCAGATAAAAGTTTAATGCCAAATCTTAACTATTGTTCTGAGGCTGTATAATAGCATGGACCAGAAAGCACACAGTTGAGGGTGGCACAAGAATCAAGATGTGCTATCGATGAGTCAAGTTCATCTCCAGGGTTAAGTGCAAGAAGAATAATGAAAACTTCTTCAATGTGAGTATCTAATACGCATCAGATACTGTGAACTAAAAAGAGTGAAGGAGAAACTGGGAATGCTTGGAAGGAACTACCAAGATAACGAAGCAATATGACCTTGTGCAGAAGTCAGCTTCAGCTGTATATAGCTCATCCCTGTGTTCCGACATTCCAGTAAGCATTGTTGTACCACTGGACTGATTTGGTATGTTGAGCTCCAGAAAGCAATGTGATGGAATGGGTAATGCAAGAGAACTTCAGAAAGTAGAGGGTGAAATAAAGGGCACCATGTGGGAGGCCAAATCACCTCTCTGCTCCTTCCCTAGCACAGATGCTTGTGGTGGAAAGTTAGTGCTGGAGACCCTGACTAGGAGAACTTCCGGCTCCATGTCATAGTTATTTCAACTTCAGTTATTAGTCCTTTATCCTGGAACCTGTGACTCACTGGCTGAGCATAAATAACAGTAATTATCAGGTATGTTTTTAACATAGAAATATATTTTTAAAATTACCTTGCCTGAAAATATATTTATTACATAAGGAGATCACACAGTTTTGGATTGTTTCATACAAGAAAGCTTAATATATTAATATATTAGGTACATACATATACTTTGTGATTTTTTTTTTTAAGAATAAAATACTTGAAAAAAAAACAATAAAATACTTGTGGGGTGCCTGGATGGCTCACTTGATAAGTGTATGACTGTTGATTTTGGCTGGGGTGTCGGGGTTGTGGGATTGAGTTGGCCTGGGGCTCCACACTCAGTGGGAGTCTGCTTGTTCTTCTCCCTTTTCTCCTCCCCTCACTCACACACACACACACACACACACACACACACACACACTCTCTCTCTCTCTCTCTCTCTCTCAAATAAATAAATAGTTAAGAAATTTATATAAAGAATAAAATATTTTTGCATGTACATGGCAAAAGAGACATGAAAAGTTAGTTATTATCCAGTTAATAATACAGAATTGATGAAGACTAGAAACTTCAAATTCTACATTGGATTTTTTTCTATTTTGCCAAGAGGAAAGGGATAAGCAGAATTTTGTTTTGCTCATTCACATTACAACAATGAACATTTGGATGGTACTCTACAGTTTATACAACTCCTACCCTAGTTACCACATTTAATTCTCATAACAGGCCTTAGGTAGAGGGCATCATAATCCTTTGAGAGAAAAGAAAATCAAGACCCAAGCAATTTAAGTGACCTACCGGAGGTCATATTGACAGTAAAGTTGAAGTGATAACTGAAGCCTAGGTGCCTAGACTGAATTCCTTCCTTTTCCATCATCACTGCCTTTTAATTGACACAATATAAAGTTTGCATGGGTAGAATTTCTAAATAAACAAACAAACTAACAAAAGCCCAAGATGCTGCCACGAACTGGGGGTGCGGATATTTGTTTGAGGTCCTGCTTTCAATTTTTTCTGGATAAATATCCAGAAGTGGGATTGCCAGATTATATGGTAGTTCTATTTTTAAGTTTTTAAACTATCCTCTATAGTGGTTGCATCATTTTACATCCCCACTTCCAGTGTTTCAGCATTCCAATTTCTTCACCTCTTCACCAACACTTGCTACTTTATTTATTTATTTATTTATTTATTTATTTATTTATTTATTTATTTATTTTATTTTTAGGTAGGGCTCCATACTCAGTGCATAGCCCAACATGGGGCTTGAACTCACAACCCTGAGATGAAGACCTAAACTGAGATCGATCAAGAGTCGGACACTTAACGGACTGAAACACCCAGGTGCTTCATATTGCTTTTTATTTTTTAATAAAGACCATCCCAACAGGTATGAGGTGATCTCTCATTGTGGTTTTGATGTGCATTTCTTTAATAATTAGTGATGTTGGACATCTTTATGCATACCTGTTGGTAATTTGTTTGCCTTCTTGGAGAAATGTCTACTCATGTCTTTTGCCCATTTTTAAAACAGGTTATTTGCTTTTTTTTTTTGCCATTGAGTTGTTGGAGTTCCTTATATAGTTTGGATATTAACTCCTTATCAGATATATGATATTTGCGGGATGCCTGGGTGGCTCAGCGGTTGAGCACCTGCCTTTGTCTCAGGGCGTGATCCCGGGGCCTGGGGATCCAGTCCTGCATTGGACTCCCTGCAAGGAGCCTGCTTCTCCCTCTATCTATGTTTCTGCCTCTCTCTGTGTGTCTCTCATGAATAAATAAATTTAAAAATCTTTTAAAAAAAGATATATGATATTTTCACTGTCATGTCCAATGCAGCATTATTTATAATAGCTAAGAGGAGGAAACAAACTAAATACCCATCAATAGATGAATGGATAAAGAGAATATATGTATATATCTCATGGATAAAGAGAATGTATGTATATATCTAACACACAAGTATCATTCAGCCATAAAAAAGGGAAATCCAAGCCCACATTATGCTAAATGAAATAAACCAGTCACAGAAAGACAAATACTGCATGATTCCACTTATATGAGGTATCTAAGGTTGTCAAACTCACTGAAGCAAAAAGTAGAATGGTGGTTGCCAGAGGCTGGGGGGAGAGTATACAGTTTAAGTCACGTGAGATGAAAAAATTCTAGAGATCTGCTTATAGCTAACATTGGGCTCATAGTTAACAATACTGTACATTAAAATATTTGTTGAAAGGGTAGATCTCATGTTATGTGTTCTTTACCACAATAAACAAACAAACAAGATAAGTGAAGGGATGGGAGCTCTAAAATATAAAAATCTATTCAACTTGTTAGTAGACTATTTCTTTTTTTCCCCATTATATAAGTAGATTATTTCTGAATACAGATTCCCTGCAGATGACGATTCTGATTATCACTCAGGTCCACTCTTTGTTCCAGTGATAGGCAGTTGGGGTGATGATTCAGAAGGCCACATGGTGAGAGCAGAGGCTAAAAGTGATCAGAGGTGGGATCCATGCCATTAACACTCACCCCCTCCCATTTGCCATCCCAGTGGGGTAGATTTAGCTGGCAACTTTCGTGCTCATCTCTATACACCCTCAGAGTGTAGGTGCCCTAAATTCACCTCCTTTTTTGGGGTGTGGTGGGGGGTGAGTCTGTATGATTTTCCTCTTCAAAGATCACATTATGACTTTTTAAAATGAATTAGGAGGGAAGCTTTTTCTGTCTTTTCTTTCTTCCTTTCTTTTCTTCTCCCCCCGCCCCCCCCCCCTTTTTTTTGATTGACAGTCAAGGAGATCTTTGGTTTATGAGCATAAACTCTGTTACATTTTCGGCTACAAATGACTAGCTCTCTTAGGAAATACAGATGGACAGAACTTGAAGTCTGGAGAAGTGTGGAAAATATGATGAAGAAGGTGTGGACCTGGCCAGTGGAAAGCGTTTTGGTGGGTCTAATGATTTTGGGAAAATCTCTGCAAGGCTGGAACATTTTGCCACACATAAGTGGTTATTTCCTTAGCCTCTTCTGCATTCACTGAGAGTTCTGTGTAGCCAGTCAGAGAGCAAGAGAACTGAAAAATAGTCCCAATATGGGTTTGTCAGGAAGGATATTTCAATTTAGGTTTTTCAAATGTATTGCGTGTAACAAAGCTTGTATTTCTTTTTCATTTCAAATGAAATCTGCCTCATTCTGGTTCACTTAACTCTTGGAAACATAGTTTAATATGTTGAGAAAGCCCTTTGAGGGAGCACTGTAAAGGCTTTCACCACTGCCCCCCCTCTGTAGAAGCAGGAAATCTAGTTCTGCCAAATGCAAATGAGCCCAGACTCCAAAAGGCAAAGTTTCAAAATGCAGAATGCTACAGTATTTAAGACAGCATGCCCTGCACAAATACCAAATATTTGGGGGTCTAGGAAACTATAGAAAGTCATTGCACCATATTTAAAATTTGCCTTTTCAGAAATACTAATATGTGCAGAACATCTTAGATCTATGTTAATGAGTGAGAATGCCTTCCCTGCATTTTTATGGTGGCTTCAGAACATCCCAGGAGTTCTACAGAGCCCCGTTTCTATAGTTGTCTATGTTCTGTTTCCGAATATAAAAGTCTTTTTTGGATTCACATGTCAAGTAATGATCTAAAGTAATGCAGATTGCCTACGAGATGGCCTTGGATTTGCCGGAAGAAAATAGAAGCTGGTTTATTAACAGCTACTGCTCTCCCTCCAAGGGTTAATGGAGCCACATCCAAAGAAGTTGGGCAAGCACTGAAATAGGATAATAAATGTGACACTCTCAGACTATCAGTAGCAAATATTTGAGCTTATCAAATAACGGAGGAAGTAGTTTAGTTACAAATAAACCAATCTCTCATAAAACAAGTTTTCACACAGGGTCATTTCATTGAGCTGGAGACAGCTAGAGGCCACTCATAGGCAGAACTCCCACTCTGTGTACACTGGGTAACAGCCCCTCATGATTAATGGACAGCCAGGGGGAGGCTGCGTCCTGCAGCTCCGCTGAGAAATGGAGCTGGGCTGCGTATCAGCAGCCCAGCCATAAACAGCATCTCAGGATTATTGCGAGGAAGTGACTCATCCTCTGGGAACATAGCTGGATTTGTGTTCTCTGTCCCTCGCCACCCGCCTTCTTTCTCTCGCTCGCTCTCCCTTTTTTTCCCTGTAGAGCAGAGACCATCGTGTCCTAGAAACTATAGTAGATGTCACTGCTTGGCACTTGCTGTGCAAAGAGAGGACAAGTATGTGGGTGTGAGGGGGAGGTGGAATGCTAGTCTTAAAGTAACAGGGACTGTGCTGGCTGGGGCTCTACTGAGGCTGTTTTTCTATAGCCTTTGAGATTAGTTGGTTGAAGGCATCTAATTTGGATTCCAGAAAAAGCACAAGCACTGTGTGAGGGTAGACCAAAAAAAAAAAAAAAAAAGTTGAGGTCCTTGTCTCAAAGCAAAATTCTCATTGAGATTCAGAAGAAATGAAAAATATCCTGGCATGATTTGATTAATTTAGCATGTAAAAAAGAAAAAGATAGAAAGCTTGCCAACTCTTGGTATGTGAATGCCATCTCCACTGAAACAGAAATATGCATGATATTTCTATATTATGATATCATAGAAAGTTTGTTTTATTCTCCCAAAGATTGTAAAAATAAAACATATAGATTCTATAAAATACAGAAATAGAAACAGAAAACCGAACAAATTCGACCATGATACCACCATTTGAAGGCAACCATTATGAACAGTTCAGTTTATTTTCTTCCAGTCTTCTTCCAACATATTTAAAAATAGACTTTTGAGACCTTAACCATATGTAGAATTTCAGTTTACTATTTTCAGCCAACATTTATCATGTTATTCAATCCTTCCTTATACGTAAGTTGAAAGCTGCAAAATACTTATTTTGCAATTTCAATTAACAGGGCAATTTTGGAATAGGTACATGTTCACGCTAAAAGCAGTAGTTGACTGCTCTATTTTTGAGATGAATTTATTTGTTAACAATTATACTTAACCTGTTTCTAATAAAAACTGAAAGGAAAATTCTATGCTATTATTCTTATGCTTAACTCATTAACTTTTGTATTTAAAATAAATATTCTGGCAATTGAATTTTCCACAGAACTAGAAAAGAATTAGTCCCGATCCCTTAGCCTTATAATGTACTTAACCCTATTAATACTCTTTCCAAACGCATGAGCCCTTACTGATTTACTACCTTTAGATGTCAAGATGAATTTAAAAGTGAAGGCATGACATTTACATTTGCCCACTTCCCCTCCCACTCCCTACAGTACCTGCGTTTAGATGCATTTTGTTTATGTGGGACATCTGGAACTACTTTTGATGACCATTATCTTTTCTGGGTTCCTGGACAAATGTCCTCCTAATCAGCCCCGGAGCCATTATACATTCTGAACAGTAAGTCCACTGTGTCTCACCAACAATGCCTCTGCCTTTCTCTTATTTAACCCAGAATAAAAGTTATGCTGTGAGTGTTTGCATAGAAATATGGCATTGAATTCACTTCAAATATTAAACATGCCTTTGGTATAAGGTAGGTCCTTTCCCTCTTCTCAAAACAATGCCCACTCAGGGTTAAAACACTGTGGTAGCTCAGTCCATGGGGGTGGGAGCCCACGGAGGCTACTGCCTGTTTCCAAAGCATGGCATGCAGCTTATTTCCAAGCAGAGTTCCTCTAAATTGACCTTAGGTTTGATACCAATGAGGCTTAAATTAAAGGATGGATGAAAGCTGCCTTTTAGAATAAAATCCAGGCTTACCTAGATTTTTTTTTCTTGCTCCAGAATAGATATAATTTAGAAGGTTTCTGTAGTTCTGAAAATTGTTTCTCTTTGCAGAAACCACACCAAATGTTAATAGGTTTCCATACATTTAGTCAGAACTAACTGAGAAAGCAAATCCCAAATGCTGAGGCATATTGTGCTTGCAAAGCACTAAGTTTTAGCTTCATGTCTCAGAGATTTTCTTCTAAGTTAATGGTGCCTCTACGTTATAGGGAGGTCTACAAGATAAAGAAACCAACAATTTAGACCGTGAATTTGAAGAGATATTAATACCCCTCTGCTTCCCCGCCCCCCCCCAATCATTTGCAGCTAGTAAAAACACTTATTTGAGTAACCACTGTATGAAGATGGAAGTAAATGACCATTTATTGAGCACATCTTATGTGCCAAGCTTTACTTACACTTAAATATTTAAATCTTACAATAATTCTTTTGGGTAGGTATTGTCACCTAATTCTATGAATTACAAATCAAAGGTGTAATTAGTAAAGTCTGAAAGGTCAGTCATCTCAAATTTGATCAATGACAAGGAGATTTATTCAATTTTTAACAGATAAAGGTCACTTTTCATCGCGTATCACACAATATTGAAACATAAAATTAGAAAGCGAAATCCAATCAGAGGGAGAATTCTCAAAGAAATTCTAAAGGCATATTTATCTAAAGATAGAACATTGTTTTCCTCTGAGACTTCGAAATTGGAATTATGAAACTGTCCTCTCATAGAATGAACAAAGAAAGCTAAGGATTAAGTGTGAATATAATGTTAGCACCATAATCTGAGGTTCCCATCCCTCTTATTTTATTTATCCTCATGAATGAAGACTTACTTCCCAGTGTCCCTAGTGATTGTTCTCAGACTTTCTGGGTCATTTGACCCAATTCTATTTCTGCATGTTCAAACTACATTTCCATCATTAAAGCAGAAGATTTGAAGAGTCTTGGTAGGGAGGTAAAAGAAGTAAAACTTGGGGCAAGAATGCAATGCAGGTCATGACAACAGCCTCTATTTATTGAAGGCTTACTCTGGGGTCAAGTTTGTGCCAGGTGCCTTGCCTATAATTCTCACAGCAATGCTGGTGGCAGGTATCCAATTCCTTATTTCGAGCTTGAGGTTCAGAGAGGTTAAAAACATGCCAAAGATAATAGCTAGGAAGGGCCAGAATTCTTATTTAAACTCAGATCTGACCCTAAAACTTTTGTGTTTTTTTTAAATAATTGATCATATTATTCTCTGATAGTTTTAGTGATTTCTAGTACTCTCACTTATCATAGTTTAGAGGCAGGTATTAGCAAATAAAAAACTATAAGGACCCAAATGCATCATATTTAAAAGTTTGTCAAAAGACTGGATTATTGGAGGAGTACATATGTACCTTATTCTCTAGATCTTGAGAAAGAGCTGAGACAATCATTACTCTCTTTTGGATGTATGAGAGCTAAGTCAGAGGTACAGACTAGCATTTTCTCAAATCCCTTTGTTCAGTGCAAGTATGTATTCTGCATTGACTATCTCTTCTAGCTGAATCTTCCATAAGGCATAACTAGCACTATTATTTGAAGAAATAAAAGTGCTTGATGACAGTATAGAATTCTTCACATAATCTCATTTCTCCAAAGGTTCCTGATGAGAGTTGCCTCAAAACTAACAGAAGATATACTGGGAAGAGTCAGCTGGCCATTAGAGAACTACTTACTCTCGTTGGTTTGGTTCTACTGGCTTCCTCAACTCTCAGTATATCCTGAGATGATATGAAAGCCTTGATAGGGCATCCTAAATGAATACCCACACTCTTTGGGGTTGTCAAGAGTCAGGGATATTTCTGTGTTTTTTCATAACAGATTTGCTTATGTTATACCTTGCACTTGATATAAATCATCCTTCAAATAAAAGAGCTATTACCGAATACTCTGGTGTTCTCCATATTGATGTTGAACAATAATGTTTGTCTACATCTTTTGAATTTGACTGATTCAACTTCAATAAACATACATGCTTTTATTATAGGAATAATATTTTTGCAAATATTAATTCATTTAAGTTGTTACTATTATATAAAATTTCTTTGGCACAGCTTCAAGGCTGGGCCATAGCCTATCACTTCACGACTGGATGGAACAGGGACCTGATCCTATAACAAAGCAATGCACTTGAGAGACAGGTTTGGTGGAAGGCAAGGCTAGGAATTGCTAAATCTCTTGAGCAGACCCTGCTTTACCTAATTCCTTCTATAGCACTCCTCTCTGCACACATACACATACTAGTCTTAACATTTCAACAACAATAACAGGAAGACCTCCACCACTGGGTCTTCCAGATTTGTAGAGAAAATATCTATGTTTACTGTTTAAGGCTTAGCCTGGAGGAGGGAGACATTTGGAAGAAGGGAAGTTGTGTAAAAGGGAAAAGCCATCCTTTTCATTCCAGGGGATTATGGATGGGAAGAGAAGAAACATTAGCCTTTAGAAATATATTTGTATTACCTACTATTTTGATTTTTATTATCATTCCATCTTCACTGTTGAAAATGTATCATTTATGGGGCACCTGGGTGGCTCAGTCAGTTAGGCATCCTTCTCTTGGTTTCAGCTCAGGCCATGACCTCAGGGTTATGAGATCGAGCCCCGAGTGTGGCTTGCTCAGGGCGTGGAGCCCACTTAAAACTGTCTCTCTCCCTTTCCCTCTGCCCCTTCCCCACCCCCAAAAGAAGAAAATGTATTATTTGAGATAGCATTCAATAAGCAAGAGCTGTCATGGTTCCCTCTACCTCATGTGATATACAGAGAACAATGCAAGGAAAGGATAAACATGCATGGAAAGTTAGCATGGTGTGCTCATTTAGCACTCACGGATGGCATTGCTTATATATTCAAATGATTTAGTTTCTCTCTGGGAGTACTTCAGATGGTTATTAGCAGGTAGTGATGGACTTTAGGAACATCTTGGGGTTCACTCTAACCCTTGGCCATCCAGAGAACACTGATGAGATCATTAGAACAACTGAATTTCTGAAACTGTTTTACTTACCCAGGTCCTTGCCAAAATGAATCCCAATCTGAACCCTCCCGTGAATTTTCTGAATCTGCTGGCATACCAGTGGTGCCCCACAGGCTGGAACCAATCGTTCTCAACCCTGGCTGTGCATTACAGCCACCTGGTGAGCTTTGCCAGCCACCAGAGTCCAGACCCAAACTGAGACCAATTAAACCAGCATCTCTAAGGTGTGGAGCCCTGGCACCAATACATCTGAAAGCCTCCCCAGGTGATTATAATTGTGCAGCCAGGGCTGAGAATGACTTAGTTGAGTCCAAATTACTATTATTCAACAGTGGCAAGCAGTTTTCATCCACTGACCTCATACCTGAGTCAGCTACACTAAATTGTATTTTTTACAGCTCAAGGGGATAGTATTTTAAGCACAGAAGGATATTTCTTTTATGGAAGATATAGTGCCCATTTATCTCATGATAAAGGAGATCAATGATGAAAAAAATACAAATTGAGGCAAAAGAGAGTAGTGCTCTGAATTAACACACATGCTCTGATATTTGTAAATAAGACTAAAACTGGGCTACTTAGCCTTGGCACTATTGACATGTTGGGCCAGATAATTTGTTTTTAGGGGGAAGGCTGTCCTGAACATTGTAAGATGCTTAGTATCATTCCTGACTTTCACTCAGTAGATGCCAATGGCACCACCCCTCTCACTTGTGACAAACAAAAATGTCTCCAGACAATAGAACAACATCACAGGATCCAGACATTTGCTTATAAGAGGGGGAGGTAGGAAAAGGCGAAAGTAGGCAAGCGCTAATCCCAGGGTTAATCCATTACAGTCAAAACCGCTGTCAAGATAAGTACAATTTCCAGTCTAGCCATCCTTGACAGCTACTTCCTCTTGAGGGCCTTTTCTCTTTCATTGTGACAGTCACTGGTTTTAAGGAATGCAACTGTCTGTAACTCAAGAAAGTGACGTGTCAAACTAGGGGCTTTTTAGAACTCCAGGTATGGTCTGGAAGGAAGACTTTAAAATGTGGAATTAACAACAGCTTTGAGTTTTCATTATTTCCCTCGAACTTGCTCTTTTTAGATGACAAGCATGTGCAAAATTAAAATCAATCTACTAGTCATTTCTGTGACACTACAAACATATTTCATCATTAGTGATTTATCCCATTCAGGAAAGTAAGCTGGTTAAGCTCAATTTATGGGAAATGCATCAGCAAGAAGATAGGAATCTGGTGGTAAAAATTTAAATGAGTGTGTTGTATACGAAGGCAAACAATCCCTTTTCAGTACAGGTAACTTCTATCTTGGGATACTAAAATTCCAACTTGAAAATATACTGGGGTAGTCTCATAAAATATTCTGTGGAGTAGCTGCAATGTAATATATGAAACATAGACGGTTCGGGGGTACTTAAGAGGTCAACTGGTACAAAATATAGTTCAAGCAAGAACTAAATATACCCATGGTTGCATGATCCATGATTCTCATTGTTAGTTTCAAAACTGCTCTCTACTTTGAGGGGCATAAAGTATGCCCCTCTATAAACTGAAAAAATTCAAGTGAGCTTTGTAGTCATGTGAAACAAAGAAGCTCTCAGTGTATAGCATATCTCACAGCTTTAGAGATAAGCAAAGAAACAAATAAGAAATTGCTCTTTTCCAATAGCCTGAAGAAATCTGTAAGCTTTTTATAATGGAAAAGCCTGACAGAGGACTATCCTACTCTGACAAAGAATTTTTGGGTTCTGAGCCTACCTTTATTCTTTCCTTCTTTCTTTAAATAATATCAGGACACTTCCATTTTCTCTGTATGCTGGCCTACTTCCAGCTCTATAAGGAAGATGGAAATGTATCCAGACTCTTGATGAACTATGAGCCCCATGAGTTGGTCTACTTGGCATTTTCACTGTGTCAGGCAAAGAATGAATGATCTAAGATTTTTTAGGGAAGATGGTGAAAGATCCCTCTTATTTTTTGTCCTGACACATAAGGACCCTTAATTTAGACATGTGTATCCTATAAATATGTTGTTTTGTTTGTTTTTGTTTTTACTTCAAATTTAGTATGCTGATGTTGGTACATGTTGGAAGGCAACCATTTTTCATGGTCAGACGTTTTTTAGTTTGCAGATTTGTTACTCATTCCTGTCAAAAGCATTGTGTAAGTGTCCTTTGTCACATTACTCTAGTCCCTCAACATAAAGCCATAAAATTACTGAGTACAATAAAATGTCTAAACAAAGACATCTATCTTAATATAATGTTATCATGTCTACGAAATTAAATTCTACATACTTACTCTTAGAAAGATACTTAGATCTGGTTTTTATGTCATTTACATTTTTTTTCTTTTTTAGTAAAACACTTCAAATGTGAAATGAGTTTTAAAAATGTGTAAAAAATGAGTACGTCTTAAGACACTTTGGGGTTTCCCATATATAAATTTTGCCAAACTCTCAGTTGAAAGAAGTGAGCCTGGAAGTAAGGAACGCCAAATACCAAGCATTCAAAGCTAATTTGATTAATCAGGTAAACCTTAGGAAGACTCGGGACATTCCAGAAATATTGTCTGGAAACTATCTCAATTTGCCAAATTCCCAAGCACAAAAAATGTCCGGGATACTCCCTCCTGGCTTTCTGCTGACTTGCGTTTTCATTCACAATGACACGTTTCTTACATTTATCCTCATGTCGCAAATGCAGCCTCCTGTCCAGCATTCTCAAAATCATGTCTCTGAGTTGATGTTTGTTGCACAGAGGAAAAGGTTTTACAGTAATAAGACCTAGAAGATCAGGGAACTGCTCTAAGGTAAACATTCAGGGGGCCTGCAGGCACTGCCACATTACACAATTCACTTGAGCCCTGGTCAGGACTAGAAAAGCTGGGTAAATTTCTTCTTTCCCTTCTCACCTTCCTCCCATTCCTCCTTCTTCTCCTTTTAAAGGGAGAGGTAGCATAGATGGTGAGAGGAACTTGGACTTTGGAGTTAGGCTGCCTGATTTGAACCTCACTCTACCACTTGCCAGCTGTTTAGTCTTAGGCAAATTATTTAACTTCTCTGTGACTGAGTTTGTTCATCTGTAAAACCTATCTCCCAGAAGGCTGTTATAAGGATTAAATGAGTTAATATATGTAAAACTCTTATGACACTATCTAGCATCTAGAAAGTACTCATTGGAAAAAAAAGTAAAAAGAAACAGGTGGGCATGGTGGTTCCTGTTGTATGGATCTCTGACACGTGGGGTAATCTGTGCACATGGCCAACACCACCTCTGCTTTATATCACCGAGTTCAAGTGCTATAGAGGTTGATGAACACTGAGATGTTCTGATGCCCATTTTCAATTTCTCAGGAGAGAAACTATGATTGGCCCTAACTTGTGCTTGGGATCCCCCACAGAACTGAGTCTCTGTAACCATGCGGCCAACATCTTTCACGACATACGAAGTTTTAGGGATCCATTCTGTCCGTGGATAGTTCTTAGCAAAGGGGGAGGCATGACTGAACAGATCCCTTAGAAAGTCCCTACTACATTATTTTATTAGTTTGCTAGGGCTGCTATAATAAAACACTACAGATTAGGAGGGTTAGACAATAGAAACCTATCTTCTCACTGTTCTGGAGGCTGAAAGTCTAAGATCAGTGCACTGGCAAGCCTCTCCTGAGGCTTCTCTCTGGCTTACAGATGGCTGCTTTCTTGCTGTGTCCTCATGAGGCCTTTTCTCTTTTTTTTTTTTTTCTCCTGGTGTCTCCTCCTCTTCTTATAAGGATACCAGTCCTATTGGATTAGGGCTCCACCCTTATGACCACTTTCAACCTAAATTACTTCCTAAAGGCCCTATCTCTAAATATAGTTACATGTGGATTAGGGTTTCACTTTCTGAATTTCATGGAGACTGGGTGGATAGGGACACAATTCAATCCATAACATTTATCCATTTGTCTTAGAAATAACGTTTGTGAGGTTCCTGTCTTGAACACTGGTAAAAACCATATTTTTTGGCCTTTTCCTTAAGTTTTAATCTTAAATCCTTTGATTATTATCATATGAGGAAGTGATGGGGGCAGTGGATAAAAATTCTCCTTTTCAAGCTACTTATTAAAGGTCACTTAGAAAAATAAATAAAATAAATAAAATAAAATAAAATAAAATAAAGTAATAAAATAAAACATGTGCTACTAGGGTCACCAGGCTGGCTTAATAGGAAAAAGTGTGGGGAAAAAAAAAAAAAAAAAAAAAGAAAGAAAAAGTGTGAGACTCTTGATCTCAGGGTCCTGATTTACAGCCCCATCTTGCATGTAGAGATTACATATATACATAAAAACTTAAAAAAAAAAAAGAAAAAGAAAAAGGTGACTTATAGTCTTAATAGTATGGAATATTTCTAATAACTATATTGGAAAAAGTTGCTGAAGCCATTGTTCAGTCTAGGGCATGGGTAGGGGTATTGTTTAAGCATGTACTTGATTAATTTAGTGGTTAAGATTATATGTCTATATGCCCATATTTTTTTAATATAGTTAAGTTGCAGAAATTTAAAAATATTTCTGTGCTCTAGTTGCTGATAGCATAAGGGCTTTGATCCAAGCTACAGAGTAGACTCAATAAGAATCAATGTACAAAGGTGCATCACTCTCCCAAGCTTTTCTTATCTAGCTGCTCAAAACTCTAATAATTTTTCATTTATCTGAAGATAAAAGCCTATATGTCATTAGTATGTTGGGAAAGTTGTCTACTCTCCAGGTCATTATATTAAAACTAGGAGGCTTTTTTTCCAAATAGAATAAAATCTCAGCTAAGCAACAAATAAGAAAAGACAAATGTTACTAATTTAGGTAGAGTGTTATGCAAAAAGTGACCAAAAGAGTAAATTCTAAATTCCTATAAAACTTATTTCTTTTTTGGAAATACTTTTTTTCCTTCAAACCATAATTGATACTGTCTCCTTGGAAACAATCCTAAGACTAGTTAGGTTACTGGAAAACATGTAGTTTAAACTTAAATTATAGTAATGTGTTGCCTCTTCCTATTAGTGCCACTTGTGCTAGTAAAGACAACTTGAGTATGTCTCTGTCATGCTATAGGCTAATTCTGATGGAAAGATGCTCCAACTCCGAAATGTGAGTTGAGATGGATGTGTCCACATTTCTCAGCGCAAAGTAATACATGGACATTTTGATTTCACTCATTGCTTTCTTGGGCAAGGTTAACGTAGCTCTGTGTCCATGAGACAAAGTCAGCTTCTTGAGCTTACAAGAATATATGAGAAATTCAATTAGTTCATATCATGAGGCTGGATTGCAGACAGATAGTTTTTCTTTCACATGACATTCCAACACTATTGTTGGAATGCTTATAGAGTTTATTTGAATTTAGCAACTCCCTCTCTTTAATTATAGTATGGAAGGCACTGTCCTAGGAATCTTGGGAATAAGAAGATAAAACAAAGTTGGCCCTTGGGACACCTGGGTAGCTCAGTGGTTGAGCATCTGCCTTTGCTAAGGGCATGATCCTGTGGTTCTGGGCTTGAGTCTCACATCAGGCTCCCTGCATAGAGCCTGCTTCGCCCTCCGCATATCTCTGCCTCTCTCTGTGTGTCTCTCCGAATAAATAAATCTTTAAAAGCAACAACAACAACAAAAAGTTGGCCCTCAAGAAAGTCAGTTCAATGAAAGAAATTCAAATTGATTTTACTACTTAATGTGATGTAATATATTATATTGGAGATGCAACAACCATCTGGAAGTGCAAAATGAGACAAGTTTATAGATGAGATTGATGTGTAGACACAGCAAACCCACTGTTTGGTATGCACTGCTGGGTGTCCATGGCTCTATCCCAGCACAGAAATCTCAGCAGCAGGGAGTAATGCTGGTGGCTTTCCATCAAAGCTCATGAGTGACTTTGGGTTGATCAAGTGGGAGGAAGGGAGAAAGGCATTTGACACAGAAAGTCTGTATTAACTTTGCTATTAATAAAAAGCTTTATTTTATCTATTATTATTATTATTATTATTATTATTATTACCTAGAGGCCAATATTCTTGGAAGCAAAGACATTTGGCTTTCTGGTTGTGTTTTAGGGTGGGAGCTTAAACCTATGGAATGTGACAATGCTCTGGTAACAACAGAATGGTTAACAAAGAAATCACTGATGTTAAAGTAAATTTATTAAATCATCTATTTCTCAGATAATTAAAGCATTACGTATGGCAAACAAGTTTCTCAACTCTCGGTTCTGACGTGGAGCATCTTTCCAACAGATTTAGCTGATAGTATGATACAAAGTTACTCAAGTTGTCTGTGTTTGCTTAATGGTATTGTATTTTGTATATATTATAATAGAATATGCACAGCTGATCTGTTTTTTGGCATAGCCAAACTTGGAGTTTAAATGCTCCTTTTTCTACTAACAAAGCATATGCTGGAAGTTATTGTTTTCTGAGGGCCATGTTTTATTTCATGTTGGAATTTAAAGTCTTCCATTGATCTAATACTAATTTAATTTTTTTGCAAGTACCTTTGACTTAGCAAATTCACTAGTCCCAATGATTTGATTTGGAAGCTTTGAAAATGGGGATGATATCTTCGAAAAGTTATGGTGAGAGAGTAAAAGCTGGCTAAGCCTGGCTCCAGTACTCCATGATCATTCACTATTTCTTGAAATATGCTGAATGGTTTGAAATTGAAATGGCATGGGTGATGACAAATATGTATGACATAAATATTTGGTGGCAGAACTATCTGAGATATAGTCATTCAAAAACTAAATGAAGATAGATCCCAAGTTGCAACTTCTTCAAGTTATTATGTCTACCCAAGCAACACGAACCAGACAGCATGTGAAGAAACTCTTAAGACCCCTCCTACCCTTGAACTGTCTTCTCAATCTGTTGCCTAATGAAATTTTGCTCCTCTTATCATTTTTACTACTCACCTGGAGGCTTGATTCTTCCTCTCCTTACTTGGTCATCGAGTCTCAAGGCCCATTTCTTTAACTATTTTCTTAGTTCCTTTGGCAATAGTTATGTTGCTTTATTCCTGCTCAGTACTGCTTTAGGAAACATCTCAATTTGCCACAATATACAGAAATTAACAAACATGTTTTCAGTATTTTTCAGTCATATTAACATAAGAGCTAGGAAGCTTCTTAACTCACTAGGTTTTGAGCTTTCGTTTCTGAAGCAGTTTAGAAGAGTAAATTTGAAAACATAAATGGAGCTTATCCAGTAAGACCCAAATACCATTAATAATCAGATATGTTGAGGACACTGTGTCTCTAAAGTTGAGGCCAATATCAAACACTGATTTTTTAAAAATTAGTTTTTATTCGAGTGTTAGATATTTAAAAATAGTATATGAAATGTAGGCCACCCCATTTAATAAAATAAAATAAAGAACATGTCATCTCGTAATCACTTTCTAGTTTCAGCCTGAGGTTTTGATAAAGTCTAAGAAGGAATTGCCAATAAGCTGGGATGATGATGATGATTTAGTATCATGCAGAAATGTAAAATCTCATGCTAGCTGTGCACATTTGATATCCTGACTTAAACATTTTGACTGTGTCAAAGGATTTTTCTGAATTTGCCAAAAAGAAAAATCAGCCAAATGTCTATGACTATTACACATCTATGACCACCTGTTGCTTTTCTGAACTCACAAAACACTTCGTTTGTACCTTCATTACAATACTTAGCAATTTATTCCTTGTGTTAAAGTTCTTTGTATCTTAGTTTCCCCAACAGCCTGTAAACTCTTTGAAGTCATGATATACAGATAATCTATCTTTGAATGCTCCATAACACCTATCCCAGAAGTCAGTAAATGTTTATGGAATGGATAAATAAGAATAACGGATGATGCTATTTTTGTATCACCATTCTAGAATTAAAGTTGACAAATTCATCTTGGCATGTAATAGATTTTAGAAGTAAAGTTTTATGCACATGGGGACCAAGAAGAGTAATGCACATTCCTGAATGAATGAAGGAGAGCTGATGACTTCAAAGTCACCAGTAGACCATTTACTTTATCTGGGATCAAGGACTCTGCAAGGATAAAAGGCAAAGGAAGTCCTACTCCTTGAAAACAAATGTTTTCTTAAAATAGAGGTTTGCTATCTAAAGCTCCTTTAATTCCTTGGGTTCAGCCCTATGAAATCATTCTCCTTGAAGTTTAATCATCCCAAATCCCATAATAATAATTTAGGGAAAGATAAATCACCATAGAAAACACAGAATATGGTAGAATTATAAGTCTAGCATTAGGAAGATTTGACCTGGTTATAAAACTTATCCATGGAAACACTGTGGTTAGAATTGGTGTGAATTCACTCACTCGAAACTTGAAGGTACCAATAGGACATAGAGAGGCCTTTGCACAAAGCAATGGACAACCATAACTCCTAAGTTAGTTAAATCAAAGCAGGCTTTTTCATATATATGATGTTTGATATTGTAATTATTTTTTTGTGTTTTTATGCTTGTGTTAAGAAAGAGACATTGGCAGAAAATAGACAATGCTTCACTTAGGAAGAGAAATTTGTAAACTGGTGAAGAGTAGAAATACTTAATCCTTGATCAATGAAATTCCTTCAGAATCTCATTACACTGACCTTGTCTCTCTTTTTTCCCTCAGATTTGGCAGTTGTGTCAGGGATTATGGTTTTTAAGAAAAGTAGATTTTTTTTTCTTTTTAAATATCCATGTATCTACAAATGTGAAACTTTAGAATTTCAAAATATGATAAAAATTTTTGTCACTTTATAGGTTTTGATTTAATTTATTTTAGAAGCTTCACCATTCTTTTGATAGTAGCTGACAGATCCAATCCTGTTCCCATATGCTTTCTGCTATTTAAAAAGAAACAGTACACAATTGCCTCAGAGAAGCACCATGTGTTTCCAAAGTGTGAATCTGAAAACTATCCATCTGGTCATGCTGGCATCTTTCTAAATTGCATGTGATTGAAAGAAATGTATTCAACATTTTGCAACTCTTTGGCCAAATGATAAAGATAACAAGGTAAAGGAGATAATTTTTTCGTTTCCATTTATTGAAAATCAAATCTGTTCTCTCAGCCTGGAATACCTTGCCCACCCTTCCACCTGGATGGCCCCAGTCATCCATCAAGACCCAAGGCACATGCTGTTTCCTTAGTGATTCTCTGTAACCCCAGCTCTGCATGCTGTACAACTCTATTCATGTTGGTATAAAAATGCTTATTTACTTTGATTAAAATGATTTTTTAAAATATTGCCTCTCTTAATGCAATTCAGTACAACAAAATATTATTACAATATTCCGGACACTAGTCTAAGGCCTGTAGATATAGTCTTGAATAAGCAGAGAGTATTTTTGCCCCATAGAGATTACAATCTAATTGGGAAGAAAAAAAATGGGCAACTAATTACACTTAAAATTGATACTCAGTGGGGAGATAACTACATCTGGAAATCTCACGTAGTCAAAAATAATTTGGAAGTCTTTTAATATTATTGCTATTATTAATAATTATGTCTTAGATGATGTAAATATTCAGATTAATTTTCTAGCTTTGTAGAATCATTGGAGGGATCTATTCTACTTCACATTTCTTGTGAAAATGATGAACAGTTACTGAATTATGGGCTAAGCCTAGTGCTAGGTTGTATATGTGTATTACTTTATGATGCATTTGCAAACCCTCTATGGTGAAGTTATGAAGTTATTTTTTTTCAAACTTAAATTAATCCTAAAGATAAGATTTTATTTCAGGGTCTTTAAGAGGGAGATAAGTTATATCGAATCATTATAGCTTCCCCTATGTAGTACTAAAATATGTCCACATATTAATTAAGTAGAAATAGTAACTTTATATTAAACTGATAAGAAACCAGGACATCTTGCCACAAAACATTAAGAGCAAAGTGACTTCCCATTTTTTGATTACGTTGAAATGCACAACTGAATCAATTGTTATGAGGAACAATTCAGTAAAAAAAAAATTAGTTCATCAGATTTTGGTTAGATTGATTGTCACAGATTTCAGTTCATTAATGAAATAATCTGTGTCTGCCCTAAGTGGGGACACATCTTGATTATGGCTCCTACTAGAAACTAAATTCCTGAAGGTCAGCTCTCATCTCTACTTCTTTTGAACTTCATCATAGCCCCCAGACTAGAATATTACACCAGATGAAACTTGGCCCCAGTTAAATAAATCAATTTTGACCCTCTTTCCATACTATCCAAATGCAATAAATTTAATTAATATTCATTCTTTTACCCATACAGGCATCCTCTGCTAGCCAAACTCTATACTAGGGCTCTTTTGCTCTACAAACTCTGAAACTATATCGAAATACTAACACTTCAAATTAGAAAAGTACTAAAGAATATGGATTTCAGGCACTCTTTGGAAAGCTAGTTTCTGTGCACTGTTGGTAGGAAGAAACTGCCTACTCTTCAGGAGAGATGGGGGGAAGAGGGTGTTGTTACAGGATTGATATGGGAGAAGCTTACAAGATGTGCTGGGAAGGGAGAGAAATGAGATCAGGATGACAGCTAGAAGGCACTGATAACTGAAAAGTGAAGTTTTAATTTCTTGTGAAAGGAAACATTTACTTTTTCAAGTTTTGAAAAGCTGTACGTTAGAAATAGTTAATCCAAATTATTGTTCAACAATATTGAGTATATTTGCTACTCTGCTCCAAGAAAGCTCTGCTGAAAGTTGTGTGATCTTCAAGTTAGTGTAATGAAGAAGAAAACCCCTTGAAAATCTCTCACTTTGTCAGGACTGAGCTGAGGGCAGATGACTCACAGTATGGATTCAAGTTAAATCATTTAACCTTTTTTTTTCTTATTCAACCCATCTGGGAAGCTGAATACAAGCACTTCACTAGGAAACAGATGGTGCTCCAAAGCTAAATTTTCCCAGATTAAAAAAGAAGAAAAATGTGTTATAAGCACTAAAGGAACCAAACGTGGAAAAAGACCAGGGATTAAAAGGAAAAGAACTATAAACTGGATCAAGCCTTTTCCTCTGTAAAAAAAATAATGTAATACTTAAAAAAATCAGTCCTGTGAGATGACCTGGGGACAAAGTGAAATATTTCCCAAGTACCATATGTGTAAAGGTGGTCATGATTAATAATATGTATGAAAAGTAAAATGCTCTTTTTGGCACATAATTATGTGTTCCTTTACCTCTCTATCTCAGAAAATGAATATATTTACTTCACAGAACAGTTATCTACTTGACATCTGTAAAGTTAAATACTAATAAAAACATTTCCTGAGAAAATTTATGGGATTCATCTGATTATAGCTCTGATGAAATTTAATACATTGGACAAATGAAAAATATTTCCAACATGTTGTAGAATAACTGTTTTCTAATCTATGTCTCTCTCTCTCTCTCTCTCTATATATATATATATATATATGTTTTGCTTATATATGTATAATGTATATAATATTGCTTGAACAAAATGCAAGCCATTGCCCTTTGCTAACATTGGATGATTATAATGTTACTGTATATAAAAGTATATTAAATTCAAATGTGTATATACTGTATATAAAAGCTTATTAAATTCAAATCCATCTGTGCTTAAGTGCCAATATTTACATCTTTCATATTTTATGGAAGAAGAAATGTCCTGTTGTAGCTAAACTAAAGCTATATTGATGAATAAAGTAGAACATAACAGAAAGTATCTATACCTTTTTATTACCTGAATGGTTGTGATAAACTTGGGGGTCGTTAGCTTCCTATTTAAAATATGTAGTTCATAGATGAGGCTGAGTACGAAACCTGAGAAATTCACACTGTAGACTTCCAGATGCCACAGTATTAAAACCCAGACTGGACTTAGAGTCTGAGACTGCCTCCAAAAGGAGATTCCATTGTGGTTGAGGCAAATGGTGCTTTCCTAACCCAATACAACCTTTCTTGACTAATTCTCAAAATCTTGTTTATAAAGCAACAAACATGTACATATTTTTTCTTCAAAGAATCACTTTTTTTATTGGATTTGGGTCATCCTCCTGTTACTGAGAAATACAGATGAGGTATGGCTAAATGGCTAAGAAGCAGTGAAAATTAAAAGGCAAACTTCTGGTTTTAAGAAAAGAGAGTTCTATATGTCTCTTACTCTAATTTCCTATTGGGAATAGATAAAAAACATTGAGTATCATTATGGCTTTTAATGTCCACAATAATGAATGTCCAAATAAATTCTCTAGTTTAACACAGCTCCTGTTCAAAGCAACAAATGCATCCTTGGGAATGTTTGCATAAGTAAATCTAATAGAAGCCCATTCAATCTCTTGAGACTTCCAAACTAATCTGTGGGTCCCTCCATTATTCTTTTTTGATGATACATATTCAATTATATTTATAAAATATTATAAAAACATATATTCAATACATTTGCATATTAGTCATTACATATATCCATATATACATTCTGACTACATTTACATAATTCTTTTCCTTTGATAGTAAAAATATTTTTCCAAAGAAGATGTACAAATGGCCAACAGGCACTTGAAAAGATATCCAACATCTTTTCTTATAGTTATCAGAAAAATGGAAACAAAAACCACAGTGAGATATTATCTCACATTTGTGAGATTGGCCAGAACTAAAAAGACAGAAACATAACAAATGTTGGTGAGGTTGTAGAGAAAAGGATACCCTCATACACTACTGGTGGGAATGAAAATTGGTGCAGCCACTGTGGAAAGCAGTATGGAGGTCCCTAAAAAAAGTAAAAATAGAACTATCAGGGGTGTCTGTGGTGGTTCCATTGGTTAGGCATCTGCTTTCAGCTCGGATCATGACTCCAGGGTCCTGGGATCAAGCCTCACATTGGCTCTCTGCTCAGTGGGGAGCCTGCTTCTCCTTGTCCTTCGGCCTGCCACTCACCCTGCTTGTGAACATGATCTCTCTGTCAAATAAAGAAATAAAATCTTTTTAAAAAAAAAATAGAAGTAGGGATCCCTGGGTGGCGCAGCGGTTTGGCGCCTGCCTTTGGCCCAGGGCGTGATCCTGGAGACCCGGGATCAAGTCCCACATCGGGCTCCCGGTGCATGGAGCCTGTTTCTCCCTCTGCCTATGTCTCTGTCTCTCTCTCTCTCTCTGTGACTATCATAAATAAATTTTTAAAAAAAGTAAAAAAAAAGTAAAAAAAATAGAAGTACCATATGATCTAGCAATTCCACTTCTGGGTGTTTGTTGGAAGAAAATAAATACATCAATTTGAAAAGACATTATGTACCCCAATATTCACTGCAGCATTATCTACAATAGCCAAGACATGGAAGCAACCTAAGCATCTATCAATGGATGAATGAGTAAAGAAGATGTGGTATCTATACAAACACACACACACACACACACACACACACACACCGTAAACACACAATAGAATATTACTCAGCCGTAAAAAGAATGGAATCTTGCCACTTGAGACAACATGGATGGACTAGATGGTATTGGACCAAGCAAAATAAGTTAGAGAAGAAAAATACTGTATAATTTCACTTACCTGTGGAATCTAAAAATAAGCCAAGCAAATGAATAAACAAAATAAAATGGAAACAGACTCATGGATACAGAAAACAAATTGTTGGTTTTCAGAGTGGGGAAAGGTTGAAGAATGAGTGAAAGAGAAGGAGTTAAAGATATACAAACTTCCTTTTGTGAAATAAATAGATCATGGGTATATAATGTACAGCATAGGGATTACCGTCAATAATACTGTAATAATTTTGTATGGTGATAGACAGTAACAAGACTTATTGTAGGCATCATTTTGTAATCTATAAATATTGAATTAACATGAGATACACCTGAAACTAATAGGAAATATTACATGTCAATTATACTTCATAATACTAGTAAAATTAGCAAGAACAAAATTAAAAGTTAAAAACAGAAACTATTGATATGAAGAATTCAAATTCTCAAATAATACTATATTTGTGATTCAGTTAAATTTGGAGAAAAAGGGGCTTACATTCCAATTTCAAAAGGATTCTTTACAAAGATACGTCTGTTGCTGTACACAGACCTCCAAAGATTTGCATTGGCTCCTTGGCCTGTAAGTTTCTCACAGAAGAGATTCAGCTGTATTTGAAGGTGGTTTATAAAGGAAAATATCTGGAAAGTATAGGACCAGCATGCTGGCTCCTGGTACATCATATCCAGCAAGTTCCCAAGGCTCTGGTAGTACAAACCAATATGGCCTTCCATGGAGACAGTTGGCCCTCTTAGGTGTCACATATTGACTTTTCCCATCATTATCTCTAGTGTACCTACCTTCGAATGATCTCCCTTGCAATCTGAATATCACTTCCTTAGTAACAGTAGTAAAGTTTTCTTCCTTTCTTTCCCTGAACTGATCCTGAGACGTGGCATGCTATTTGGGCTCCGTGTAGGTTAAGAATGATTTATAATCCATCACTATAGTCAGAAGCAAGTCAAAGCTCAAAACTGACATTAGGTAAGTAGTCAGGCTCACTTAGGAACAGTATATTTACATTTATATATTGATGGTCCATAACAGCATATATACAGAGTATAAGCTCATATAAACACCTTTAAATCATTTCTACTCTCTTCATAAGTCTATGGTAAAATCTAGCATAAAAGCATTTTGTTGCTGTGTGTCTATGATTAATGTTAAAAATGACTAATATTGTCTGTTGTTATCATTTCTCTCTGAGGATCAATTCTCTATATATACATTCACACATTCTAATCCCTTCCTCATTGTACAGCAAGTAGTGCAGCCAAAGTGGATGTAATCTGAACATATCACAAACTCTAATTGGTGGCTTCAAGTTTGATGCACTCCACAGTTGCACTAAACTTATTAACTCCCAGTGGTTGGAAAAGGTCTCCAAATATGTAACAGATTTAGAAGGAAGACGGAAACTAAGCTCAAATTTTAAACTCTGCTAGTTTAATGTCATTTAAGTTACATCATTTTATTTTTTAAAAATTTTATCTGTTTATTTTGAGAGAGAGAATAAGTGAGACAGAGAGAGCAAGTGAAAGCTGGGGGGGGGGGCAAAGGGAGAGGAAGAGGCAAGCCCCCCACTAAGCAGAGAGCCCAGACTCAGGGCTCAATTCCAGGACTCCAGGATCATGAACTGAGCCAAAAGCAGATGTTTAACTGACTGAGCCACCCAGGGACCCCTAAGTTACATCATTTTAAAATAGATAACCAAACTTAAAGCCACTTATATGACTAATGGTTGTATCAAATGAGAAAGCATGCATGTCAGGGTATTCAGAAAATTGCTGATAGCATACTCTTAGCACACCATGAAGAAAAGGAAAGGAAACAAACATTTTTGTATATCTTCTATTTTCTAGGCACTATGCTAATAGCTTTTGTTTTATCATCTCATTTAATCTTCTAAGTATCTTCTCACATAGATATCATTATACCTATTGTACAAATGAGTAAACTAAAAGCACAGTGAGTTTAAACTACCCCATCTCTGGTCTGTATAGATCCAAAGCTCATATTCTCTCCACTATATTGTACCATTTTCCACAAGAAGGAGAAAACTTACATTTATATACTCCTTAATGCTTTTAGACCTCTTAAAGACAAATGTTTTTATCTTGACTTGCAAAAGCTCCCACTGCTGCAAGGACTTCAACAGTTCTCTTCAATTCCATGTGGTTCGTTAAGGAGCACTGAGACTCTCCACAGTTAGTGCATACAAGTTCTGAATTTCCACTCACAGCTTAGAGGAAGAAATAGCACAGATTTCCTCGTCTTTCTTTTATTTTTAATGCCTCTTAAATAAAATGACACTTCTATTTTTCAACATGTTGATTATTTTTATATGTTTTCTGATAATTTTAAATTTCTAATATTATTCTTAAATCACTATCTTGCTTGAGTTTTTGAGTGCAACTTTGTGATTAAATTTATTCTCTTAACTATTATGTGTCAAAAGAAAAGGCATCCAGGCTTCCATCAACCAATTTGACTTCTGCTTTTTTCCCTTTTCTCTTCCTAAAATTTTCTTTTCCCAAAGGAAGAAAATCTTGACTTGTTTTGAAATTTTCAACTAAATAGCTAAAAGCCATATAGCATTTTTTGTTTTCCTATTATAGCTTTCATAAACAATATTTCTCAACATCTAATGCAATCAAATGAACAATTATTGAATCATAAAAGATGGGAACAGTCTAATCTGAACTAGACTTGTTTAGAAGTTGACCACGTAAAAAATATATATATATAAAAATTAAAGCAAGGGTGCCTGGGTGGTGCAGCTGGTTAAGCGACTGACTCCTGTTTTTGTCTCAGGTCATGAGATCGAGCCCTGCATCAGGCTCTTTGATCAGCATGAAGTCCACTTAGACTCTCTCTCTCCCTCTATACCCTCCACTGCCACTTCCTCTCTCTCAAATAAATAAATCTTAAAAAAAAAAGAATTAAAGTATCTCTGATGGTTCCCTTCCAACAACATAAGTGATGTGTAAATAATTTGTGTATTAATCACATTTTGAATCAATATTACCCAGGGTTTTCTAATCTGGTCTTTGCACTAGTCAGTGTCATTAAAGGTTCTGTGGAAATAAGTTTTAGGGAAGTTCTCAGTACTCCATTGACCTCTGGAGTTTCATATTGTATCTCTATTCATCTATTTAATAGTGACTTTGAGAAAATCTGTTGCAAAGTAACTAATTTGTTTTGGTCATGAAATTCTTCTTTGGCTTGTTAACTTTGCCTGTAACTATTGCTTCTTAGAACAGGCATTGGGAAATTTTGGTGTAATCATTTGCAAGTGGAAATATTTTTGTGGGCTATAATTGTTGAAGTGCTCATTAATTTTGTGGATAAACAAAAAAAGAAATAGGATATATGTGTTCAAAAGAGACAGAATATCTAAAAATTCATAACCTTTGAGTTCATTACTCTAATTAATTATTCCTTAATAAAGAAAACTGGCAGTATTCAACTGCATTTTCCAATAGCTATTTTTGTTTTTTGGCAAATAAGTAACAGAGTTTTCAGACCAAGAAGACCTTCTAGATCTTAACCATTTTCAATGTAAGCATGCTGAACTCTTTGGAACGGTCTCTAAGGGCTCATTATCATTTGAACATCAAGAATTAAATCATTAAGGGGGGCCCGGGTGGCTCAGTCAGTTAAGCATTGGACTCCTGATTTCAGCTCAGATCATGATCTCAGGATCGTGAGATTGAGCCCTGAGTGTGGCTCCTGCTGGGCGTAGAGCCTGCTGAAGATTCTCTCTTTCTTACACATAGGCTCTCTCTCTCTTTCTCTCTCTCTCAAAAAAAAAAAAAAGGATCATTAAGGTAGGTATCAAGCTATGACTTCTATTGTGCTCTTCCCTGAGCCTGGCCACAAGGATTCCAACAGGGAGTCTGTTATAAATAAACAGATATTTGTGGCTGTCCATGGTCTTAAATTTCTACATTCTTGTGTTAATTTTCACTTGCAAATATGGAAAGCTAAGATCCAACTTCCTGTCCTTTTACTTGTTATCTAAAACACTCTACTCATATATGGGAATAAGAAATTGTGTGCTCTTTAGAGAACTCATTCAAGTGTCTATACAGAGCGCCAAATATATCAGTAATAGGAGCACCTCAGTGGCTCAGGTGGTTAAGCTTCGGACTCTTGAATTCAGCTCAGTCATCATCTTAGGATCATGATCTCAGGGTCATGGGATTGAGCCCTGTGTCCAGCAGGGAGTCTACTTCTCTTTCTCTCCCTCTACCCTCCCCCAGATCCTGCTCACTCTCTCTCTCAAATAATACATCTTTTAAAAAGCCAATACTATTAATAATCCATCCCTTTTTTCACTACACACCTATTAAAATGACAAAAAAATTTTTTAGAAATGTACTGACAGTACCAGATGCTGGCAAGGATGTGGAGAAACTGGACCTCTCATAAATTGCTGATGGGAGTATAAAATGTCACAACCACTCTAGAAATTTGTCAGTTTCTTATAAAATTAAACATATATTTACCATGTGACCCAACAATCATACTCTTGGAGTTTTATTCTAGAGAAATTAAAATTATGTTCATGCAAAAACCTATCCATAATGTTTATAATGACTTTAATTATCATAGCCTCAAACTTGTAACAACTCAAATGTCCTTCAATAGGTAAAGGATAAACACACTGCAGTAATCCATACCATGAAACACTATTCAGCGATAAAAAGGAACAAACTATTATTATATGCAGAAACAAATGAATCTCAAGGTAATTATGTTGAATTAGAAGAAAGCCAACATCAAAATGTCGTATACTGTATGAGTCTACTTATATCATTCTTTTTTTTTTTTAAGATTTTATTTTTTTTATGAGAGACACAGAGAGAGGCAGAGACATAGGCAGAGGGAGAAGGAGGCTCCACGCAGGGAGCCTGATGTGGGACTCGATCCCAGGACTCCAGGATCACGCCCTGAGCTGAAGGCAGGCGTTATACCGCTGAGCCACCCGGACTGCCCTACTTATATCATTCTTGAAATGATAAATCCATAGGAATGGAGAATGATCGGTGTTTGCCAGGTGTTGGAGAAGGAGAAGGTATAACTATAAAGGGTACCACAAGGAAGTTCCTTTGTGATGAGTTCTATATGTACTGTGGTGGAGCTCATATGAATCTATACCTGTGATAAAATTGTACAGAACTATATATACATGTACCAAAAAATAAGTACATTCAAAACCCTCTGGAATCTGAGTAAAACCTGTAGTCTAGTTAATTGTATTGTGTTAATGCCAATTCCTGGCTTTGAAAAATTATAGTTATGCAAGATGTTGTGACTAGGGAAAGCCAGGTGATAGGCATAGGGAAACTCTCCACTCATTTTTCAACTCCTAGAGTTATCATTTTTTCAAAATAAAAAGTGTAAAAAAAACTTTAAAAATTTCATCTGTTTTTTTAGAGGTAGGGGGTGGGAGAAATTGGTAAAGAGGTTAAAAGTTATAAAATATCAAAATAATTAAGTCGTGGGGAAGTAATACAGAGTATGGTGACTATAGTCAACAATAGAGTAGGCATACAGAAAAATTGTGAAGAGTGGATCTTAGAAGTCCTCACCACAAGAAAAAAAAACCTTGTAACTATGTACGGTGGCAAATGTAAAGTAAACTAAGCATGGCGATCATTCTGCAAGACACACAAATATTGAATTGTTATGTTGCATACCTGAAACTAATATAATGTTATATGTTGATTATGTCACATAATGTTATATGTCAATAAGAAAAAATTTCATCTCTTTTTAAGAAGGTTTATGTCTCGGGTCACTTTTGCAAATTCAGCTATGTAAAAGAAATAATATGGCCAATCTGCAGTGTGGTCTCTGACTCAGAACTCCTGATCATTTTGCCCAACAATACCAATTCTGTACAGTGAAACTCAGAGGTAAGACTTATATTGATGTTTTTTGTTAAATGAAGCTCACAGTTTGGTTATCTTAGCCTCACAGACAGCAAATAAAGATAATTTTCAACTTTAAGTTTAAAAGAGATGTTATCTAAACATACTCTTTAACAACAATGGGATTTAACATGGAAGGTGAGGATTACACTGCAGTTTGGGGGACAATGCCCTTTAAGCTAAGAGGGAATTACTAACATTTTCCTTGGTATGAATGCATTCGGGGAAAAACTAAAATAAGATAATTACATAATGTGGACAATGATCTGATTAAACGCTTATGTGATTCAAAGTGTCAGATGTGTGATTCTGGGAGTGGCACATGGTGGATTATCAGTGGAATTCTGTGAAAAGTTTTAAACTTCTTATGGATGATTTGGAGGTCTAGAAATACAATATTGATAAAAATTAAAATGTCAGGCCCATGTCTAGGATGTGGCATGAAATGGAACAGCCTTCTTGAGTGACCTCTAGAAAGTCATTTATATATTTATCTAAACTTGCCTTGGCCATATTTCCTTTATGGAGAGTTCTAGATGACTGGTTTAGTAGTGAAAAAATACATAAATGGTTTAAAATAATTTTATCACAATCCAAATCATGATTAGATCTATAGCTATAAATGTTTCTCATCTTGCATCATCTCAGTCACGCCAAGGCATTCGCTGTCTCTACTTTCCTTTAGGCACTTGCTCCCAACTTGTCAATTTGTTTTCCTGACTGTCCTACAGGGTTTAAATATCTCCATCTTAATACATCAATACTGAGTTCATGGTTTATTCTTACAAACTTGTTTCTGTTTCTGGAGTCTCAATCTTGGTGAATGGTGTGAATGTCCATCAAATTCCCAAGTTGGAATACCCTTTCTCTTTCACCCAGCCCTGCATGCCAGTGCCACACACTGCCCACTCTGTCTCACAAACATTTCCAAACTCAGACTCTACTGGTTATTAGAGTTGCCATGTTCATCTCAGCATGCCATCACTCCTGTGTTAAGATCTTCACTGGCTCCTTAAGCCTGGATCTTACCTGTTCTCAACATAAATACAAAATAACCATTATGTGATGTGATAAAAGCGTTAGCTAATGCTACCATACTAATAACGTTGCAATATATAAAAGTATTAAACCAACACATTGCATACCTCAAATCTACACAATGTCATATGCCAGTTGTATCTCAATTAACAACAACAACAACAACACACTACCACCACCAACAAAAAAACCCTCCATCGGCTCCGTGTGATGTTGTATTTATTAGTTTTCTACGGTTGCCATGACAAATTATCACAAACTGAGTGGATTAAAACAACAACACAAATGGCTACCTTGCAGTTGTGTAGATCATAAATCTGACACAGGTCACACTGGGGGAAAATTAAGGTGTGAGCCAGGCTACTTTCCTTCTTTTAGACTCTAGGGGAGAGTCAGTTTGCAGTTCATCTGACTTGTTGGCAGAATTCAGTTTCTGTGGTCATAGGACCAATGTCTTCATTTCCTTGTTGGCTGTGGCCCTAGAGTTTGTTCTCAGCATCTACAGGCTGCGCATTCCTTGGTTTGTGGCTCCCTTCCTCCATCTCCAAGCCAGCATCATGTGGCCAAACCCCTCCCATGTTGTGTCTCTCTTACCATTCCTCCATCTCTCTTTGACCCAACTGTCAGACTTTCATCTTTTAATGACTCATGGGATTAGATTAGAGTAATCTAAAATAATCTGGGATAATCTCCCCATCTCAAGATCCTTAATTCTGATCACATGTGCCAAGTTCCCTTTGCCACGTAAGGTAATGTATTCACAGGTTCAGGGGATTAAGATGAATACATCTTTGGTAACCATTTTTCTGAGCTCACAGGTGTGTTGAAGTTTTAGGAAACCTAATAAGTAAATTCTTCTCTCAGAACAGAAAACAATTGAGTGTGCAGGGCATAGAAATGTCAGCTTTATTGGTGATAAAGGTGACTGAGAGATGTGACTTTATTTTTTTATATTAAAGATTTTATTTATTTATTTGAGAGAGAGAGAACATGAGAGAGCAAGAGAGTGATCGAGCACAAGTGGGGGAGGCACAGAAGGAGAGGGAGAAGCAGACTCCCTGATGAGCCGGGAACCTAGATGCAGGGCTCCATCCCAGGACCCCAGGATCATGACCTGGGCTGAAGGTAGACAATTAACTGACTGAGCCACGCAGGCACCCCGAGATGTGACTTTAGATTCATGGCAAATGGCTTTTCTAATACTTTGCCTCTAAATTAGACAGGTTTTCCCACCCAGCCACTGGCCAGTAGCAGCGGACAGAGCACGCTCCTGTGAGCACACCTGTGGAAAAGCAGTGTGAACTGTGCATAGTCAGCCCCAAATTCATCTTCCCCTGATGAACACACTTCTGGCCAAGAGGGTGAAAGGGATAGAGGGACAGGATGGGACAAGTTCTTCTCCATGAAAACAGGACAGAAGGAGACTAAAAAGTGTCCCTCATCATAGTCCACTGACTGAATCCACACTTTAAATACTGTATCTTTCAGGGTCAACTCCCACCTTCTATTTTATCTCTCATCACTGCCCCCTCCTGAACCCTGTACTCCAGCATCCAGGTCTTCTCACTGTTCCTCTATACACCAATTCCCTGCTCTCCTATTTGCCATCTTCTCTACCTAGACCATCTCACCAGTCTTTGTGCAAACTTTTATTCATTCCTTAAAGGTAACATCACATGTCTTCTCTGAACACAGCCCTGTAGCTCCCTCCATAATCCTTTCTCTTGAGGTCATACCTCCTCAATGTCTCACATAGTGGTTGGATTTGGGGCGTAATGGAATCTCATTAAATGTTTTTGAATGAACTTCATGTTTTGCATGAAATTTATTCAAGAATTTCTGTTTGCCTTTCTGCCTTCCTTTTGAGGAAAGGGATTATGTCTCATTCATCTTTTTAGCCCTAGCACTTTCTCTATGCCTGATATATAAAATGTTCTGCATAAACTTTTCCTGAAAGAATATGTAAATTAATGATTTAATTAGTTCTGTCCAAAGCAGAATATATTATTGGAGACGTCTGGATTCTCTGGTCTATTAGTTGCTATTTTTAAAAGCAACTTTTTATATATAAATCAAGATCCCTTTTGAGGCCAACAAAGTCCTAAAGGAGCCAGTCTGAGGACATTCTCTGACCTACTTACCCAACATACTTTCCTGGCTTGTTGCCTTATTTTGTTTTGACTTTATAGCTCATATAACTACATATGTAATACCATACTAATGTTATGCTATATTATGTTATGTTATAGATTTTATATTATGTGATATATTGGCTTATTTCTTTTCTGCCCAACTATACTATAAGCCCCATAAGAACAGTGACTTTGTTTTACTCAATATCTCCAACAGTGCCTGCTACATAATAGGCATTAATCTTGTTCAATGAATGAAACAATGAATGAGATACAGTGGAATGAGAGAAAAAATAAGATTTTTGAAATCAGAGAAGACTGGGTTAAAATCATAGTTCTCTGATCTTCCTAGCTGTCTGGCCTCAAGCAAATCACTTAACATTTAATAATATCTATCTTGCGTGGTTGGTGGGATGTTGGCAATAATAAATGTAAAATATCTGGCACACACTAAGTGTTCAAGAAATGGTGGCTATAATTCTGTCACTAGCTTTTATAGTTAAGAACATTAATTATGTTAAAATTATTAATGAACGGCAGCCCGGATGGCTCAAGGGTTTAGTGCCAGCTTCAGGGCGTGATCCTGGAGAACGAGATCGAGTCCCACGTTGGGCTCCCTGCATGGAGCCTGCTTCTCCCTCTGCCTCTGCCTCTGCCTCTCTCTGTGTCTCTCATGAATAAATAAATAAAATCTAATAAATAAATAAATAAATAAATAAATAAATAAATAAGTTTCTTTCATGCTAACCAATTATATCTTTGTGCACCTCTTAAAAGGGAATGAAATGAAATTCTAGGGTGCAACTCAATTGCTATCAGCAAAGTCAAGTATCTTTAACAGAGTATCATAATATCCACCAAACTTATTAAGAATACTATGAAAGGATTCTGAATATTCCCAAACAAGAGAAATATTTTGACATCATCCACAAAACTCTCCAAGTTTCCTATTCAACCCCTAGGACACTGGGCCAAGATGGCAGTTATAAGGTACCCTGGCCTCTGTAAAACCAAAAGGATTTTTTGAGAATATACAGGCTGATTCATCTAAACCAAAAAAGAAAAGGAAAGCCTGGCTTTTCTATTTCTGGAATGTTTTGTTGCATCGGCATTTACTCTAGATTTTACGATAAATTCAATTACAACTTTAAGTCAGATAATAATATAGTACTTTCTATGTTAACTTATCTTGCTGATTTTTAAAGTAATCACTATTTTATATCTGGTAGCTTATGGATTTCAACGAAATTTTGTACCCATTGTGTCAAACCTGTACTGTGCACAGCAGGTACCTCATCTTGATTAAATTTGTACCATCCTGTAAAACAAGGCTAGTTTTCACTCTTTGTTGTTGAAGAAGTTGTGGCCCAATGCAGTTGTGACTCTCCCAGAGCTGCAAGAAACAAAATCTGGCCGGTATATGATGTAATGGAAAGTATATAGCTTTTAGAAAAGTTTGATTCAGTTCAGATCTGTAACAGGCTGTGTGTCCTTGGTGGTTCTCCAATCTCTACCTTCTTCACCTGTAAAATGGGGTTATTGGTCTCACACAAAGCTTTTGCCAGCATTCAGATAAAAAAGCTACATATGTGGTCATCTCTAAATATAAGTACTTTACTCATTTTTAATATCATAAGATACATACATCTCTGGCAGAGTTTAGTGGTCTAATACACTTCCAGAATTTCCATGTGAAACAAATACAACAAAAAAATAAGCACAAAACCCCAAAACATGCGATAGACCATTTCTCTGCTTTGTTTTTTACTCCTATGATTGAGTCTTTTTGTGTTCCCAAACCACTTTTAGAGGGCATACCCTCCCTGCTTTACTGAATCATAATCAACTCATTTATTCATTCAACAGTTATTTATGAAGCACCTATTAGAGAGCGAGACACAAGGCATTAGATTTGCATTACTGAATGAAATAAGTAAGGCTTTTATTCTCTTGGGAGAGCCAAACACCACAAAATTGAATAATAAAGCAAAACAAAGTAGTAGGTATTTGCATTAGGATTTGAGATCTAGTGAAAATAAAACTGGGCGATGTATTACAGAGTTACTTGGGGCATAGATAAAGTGGTGTCTTAAGGACACTACTCCCAGGGAAGACAGAGAAGACCTCTCTGAGAAACCAACAAACTAAATCCAGGATTAGCAGTCAACTCAGTAAAAAACACAGCAAGGGTTGTGGATTTTGCTCTCTATTTGGTGGAGGATCACTGTGGAAGCTAAAAAGACAATGTTTTGTAAGGGCGTAAAACTGGAAACAATGAGATGAACTGGGAAGCTGTTTATTAACAGGAAAAGCAATAAATGTGAGAGCTTAGAAAAAGAGCGTGGGCCCTTTTTCAGAGAGATAATCAGGGAAGCTGTGTCTGAGGAAGACTGTTTGAGATGGACTGGAGTGAAGTGAGGGAGGAAAAGTATTTCAGGTTGCTGGATTAGGAGTGGTAGTGAGGCTGGTGAGAAGGGGGTGGGTGTAGGATGCAGAGATGACAGTCTCTGCAGATGGAGTGGATGTGGGGTGTCAGGGGAAGAGAGATTCTAAGACTTGAGAAGTTCCACTGACTCAGAGAAATCTAGGCGAGGAGAAGATTTTTGAAAGAATGGGTAAATCAAAAATTTGTTTTGTATATGAATGATCATTTTAATTATCTATTAAACAGACAAAAGGAAATCTGTAAACCTTTAAATATAAAACCAATTGCAGCCTCCTCCTCTGTCATGGCTCCATTTTCCAAAGGCAGTCAAATTTTGGCTGCTACCCGCTACCCTCTGGTGTGAGAGAGAAGGCTACTGTGCTGAGGGCTCTGCTGAGAAAGAGCCCATCCAGAAGACACCTGCCCCAGATTGTGATGGTAGAAGACAAGATCACAGCATAGGGGCTTTATTGTGGAGAATCAAATTTACTCAAACTTTGAGGGAAAACCAGTATTTTCACGGAAACACAAATAAAGATTAAGTTATGGGGATCCCTGGGTGGCGCAGCGGTTTGGCGCCTGCCTTTGGCCCAGGGCGCGATCCTGGAGACCCGGGATCGAATCCCACATCGGGCTCCCGGTGCATGGAGCCTGCTTCTCCCTCTGCCTATGTCTCTGCCTCTCTCTCTTTCTCTCTCTATGACTATCATAAATAAATAAAAATTAAAAAAAAAAAAAAGATCTTAAAAAAAAAAAAAAAAAAAAAAAAGATTAAGTTATGGAGCAGAGTGAAATATTTGCATAGATTTTAAAGATGAAGTAAACGGAGAAGAAGATACAATACAAATACACATGCTCATGTGTATAACGCTTTAGGGAGATAACTTCTACACAAATCAAAGGAAAGATGTTATTTTGAAAAGGAGAAAATGAGAATTATTGATTCTCACTTTTAGTTTTACTGTTTAAAAAGAGAAAAACTGATATGGTTTCACTCATATGTGGAATATAGGAAATAGTGAAAGGGCTACAAGGGAAAGGAGGGAAACTAAGTAGGGAAAAATTAGAGAGGGAGACAAACCATGAGAGACTCCTAATTCTGGGAAATAAACAAAGGGCTGCAGAAGGGGAGGAGAGCGGGGGAATAGGGTAACTGGGTGACAGGCAGTAAGGAGGGCACTTGACCAGATGAGCACTGGGTGTTATACTATATGTTGGCAAATTGAATTTAAATTAAAAATTAAAAATAAATAAAAAGAAAAATTGGAAGAGACATTTTGTAAATTAGAAACCAAGGATTTGTATGGCAAACTCAGTTGATACTGACACATCTCCAGCACTCAGGTAAGAAACTGATGGATTTCCCAGCACAGTTTTTAAACACATAATTACCCTGTTTAATTAGTTATTTTCTATTTACTTTTCTTATCTCTATAATCATAATTCTGAGATCAACTGTATTGTGTTTCTACGATTTGGCAAGCAACCTACTAATTAATTAACCAACCCATTAGTTTTATAGGAGTAAAAGCAATCCAGGCATTTATTTGGCATCATATACAAATGAAGTTGATCACTTTTCATTGTTTGATTTTTACTGAATTTGATGATCTGCAACTGAAATATTAAAATACTTGGGGGCCTGGGTTTTAATCTTGTAAAACCTCAACAAATGTCACTGTCTGTCCCTGGATCTGATTCTTTTGTGCCAGGCTTCCCAGGGGCAGTTTAGGTAATCTGTTATTCAGATATATCTGCAGTGCCAAGTTTCTATTTACACAGGAAAGGAAGTGATTTTGTATTTGTGCCCCTTAAAAGAAAAGCCTGAAGGACAGATTATGGTCAGAGCAGCAATGTTTAAGTTATTGAGGCAGAAATAACTTGGGCAAAAAAAAAAAAAAAAAAAAAAAGTGGTCCCAAGAGGATTAACACATTAAAAAAAATGCCTCCACTCAACCTCATTAGACAGTTCAATGATAATTTTTCTATTGTAAGTACCCTGCATTTTTATTCACAATGGTATTAAGAAAAAAAGAATAATTATCTTTTCTTGCATTTTAACAAAAGATTTTACAATGACAAAATAGTTTACTGAAAATAGCAGTTGAGAGGTCTGTTATAATTCTATTGTTACTTTTAGAGCAGATGCCATGTCACATACAAAATGCCAAGACCACAGAAAAATATTTTTAGCTGTGTAAAAATATGTGACATTTAAGGAAGAAATGGTAGTGCTTTGATTCATTTGTTAATTGAGCACTTCAACATTTTCTATACACAATTGTTTGAAGGTTACAGAATGTAAAAAGGATGCAATCCTTGCTCTCATGCAATTTATATTTTTAGACAATTAAGATAAACTGTTCTTTATAGCTTCTGTGGGAGGCAAAAAGAGAAAGGCAGCTAGATCAAATGTATTCTTGGTACGTACATATTCCTAGTATTTGGTTTTAATATGACAAAAGATAGCAGCTCGGGCTGGGCATTAAAGGGAAAAAATAGCTTGAATTAGCAAAATGGACTCGCTTGAGGAAAAGCTGGAAGTGAGAGAGAAACCTTATAGGGTATGAAAGAAGCTTATACAACCTTGAGGAGAGACTAGATAGGGTTTTAAGAGGAGGACAGAAATGGTGTCGACTCATTGGCAAGTCTTTTTAACAATATTTAAGGTAAAGAAATGTAAGATAGGATATAAATAGATGACATGTTCAGAGCCTGTGGTCTAGACATAGATAGAGAACGAGAGCAGGTATTTACAATTTTTGGAAGGCTTAAAAACCTATCACATATGTATAGGTATATATATGTATTGGGTACACTGTAAATAGTACCTCAATAATTTTTAAGCAAAAAAAAAATACTGTCATTTAAATGTAAGTTGTCTTCTCTCTTCTAAAATGAAGACTTGAATATAATTTTGGAACAGATTTTTTCATTGTACTGTAAAAAAACCCCATAACATTGGAAGTGGATAGTTTAGGGAAAGAAGGAAAATGAACAACCACCATTCATAGCCTTAGGGAAGAGCCAGGTACAAGGATTAAATCAAATATAAATCCTACAAACATAATGGCTGGTTGTTGAGTTTAAAGTTCTAAATTGGGTGTGTTGTTAGGAGCTGTAGTTCTCTGCAAATCTTATTTCTGATACATGTATATCCTTTTCTAAAAGGCGATCTAGACTGCTTCTACATGTGTATTGTGTCTTGCTCTGAGGAGGTATGTATAGGTTCTCTTGCCGAAGCAGCTACCTACTGATGACAGGTGAGGAGACCCTGAAATCTGAAAGACATAATGATCTGATGTTACCTTCATCTTATGGCCATCAGCTATAGACATTTACTCAGCCCACCTGGACAGAGCTAGGGATGTCTCACATGTAAAGATATTTAAAACAACATAGAATTTGGTAAATATACTAAATTTAGGTACTTTAGTACTGATACTAAACAATCATATTCTCAGACCTTTTTACAGACATTATAATCCTGGGCATAGAGCACGGTTTGTCTCTGCAGTGGGTAAAATAATGGCTCCCAAAGATGTCCAGGTCCAAATCCCCAGAGCCCATGTATATGTTTTGTTACATGATGAGGGGGAATTAAGGTTGCTAAGCAGCTGTACTTAAATAAGGAAACTATCCTGGATTGCCAAAGTGGATCTGATGAGATTACAGGGCTCCTTTAAATGTAGAAGAGGACCAGAGAAGAAGATGTGACAATGGAAGCAGTGTCAGAGCAGTATGACGTGAGAGAGACTCAACCCACCACTGCAGGCTTTGGACATGGAAGAAGGTACTGCAAGTCAAAAGAATGCAAGTAGCTTCTAGAAGCTGGAAAGGACAAGGAAACCAATTCTCTGCTAGAGACTCTAGAAGCCATGCCACCCAGCAATGTCTTGATTTGAGCCCACAGAGAAACATTTTGGACTTCTGACCTCTAGTACTGTAATATAATGAATTTGTGTTGTTTTAAGCCACTAACTTTATGTAGTTTGTTACAACAGCAAAGGGAAACTTATACAATTTCAAGTGTAGAGGGTTACTAAAGACCATCAACCAAAAGGATAGTTAGCTAAGGAACAGGAAGATGAAACTAAAGGGATAAGCCTGGATTGTAAATTTCTTATCTTCCTAGGAGTCCCCAGAGCTCCTATCTTAAATTCCATGGGATGGAGATAAGCAGAACACCTCTATGGTGGAAAGTAAGGCAGCTCTGGCATCATGGAGTTAGACCCAGAGTGAGGCAGAGAAATGCCTGAAAAGAGATCCTAAGGGGCATCTGGGTGGCTCAGTCTGTGAAGCATCTGACTCTTGATTTTGGTCCAGGTTATGATCTCAGGGTTGTGAGATCCAGCCCCGAGTTGGGCTCTGTGCTGCATGTGGAACCTGATTAAGATTCTCTCTCTCCCTCTACCTTTCCCCTCCCTCTCTCATTCCCTCTCTAAAAGAAGAGAGAGAGAAAGAGAGAGAGAGAGATCCCAAGCCATGATCACAGACTTGTGAAGTTCTCTTTCATCCTCTTGAAAACTTCCAGAGTATTAACAATGACTACTCTTGGCTATGCAGTGAGAACCTGAGCATGCTCAGGAAAAAAGCACTTTGTACCTTCCCCCAAAGAGTAGTGAGGGCCATGGCAGTCAACAGCAGAGAACAGCATGTCTAGCAAAATGCTGATGCCACAAGAGGAATGTGTAGGAGTAAGATGAGGGCAGGGAGGGGGAAGAGAGTGGCATTCCTTTGCATTTTTTAGATGTTCTTACAGAAAAAGCTGGGTGTAATATATGATAATACTCATCTGGGATCAGCCTCAAGTGATCATAATTTGGTTCAAGCAATAACTATATAAGATTTCTGACTCACAGTAATGAACAAAAATATGAAAGAAAAAAATTAAGTAAATTTAACTAAGCTCAAAAATGACATGGACAAAATGAACCTGAAACAGAATAAGCTGGAATTGAGGAACACATGAAGAAGTCAATGCCAAGCAATGTACCATAAACCAATAATCTGAAAATTAATTATTAATTCTTAGGCATGTCAAGGACCTAAGCAGACATTTTGATAGCAGCTGCCCTTTGAATATTCAGACATAGACCCACACAAGTAGACATATATGGCAGACATGGCATTAATAGTCACTGGGAATTTTTAAATAAACAGTGCTGTGACAATATTTTTCTATGTGGGAAAATGTAAATTAAAACACTACTTCACACTGTATAAAAATTAAGTTTGAAGTGAATTTAACCTATGAATGCAAAAAGCTGAAATTTAAATCTTTTAGAAGAAAATATAGGACAATATTGAATACGATGTTGTGCTAGAAAACGATTTCCTAGACACAAATTTCATAAAAGCACAAATATCAGAGGAAAGTATTGATAACTTTTTTTTAAAGATTTTATTTATTTATTCATGAAAGACACAGAGAGAGAGGGGCAGAGACATAGGCAAAGAGAGAAGCAGACTCCATGCAAGGAGGCTGATGTGGGACTCAATCCTGGGACTCCAGGATCACACCCTGGGCCGAAGGCAGATGCTCAACTGCTGAGCCATCCAGGAGTCCCTATTGATAACTTCGATAGCATTGAAACAAAAATAACTTGAACAGCAAAATAAGCTACCAGTAAAATGTAAAAATAATAATTGTGAAAAAATAATTCTAAGCATAAAAATGAATATATAAGGAATACATAAAACAACCAAAAAAGATAAAATGGACAAAGTTTTGAATAGCTATAATTCTTATAAATAAAAAGTTGATTATATATGGAGAGAGAATATGTATATTCAAAAGTCATAAGTAATCAGGCCCATACATAGGGAAATAATAAGAAGATGCTATCTTTCAAATTGGCAACATGTTAAGCCTACCAATATCAAATGTTGTCAAGAATATTTGAAAATGGTAATTCTCAAAAGTTTATCGCTTAGAATAGAAACTGTTATAATTACTTTGTTGTTGTTGTTGTTATAATTACTTTGTAAAGAATTTGACAACTTTTAATACATGGAGATATGTGTGTGGGGGTGGTAAATTCCACTTCTAGGAATAGAACTCTCCACTATAACCCTACCAAAAAACCCTTGGTATGTATAAATAATTTTTACAATGATAATGATTTACTCACAAAATTATAAATTACTTAAATATTCATTAACAGTAGAATAAATTAAATAATCTGAACTATAAAATAAGTATAATATTACAAAGTGGGGATAAATGAAGTAGAACTGTATCTATTAAATGTAGATTAAAAAATAGGCTACAGTAAGATATACAAATCTATTCATATAAAACTTTAAAACCTGCAAAGCATTGCTTTTAGGTATATGTCCACATAATAATAAAACCCAAGAACAAACGTGAGGAATCAGAAACATGGTCTGAAGCAAATTTTTTTATTTTTTTATTTTTTTAAGATTTTATGTATTTATTTATTCTAGAGAGACACAAAGAGGCAAAGACATAGGCAGAGGCAGAAGCAGGCTCCCTACAGGGAGCCCAGTGTGGGACTCAATCCCAAGACCCTGGGATCATGACCTGATCCGAAGGTAGATGCTCAACCACTGAGCCTCCCAGGTGCCCCTGAGATTGGCATTTGAGAAGACTCTTCTTAGGGGCTCAAAGGTTGCTTTATATCTGAAATAGTCAATGATTTAGCACTATGTTCTTGGCAGTATGTTCCTCTCAAAAACTTAGCAGGCTTATGATCTGTTGGCCTTGAAGCAAATATTTTTAAATATTTGTTAAAGCCAAATAGTGAGTTTACAAGTATTTGTTAAATATATCTCTAGAATACCCTTTTTCCCAGTATGTCATAATTTTGAAGTTCAATAGAAAAAAACAAAATAAAGATGGCTTTACTTTGGCTCATTGATTAGTATATTTTAGATGCATGAGGCAGGAAGAGTACTGAAAAGGACTACATCTCATAGATAGGACAGCCTTGTGTCAATTACTCATATTATTAAGAACATTAAGAAATCATTTTTTAAAAGATTATTTATGTATGCATGAGAGACACAGAGAGAGAGGCAGAGACATAGGCAGAGGGAGAAGTAGGCTCCATGCAGGGAGCCTGATGTGGGACTTGATCCAGGGACTCTGGGATCACACCCTGAGCAAAGGCAGACGCTCAACCACTGAGTCACCCAAGCTCCCAAGAAATCATTTAAGTGAAATATCAATCATATGACTATTTTTTCATTCAAAAGAACAATGATTTTGAAAGTCTTTGGGACAACTCAGGCTCACCAAAATCATAATTTTATAAACTGAACAAACGTAAGCTCCTATAAATCAGCATTGAGAGAGTGTTCAGTAAGTAAGATTGAATTCTATTATGGTTTCATGCTTCATGGGCTTTGAAGAAAGGCTTTTATTTCAGTTTCCATGTTCCTATCCATTTAAAGCAAAACAGTTTAAAGTCTTTGTTGCAAATCTTAATGCCAGACTATCAAGAGGACTGATTCAGAGAAAATAAGATTTAACCACAGATGAGTCAATATTTTAAAATGCAATAATAAAATCTGTATTAGTTTTTTTACTTATGCTTTTTGAAAAGAACTGTTTAAAAGTGCACATTTTCTTCATATTTAATCTCTTGATTTCCCAATAAAAAGAAAAATTTATTCTAGAATTATCATCTGAATTGAAAACTTCCAGATAAATTATACTACCTGTTCACTTACTCACTTTTACTGACTTTTTATTTTTTAAGATTTTATTTATTTATTCATGAGAGACACACAGAGAGAAGAGAGGCAGAGAGAGAAGCAGGCCCCATGCAGGGAGCCTGATGCAGGACTCGATCCTGGGACTCCAGGATCACGCCCTGGGCTGAAGGCAGATGCTTAACCACTAAGCCACCCACTTGCTCACTCTTAACACTTAACATGGCATTTATACAACTTAAACTTATTCAAGAACAAAATTTCAAATTCTATTTTTAGGCCATATCTGCTACTAGTACTATTATTTTAATCTTATTTGAAATATTTGAAATTTTACATTAAATTTTGTATGTAAAACATCCTAAGATGACATGTATGTTCAATATAAAGCGAACAAAGCAAAGCAATATTGGTGATTATTTAAGAAAGAATATATGTATTTATGACATTGAATCTATCAATGAACAAATACTTCCAAGGACCTACTATCTACCCAGGATTGAAAATAATAATAATAAAAGATTTATAATATAACTCTAAGAATATCAGCCAGTTAGAGTTCAGGGTGCTAAGCCCAAGTGGTAAAGCCTGGAGTCTTTCTCCATTGCTAATCAAGAAAATGCCAGATTTATTAAAAAAAAAAAAGTTTACATTTCTTGACTAATCATTAGCATCCCACTTACAGACTTGTGTTGGGCATAAGTTAACAACATAATGCAGCTTTATATCAGGGTGAGAATAGTCATTACAGTTAGGAGACAAGAAAGGGCACAGATAGTTGTTCAGAGTGGCATGTCTAGAAACAAAGACTGCAAGGAAGGTTCCATTTAAGACCATGAAGGAAGGGCTTCTGTAAGTACTAGAGGGAGAAATGTTTGTTGTGGAATGAACTTCATGCTAACAGTTTCCATCTCAAATATTGTGTAACAAAGCGGGATTATTCTTGAGTCAATATTAGAAAACCTTCATGATTCACCCTGAGAACTGAAGATAACTATTGGTGGCCAGTCCTGACTCTATGAGACATAATCACTTCATCCGCCTTCATTAGAACCACCGTGTCCCTCCTGGAAAACTCATTTCTCTCCATTTAAAAGACACAATGTTATCATTGGCAGAATTATTGATGAGCAAAAGAAAAAAAAATACAACTCACAGGAAAGCCCAAATAGACTGACCACTCATTCAGTCCAGCAGCAACACTGAATGGTGCTCCAGTCATTGGCACAGGAGAGATTTTAGAGATGGCCCAAAGTCAAGGAAAGATAATGAAGAATGCAGTTCAACTCTCATGCTCAAAAGAACTCAAGTATAGAGAAAAGTACATAATATAATAGGCATACAGGTTAAACAGATATCATATTTTGCTGTATTTGAGTTAGAGCTGTCTCATTAAAAACAAAAACAGTGTGGTACTGGCACAAAAACAGACATATAGATCAATGGAACAGAATAGAGAACCCAGAAGTGGACCCTGAACTTTATGGTCAACTAATATATGATAAAGGAGGAAAGACGATCCACTGGAAGAAAGACAGTCTCTTCAATAAATGGTGCTGGGAAAATTGGACATCCACATGCAGAAGAATGAAACTGGACCACTCTCTTGCACCATACACAAAGATAAACTCAAAATAGATGAAAGATCTAAATGTGAGACAAGATTCCATCAAAATCCCAGAGGAGAACTCAGGCAACACCCTTTTTGAACTTGGCCACAGTAACCGGAGAAGGACAAACAGTGTATGTTCTCATTCATTTGGGGAATATGAATAATAGTGAAAGGGAATATAAGGGAAGGGAGAAGAAATGTGTGAGAAATATCAGAAAGGGAGACAGAACATAAAGACTTCTAACTCTGGGAAATGAACTAGGGGTGGTGGAGGGGGAGGAGGGTGGGGGGTGGGGGTGAATGGGTGACGGGCACTGAGGGGTACACTTGGCGGGATGAGCACTGGGTGTTATTCTGTATGTTGGTAAATTGAACACCAATAAAAATTAATTTATATATAAAAAAAAAACAAAAACAAAAAACAAACAAACAAACAAAAAAACAAACTGAAAAGCCACAGAGTTCAAGCCCCTTCCAAACCCTTCACTGCTATTAATTTTCTATATTCCAATACAGTCTGTGTACTAGCCATGCATGTATTCATGTGTATCCTACCCATAATTCTTCTTTTCACATATTTTAATTACATATTAGAATCAGTAAATGAAATAACAATTGTCTGAAATGAGAAACATGGGTTTCTTAAAAAAAACATAAATTTGTTTAAAAGAAGGAGGAAAAGGACAGGAAAGAGGAAGGAAGAAAACATCATTGGATAATTGACACATTGGTGGGTAGTTTCTGGGCATAATTGAAAATGTGTCCATTTTAGAGGCCTACTAAAACATCTAAGCCTCAGAATTCTTCTAAGAACTATTTTAGGTCTCCAAACAGAAGAGAGATTGAAAGAGAGAGAAGAAATAAAGATTTTTTTGTTGAGAAAGGGGATAGAAGAAAGCTTTAAATTTCAAGGTTTTGAAAGGACCTTATTAGAAGTTTGAAGTTTAGTTATACATTCTTTGAAACTAACTGCAAACTTTGGGAAACAGGTAGGTCAACTTGATATCAACGTAAACTTTATGGAAGTAATTCTAGCAAATCAAAAGGTGTTCAGAATGCTTTGAGTTCATACTACAGTATTCAGTCCAAATCAGACCCAAGCCCCAGGGACTGAAGAGCAGAGAAAAGAGAAAAGTCATCCTCTAGGAAAAATATCTACATGGCAAAGGGCTAATGCCAACAAAAGTAAAGTCCCACTGAAGAGAGTTATTCAGTAAATCCCTCCCTTAATCATGCCTTTGAGTGACCTCACACAACCAAGTCATTTAAATGTCATGATGAATAAGAGAGTGAATATACTGAACCAAAGTATTTCACTGAGGCACTAAAGTTACTTAGATACTTGGACATGATATGATACTGTGCATGTTGATAGGCTACCATTACATTTACTAGGATACTGCTTATCAAAGAATCAATTACTTGAGCAAGGAGGGCAAATATGAACAAAAACTATAAACCTGAATTAGTAAACAGATTTTTGTGTTGCACTTTAAAGTCCAAGATATATTTCTTCTTTATCAGAAAGATTGTTATCCCAAGTAGTAGAGTTTGGGTGTGGTTTACTGGTGTGCTCTATTCTGGGCTCGACAAACATCTGTAGATGAAGATTTTCTTGAACATTTTAGTTGGCATTATCGGCTCAGATGTGTCCACCTCAAATTCATATGCTGAAGTCTTAATCCCCAGAATGTCAGAATGTGACTGTATTTGAAGAGAGGGTCATTAAATTGGTAGTTAAGATAAAGTGTCGTTGGGGTGGGCCCTAATCCAATATGACCAATGTCGTTTTAAGAAGAGAATAGGATATGTATGCAGATGAAGGACTATGTGAGGACACAGGGAGATGGTCATCTACAAAGTGAGGAGAGAGGCCAGAGAAGAAATTGGCCCTGCCACACCTTGATCTCAGATTTCTAGCCTCCAGAACTGTAAGAAAATAGATTTCTGTTATTGAAACTATCTGGTCTGAAAAAAAAAAAAAAAAAAAAAAGAAACTATCTGGTCTGGGTTACTTCATTATGGCAGCCTTTACAAACTAACACAGTTAGTACCTACTACCTTTAGGTTTCATGTTTTGTGGCCACTTAACCATCCTACAAGTCAGTTACAGACCACATGCATCTTCTTTCCGTGTGTTAGTAACAATGTCATGAATCTAGAAAAGTTGTAATCTCTGTGTTTATTAAGGGGTAAAAAAGTATTTTAATTAGAAGACTCTCCAAGATAGCCAGAAATACACACTAACTTCTAACACTAAATTCTAGTTCTTCCTTCAATCCTCAAAAAGGGGTGATTGGAATAAATGAGAAAAAAAATCCTATACCTAATATTAACCCTGTTTCACTTGGTCATTGATAAGAAATAATATAGATTCACTCTAGGTAATAGCTCTTTTTGAAATTACCACCTGTTTTATCTGTAGTTGGTTGGTTTATTTGTTGTTTGTTTTAACCAGGTACAGGATTACCCACAAAATAATTTTTAACTGACTGATAAAGGAATAACTCATTATAAATCATATTATTTACAAAGTCATTCTTAGAACATTCTTAGGAAGGGTTAGTTTGACATCTCATTATTGAGCACTTACTGCATGCTCTGGCATTCTCTTGTAAGTGCTGGAGATATTATATTGAGCAAAATAAGCTTACCCCATGAAGCTTAAACTGTAGTAGAGAAGATATACAGTTAGCCACTGCCCTGCTATGAGCACTTAAGGGCATCAGTTTACTTGATTGTGGAGTCTAGGGCAGAGGTCAGCAAACTTCTCTTTTTTAAAGGGCCAGATGGGAAATATTTGAGGCTTTGGTGCTACACAGAATATCACAACTACTTGACTTTGTCATTACATAGCAAAAGTGGCCATAGACAATGTGTAAACAAAAGATTTTATTTATGGGCACTGAATTTAGAATTTCTTATACTTTTCATATATCATGAAATGGTTACCTTTTGGTCCTTTTTTCCAACTATTTAAAAATGAAAAACTCATTTTTTTTGCTGAAGGTCACAGTGAGGGCAAAGAGAAGATCTTGTGAGGAAGGAGAACCTGATCTGAGAGCCAGGGACAAACCAAACCAGACAAAGGCAGAGTCAATGGGGCAGGGGACTGGAGAGCTCTCCAGGGTGACTTGCAATGAGGAGTGATAGAAAACTGTGAAGAGAGTTCACCCTTTGTTGAAGCTGTCTACCCTTGATACAAGCAGCCCAGAGGATACATAACAAGGAGAAATTTTTCTCTCTCTCAAATCACACAACATATGTGAGCACCTACTCTGCCTACCAGGAAGACTGGACTGACTCTTTATATAAACTGTGTGTAATTATCACTTTACTCCCTTTGCCTGAAGGCCTGTGAAGGCAGCAAATGATTCTCTTATTCTCTTGCTTCTTTGGTGAAGCAATCATGTGAGTGCAGGAAAAAAAAAATGAGATCACAAGTGTGTGTTTATTTAGCTATGCTTTGACAGTAAGTTCTAGATGTTCTTATCTCCAGTGGTATAGCTTTTGTGTGATTGTATGTGATATTGGACAACTCCCTTCACTTCCTATACACATCCATTTGTACTCGCTAAGTAAAAATAATACTTACCATCAAACCTAACCATAGTGGCTCTTAAAGAATATAAAATATGTTGTCATGCACATCACAATAAAATCTCCAATTTCAGAGCAATTAGATGAATACACATCTAAGATCAAACATTAATACTAATCCAAAGACTATGTAATTAATCCAGATTCTGACTTTTAAACAATTTACTGGGTGTGTTATTACACATTTAAAAAAAAAGATAGAGTTTTCACTATTTGGCTGCTGCTCAGATAGACATGTTTAGATATTTTAGAAAGGAAGCTATAGTTTTGTTTCATTTTTTTAACTGCTGTGGAAAAGAAAGTGCATTTATTTACTTTATAGTAGCATTCAATTTTAGTCAGTATCAAATTTATTCTATGTGCTAAAATGTAATGATAACCTGGCAAAAATAGAGAGCATATGTTTGGCTCAGGGTTCAATGCTTGAATGGAGATGAGGCAAAAAGTTTTTTCCTGGTAACCAAACCAGCACTGTGTGCCTGTCATGCTAATATACTGCAGTCACTAAGGTGTTAACGTGCTATCAAGGGTTTGAATCCACATCGGTTAGTAAATAAATAAATAAAACAGCCCTTCTGCTCATTAGGAAACCATCCAAAGCCAGGGAGAGAGAATCAAGTTCCTAATTTATGAGTCAGCCACTTAAAAAAAAGGAAAAGAAGGTAAAGCTAACACAGTCGTTCTTGCAGCCTTCCCCACACCTATCTTTCTGGAAAAATAAATTCCTGCTTATTCGGAATCACTACCAGTAAGTTCTATTACACTGGCAGATGTAGGAAAAATAAATGTTTCCCTGGGACTTCAAACATGAGACTGAAGAAATGATTATGGCAAATTGTTGTCCCTAATTAATTAAGATGATTTATATGACACGCTGTGTAATTGAAAAATGCAAAGTGAAAAAAAGTCCCAGTGGTAAAGGAGATTCATATTCAAGATAGATGGCATAAAACTGGAAGAATAGGCTCCATTAATGAGTCCTCCAAGTCAGCCTTCAATTTAGTCTTCATTGTTGGCAACCTATTGATCAGTGGGTAGTGATTTACCAGAAAATTATGGACCACAATAATGAAATTCTACAACAAAAATTCTCAGATTGGACGTCATGCTGTTGACCACAAGACAGTTGAGAAGACGCAATCTCTTTTGCTTTTAATTCTCAAAAGCAAGCATTTGTTTTATGGGTTTAAACTTCCCCATTAAAATAACTTTTTATTCTAATCTCATTGTCTCTTTTGCTCCTTGTTCCTTTCACCTCCCCCGCTGCCCCCTCCAATTTCGAGCCACTCTGGTCTCCTGGCATTGTTCTGACATTTGCTTGGCAGAACATAAAACAACAAATATGTTCAATTTGAGTGGTTTCCTGCAATGTTATTCTATCAAACTGGCAATTTCCGAAAGGATTTAGAAAGGAGCGTACAATTCCTCAGACACCGGGGAGGTCCGACAGGGATTGCCAAAGCAGTCCATGCTTCTAGTGCGTCCTAATATCTAAGCATAGAAAAACATCCCTTTTTCTTAGGTTTATTTTTTACCTTAACATCAAGCAGACTTCAGACACCATCTAAGTGGCCTGAGAGCACTATATTTAGCTCCTCCAAACTCAAAGGAGTTTAGGATATTTTGGTATGCGTGGTGCATGGAGACACTTTTTTTTTTTCTAGCAGTCATGTAAGGTAATAAAATGTTAATCAAGATGTTTAAATTATATCTAATGGACTGATGGCCTCACATAAGAACCAGATGTAAAATTCACTAAAACAAGTTCCATTTATTCCCTATATAGTCATTTCCTGCTCCCCCATCCAGCATCTGACATTTCCAAGATGGTGGCAGATTTGGAAATTTTATGATTTGATTGTGGTTTGGCTTGGATTCAAATTATAGGATCTGAATTTGATCAAATTAAGCATCTAATGCCTCAGGCAGAACAGTGCATGCCTATGTCAATGGTGGCAAGATGTACTATTGAACTAACTTGAGATAATCTCACAAATTCTTAGGGTTCATGATAGTATACTTCATGCCCATGAAGTGTCCAGGCCCTAAAACCATAATAAGTTATTATAGCTTGCCATGTATTACTATTTCAGCTCTTGGAAGGCTGAAATCTTCTGACTTAGCAGCATGGAGTTCCTGTTGGTCAATTTATTTGTGTTCACCAACGTGTATGGCAAGCAAGTCGCTTACCTGCAGTTCGCAAAAGTAGCTTAAGTGCTGAGTAGCTGTGACCCGTGTGACTCCTCTTGTACTCTGCTGTAGTTGGCTGCATTCACTCTGCCATTCCATGTCAGATTTTGGCACTAGGTTGACAGATGCTCCAGTGTACGTCTGGCTTTAAAACCAGAGAAATGAACTTATGGATTCCTGCTCAGAGGATTTTTGAATATACAAGCCCTTACATTTTTATCTTTGATAAAAACCCATCTCGTTTTATTCTCTTTACACCGACCATCTACTATTATGAAAGTCAGTAAGCACAGGGACTTCCAAAATAACCTTTAGGCTTCGTGCAGTGTGACAGCATGGCCTTTTGGCAAAACATCCTGGCACTGATCATTGCCCTAAATAATGCATTATCAACAGTGGCAAAACCCTTGGCTCTAGAAGGGCCCCTCTAAGTTTGTCCTCTCCTAAACTTCTGAAGCCTTGGTGCTACTGGAGCAGAGAGAGAGAAAGCTACTGTGCCTTACAGCATCAACCTCCAATTGTCCTCTCCTACATGATTCCCAAATCCAGTATTTCTTGGAGCTAAGAGGAAGTCTTCAAATAAAATGTATTTCAGGAGAAAGTTGCAGAAGAGGATTCAGTTCTCTGGGGTCTGCTTGGCAGCTACATGCCCTTGAATAAGTCATGCAACCTCTCAAGTCTTCTATTTATTTAAGTAAGAAGTTACAGTCCAAGATTTAAAAACAGAAACAGTGACTGGATTCATATGGCGAAAACTGAAAAAATATTAAGTTAATAGCATAAATATTGTTGAAATGCAGAGAGTAGTCAGCTTAAGTTGTTTAATCATTCCCTCAAATATGAATTATATTCTCCTTGCTTCTGTGATAATTTTACAGCAATCACTTTACTGTATGCATGCTAATCCAAAGATTATACTGGGCGTTTGGGTCTTCACCTCTGCTTTTGGTATGAACTATTCCCTAAGGTCTGTGTACTCTGAACAACTCATTTAAGTGCTCTGGGATTCAATGGTTTCTCTACCATTAAATACAGGAAGGAGAGGCACCCGGGTGGCTCAGTCAGTTAAGTGGCTGCCTTTGGTTTGAGTAATGACCCAGGAATCCTGTGATTGAGCTCTGCATCAGGGGCTCTGTGCTCAATGGGGAATCTGCTTCTCCCTCTCCTCCTGCCCTTCCCCCCACTCACGTGCCTATGCACACACTCTCTCTCTCAAATAGATAAAATCTTAAAAAAAAAAAGCAAGATAGGATGGAAAGATTGATTTTATAATTTCTATAAATAGAAATAGAAAGTCTTTCATTCTATCAATAAGTCCTACCCCCATCATGGTGTCTGGGAAAGTCAATGAAGTAAACATAAGATAAGTAGGAGCTGAGCTTCCTCTTTGGTGTGGAACAAGTTTGCCTCAAAACTGGAAATGGGAAGTCTTCGGATTAGATAACAGGAAAACAAGTTACTGTATATCTAGTCTTTCCTTAAGGTTTGCACGTTCAGTTATTAACTACCACGTAAGCCATCTCCCTACTAGAGGACTTTAGTTGTCAAATCCATGGCTGCTGACATTCAGTCTATCCTGAAGTCACTGGCCTTTTAAGAATGTCTCTTTGCTGCGTTCAGTATCGAACTGTCCAACTTCACTCAGCACTAGCTGACCTGCCTTGGTCGCTGTCAGAATCTCTGTAACAGATAGAGGTTATTCCCTGGTCTAAGAAAAAAGACGAAATAACCAAACCGTTTTGCGACGTTAGACCATTTCATTTGGCATATTCCATGCTGCCTCCATTTCACCCACCCCCATGCCTCCTCTTGGAACCCTTACATATTATTTAAAGATGAGGAGTGAGGTGAAGGTTGGTCTTTTCTTGGTCCAATGGCAGGCAGCTGACAAGCCAGCCTAATAGCTGCACTTAGGAAATCAGATAACATCCTTGTAACAGGGGCTAGAGGCTTCAAGTCTGCAGTTTTATTAGATCCTCAAATTGTGTCCCAGTTACAATACCCCTGGTTTGTGTTTTATGCATCTTAAATTCATCCCAAAACTTTAATAAGAAAAGCATGCTTTTATTAAAACAATATTGAAATTATCTATCCTTTCATATGTTTATTTTTTTAGAATCTCTGAGTTTGATTTTTGTAAAGAAAAGGTCTTGTTTCATTTTTTATATGAAACACAAGAAATATTATATATTTGAAGCCTATAGTATAAAATGATTCATATTGTAAATAAATTATTTTCAGAAAATATTTAAAACAGAGCATTTGTAACTGAATTTTCAGAGTAGTTTCCAAATATTGGAAGTATCATATATTTGAATATACATATAAATATATTTGTATATGCGTCTTTTTTTCAGCAGAAAAAAATGCTGGGTTGTTTTAATCAAGGACTTGAATCAATAAACTTGGGAAATTAAGATCATAATTATAACATTCTCACAAAATTGTCCTCTCATTTAGGGAAAAATAACTTTTCTTAAACTATTCTATTTGTCAAGAGGCTTGTCTTAAAATTGAATGTGCATAGTTCAGTGATTAAAGTATAGCTTTTTTATCTTAAAGTTGATCATTAGTATCAAAAGTTAGCAAAGAATAATAAAATAAACAATATTTGCTGAATCCTATATATTTTCAAATGTCTATGATACATTGGCAAGCAATGTATACTTAGTGATAGTACCTATCATATAGACATTTTGTCAACAATGTCCTCAATTAAATTGTATACTTAGGAGTTTATGGTTCACAGAAATCCGTCCTGATTAACCTACCTGTGTTAAAAAAAAAAAAAAGGTTTCTCAATAGGACTAAAAACCATTAATGTACAAAATGTTATTTCTTTCAAAATTTTATTATGATAAGAGCTAACTGATTCAAAAATAACATCTGACCTTCTGATTCAAATTTTGTCAATCTTTGTTTTGGAATCAAATTTGAGTTGTAAAATTTATTATGAATCCTTTCAGACAGCAAAAAATTGTGAGCGCTTAAACATGCAGGAGAAAGTAGAAATAGGATAAATATATAAATTCTTCCCAATATGATTGAAGACTGAAAGTGTGTATAAAACATCATAATTGTTAAATAATACAGTCCTTTAAATGACAGATCTGAAGATCTAAGAATAATTTATCCTCCTATTATTAAACTACTTTCATTCATTTAGGCAAATCCATTTCTTGAGGCCCTTCTATTTTGTTAAGCCCAATGCTGGACACTATGGATCCATAGAAGTGGGGACTTCTTCTCTCTGGGAAGCTACAATAATTGTAACAGTATGAGTCAAAAATAGAGTTACAAAGAGACTAAAATAGTAGCCATACGGGGAAAATAGAAGCAATGAACCATAGTGTTTGAGAGTGTGAATCTGGAGCCCAACCACATGGGCTCATCTCCCAGTTCTGTCATTTTTTACCTGTCTTACTAATTGGTCTACGCTTCATCTGCAAAACTGAGAATGATGATAACAACAGTGGTCTCATAGGGTATTAATGACGAGAAGATGAATTATTATTTATAAAATACTTTGAATCATACCTGGCACATATTAAACAGAATGCAAGTGTTCCCTGTGTTTGGGGAAATGGTTAAATGAAATTATTTTGAGCTCTGTGTTTCACTTTTTTTTTATGGCGAAGAAAGAACCATGTTATCCAGTCCAGGTACTTACTCCTAGTACCTAAGAATCTGCACATAAAAGAGGAATCTTCTTTTTAGCCCAGAAATCCTACATGTGGCAATACCAGGTGGAATTTTGTTGATGAAAATCAGATTGCTTTCAGTTTTATAACTATACAAATGTTCCTTCCATAAGCAACTTTCTAAATTCTTGGGCTCTAATTTTAAAAATAGACACTGAAGGAGAGAAAATGTTAATCGATGCTTATGGAAATGTTTATAGAACATGGACGATGTCTATACACTCTTTGCAGGACTAGCTGCTAAGAAATGACTACAGAATCAGATCAGCTCCTCTGAGTTAATATTGCAGCTATATCAAAAAATGCAACACCCACCTTCCCAAGATTGGTTAACTCTCCAACACCAAAATGGTCTTTGTATAAATCAAAGCAATAAAACTAAGTGAGAAATTCTGAGTGCTAGGTAAACTCCAAGCTCACCTCTTATCCAAAATTCATCCTGGGTACAGTTGCATGTCTTGTTCCTCAGGGCCCTTTGGTGGCCATTAGAGAATTTCTCTACAGGAAGCAATGCTGGAAGGACAGAACAACACTTTAGAATATTGAAGAACAATATTCTCTACTTTCCCTTGTGGTTCTCATGTTTTCATTACAACTTTACAATAAAGGAATCTGCTTTATCTTATCTTTAGTTGTAACATCTAGAGATTTACTATTTTCAAAGTTAAAACCTAAGATGGCTCTAATATTACCTACTAGATGAATTTCAAACAGGACTGGATATTATATGGGTTTCTCCTGAATATAGGCATCCTTCCCACCCCCAGTTCTAGAGCCCTGTGTCTCCTCACCTCTTGAAGCAGATTAAAAATGGCCACATATTCTTTGGCCTCTCTCTAATCAAAGGTAGAGTCTATGTCCCCTCCCCTGAATCTGGGCTGGTTCATGTTTCTTTCAACCAGAGTGTGGTGGAAATCTCACTGTGGCAGTGCCCAAGTAAAGGCCTTACGAAATTCACAGCTTTCACTTCCTATCTCTTGGAATTCTGGCTGTATGGGAAACTGCCATGAAATGTCTGATTGCCCAGAGACTGCCATTCTGTGAGAGAGCCCAAGCTAGCCACATGGAATGACCATGTGGACAGGGAGATGCCTAACTAAGGTCTGTCTGTTCCAGCCATTCCAGCCCAGGAACCAGACTGCAAGGTAAGAAGTGTTTTTTTTTTTTTTTCTTTTTTTCAAAGGTTTCGTTTATTTGACAGAGAGAAAGAGCACAAGCAGGAGGAGGCGGGAGAGAGAAAAACAGGCTCCCCAGTGAGCAGAGAGACAGATGCAGGGCTCGATCTCAGGACCAATGGAATCCTGACCTGAACCAAAGGCAGATGCTTAAATGACTGAGCCACCCAGGTGCTCCTAGGTAAGAATCCAGATGAATCCAGTCCCAGTCATCATCTTACTGCAACTGTAATGAGAGCCTGCAGCTGAGCCCAACCTCCATAATCATGAAACATAATCATAGGTTGTGGTTTTAAGCACTTAGTCTTGGGGTAGTTTGTCACAGAGTGATAGATAACCAGAATGTCCCCTGGAACATCCCTGTGCCCCTATCTTTTCTAAATGACTTGAAGTTACCCTAGTACTCCTAGTTGCTTTTAAACAGCTTTCCATCATTCCTGCTCTAAACCTCAAGATTCAGTATAACCATTATACCCTTTAGATTTTTTTTTTTTTGCTAATCATCTGTAAATGTAACCCCAGGCCAACTTTATGTATGTATGCATGCATGCATGTATGTATTTAACAAACATAAATGGCACTTCCTTCAAGTATTTAACACAGTCCCCTATTACTCTCATTTTACAGACAAGAAAACTGAAACATCAAAAGTTAAGGAACTTGGCCAAGATCACACAGATGGTAATTGGTAGAGCCATGATTCAAATTCAGCAAGTCTGGCTTTGGATTTTGTGCCTGCAACTACCGCAGTATGCCTCTACCTGGAACATTCCACCTCCCCCCACCCCCTCACCCCCACCTGCCTCACCCTTCTAGAGCTTCTCAAGAACATCTAAGATGTTCAGCTCAGAGAACATCTAAGTCATGTAGCTGCCCTTCCTCCTACCACTTTCCAGGCAGGTCAAGTTGCATCTACTCTGTTTTCTTTTTTGTATCATATTTACTATAGTGAAAATAAATTTTTTAAGCAGAGATGGTATCCTACTTATTTCCCTCTATTTCCTCAGAACCTAGAGTATCACCTGATGCTCAGTAAAAATTTTTGAAATACACGGATAAATGTGCTTTCTGCATATTTACTGTGGACACAGATGGAATCCACCCATTTGGGTGATTACCAGTCATTTGCTTCAGGACCACTCCCTAGCATTACAGCAACAGTGTAACCTGAGTGTCTCAGTTTAACCCCATTCTTGAGTTTATTTATTGGTAACTAAGTGTATCTGAGTTCCTAAAAACATCCTGTAACTAATGAAGGGCAGTTTCCTGATAACTTAGTTTCCTAATAACTTTCTAACAAAAAAAAAAAAAAAGTGGTCAAATTCTAAATTGTATTAGAATTGATATTATGATGCCTGAGGCCAATATTAGCTGGAATTAGGGTGGTGGTTATGTGGGGATTACAAAGGTCTTTCAGAGTTGGCTAAAAGGTACAGAAAACATTAAGGAAATTGAGGAATCTTGGTAAGTTCTTTTGGTTTTTTTTTTTCTAGTAAAATCAGTGACTTTCTTTCTCTTTCTTATCCATCAGTTTGCCTTTCTTCCCACCTCATTTTTTTTTCCTGGATACATGTCTATCACATCCACTTCTTTCCCCTCCTTCTGTCTCTATCTCCTTTCTTTACCACCACATTTCACACAATATTTGATACGGGGCATCATATAGCTTTGTTCTTTTGCTAGTGTTCTTATCTGTTAATTTTATAGCATTTTCTTTATCCTTCCTAATGCTGCTGGGTGGGGGTGGGGGGCAGCTATCCTTTCTTATCTAACCCCTGTAGTAACCTCATACCCCTGTATCCCACTCTCCCTATTCTAACCTCACTTCCACCCTGTCACCAAAGCAATTGTTTCCATGGCAAGGAGCTGATCTCATTATATTCTGGTACTAGGGATTTAGTTTCCTGCACAGTGCTTGTTCAGCCCATGTTTGATTCATAAATAGATATTTTCTAGCTGGAAATTGTATCTTTGAATTGTTTAACAATGGAAATAATTGTCTGGTAGTCATCATCACTAGAATCTTAAAGTATGAAGCATTCCATTTATAAATATCACATAGAGGAAGGAATTCCCTGAATTAGTTGTGTGAAAAGCTTAACTATATTGAATTAAATATTTGCTTCAGACTAATGTCTTCCACAATTTATAAAGGAGGTCTCAGATTAGAAAGGCCTGAGTGCTGTTTTGTTTTGCCTGGTCAACAGCATTGCTTCAGCTCCTAGCTTTTAGCATCATAATTATCTTTCCCTCAGGGGAAAAAAGTGCCCTCAAGTTTTTGTGCACAGAGATACTATCCCCCTGAGTTCTTAGAATAAGCTCTGGTGTCCCGAAATGTCTGCAGCAAGTGATTTGGGAACTGATAAAAAATCTTCTCTGAAACCTCCTCTATGCAGATTGTTTCTTAGTTAAAAAAAAAAAAACAAACAAAACAAAACAAAACAAAAAAAAACTAACTAAAAAGCAATTTTAGATTTATAGAAAAGTAGCACAGTATAAGAGTTCCCTTAGATCCCTCATTTCAGTCCCCCTCAAGCAAAGACCTTACATGATCACAGTAAAATTGTGAAGAACAGGGTTTTAACATCAGTATGATATTATTAAATACACACCAGTTCTATTGAATCTCGCCGGTTTTCACTAGTGTTCTTTTTTCTGTCCCAGGACCCAATCCAGAATTTTCCATCATGTGTAGTTGCTATGTCACCTTACCACCTGTCTGCAATAGTCTCCTGGTCTTTCCTTGTCTTTCATGACCTTCACATTTGAAAAACAGTGACCTTTTATTTTATAGGCTGTCCCTTCACTTGGGCTTGTCTGCTGTGTTCTCATGTTTGGACAGAGATTATGTATTTTGGGCAAGAATATTAAAAAAAAATATTGGCTGCATCCTTCTTAGTTCATCATATCAAAGGGTTTATGATGCTGATATGCTGTGGTGTTAGTTTGATCATTGGTAAAGTCGGTATTTTCCAGGTGTCTCCATTGGATAGTCACTATCTTTCTCAAGTTTTGATCAACCTGAAAGCCAGTTTTGGTTAAAAGGGCATGTTTGTCATATTTGAAACTAACATGACATTATATGTTAACTATACTGGAATTAAAATAAACTGAAATTTTGAAAAGGTCATGTGTTTGAGGTTAAGCAGATCTAGATGCAAATCCCAGCTTTGTCATCTTCTGTTGGTGAGATATTAGGATATAGGTTCATGAATCTCCTTCTGGGTCTCGGCTTTTTTGTGAAATAGGGGTTCTGCCAATATCCTTCTGCTGAGAAAAATGTGAATCCCAATTCACGATTTGAGATGTAGGAAAAAAAATCTCAATTTCCTATTTTCCTTTAAATATACATAAATCTGCAGTGGTCCCAGGGTGCCACAGAGCCCCAAGCAATACGGCAGCCACAGCCATGTCAGTGACTTGTCTACATTGTTTACCTTGGAGTTATATGCTCTCTCAGTTTAAGGGTACCCTTTAGGTTTATTGGCCCAGTTGTATTAGGCTTCACTTTGATGGTGGGCATTTCTAGGGAGGCAGGGAGCTCCTATGCTTGAGAGAAGTTATTCACTCTGAGGGCATTAATGTTTCTGGGGCTTTGTAAAGGTGGTTGAGTATTTGCAATGCTCTGGGGATCCACCAATATGTCTAGGGACATATTCTTTTATATTTTTCCCCATCAAAGGTATATGTTTGTCTCTCTCCCAGACACCTGAAACAATGGAGGAGGTTGGATTTGGCCAAAGTTTCTAGCTTCTATTTTGCAAGTATCCCAGAGTAAAGAATACAAAGAGCCTTGCTACCTTGGAGAATATGGACAAAACCCCTCAATGAATAGCTCACAATATGATTCTGACACAATATCCTGTTATATAGTTGTACAGTATTTTGGCTGAGACTAGGATCCCCAGATGTTAGAAAATATGCATCTATCAAGGAAAGAGGAAAAACTAACTTTTAAGGTAACACGGTGTTTTTCTTTTGTTTCTATCAAGGTGGATTCTTACATTAACTTTGGGAGTAAAATGCTTCTTTATTTTTGAAAATAAATATTTGCATGGACCTTTTGGCTATGCAAAGATAACACACAACTTTATTCTGGAATGATAGACTTATAACAATGTGTTTCAAGAGCCAAATAGCTCCTTCAAATAAACAGTCTTCCAGGTAGACAAAGCTGAATCTTGGGAGATAGCTTATTTTAGGAAAATGTAACTTTTCTGAACATGAATTTACAATGAACTGACTCCAGAGTGTATTACTTATTCTTTGAGAGTCCTGTACCTTTGATCTTGCATAAGTCCTGGAGTAAAGTGCATGATTAGAATCCTGAGAGCAGTCTTAGACAACTGCAGAATGACAGAGACATGACCTCCCCCCACATACTAGTGGGGAGGGGGGAGGAAGCTACACTCAACAACACTGTTGAAGTTAAATAGCACCCAATATTCTCGAAATGTATACATGACAGACAGTTGTTTTGTAAGCAGTTCAAAGGTAAGATGATACCCCTACAGATGCCCTTCCTTTGGAAGGATTGGATAGTTTCACTGTAAAACATTCCAGAGGATATCTATCCTGAGAGAATATGATGATTTGAAAGGCTATGGACAGGTAAAAGGCAGAAATGCTCCTTCCTTCCTCCAGGTTTGAGGAACAAATGGTCCCCAGTAGAGGAATGGAGTAAGGGAGATGTATTCGAGATCTTTATCATTGGCAGAGGTGGTGGTGATAAAATCATTCCTACAACATGGTGGCAAGACCACATCTAGACAGAAGTAACCCGAAGGGGCTGTGATTGACAAGTGTGGCCTGTAAACTCTGAGAAAAGCTTAATAAGCAATGGTCAGGTCTTAGCTACCATTCTGAGGAGTTGACTAACAAATTGAGATGAGCTAGTGCAAGGGGAAAGCAGCAGATGACTGAGAGAGGCCAGGTTCAAGATGGTGGGAGGAAGGTCCTGACCCTACAGTGGAAAAGACAGCTGACTGATGGGTGATTAACAATTAGGGCAGATATGGGGAACTTGGAGGCCTTCCCAAGCCAAAAATACTTGGGAGTTAGCAAAGAGCAAACCCGGTAAGAGTCTAGACTTTGCAGTTTCCTATGAGCCTATCAGGCTCAACCACTGTGATATGAACATTAAAGAGTGACCTCATAGACTAAGAAAATGGGGCATACTTAGGTAACATTTATAAGATTAAAGTTACATCAATTTTTACCACTAAATTTTTGTTGTTGTTGTTATTCTCTACTTCCTAACAAGAAAAGAATCTGGGAGAAATAGAGGAAAGACTTTGAATTAGTCACAATGAAGTGGCCTATTTATGAGCTAACATTGTATTTGAATCTGATATATTGGGGCAATTTGGAAATAGTCATGGAATGTGGAGATGGGATCTTTTGAGACAACTGTAGACTGGAGGATTATAGCCAAGTATATGGATGATGTTTTAAAGTATCTCGGAGTACTCTCATATTAAATGTTAAATGGTAAGATAAAAAGTGAGCAAAGTAGTCTCAGTGTGAGAAAAGACATCTAAATGGCTTCCATTTTAATTCTGCCCTTTTGCCAAAAAAAATAAATCAATCTTTGGCACATTTGCAGTTTACAGAGGGAGGTTTATAGGTACTCATACAGCAAATAGTAATATAGAAGCTGGGCCCTATCTGGTGATTTCTGAGTAGATAGGGAGAGAAGGTGGCATAAAGGCACATCTTCTTAACCGTGCCTCCACCTCTTTGGAACTTTCTTCTAATTTATGATACACAGATAAAATCTTCCATAAACTGAAGCCAAAGTTTTTTTTTTTTTCTTACTCTTCTAGTACTGCTAATTTTTATTGAATTCTTTCTCTAGAGCAAGCAACCCTAAGCATTTTACATTCATTTTCTCATTTAATCTCCTAGATTCTATTATTATACCCATTTTATGAAAAGGAGAGTTATGCCTAAGATTAAATCAGTTCTCAAAGTCACACAGCTTGCAGGTGTTAGAGTCATGTTTGGAACCCACATCTTCTGACCATAAGATAACACACTTCATCTTTTGAACTTGCTTATCCTCCTTCTTTTTCTTCTCTGCTTTCCTAATTCAAGAAAAATTCTGAGCTTGAAGTCAAGACCAAACTGACATAGTTCAGTGAAAAATGTTATTGTATCTCCAGGATCCTCTAGGAAGTGGTTAATCCAATTGACAATCCATTAATCCACTAAAAACTGAACATTTAGTAGAGATTTGCCAAGATGGAATGCAGGGTACTGAGGCCCAGGGGATACAGCACAGCTCTGTCTTAGGAAACCCATGGATAGGATAAGAGATGAGAGCTCAGTAAAAAACTGCTGTGCACAAGTGCAGGGGCGATCATAGAGGTACACAGGATACAGATGTAGAGTAGACTCTACCTTTGCAAAACCTCAGAGGAAGCTACAAGGGCCTAAACATAAGTAACAAAGCTCAATTCATCTATAATATATAATGATTTCATAGGTAAAAAAAAAAAAGTTCCTGAATCAAATTTGCATGATGGACTATCACATCGACACTCACGTTCTCTCCTTTGGCAACTATGTGGAATATTCAGACAATACGTAAAATCTCAAAGTCGACTCACTATATGGACAACCCCAGCCCCCCGCCCTCCCCACAACGAAATCCCCACAACCTCTGTGCTTATGGCCACAGATCTTTTCCTTATGATATTGATATCACAGCTCCTTGAAGGGTTCTACATTTGTATTTGAACTGCCCTTAGTAGTTAGGATTATTTGAAAGAGACTTTCCTTGTCAGAACAGTTCCCTGACTCTGAGGCCCAATCAGCAGGAAATTGATCTCTTGCGTCTGTCACAGAAGTATGAAGCTCTGCACAGTAGAGTGTCATGTTACGGGTCGCAGGTGCATTTCTGAGATGACGTGCTGATGGCCAGGGGGTGAGGAAGCCCTCTTCTCTTTTCACAGCTGAAGACAGAAATGTCGCAAGGACAAGGAGGACGACTGGCATGCCTCACATTCCTCAGTGTTGAAAACAATCAAAGGTGGGGGAATGAGAGAAAAATCAAATTTCTATGAAGAGATGTCAGCAGTAAATTTAATGCAGGTGCAATATTCTCCAAACAAAGGACATTTTGTTTCTACCGTCTGTGGCTCCATGAAAACCAGCCTCTGCCTCCTCCCTGCTGTGTGTTTTTCTTTTTATCAGTGTAAGGTAGATTAAAATGTTGATATCCTTCCTTGGCAAAAGTATTTTTAATGTTCTTAGTACAACTGTTGAAGAAGTATTAACTTCCCCCCCAAAGCTTAGCTTTGCTGGGTGTAATAGAGCTTTCTCTACCCTAAGGTTCGATTAGTTTGTTAAGCTTTATATTTCCTTAATTACCTCCATGTATTACTGTGACATGATCTTTACCATTTGTTCTTCCTTGTATCTATACAAAGAAAAATTAAAAATCAAAACTAAACATTTACTTCAGCTGGAGTAGCAAATTTATAAATGAAAAAAATCATGAAGCATCCACTGTTGGTTAATATATATTTTATGAGACAGAACAGTGCAAGTTATTCGCCCTCCTTTATTTAGGCTATCATAAACAGAGTGATTGTAGAGCAATCAAGAAATTAAGAGGTATGACCTTCTGACTGGTTTTACTTAGTAATTGCTTAGAGATTTGGAGACTCTTTCTGGCACTAGTTTACTAGAGAAGGATTTCCTATTCACTAATGGAGCTTAAGTTCAGGCCTTACACAATTTTATGAGACCTCAGCAAGGCATCAAAGGACATTTTAAGTTTTCTTATGAAAATTATTCATTTAACTGGGACACATAAATGATATACCATGGATGTCATCATGTTATTATTCCAGGTGAACTGGGAATTTGGCAGTAGGAACGTTCCTATACAGGACAGTTTTCAATAACCGAACTATATACATGGAAGTAATTGAAAACTATGATGCTGCATCTGTAAAGTTTCTAAAACTTGTAAAAGTAAGACATTTTAATCCCATCTGGCTGCACATTTTCATCCAACATCCCCTGTCAAGCTCATAGCCCCTACCATTCTCACCCAAGTGGCAATGGCATTTTGGGGTTGGGCAAGTTACAGATATAATATTATGGTTTGCAGTCACTTCTATGGACAGTTAAGTCATTGCTAGCTGTCCTGGTGTAGAAACACTACTACTGATTGCTGTGCTCGTTTACCTAAAGTAATAACATGACGACATCCTTAGCCTGTCAGTTAATGAGTGTCCCTAACTAAATGAATCACTGCACAAGAACATTTGAAATGCCCTCCAATCCTATAGTTCATATATAACAAAAATCTGATAGTTTTGGAAATTGACCCAAACCCAGATATTTAAATGATATTAGCAATACCAGGTTGTAAAACTGAAATAATCTTTCCTAAACTGTAAATGATGAAAAAGATATTTTTGATCAACCCTGAAGTAGAGAGGATTAAATTATCTTCTCCACATTTCTAAAGAAAATATTACAAAATTATTATCCTATGAAAAGGCAATTAAAGAGCATGCAGCCCAAGAGTATGGGACAAAATATGTTATAGAAGTGGGTCAAGTAATTAATTAGTAAAAATACCATGCTGCTCTTCTGAATTTTGTGATAATTGATGTTGTCAGTTTTTAAAAATTTGTGATTGATGTATTTTTTTCTCATTCTATGTAAACATCCACTTTTATAATTGATTTTGATTTTATTGTTTTCAATTATTTTTTTATGAAGGGGTTCCCCAGTTACCATAAGCTTCAGGTCCCATAAAACTGGATTTGCCATGAGATTGCCAAGAAGAGGACTTTTTATTGACCAAAGGTCATAACATGAGCAATCAGCACTTAGCATCTAGCACAATATTGGCTGTATCTTATTTGAGTAGTCAATAAATGTATTGATTATTTGATATTTAGAAAAGCTCTGATTTTTAAAATGTAAAGACAAATAAACTACTTCAAAACATTAGATATTTTCCTTAAATGTTAAGGATAAGTTAACACTTATATTAAAATATTGAAGCTAAGGAAGGGAAATCATTACTTGGGAATAAAAAAAAAATGGTTCCAAATCTTGACTCCCAACTCTAAGTTACATGAACTTAGAAAAAACTTAGAAAACATAGATACTTTATTTGAATCTCAGCTCTATATCTGCAGTGCAGAAATACATTGAACTGCTTTGAAAATTGAATAACATTACTTTTCAAAAACATATAATGTTTATTCATTCTTTATCCATCCACCAATGTGACTAGTGTGAAGAAACCTTGAGAAAACTAGATAAGAAGAAATTGAAAAGTAGGAGCAAGAATTAAATTTCTTTCCTTTCCCTTCCTTTGTCTCCCCTTCTTCTTTCTTTTCTATTTCCCCTTTCCTTTGCTGTCTTTCTTATTCACCTGTAGATGTTAAGAATGTTAAGAAAGAGGTGATCCCCTAAATCTCACCACTTCCACATTTGAGATTACCAGTTCAAATTGGAATTAGGGAAGTGAATGAGAAGAACTCACTCAACCTGAATAGGCTATATTTTTCTAAATCTGTCCAACAAGGGGAGATATCTGGATCTGATATCCTATGAATTAAATTTTATATAAGCTAACAATGTGATATATCGCATTGCATTCCATCTATTAAAGACATAAGCCCATCTATTTTCATTCCCCAAATCATTTATTTCTATTGGATTTTCTTCTTAGCCTACAAAGATTTTCAAACTTGATCATCTTAAGGGAGAAAAAACAAGCAAATAATACATTTTCAAAAGTCTTAACCTGCACTCAATTATTTTCTCCCTTTAAACTATCACATCAGGGATCCCTGGGTGGCGCAGCAGTTTGGCGCCTGCCTTTGGCCGGGGCGCGATCCTGGAGACCCGGGATCGAGTCCCACATTGGGCTCCCGGTGCATGGAGCCTGCTTCTCCCTCTGCCTGTGTCTCTGCCTCTCTCTCTCTCTGTGTGTGTAACTATCATAAATAAATAAAAAATTAAAAAAAAAAATAAAAAACTATCACATCATATTTCTTCTTCTCCTTTAGCCAAACCTCTGAGTAGAATAGCCATTCAGGCAGCTACCTTGTCAAACTAGCATGGTTTATTCTTTCTTTGGGGGATGAGGGGAGGGAATTTTTTTTTCCTGATTTTATTGAGAAATGATTGGTATATGTTACAATATAAATTTAAGGTATGCAGCATGATGGCTTCATTGATATATATTGTGAAATTATTACTTCAATAGGTTTAGTTTACATCCATCATCTCATCCAGATACAAAAAAAAAAAAAAAAAGAAAGAAAGAAAATAATTTCTCATTGTGATTAGAATGCTTAGGATCATCTCTCTTAGAAACTTTCTCATATATCACATAGCAATGTTGACTGTAGTTGTCATGTTGTACATTCCATTCCTAGCACTTAACCTATAATGACCACCTTACTTCTGTGTCCCCTCTTCTCATCCCTCACCTCTGGTAGCCAGAATCTGATCTCTTTTTCTATGAATTTGGGGTTTTATTTTTGTTTTTTATTTGATTCCATATATTACTGAGATAATACAGTATTTGCCTTTCTTTGTCTGACTTACTTCACTGAGAATAATGCCTTCAATATCTCTCCATATTGTCACAAATCATAGAATTTCCTCACTTTTATGGCCAAATAATATTCCATTGTGTGTGTGTGTATATATATATATATATGCCTCACCACTTTGTCCATTCATCCATTGATGGACACGTGGGTCATTTCCATGTCTTGGCTTTTGTAAATAATGCTTCTGTGACATCAGGATACAGATATCTTTTTTGAGTTAGTGTTTTCATTCCTTTGGGTATAGTCCCAGAAGTGAAATTTCTAGATCATATGGTAGTTCTATTTTTAATTGTTTGTGAATCTTCCATACTATTTTCCGTAGTGGTAATACCAATTTACAATCCCATCAACAGTGCATAAGGGTTTCCTTTTCTTTATATACTTGCTGGCATTTATTTTCTCTCTTTTTCTTGATGGTCATTCTGACATGTGTGAGGCGAGATCTCATTGTGGTTTTATTTTGCATTTCCTTAATAACTAGCGATGCTTAGGATCTTTTAATGTACCTACTGGCTATCCACGTATCTTCTTTGGAAAAATGTCTATTGGGTCATTTCCTTATTTTAAAAATTGGATTATTTGAGCTTTTTGGTTATTGAGTTGTATGAGTGCATGCTATATTTTTTTATTTTTAAAGATTCTATGTATTTATTTGAGAGAAAGAGAGCATGAATGGGGTGAGGAGCAGAGGGAGAAGTAGGCTCCCCTGCTGAGGAGAGAGCCCCACATGGGGCTCTATCCCAGGACTCCACGATCATGATCTGAGCCGAAGGCAGACACTTAACCAACTAGCCACCCAGGTGCCCTGCATGCTATATTCTTAAGGGTGATTTTGTTCTCTGGTCTGTATTTGGAAAATATATCTACCAAACTTGTCTTTAGGGAGCAGAATATAGGGAAATTTTTGTAGCATCTATTTCTGTAATATTGTATAATTATAGTATTACAAGAATAGATTGAATTTTGTAAAATGGGCATGTTTTGTTTGAACACTCAAGTAAATAATTAGGACAGATGAAGAAAATTAATTCGATAGAGACAGATGAGTTGATCTAAAGAATTTCACTTTACAAATGATGTTACAGTAGTATGTTTATTGTGTGATGCTGAAGAATACCTATTTTGATAAATACATATATCCTGGGAATATATTTTTCTAATTCATTTTGTACTGAACACAAATGCTCATTGAATGTTTGTTGCATGTTGCTGGAATCTCTGTCTAAACTGCCTTCAGACAATCTCGTGAAATCTTTAGAAGTCACATTAACCCCCAAATTACAGAATATTCTGTAAATAAACAAATTTCATCAGAAACTAAATAATTGGAACCTTGAAGAAATATATTCTTCCTCCACTCAACCCTCATCAGTCATTTTACTTTTAGGAAAGGAGGAAAATTCATTAGATGTGTGTGTGTGTGTGTGTGTGTGTATGTGTATTACACATATTTAAATTGGAATCAAATAATTGAGGCATTTCATATTTTCATCATTAACTTATTTATTCATGTATAATTCATTCAATAAATACTGAAAATCTATTTATATAATCTATGTAACAGTCATTGGTCTATAAACTGATGATATAAGTTTAAGAGCACAGGGAGTCTTCCCTTGAAACATGTAATAAGTACTTTAATGGATGTGCATGCAGAGAATTATGAAACAGTGGAAGGACACACCTCCAACTTTGCCTAATTATAGTTCAAAGAATATTTAATAAAAGAAAAAGGAGATTTTTACCTGAGTCTAGAAGGAAGAGTAAATATTTGTCAGGGTGATCATTGGGGCAGAGACACAAATTCAGTAACAAACATTCAGTTCAACTATAACCACATTGGGTATTGACCAGATACAAACCAAGGGAAAATGTCAGGAACAATTCAGATGGTAGGATCTGTTCTTTCTTCTTTCCTCCTTCAGCCAACTTCTACAAGAGATAAATGAGCGCAGACTACAATTAGACCATCTGTCTACAGAGATGGGTTAGCAAAGTAACTTGGCCAAGAGACAAAGTTGAGTGAAACTCTCATGGTTTGAGCCTGAGAGGTTTGAACAATATAAGTTCTTCCCTGTCTTAAATAAAGGACAGTTTAGAAGAAGCAGTTTTAGATTGGTATCTTGGGCCTTTCCCATATTCCTTCTACAAAAATTCTCTGCCAAATACAGGGAGTGATCATTGGAAAAAAGGTTTGTATCCCTATCCAAGGTTGTTTCAAATTACCCTAAGGCAACAGTAGGAGTTTAGGAAAATGGTCAGACCTGAAGAAGCCAGTAGATAACAGAAGCCAGTAGATAAAAGACTTTCATGCATAAAACTATATCCACACAGGATCTTTGGCTATAGTTACTCAGAAAATTGGCTAAAGCAAGCAGACTGAAAGCCTACTAAGTTTTCAGGAACCCATATTGTCTAAATAAACAAACAAGCAAACAAACATTCCAGGACAGGGCAATATCCTCTTGTAACTATTCAACGCTAAAAGCAATTTTTGTTATTCTGAACGGTGCTAAGAGCAAATGCAACCCTAAAAGTATGCTCCTATCCCAAAGCTCGATGGTCAAAGGTGCTCAAACATGGCAGTGAAGGATAATAGACCAGAGAAATCTTCCGAGATACCTAAACTGAGGCTACCAGCTTAGTCAATGAAGAGTTGTGGTCATTCTTATCAGGAGGATCTGCTATATGCCATGAACTATTGACTTCACCTTTTTTCCAGATATGAATTTTAATTGCAACTAATGCTCTTCCTATATCACCATTATATTTTAGATGTTCTACAGGTGGGTAACTGGATTACTGGTACATCTGGTAAAAACTACACAGTCCCAGAAATCCTTCATCTGACCTAGAAGAGATACAGTTTTGAATTTAGGATATAATTTCCTGTCAGGAAAGTGGTATTCCTGTGTTTGAATGGGAACCAACATTGGGATTCTAGCTGAGGTAATTTTTTATTACTTGAGAGTATTACACATGTAACAGGACAATTAACATCACTAGCTCCTAGACACCAAATGCTACCAACACACACTTTTCCTCAGTCATCTCGACAGGTAAAAATATCTACACATGTTTTACAATATTCTGTAAGGGGTAAAATATTAGAATAAATGTATATATAGGTGTTGGGTAGCCATGCTGTAGACTTTGGAAGATATAAGTAGTCGTCCATGAAATGTATATTTTTATCTTCTTTTGCACTAAAAGAACCCCACTTTTATTTGAGTGAATCATTGTCTCAAGATAAAAATATTCATTCTCCCAGATTCTCTGTACTTAATTGAAATCCAAAAAAGGTATACAGAAGTCACTAGATGGGATTTCTAAGAAAATATTTAAATGTAAGCCGGATACATAATGTTGGCATAAATAACAAATAATGTTGGCATACATAATCTGTTGGCATAAATACTTTTTGCTCTCTCCCTTTTCCTTCACCCTTCTCGCAACATAGATGGGGTGTGTGAAGTTTCTAGAACTGTCCTGTATCCACGATGTTGAAGGTTGTTCATTAAGTCTAGCAGAAAAGAAGAAAGGAAAACCCGGGTTCTACATGGGGTGCTTGGCTACTATACCAACCTAGTCTACTTCTCTCCAGACTTCTATGTGAGCAAAATAATCCACTTTATTTACCTGCAGCCAAACTCAGTTCTGATTGGATACAAAGTAAGAATAAGTGTTTTTGCCCTAATCTCAAAAAAGATTTCATGGTTAGGGAAAGGGAAAAGAGTGTCAGAGAAGAGCAATAAAGTAAGTTATAACTGTGTACTTTTGAGAAAGGAATTTGAACTCTGTGCCCGTAACAGGCTGAATCCTAGGAGGGACCTCTAAAAACCCATGAAAAAATGTGAGGGGATCTAAGTGAAGAGGGAAACTCTTGCTGGATTTGTCTTGTATCCCAATGAATCTGAGATTATTTTGCTAATACCACATTCTTATCATTTACAGGAATGCTCAAGGTAAATATTACAGAGGAAAAAATGGGGTTCATCTCTGTTATGAAATTTTTACTCCTATTCAAGTTAAAACATCCTATGCTATCGTTAGAGGACATTTCTTCTGGTAACAGGTGTACTTTACATTTATTCAAATGAATTGTTTGAGACCTTCCCAATGCGAACAGTTCATTGGAGGCACAGATACTCCTGAAGAGTATCCTAAATCCCAAGAAAAAAGAGTAAGAATCGAATCACCTTTCTTTTTTTCAGATTAAGAAAATATGCAACTTAAAAAAAAAAAGAAAGAAAGAAAAGAAAATATGCAACTTAAAAAGGTAATTTGCCTTGGTGCTACGTGAGAATTTTAAAGCGAGGTCGATTAGTAGTGTCACATTCCTGTAGCATCTCACTCAAAATGTCGCTGCAAGAGTTAAATGAAGCTGGAGCCGCACACTAAAAACCCTGTTGCAACAGCTGCACTCAGAGCCCCTTCTGCAGAAAGGGGAAAAAAATAAGTTTTAATTAAATTGTATTAATTGGTTTAGCTGATCTGGAAATAGAGTAAGGGCGCTGCTCTAATTTTGTTTGTTGGCTCAAATCCACTTATCCTTGACATGAGAATAAAGGAATGAAGCAATAAAATGCCTAGAAATGCCCTGGTAGAGACTTTTAAACTGTCCAAGGTTAAAGAGTGATGCTATCTCAGAGATGAACTTAAAATTCTGTTGCCAACTTAGAGAAGTCAGAAGTGCAAGCAAGAAAAGAAGAATGTGATTAAAAACCCTGCTTCCTTAAAGCTCTGCAAAGCTGCAAAGAAAAGGCAGGCATTCTTCCCATAATAGTGAGCACTTGTTATAAAGAAAAGGAGAAGGTTGTGAAAGCGTCAGGGTATAATGACCTTATTTCAGGCCACTCAGCGTAAGTTTTCGTATATAAGGTAATGAGGATTTGTAAGTGAGTGTAGCTTCACGGTTTGATGTTGCTATGTGCAAAATACATTTTATTACACTTACAATCATAGCCCAATCCATGACCTATGCCTGTGTTGCAGCATTGATCACCATTATTTTAAAAAGATATTATTTTTGTATTTTTTAACTTAAATTCAACTAATTAACATAAAGGATATTATTCATTTCAAGGGTAGTGTTCAGTGATTCATCAGTCTTATATAATACCCGGTGCTTATTACATCATGTGCCCACCTTAATTTTAAAGGTACAATGCTAATACAACCTAGACTTTTTTTCTTTTCTTCTTCCAAGTTCCTACAAGTTAAGAGCTTGAGTATAATTACAATTACCAGAAATCATTCTTCAACTAGCAATATTTTGTGATACAGAGAAGTTGCTTTACAAAGAATAGCTCGAAACTTGCTTTCTAAAAAACACGCAGTTAAAACTTGGTGAGGAAAAAATACATATAGGACAACAAGCCTGCTATACAATGAATATCTGTGTCTCCCCAAATCTGTGTGTTGAAGCCCTAGCCTCCAGCAGGATAGTACTTGGAGATGGGGCCTTTGAGAAATAATTAGGGTTAGATGAGGTCATGAGGGTGGGGCACTCATAATGGGATTAGTGCCTTTATAAAAGGAGATACCAGACAGCTTGCCCTCTCTACCTTCATTCTCTCCCTTCCTCCCCTCTCTTCCTGAGAAGACACAGTGAGAAGGTGGCCAGGAAAAGAAGTCTCAACAGAAACCACCCAGACGGCACTTGGATCTCTAACTTCCAGACTATAGCACTGTAAGAAAATAATTATCTGTTGTTAGACTACCCAGTCTATCATATTCCTTTGTGGCAGCCTAAACTAATACAAAGTCAGTGGAGAAAAAAAAAATATCAACAGATGCCATTTATAAGCAAATGTTCATAGTAAGGAGATTGTATCTCTGGTTTTGGTTTCAATCCATTACTGGGCTCTGAGAGTATCTGATTATTAATCTATGACTGCTTGTCCTTCACACACTCCTGCATGGTGATGTATTTTTCCCATAGCATGACACCTGCTGAAAGGAAACATCTAAGTGTTGGTAACTCAGGCAGGTGCTAAGAGTGTGTGTTTCCCATCTGTCTTGTATATTAGAACAAACTGTATCTCCAGAACTCAAATTGTGTCTCTAGAAAGAGCTGTATTAGCTGTTTCCCTTCTGGAACGTCCATGTGGTAATGATTCATGAATTGTCATCAAATGATGGTATAAGTGAGACTGGGTTCTCCACTAGGAAGAGGAGTAGTAGGAGCAGATATTGGGTTGCACTCAGCTTTAGGAAGGAGCCAATACTCAGTTGAATGAAGGAACTTACATGGGGTGAGGCCAGCAGTTGAAGGCAGAAAGAGGAAAATTAATACATAAAAGGGCAAGAGCTCCTTCAACCTTTACTTGTCCACATCTATTCAGCCACTTGTCTGAGTCTGAGTTTTCTCCTTTCTTCTTGAGCCCTCCCTGACCCAAACACACATAACCACACACACTTAAACATATAGTTTTAAAAACTCAAAATTCCTGACTTTGGAAAATTCTGACATACAAAGCTATACAGACAAGCTCAGGAGAAAGTCAGTGAAAATATGATAATGCAGAAAATGGGGTGAGTGAGAGGAGATGTAGTTTGGATGACAGTTGGTGTTTGGAATTTGGGGTAGTTGAGGGAACCACCAAACTAAAAAAGAGATAGTGGATGGGATAGCAATATAGGAGAGAATGGGCAATAGAAATGAAGATAAAGTAAGCTCATGGGAAGGATGAGTACATTATCCAGGTAAATTCTCAAAGATGAATCCCGTATCAGATATTCAGATATTGGTGACAAAGGTGGGCACTTGGTAGTGGGAACTGGTCAGAACCTTAGCTACTAGGTCAGAACAAGACTAAGCAAGGTTAATTGGATGCTGATTAATCTGAGCTACTAAAATAGCTCTCCTTCAGTTTCCCTCAAAAACAAAAGGATAGTTCCTGACATCTATAATTCAGCTGATAGGATTTAATTGGACAGTTGAGGAATGAGAGGTTGGAGAATAATGGTGATAATTTCTGCAAGGATTACTTTGTATGATGGGAACAAAGAAGCTGGGAAGTGGGGGAAAAAAGAGTGTTCAAAGGAGTATGTAAAATCTAATGAATTAGACATAGAGAACTATCTAATTTTTAAGAAAAACTGAATTTCAATCATGTTCCTGTACCAATTCTAAAAATTGAGGAATGAGAAAGAAAAATATGTTCACCTGTATATGTGGATTTTGAACAAAATATTATCATGATATTTGTCCCTGAGTGAAAGAAAGGGAAACATCCTATTAAATATGCTTAGAGTTCAGATGACAAGTGTGTTGACTTAAAACATGACAAGAACAATGAAAGAAAAATAAAAGAAAAGAAACTTTCCCTCTTGGTCAGCAAGATATAGCCAGAAGAATAATTCAATTTATTTTCTTTTTCCTAAGTGAGATAAAACCACTGTGGCAACTATAATTAGAATTCCACTTCTCCCTGAATTGATCTTTGGTGGAGAAAATAGAACACTAAGAGAAAAGCCAGGTATCTGAGGGAACATGGTTAAGAGAGAAGGATCAGTGATGAGCTAGCCCTACTTGGGAGGAGCAGGGCAATGTGATAGAAGATATGAACCCAGCTCATATTCTGAGGCTGAGTGTTTGGGATTCTAGCCAGTGTTTGGATGCTGCAATGAGGAGACTCAATGCTACCCTTTCATCTCTCCCTGGGACATGAAATAGAGGGAACTACATAATGAGTTCTGGTCCAAGAAAGGCCAATAATATCAGATTCAGAATTCTTCCAGCCATCCTATGGAGAAGGGTGCCAATTAGCGAGTGTATCTTCCCTTGGACTTTGGTTGGGAGAATAAAGGGTAGGTGTTTGGTTCTATCCCCAAACCCAAATAAACTTATTTTTATTGTTTATAGGGGCCTGCCCTAAAGACTATTCAGTCTGTCATATGTCTTTTATAGGAGCCTGTTGTAAAGACTGCTTAACATGGTAGAAGTTGTGTGTGGGAAGACCAGAAAGAATTAAATAGAGCATCTATAAAATACCCTTCCTAGTTCAGAGGTCAAATATAAACGATCCACATGAAAAACCTGGCCTTTATGACAAAGGAAAAGAAGTGGCTGCACAAACCAATCTGCTTATGTGAGCTAGCTGGATATTGAAAACAAGAATTATAACATAGGCTAATTATCACTTTGAAATTTTAATAGAATCACCTAGTGGAAGTTATAATTATGGAGCATTTGTTATATAGTATTGATAGCACTAAATAATTAAAACAATTATGGAATGTGGACAAAATGCTATTAAAAGACAAACTCATGTCCTTTAACATTATTATTTCTACACACAAATAGGTAAAAAAATAAACTCACAAAGGTAGAAAAAGGGTAACTAAGGTACCTCATACTGGAGAAAAATCTATTTAGGATAAATATAAACTTCTCAGATAAATATAAACTATTAGGATTGAATTCTCTTTCTGGAGCTCCTAACGACTGCTTTAAGAACCACTAATACTGATGATATTAAGGTTAAAAAAATCTTCCAAATACCATATGACTTACATATGCCATTACCTAGAGTCATTTACTGTTTTATTTACGCTCTGTGGTTGCCTTGAGGACAGGTTCTGTGTCATATGGTCTCCCAAAAGTCTAATTCAATGCCAGGATGCTTAATAAAATTTTATTAACTGAATATTTTAATAAGTTCTAATGCCATGTATTATTTATACCATATACATTTTTTTAAAGATTTATTTATTTATTCATGAGAGACACAGACTGAGAGAGATAGGGAGAGGGAGAAGCAGGCTCCCAGCAGGGAGCCTGATGTGGGACTGGATCCTGGATCCTGGATCCTGAATCCCAGATCCTGAATCCCGGGATCACGACCTGAACCCAAGGCAGGCGCCCAACTGGTGAGCCATCCAGGGGTCCCATCATATACATTCTTGATCCCGTTTGTCAAATTTAATCTTTATTAGGATCTCTTCTCATTCTTAATTTTTCAGTACAGAGAATTCTCAAAATCTAAGTGAGAAAAGCGTATTTATCGTGGCTCAAGAACAATTACATTGCACTTTTCCTTCTATCTAACTAACCTTGACTAATCCTCACATGTATTTCAGAAATATGAATAACGTCTTCATGCAATTCATGTAAGGCACAGAAAATAGGTATCATTATTTCTGTCTTAATGACAGATTTTGAGGTTAAGGTGACTCATGAACAGCTGAGCAGCCAGTCAGTAGGAGAAACCAAAATAGAACGGAAACGCCTCCATTCCCACCCCCATGCTCAAAGCAGAGCACACCCTCCTTAGGGGAGTGAAGCGTGATGGGCCCTGGAGTGAACCGTGAAGGCTTCCTGCAAGTTAATGAGCTGAGGAAGGAAGGGTCGCTCTCCCTGCTGGTGATCAGTGAGCCCAACTCACTCTCAATCTAGCAGGTAATAAAAATGGAAGGTGAGGGGGAGAATTCAGAAAAGCAAGTCTCTTAGATACGGAGCCCACTTTGTTTGGAGGAGGATGATTCATTTACCTTTAACCGAGTATTTTCAGAAATCACCATCCAAGTCACCTTAGCTGAGTAATTTTTACATCCCAGAGAATGTAACCTTAAAAGGCAAAGTAGCTTGTGTGTCAGATGGGTATATCCCAGCCTGTTTTATTCTCTTTGACCGGAAAAATATTTTATTGACTGGGCTTCTGGGTTTCATTTACGTACAAAAGAAAACAGTAGCAAGGCATGCTTCCATGGCAGCTAGATGCTTAAGTTACTTTAAAAAAGTAATCAACAATAGAACATAGCAGGTGTCAGTCTTTGACTTGCAAACAAATTATTTTGGAATTCTTAAGGAGCTTAAGAATATTCTTAGAATACTCAAGGATCTTAAAGGTAATTTTAAAAACAGGTTTAAGAAATACTTCCAATCATCCTGCATCTATAAACAAAATGGCCCTGAGTGGATGGATTACATCTGTAACGTGTTTGATACAAATTACATCTGTAACATGTTTGATAAAGTTAAGATGCACTTCCCCCTCCACCATCCAATTCAAATAATAACGTTGTCCAACTCAAATACTAGTTTCCAGTAACTGAAGTCTTTCCTTTTCCTACACCTCCGTAACTGGAGGCAAGCAAGTCTATCTGACTTACTGAGGCTGCTTTCATAATTCCAGTGGGCTGGGTTCTAAGAGAAATTTTAAAACTGTTTTCCTCTCTACCAAGTCCTTTGCTGCAGTACTAGAGCTTATAGCAACCCACAACTCACAAATATGAGAAAAGGATAATTACTGAAACCTTTGCTTAATTCACCAAAAACTTTCTATAGCTGTTACTGCTCACCCCACGCTCACAGTTATTAAATCACCTCCTACATCCTCATATCATGGATTCTACTTGTGTGATTTTCTCCACTCTATTCAAGTACCTGTGATGCTTTGTCATCATTAATTTCACTGCTCCCCGAATTTAAACTTCTAGAGTTTATGTTCTCCAATGTCCAACCATCATACCTCCTCTTGAAAAACAAGCAAGAATACAAAGCAGTCAAGCCATTGGGTATGAGGGCAGGGTCCTGTGAAGGAAACACTTACAAAATGTAAACCAGACCTGTTAAACTCACATTTGGCCATACACAGCCTGAGTCTGATAGAAGGACTTCAGCCAAAACAGAAGGTTCTTGCGGTGAGACGGCTGATACGGTCAGGCTGGAAAAAGCTCTCCACTCCTTCCTGTGGGCACCTGAATTCCACAGGTCTGCAGAAGGCAAGAGTCACTGAATAACGATTCCTCAGAGTTTTCTGTGTGCTTGTTGGAGAACTTGCACACGGCATGTGGCTCAGGACATGGTGATTTCAGTTCCTTGAGCAAACTCAGATAAAATAGGGGGGAAAATGTTTCCCTGCTTATCCTGGATACCATCCCATGAAAGTGAGGCAAAGTCAAAGTTTTCTAGGGAGTGTTAGTAAAATGTCACATTATTCCAGTATAATCTAGCAGGTAGGAGATTCGGTGGCCTCTGGTGGCTTCAATATGCTGTAAATTTGAGGGTCACAAGAGAAGTTGTTCTGAAGACACACATTTCCTTATTCTTGGGGCTAATTCAATGGAAAAATTATGTTTGGCCAATGATCCATTTTAAAGTCCCTGCATCCATACAAAGTTTGACAGCAATTTACTTCTTTCTAGAAGCTATGAGCACAGTATGGATCTTGAGAAATTTTAATAATACTTTAGTTAAAATTAAGGAGAGATCTAGAGAAGCTGGCTATCTCTGGAGTAACTCTACTGCAGGAAAGGGATTTTTTGGGCAATTGTTTTGCTTTGTATTTTGTCCTGTGCCATTTTGCTGCCTAACCTAAGATTTTGTGAGCCCAGTGTAGGACCAACTGGATCCTCTCACTTCTGCCCATCTCAAGGAGGAATTTGATGTAATGGTTGGAGTTTTAAAAAAGTGACAACGTTAGACGGAAGCTGACCATCAGAATGAAATCAACCTCTAGAAATTCCTACTCTGACATCCATGTCCCCTTCTGAGAAGATCTTGGATGAGATTTGGAGTACCCAAGGAATACTCTGAATTTATGTGTCAAGCAATAGTGTAAAATTCACAAAGAGGTGCATATCCCAAATCTGTTAAAACTTACCCTCTAGAATCTTAATTCATTTTTACCTTTTCTTGATTGTTTTTTTTCCTCAACAATTTTTTTCCAAAGATGTGCTACTACTTTTCCCATTGCCATTGCTTCTCCTATTCAGTTCAGCCTACTCCCACAAATGCTAATTTTTTTCATTCATTCACTCATTCATTCAACAAATATTTGCTAAGGTACAGTCCTATTCTAAGCATGAGAATAAAAATAATGAAAAGTAAACAAGATCTATTATTTCAAGGATTTGATGGCCTAGTGAGGAAGCATGATCAAAACCTAGAAAACTGATTAATAAGAAGATGTCAGATAGTGATAAATGAATAAAATAAACACTCTAATGGATCTCAGGTATGTCTTTCAAGTATACAAAATGAATTAAAGGAGTCCTAGGTAAGTTTATAAAGAGTTTACTTATAGTTTAGACATGGGGTATGGCGGAAAAGTAAGTATCAATGATTTTAGCTTGATCATTAGAAAAATGGTAAAGCCATTTCTGAAATGGAACAGCTCTGGAGGGATAGAGGAAAGACAGAACCATAATTGTCTTAAATTTGAGATGTAACCATAGGTACTTAGAGGTTAAAAGAGGGTTAGAGTTCCAGTTCAGTGAGTCATCAACCTATAGGTAGTCTTTAGGTCAATGGCCCTGACTGCTAGTATTGCCAGAAAAGACCAAGGACAGAGAGTTAGAGGTCAAATTAAGAGAAAGGGCCAACATTTTTGAGACACAAACTGCTATATATATTGCAATAAATAAATAACAACAAGGCATGCCTGGGTGGCTCAGAGGTTGAGTGTCTGCCTCTGGCTCAGGGCATGATCTCAGATTCCTGGGATTGAGTCCCACAGTGGGCTTCCTGTATGGAGCCTGCTTCTCCGTCTGCCTGTGTCTCTGCCTGTGTCTCTGTGTCTTTCATGAGTAAATAAATAAAATCATAAATTAAGTAAATAAGTAAATAAGTAAATAAATAAATAAATAAATAAATAAATAAATAAATAAATAAATAACAACAATGTGTCAGACGTTAAAATGCACATTCCTGGCCTTGAGAAACTTGCTCTCCAATGATGGGAATAAAAAGAAATAGATAATTTTAGTATAGAATGTTAAATACTTCTTTTTTGGTTTAGAGAATGGGCTGCCTCTAGTCCTCATATATGATACATATATGTACATATAAAACATATATGTTATATGTATCTGCACAGATAAAACAGTTGTGATCATATTCCTGCCCTTCATTTAGTCATTTATTCACAAATATACATTAAGTTCAGTCTGTTCTGGGCACTATTCTAGGTTCTAGAATAGAAATACAGCTATGAGATTATGTGACTATTTGCATCATGATTTAGTAGGGGAAATAGATATTTAACAAATCATAGAAATAATTGAAATTACAATTATAGTAAAAGAGATAAAGAATGAGTATAAGGTTTTTCTAAGGCTGTAGTTGGGCTAGTCTGACCATTAGGAAGTGCCATTTTAAGCCTCAACTTGAAAAATGGTTGGTTCAAATTTAGGAAATCATAGGAATCAAGAAGAGTAAATGAGCAGAATAGTTATGCAAAGGCACCTAGCCGAGAAGAAATTTGACATAATAAAGAACAAAAAGAAGACAGCATGACCAGAAAGTCATGAAGGAAGCAGGAAGCAACTCTCCATCTCTGTCATAAGATCTAACAAACAGAATAGGCTTCAGAACCCCAAAGATCCCAAGAAGGGATCAGAATCTGAGGGAACCAGAAACCGTTTGGTCCAGGATGTTGACCATAAATGGGAACCCACCTCTGGGGTAATTCCTGGTGAGCGTTGGCTTTTAGAAGTGAGGATGGGCCTGACAGATTTGGAGAGCAAGGCTGGGTGGGACACTTTGAAATGCCATAGCACTGTGTACTGCTTTTGTGGTATTTATCACTTATTTTTAGAAAAATTCTCACAACTAGGTAGAAAACTCACCTATCAGGGTGCCTGGGTGGCTCAGTTGATTAACTGTCTGACTCTTGATTTGGCTCAGGTCATGATCTCAGGGTTGTGGGATCAGGACTCCTGTTGGGCTCTGTGCTCAATGAGGAGTCTGTTTGGGATTCTCCCTCTCCCTCTGCCTCTCTCCCTACTCATGGGTTCTCTCTCTCTAAACACACACACACATATATACATATATATGTGTGTGTGTGTGTATATATATATATATATATATATATATATATATATTTAAATCTCACCTACCAAACTTTTGCATGCTTAACATAATGCTTTATTCCCACTAGGCACTCAGATGATGAATTGTTTAATTCAAGTGAATAGTGCTATGGACACTTCATCTGGAACAACAGTCCTCTATAAGAGCATGGTAGGCAAAATCCATTTGAGGTTTCATTTGAGGAGTAGGCAAGTCCGCAAAGACAAAAAAGTAGATTGGCGATTGCCTAGGGCTGGGGGAGGGGTTGAAGGGAAAATAGGAAGTGAGTGCTAAAAGGTAGAGGTTTCTTTTTGAGGTGATGGAAAATTTTGAAAATTGTGATGGTGGCACAAGTCTGTGGATAGCACCAAACACTTTAAATACATAAATGGTATGGCCTCTAGATAAAGCTATTATACAGAATGACAGGAGAAACTGAGGGACTTGCCAGAGTAGTCTCTATGATGCATTGTGATTTTATCAGTTAAGCTCTTAAAAAGCTTTTAGTGTCACGTTAAGTACCAAGATAGCCCAGAATCCTGAACTCCATCAGGTTCTACTTTGAGCTGTTCTCTTGCGAATATTATTACCTGTCATAAAAAAATTAGGAAAAAAAATTGTCTCAGGTTCCATTTCCTTTAAATCTTGGTAGGATATATTACAGGGATTTTTAGAACAGCCTTTAACCTGACATCTTGGGCATGGAAAGGAGGGAAGGGGCATGAAGAGGGATCCATAGGTGAAGTCTAACTGCAACTGTCCTAAAGTTGTATGTTAGTTGTGACTATGTGCTTACTTGAATCACTGTGGGAGAAGGTATATTTATAATGTTCTCAGAGGAATCTCTTGCATACCCCCCACCCCCACTGCCCCAAAAGAAAAATGCTTTAAAAATGTGACACAGAGGGATCCCTGGGTGGCACAGCGGTTTGGCGCCTGCCTTTGGCCCAGGGCGCGATCCGGGAGACCCGGGATCGAGTCCCACGTCGGGCTCCCGGTGCATGGAGCCTGCTTCTCCCTCTGCCTGTGTCTCTGCCTCTCTCTCTCTCTCTCTCTCTGACTATCATAAATAAATAAAAAAAAAATGTGACACATAAAATGTAGAATTAAAAACAAAAAACAAAAAACACCTCCCAGTATAAAATTCTTCAGTTTCATTGGTTGGGAGAGGAGGAATATAGGGAGGAAGGGAAGGGAAAACAGAGCAAGACCACTAATTCCCAGTTTCTGAAAAGAAGAGTACTCTTTCCTAAGGCATAATCTGAATTCGACTCTGTAGAGCAGAAAAGGCTGAAGGAATACACTTGTCTCATCATTTCCTGTAATCATTTTAGGAGAGGGTATGGTGTACAGGGGTAAGCACCAACTCTGATGAAGCAAATGAAATGAATGAGAAAGCCATACTTCATCTAAACACTGCAAATCAATGTTATCCCTCCTAACCCTTTCATTGACGATGTCTGTCGCATGAATGATTCATGGTGAACCATCAACTCAGTATAGTCACTCTGCGAGAACACCAAGGGTTTGCTTACACATAATTACTCAGAACTGAGTAGGAGGAAATCCCTGTCTCGGATCATGGGAGATAATGGAATTCCAACTAAGGATGCCTTGGCAAAGTAGAAGAACTTTCCCTTGGACCTTTGAAATCCTTAATGAGTTGAATCATGTCAAGTAACAAAATAAACAAGGATGAGAAACATCAGTTGGGTTTGGTCCAAAGTCTAGCCTGCTTAAGATTGGGCTTCCCCCATCACTGCTTAAACATTATACAGTTTTCTATCAGCCAAGCCTGTGGTTTCATTTCATTTTTTTTCTTAAATCAGATTTCAAAAGCCAGGCACTAGCTGATGGTAATTAGTAGGCATCGGTTGAAGTTTATTCTTGCCGTTCTTTCCAGGCATGCATAATTTTTGTGGAGAGAAAAGAAAATCCAATTATCCCCAAATCCAGCCAGTGTGGCTCATCTGCTCCTGTGTTAGATCTTTAGAAATGGTTCTTAACAATTGAAAGGAAGACATATGGTACTTGAGAACAGCATCTTGTAACCTTGTTTATAATATTAAGAAAAAAAAAAGCCCAGTCTTGTGACCATTTACATCCTTCTTTACTAAAATCTGACACAAGTAATATTGATCCTATAAAACCTGTGACATACAGCTTATTCATATCATAAGGAATTTATTGGCGATTTTATTTCTAACTTCCCTCTTACATTTTAAAGGATTCCCTTAAAAATGCTCGACTTGAAAATTTCCAGAAACACATACACAGTGCAAACTACAAACATCTGAGGCAATATTGGAAGAACTCAGATTCTTGAAATCAAAGAAGGTAAGAATTTCTACCCAACTTGGCAAAAGTTGGGTCTATGCCAAAAGATTTCAAGAAATTATCCCACAATTGAAATCACTTTTTGAAATGTTGCTTAATTTTGTAAACTTCATGGATCTTTGAGTCCATGAAAATACTTTAAAGTAAATGAAATTTTTGTAATAAAATATACCCTTTATCATTTGGATTAAAATTGTTTAGGTCACATTTTCCTTCCATAAATATTTATCTGTAAGGAATAGGATGGCACTAAAAGCAAGCCATACCCAAACTGCTTTTTGTCAGTTTTTTTACTCAAGAAAATGTTCTTTTTGCAAGTGAAAACTAAAAAAGAGAAACTAATGGGAAAAAATTAAGTTTACATTTTTGAATGAGCCTATATTGAACCCTTTTGAGAAAAGTATTGTTCAACAACACTTTGGGTATATAATCATTTTCATTGCCCGCCTTGTTTCTGAATAGTCATGTTGCTGTGTTTTGATTACTTTGTCATAGAAGGACAATTCTCAAGATGGCAAGACTCTCCTTACCTTCAGAGAATTTCCTACCAAATGTGTCTCAAGACAATAATTATGGACAGAATATTCCAGTCATACAAACTTCTTTTCTTGTCTGCATGATAGTCTGATCATACCATATTTCTGCTCAAGGACCTCTAAAAGGCTCTTGGGAGCAGAAAGGTGAATAAGGCACAATGTCTGCTTTAGGGAACTCACAGTTTAGAGTGGAATGTTAACAAATCCATAAAATAACAATGTAGTAAGAGCATTTGAGATTTAATCAAGGCCAATATTTATTTAACATAACCAGAAGAAGTAAGAAAGAATTGATGGGAACTTTGAAGGATAAGTAGGAGACTACCATAAAGATTTGAATTTTGTCTGATAAGTTTATTAATATATGTTATAGACCCTTAAATATATTTGTTAATGAAAGAGGTAACTAAATGCTAAGCTGCTTTTTTTTTTTTGACACATTTGTCTTTCACAGTTGCTTATGAAGTTTCACAGCACTTGTGAAGCACACAGGTCTATTAATGTTTTATGAATAAAATACAGGCCCAAAGGAAGTTGATCCAGTGAGTAGAAGACCTGAAACCATATCCATTCTTCTGACTTGAAGGCCTCTGTTCTTTCCACTCCGTCTTCCTGTTCCCTTACTATTCTTCTGAAATTCCTCACTCCTCCTATTACAAAGTGGACTCAGAACAAATACCCAGCAACAAGTATTTATTGATAAAGAGAAGCGTATAGCTTTGATGGCAGAATTTTAACACGCACTTACCAAACACTCCAATAGCCCCTAAACTGGGTCTTTAATTGGCCTCTTGCCTCTCCCTCCATTTATACTTCTTCAGCCGGGAATAAACCACTTGCTCATGTGAAAACAGCATCATGTAACCTTTAAGCAGCAAGTAGTGCCCTGTGAAGATGATCTCACTCCTGGGCTACTGACAGTGGAGTGTCAAGAGGGGAGGAAGAGGAGAAGCCAGGTCCAGGGCCCTCAAGGAACTTCACCATAGCTACTTATCTCTTAGACAAATACCACTGATGACTCTGCAAGTTCTCTCTGCAGACCTTTTGGTTGCCCCAGTGTTACTTTCAGAGGTTCAAAAGCCAAGGCTGGGATCCTAATTTCTGTAAGTGCATTAATGTATCTTTTGAATTACTGTCTTCTAGAAGGAACTGAAAATCTTGTATTCACGATCAAGGTTTCCCAAGTCCTTATACTTATTAAGCACATGCCAGGTAGTCTAAAGGTAAGTGGGGGCAGTAGTAACCAGGAGAAATGCTCTGCCTTGAATTCTCACTTCCCTTTCAAAGATATTCCTAGAACTTTCCATGGACCCTTTGTGCCTGGAGTGATGAAAGGACATTCCTGGGTGGGCTGGTTTATCTCACACAATGTGTTCTCTGTGAATGTGCTTTCCATGAATGACTCAGGCAAGGGTAAGTTGCACAGAATTTTGGTATACAGAAAGAAAAAGCAAGCAAGCAAGCTGTGGTCTATTAAGCATGAGTGTACTCTTTCTGTGCAGCTGAGTAATGTCCTGGAGGTGACTAGTCCAAGGAGAAGCCAAGGAGCACAAGTCAGGCTCCGTAATTTTAAATGCCAACATAGAAATGAAACAAGCATGCATAGGTGACTTAACTTCCTTGGGGCTTATTTTCTAATCTGTGAAACAGAAAAATTAATGCCCATTTTGTCCATTTGACTGCAGTGGTGGAAAAGATCAGATGCAAAATCAGGCTGACCATTTACTGAATATTTGGTGAAGGAAGAGTGAGTACAAATACAGTCATTAGAGAAGGTGCCCAAAGGAAAAAGAGATTTTTCAACCCATGTTTAGTGTCTAGTACTAGGGATATGGTAGTAAACAGATAATGTTCTTGTCCTCAAGGGTTCCCATGATAATTTAGGAGACAGACAATAATTAATTGCACATTTAATTATATAATTAAAATTGTGATAAGTGACACAAAAGAAAATTATGGTATTAAAAGAATATACAAGAATAGAAGAAGATTTAGTCTAGTCTCAAAAAAGTATTCTCTCTGGGAGTGGCCCTCCAGTTGAATTAGGAAAGATGAAAGGTAAAAGGCAAAGTGGCAAAGATGTGGGAGTTGCTTTTTAGGAAGAGGAGATGCTGTCTGTATTCAAAGCTTTAGGAGGCAGGAAGCACATGCCAGGGATTCAGAATGGAAAGCAGGTCTCTGGGACTTGGATAACAATAACAAGAAAAACAAGGGGGCTGGGTGGTAATGGTGCCAGAGAAGTCTGAGAGATAGGTGGGAACCAGCTCATACAGCCCCTTGTAGGCCAAGGCAAGGATTTGGAATGTTTATCTTCAGAAAAATGAGAAGCCTTTACAAACTAACAGATCAGAGGAAATATTACAAACTCTATATCTGATAAGGGTTAAATTTCCAATATGTATAAGCAAGTCCTATAAATCAATAGTAAGAAAACTAATAATTCAACTAAAAAAATGTTTCTCCAAAGAAAACACACAAATAGCCAATAGCTATATAAAAAGACGCTCAGTGCCACTAATGATCAAGGAAATGCAAATCAAAACCAATTCAAGAGATATCACTTCACACCTGTTACAATGGCTGTTATGAAAAAACAACAGGTAACAAGTGTTGGCAGCTGTGTGGAGAATCGTAGATGCTTGTACACTGTGGATAGGAGTGTAAAGTAGTGGGGCTGCTACAGAAAAGAGTGTGGGGGTGCCTCAAAAAAATAAAAATAAAATGACCCTATGATCCAGCAATCCCACTTCTGGGTATTTATTTATTTATTCAAAAATAACTGAAATCAGAATCTTGAGGAGATATTAGCTCCCTCACTCACTGCAGCTCTATTCATGATAGTCAAGGTGTGGAAACAACCTAACTACTCATCAGTGGGTGGGTGGAGAGAGAAAACGTGATCTATATGTATGATGGAATATCACTCAGCCTTATAAAAGAAGAGAGTCCTGCAATATGTGGCAACATGGACAAATCCTAATGATGTTAGGCTAAGGGAAATAAACAGAAGTCACAGAGTGACAAATATTGAGTGATTCCACTTATGTGGGGAATCTAAAATGATCAAACATGCAAGAGTAGACAACAGAATGGTGGGTGCCAGGGTGGGTAGGGGGAGGAGGAAATGGAAGTTGTCATTCAATGGGTATAAAGTTTTAGTTATGCAAGGTGAATAAATTCTAGACATATGCTGTACCACATAGTGCCTGTACAGACGGTCCTCGACTTAGGATGGTTCAACTTTCGGTTTTTCGACTTTATGATGGTGTGAAAGCAATACACATTCTTTGACTTTGGATCTTTTCCCAAGCTAGTGATATGTGGTACGATCTTGTCTCGTGATGCTGGGCAGTGGCAGCAAACCAAAGATCCAGTTAGCTAGGCGATCATGAGAGTAAACAGCCGATACGCCTACAACCTTTTTGTACTCATGCAGCTGTGCTGCTTTTCACTTTCAGTATTCAATAAAGTACTTGAGATATCCAATACTTTAGTATAAAGTCATCTTTGAGTTAGACAATTTTGCCAGACTGTAAACTAAAGTAAATGTTTTGTACATGTTCAAGGTAGGCTAGTCTAAGCTGTGATGTTTGGTAGATTAGGTGTATGAAATGCATTTTCAATTTACAGTATTTTTAACTGACACTGGGTTTATTAGTTGTAATCCCATTATGAGTCAAGGAAAATCTGTACTGTATTGTACACTTACACATCTCTTAAGAGGGTAGATCTCATGTTAAGTGTTCTTGCCACAATACAATTTAAAAAAAGAAAAAGCAAAATGGAGAGTCTTTGAAGGTTTCAGTGAGAATGCTAAGATTAAGTTTTGTTTTGTTTTAATCACAGTAAATGCACAGTGGGGAACAGTATTGAGGTATAAGCATGCACGAAGGGACACCAGGAAGGATATTTGAAAGCAGAGCCTCCCAGTTCCTTCTTGCTGTGCCACAGGAGCTGAGGGGTCCCATTCTGCCTTTTAGGGGCCTGCCCTCTTGAGTAGAGTCTGAAATTTGTGTCCTGTTATACGAAGCCCATTAGACTTAACTTTCCTATATTCTATTCCTTCCAAATCTCTGTGTAACAAAAGAAATGTGACGACTTCTTGACATGATGTTTATAGACGGTATGCTAAGCCAAGTAATATAGCTATATTCTAACAGTGCTATAGCTATCTTTTCTGATCATCACATATTTATTAAGCAAACATAATCTAATTCTATAATTAGAATAATTATAATTCTTTCTCTATATAAAGGTGGAAGATTTATATGATCTGAACAGAAATCAGAATATTGAATATAATCTAATTATAGAAACAAGTTAAAGGTAAATAGATGGCAGATAGATACATCATATCAATTAATTTGGTTTTAGCTATAAGAAACAGAAATCCCACATAAGAAGTCTTGAGGCAGCATGGCTCCAGGCTGGTTAATTGTCCGTTCATCATTTGAGGGGCCTGTTATTTCTTTTTTTTCCCACTCTGCTGTCCTCAACATCTGGCAAGCTCTCTTGATGGCCAGGAGCAGAATGTAGCATTCTTACAACAAACCCTATCAGTCCAGAGCCAGGAAGAGGGTTTATCTCTTCCAGTATCTCTTTGACAGATAAGAAACATTTCTTGGAAGCTCCTCTACCCCACCTGCAGCTGACTTTATCCTTTTCTCAGACTAAGTCATTCACTGGGCAGGGCAAGGGTGGGGGAATGAAATTATTCTGAATTTCAATTTATTAATTTAATTATCTTCAACTTATTAAAATCCTCATCCTGCAAATGCAATTGAAGGCAGGTCTTCCTAAAGCAAGAGTCTCTTGTGAGTCTCAAAATACAGTTAGGATCTATTATTAAGGAGAAAGGGGAACTGGCTGTCGGAGGGCTGAGACCATCACTAGTGTCTGTCTCATACACGTAAAAAAAAAAAAAATCACAAAACAGTTGTATGAATGAAGGATCTCAAATGTAGTCTTTAGACCTGCAGCATTAGCATCACTAGTGAGCATGTTAGAAATGATGGCTCTGCAGTCCTTTGCAGAATCCACTGAGTCAGAATGCCTGGCAGTGAGCCTAGAAATCTGTGTTTTAAAAAGTTTACCAGATGGTTGTGATGCACAGCAAAGTTTGAGAAGCACAGTTCCAGGGTTAGAGAACCACTAGAAGGTTGAATGACACAAAGCAAGGAGTTGAAAATATGGTGCAGGGGTGTGGAAGAGAGATTAGGTCTGGGAAATTGGATGGATTGATTAAAACATAGGCCTTGTATCTGGGCTGCCAGAGTAAGAAAACAGCTAAAAATAAGAAAATGCCCTGCAAAACTACTATGAGGAAGCATAATAAATGGGAGCAGCAGGAATAGTGTCCATGCATGAAACAGTTTAAGTTTAGAACTGGAATTGATAGTGAATTCTGGAACATAAATATGGAAATACAGCCTAGAATGGCCAGAAGACATGCTCCTTTATAGATCCAGAGTAACGATGGTGGGTTCTTTCTCTAGACACTCCCCTGATGCTGATCAAAGAACACTGATATGGTTTCAAACAACCAGCAAATAAACCCAGAGAGATTCCTATTCTAAATGGCAAACACTTTTGCAAAGTAGAATTGTGGCGAAGAAAATTATTTTCTTTATTTGTGGGAGTAAATGTGGATGCCACATATCTGCTGCAGATGTTCAGTCTGGTTTAGAACAGGTTGACGTGTTTGAAATACAAAGTGTAGGAAATATAGTACACAGTTACTGTCAAGAATACTGTCCCAAGCAAGTCATACGGAAAAGGAATCCAAGGACTTCTGCGGCCAAGGCCACGGCCACGGAGTCTAACAACAAAAGACCAGCTTCAGAGCAGAGGGAAAGGAAAAGACAGTTCACAAGGGGATTGGTAATACTTAGGAGGTCAGAGAGAAAAACCAGCTAGGCTTTACATGGTACAGATAATTATTTCCAAAAAGTACCTTGGCTAGCCTCAACCCTACTAGAAAGGTACTGTACAATATTGCAAATTAGCTTGTTATTTTCTTTAGGTCTCTTCTTAACTAGTGTTCTCAAAAAGTAGTGTGCATCAGAATCACCTGGAGGGCTTGAGCAAAAGCACAGCTTCTGATTCAGTAGGTCTGTTAAGAGGCCTGAGAATTTCTGTTTGTAGCAAGTCAGAAACACTGTTAGTTCAGGATCGCACACTGAAAACCACTTAAGGACTACGTAAGATTTTTGAAGTTAAACTATTTTTTGGTATTTCCCACTTTTTCCCTGTCAACTCCCCTACCTGCCACAAATACCGTAAGACCTAGGAATTGCTTCATAGCGCAGAAATCCTGAGATTATTCATGGGTGAAGGCAGCAGGTATAACACTAGGCCTTTGCCCGCTCTTGCCCAACACCCAGTACACTCCTAATCCTAGAAGAGCAGGGAAGGAAAAACTACAGATGTGACAATTCTTTTTTGTTTACCAGAGGAATGAGAGCATTTTAAAATTCAAACTAGAATATAGATAAGATTCTAGGAAACAAACAAGGAAAGAAAGACAAACTGTAACTGAAAATTATTAGTTTTAGAAAATACCATTGTGAACTAACAGAGAAGATTGGATACATGAAGTATTGGAAATTAAATTGACCAATAATAAATAAGATTTGGAACAAGCCATGAGACATAAGCTTATCATTATTTTAAAAAGGATGCTCAATTTTACCAAAGATGGCTGAAGCTAGGCTAAGTGACAAACTGGTGACTAGGATATGTTATAGTCATTTTTTAATGTTGTAAGTCTGAGGTTTTTTTTTTATCTGAAAAAAAATAGTTCAAGAACGATACATGTGAAGATTAGAATTGCAGAGTAACCATTTTAAAATGTATATACATTTTTTAAAGTAAAAATTTTTATTCCAAAATATAAGATTAATATACAATTCTTGAAAAAAATTTAGAAAATTTAAAAATATTTGTCCACAGTCTCACTGTCTAAATACAAGTATTAATGTTTTTCTATACTTTAATCTTTCTTCCAAGCATCACTTTTATATAATTTTGACATATAATTGACATAATTTTTTTTAATTAAAATAATTTTTGAAGTGTACCATTTCCTATGTATTATGAGTGTTATAATATTATTACAAATAATTTCTTAGTGTACTTAATGTCTACATACATATTCATAATGGAAATGTATCACACTTTACTCAAATTTTCTTTATTGTCAGACATATTTCCCCTTTCTCCCTATATTCTAAATAGTACTACAGTGAGTACCTTTTTACATAAAACTTTCTCTGTATTTGATATAATTTTCTTTGGATAAATTCCCATATTTAGAACTACTTGTCTCAGGCTTAGAAATTTAAAAGATCCTTCCTACATATTGTCAAATTATTTTCAAAAGAGGTTGTAATATTTCTCTCCCATTGTCCAGTATTGAGTACCCTAAAATTTTTTGATCACTGCCAATTCAATAAGTAAAAAAAAAATTATATCTTGTTTTAGTTTTAATTTGCATTTCATTGTTTATTAATGAATTAAATACTTTTTTTTCATGTTTGTTAATGAGATATATTTTCTCTTGTATGCATTTCCTGCTGACAATTTGGTTAACTTTCAATTCAGATGTTCATATTTATTCATGAGAAAATATGAGTACAGGTTTTTGAGAATAAAATAAAACCTGAAAACATAAAACACTTTAATTGGTGTTAGAGAAGTGTTATAAATAGAGTAACTCAGAGTTTTCAATTTTCATCTTTGAAGCTCAAATATCAAGACAGTGTTTGAGAAAAATAATATCAAAGTAAAACAATTGTCACATTAGGATAAGTAAAGGTCACAGAACTGAAATCTTTCTTAGTGCAAGCACAACATCAAAGAGGTGCCAGATTTAAAGACCGTCACCCTCAAAAGGAAGAAATAGGTTCGACATTAAATGGTTTAGATTCTTTTCCTATACATGTGGAAAAGGGTGTAAGTGTTCAGTGGCAAAAATCCTAAATAACTGCTCCATCTTTTCCCAAACTTTTTAGGGGCCACTAGAATGAATACACTGATCAGTCCATAGTTTGCCAAACATTGCCTGGAAGAAAGTAAACTTTTTGGTCATTAGTTTTCAGTTTTCTTGTCTGGGAAGAAGAGACTGGATGGTGTCAAAAAGGCGGATACAACACCTGGATATAAACTGTATCTTAGAAACCTCTTTTTTTAAGATTCATCCTTTGGAGGAAATAAATACTTGGTTTTGGCCAACAGGGCCACTGATCTCTGGGGCTGTTGACAAAGGCCATAAATGTATGCCCATTATTCTTGTTCTGTCAACAGCCTTGACATTTCTATTTGGCTCATCCTAGATCAGTCATGGGGGAATAGGTGACTTCCTTTCCCTTATGTTCAGAAACTCAAAATGTCTCAGAAATTTATTTATTTTTTTACAATTTAGTACTTTTGCCATTCTTCCACAAGAAATGTGGCATAGTTAACATTTCGTGGGGTTTTTTTTTCCCTGTTTAAGAAGATGCCATCATGATGTTCTATATAATATCCTGATTAATTTATATTAGAAGAAATTCATGTTTTAGAAAAATGCAATTATAAGCTAATCATGCACCATTTTAATGTTCATGATTTGGAAATCTATTTTAGTTGCATCAATTTACTTGTATTGATGTAAATATCCTCTTAGAAAAGTTACAGCAATGTTAAGAAGAAAACAATTACTTCATAAAAAAACAAAGCCAAAGCCCTTCTAACATTTAAGTTTTTATGTTCTGTGTAGAAATGTGTGTAGTTCTCCCAACATTTCTGTTTCCTTTTCCTGAATGTCAGGCAGAGGGTATATAAATAAATTATAAATTCCCACTTTCTCCTATCTCCTTTGGCCACCTCTTCTACTAGGTCTCACATACACTGTTTATTGTCTCCAGGGAAATTTTAACAGCTTTGGTTTCCAAAGGCACACAACCATAAAGAAATAGTTCTCCACCAAGGGGCAAATGCACCAGGGCCACGTGGCAAGGTCTAGAGACAATTCTCAATTTTCACAACTGGAAATGCTACTGGTATCTGGTGAGTAGAGGCCAGGGATGCTGCTACAACATCCTACAGTGAGCAGGACAGAGCCCATGACAATAGAATATCCAGTCCCAAATGTCAGTAGTGCCAGACTTAAGAAACCTAGCACATGAGCAATAGTGACAACTCTGTGTAAAGACAAAATAAATGGCAGGGGGCGGGGGGGAGGAAGAATTGTAAGACTGCTGACCTCTCCCTTGCTACAGTCTAGAAGATTATTCATTTGGGTTGAAGGCAGATAGGATGGATGGGAGAAAGCAAGTTGAACAGAGGTAGCCTTGGAATCCCAGGAGAGAAATGAAGTCCCTCTACCCTCATTCCATGCCTCCCAGGTTGGGGCCTCAGGAAGAGAGGAGATGGCTGTGGGTTTATAGGAAGATGCTACTATAAAGAAATAATGATTCCTATCCAATGACTGAAGGCCAGATGAAATGATGGATAGCTTAACAGAGGCACCTGTACTCAGATACGTCTCTGATACCTGTTGATACCTGTACAGAACGTACATACAACCTTTGGGGTAGCCCAAACTGACTGGTCAGGTAAGGGAGATTGAACAATGGAACAAGTTTGAATTTTTTTTTTTCACACACTATGGTCTGGGCTTAGTATATGCTGTAAGTAGATGTTCTGTTCTGAATTACACAGGTAGATTGTAAATCTATTTATATAAGTCTATCTCAATAATTCAGTTAAGAGCAATACTTTCTGTTTCTGTTTTGTTGCCCTGAATTAGAACAGGCTGTCACATGATATTGGTGCTTGATTCTGTAAGCCCCACCCCTCTATCACCGAAGTGTTTTTGAATTTTACTCCACATTTGTGTATCAGGCCCAGTGACATAACTGAAGGTAGTTTGGTAGGTTTAAAACCAGGGCTAACTTAGTAAAAACTACCTAGTGACTCAAACCCATTTCGAATGTTGAATTGCTACCATCTTAAGGAGACTTCAGTGTTCTAAAAAAATTATCTGGTGTAAGAAGTATAGTTTGGGGGTATTTGATCTGACTGGTCTTAAAAAAAGAAAAGAAAAGAAAATGCACGATTATGTAACACCCTGTCACAGACACCTCTGTTAACTAAAGCCAGTATTATCTTTCAAGGGTGTCACAGTTCTATTGATTTGAGTCTCCACCCAGAAACTTAGAGAATTTACCCAACTATTCATCAAGAATTCTGGACACCATTATCAAAGGAAAAGGACACGTGTTGGCAGAGGACTCACCACCATCTGCTGCCAGCTCCGGCAACAATCCAATGTTTGTATACCAAGCCTGAGCCAGAGGAAGGCTTTGTTCCTGTAGGACATCTACTACATTGTCCCCTCTGGGTGCAAGTTGCTCTTCTCCCCCTTCCAGTGGCCAATCTGTTTGTTTGCTTTCTCCAGATCATTTGGTGTCCTTATCTCTCACTGGAGACTAGATGTTAAGAAAAGAACCTGAAATCCTCTTCCTCAGGGAAAACAGTTGTTTATCAGGCAATCCTTAATATTATATTCATCTGCCATCACATATAACTGACACTGACACTCTACTTTCCTTCCAACAAACCTACATCTAGATTGGATATCCATCCCTAGAGCATCACAGCTGAGGGCTAACTCTTCATTTACATTGATAATGCCTCCATTTACTTCTTGAGACTCTGGACATATTATACAAATTGAGTAGACAAACACATTACCCTGATATAAAGTCATGTCATGGAGTCCAGAAATAACAAGTTCAATCAGAGCTCAAAACTACATAAAAGCATTTCTAATGTACAAAATCAATCTCCTCTCCACTGATTATATTTTGTCCTCCTACACAATCTGGAATTACAGGAAATGTGCCATATTTTCTTCTTTTATTGGGTTATCTAGAAGTCGCTTTACTGTTTATTCTGGAACCTCATTCCCATTTCTGACATGTCAAAGTGAAAGAGATTAAAGTGACTCCAGATCTTCAGAGAACTTAATCTAGCATTACCTTCAACCCTTACTGAAATCTTCTACCCAGTTGGGCATCACCATTATTTTACAAAAGTGATATCATTGTAAAATGTCATTCATAGAGGAAGAGAAAGTTAGGAAAGCCTTAAGTAGAGGATCAGGAGAAATGCCATGGCATAGAGGAGGAGATGTGGTGAGCAGAGGCTTCATAATTGTCTCATAAGAAAGCTCCCCTGAATGAAGCTCCCTTGTTCACTATCCCCCGGGGCCCATCTGAGGTGGACATTGGAGAGGGTGTCCTTTTTGGACTTGCACAGCTTTTGTAGCCTGTGTCTTGCTGGTACTGGTTTGAGGTCAAGCAAATGCTTTTGGGATTGAACAGAACTTTGAGTTTTTAGTAAAATCATTTCTTCAAAAATCTAATGGACTTCCAGTTTATTTGCTTCTGCTCAGTTGTATGTGTTAATAGCCACAGATAGAAATCTTGTAGAGTCAGGGTTTTTGAGACCGAACACACAGGTCTTTTACTTTCCTCCTCTGGGCTCTGCCCAACCCCCTTCTCTCATGTTTCAGGCTGGCTCTCTTAAGGCCCTTTGAAACAAAGAACTGGGGTAGGAGACAACACTCTTCATCTGATCTTTGCCACTGAGCTGGCTCCCATTGTCTGGCAGAGAACTCTTAACTGCAGGTGCTTGAGAAAGACTCAGAGACGCGACCTTATCTTCTGCTAATTCTGCCCTATTTGCAGCCTTTAGTTAGAACTGCCTCTGTCTAGGGTACAAAAGCAATTTGCTTTTTCAATTCCACAAGGTCCAAACTACTGACTGTTTAGTGCAGCAGTTAAGAATACAAACTTTGAACTCAGATTGCCTAATTCAAATTAGGTTCCTCACTTGTAAGATATGCAACTGGAAAGTTACTTAATTTCTTTGCTTCTCATCTGTAAAAGGAGTCTAGAAACACTGTGGACTTTATTGTGCTATGGGAGACTTCAGTTATGTGAAATATATAAAGCACTAGAATGGTGCCTGGCACACTGT